>NC_137786.1:218570232-219170232 GCF_963383645.1 Muscardinus avellanarius
AGATCTCTAGGTCCCCAAAGAATAAAGGAGCCGGTGTGTCCCTAGCTCTCTCCCCTGAGCCCCCTCAGCCGTGACACCAGTCCCCACGAGCTGAGGGACACTGCAGCTGTCCCAGAGAAGCCCTGGATCACGGGCCAGTCGTGTCTCTCAGAGCCCTCGGGCAAGGCGGGGCCCTGCTGAGCCAGGACCAGCGGCCGAAGCCCGGGCTTTAGAGCCCGCAGACCGCAGCCCGCAGCTGGGCAGGCCCATACATCACAGGCGGCTGGAAATCGAAACTCGTTTCTCAAGTCGATGTGCTGGCGGGCTCGGTCCCCTGATTCAGGCAAAGCGGCATCTGGCATTGGGTATTCATCAGCTGTGCGTCTGCGTTCAGACCTCCAAGTGAAGGAGTTCACGCCCGCTGCTCCTAGAGCACCTGCTGTACACCAGGCCTGGGCCTGCCTGGCTGGGGGAGCTCTGGAACAAAGCTAACAACTGCAATTTGACCCAACATGGCAATAGCCGCCATGCCATCTCCGGAGTGAGCACTTCCCACTAGCCAGACGAAGGTGAGAACTTCCCGAGCCAGCCAGGCATGGCTCGCAATCCCAGCACTTGGGAGGCCAAGACATGAAAATCGCAGGTTCAAGGCCAGCCTCAGCAACTTAGCAAGGCCCTCAGCAACTTAGAGAAACTCTGTTTCAACCTAAAAAATAAAATAGGGCTAGAGGTGTATCGCAGAGGTAGAACACTCCTGGGTTCAATCCTCAATAACACACACACACACACACACACACACACACACAACCTTCCCATGCATTACGCCATTATTTAGCCTCCAGCCGTGAGGAGAAAGAATGACACCCCAACTTTACAAGATGACAAAATAACACAGCGAGGGGCACACAGGGAGAACAAGGCCCCAAAGCCAGACTCAGTCTCTCACCATCTCGTGGTCCAGATACAGCCATCCTGGTCTGCGATGCAGGCTCGCCCACCCCGGGTGATGTGTGATGAGGGGTCACTGGGCCGCCCCTCGGCTGCCCTATAACTGAGCAGTTTGGGGTTGGGCAGGTAGAGCAGAGTGGGATCCTGTGGGGGGATCTTGCATTCTCCCTGGAAGGAAGAAGGCTGCGAGGACCACAGACCCCAGGTGAGTGAGCCCATGCCTCTGGTGAGGCACCTGGGGCTGTAGGTGCAGTAAGTGCTCCGAGACCCAGGCCCGGGCAGACGCCCAGGCTCCTCTCTCTGTAACCCTGGAAAAGCCCTTTTCTTTTACTGCGCCTCACTCCCCTTGCACAGTAGGTCTCTGACCTGCTCTGTCATCCCCGGCATTCGTGGGGAGCCTCTCCCCATGGGCCCTTCCTCATCCCAGGCTCCTCCTGTCCAGATGGGGAACCTGATATGGTCAGAGGAACAGGAACGAGACTCAGGGCTGCCTGGAGAAAATGCTCTCGGTTGCTGGCCATTTCTAAGTCTGGATCATGTTTCAAACATGTTCCTTCTCCCTGTGATCAGCCCCAGCCAATCACGAGCATCACCACAGATCAGCCGGGCTATGTGAGACTCCTCAGAGGAGTTCCCAGGCTCCGGGTTCCTTGGGAGTTCTCTGAATGTGCCAGCCCCAGCTTGGGAGGAGTGGAAGATATCTGCAGGCCTTGTCAGAACCTCTTGGATACGCAAGCATGCCAGGCTCTTCCATGTTCCCATGAGCTTGTGGGCATATGTGTCAGTCAGCTTTCTGTGACTGTGACAAAATACCTGAGAAAAACAACTTTGACGAGGAAAGATTTCTTTGGCCTCACCATTTCGGAGGTTATCATTGGAGAGGCGTTTATTTAACACCATCTGTTAACACTGGCCCCTGTACTAGCATTGGCTGTACAAAACAAAGTCCCTGCCTCCAGACAGGGTGCACTTGGTGGCACTGGAGGAGGAGCCTGGCCTGGCTCTGTCCCAGGAGGCCTGGGTGACTTCAAAGGTTCCCTTTAGGCCTACCCCTCCATGACTCACACCAGCCCAGATTCGGGCCCCAGCAGTGGAGCGAGGCCCGAGTCCAGACTCTGATGAATGTGAATGCCCAGGAGAAACAAGAAACTGGGTCAGAGAGCTGCTGCAGGGGACTCGGGCCTGCGTCCCAGGGCCTCGCCCAAGGTGCCACGGTGCCCATCCCTCCGCCGGATGCATCCTCTCCACTCATGGCTGCATTTTGAAATGTTCCCAGCTGGAAGCTCTCACACTTATTAAGGACGACGCGGGATACAGCCTCTTTTCATCAGTAAGGTCCTGGTTTCGTGTGTCTCTGTCCACCCTCTCCCTGGGCTCGGCCCTGACGGCACCACACCCTCCATCCTGCCCTAACTCGGTTTCCTGTTTCACTGCTGAGTGTCAGATCCAAGGGCAGGACCAAGTCAGCCTTGTTCTCGGGCTGCTCCCAGCGTCCGCACCAGGGCCTGGCTGATGGGCGGCACTCGGGAAACGTTCGCTCGGCAAATAAATGGAGTGCATCGACATGCTGACAGCGGGTACTCAGGGTGGGAGATGTCAGATCGCCTTTATTTATTTCCTTAGACTTTTAAATCATTTTCATGTTTTCTGAAAAGAGCATGTGTTGATTTCATAACCCAAAGTCTCCCCACCCCACGCCCAGCAAGTTTCTAAAAGCAGAACTTTCCCTCTGGGGGCTGGAGGTGTAGCTCAGTGGTGGAGTGCGTGCCCAGCACGCAGAGGCCCTGGGGCCCATCCCCAGCACCATCAGAACAAAAAGAATGAGAAGCGCTATCTCTCTCAGTGTGGGCTCTGCTCCCCAACACTCCGGCTGCAGCCCGGCGCCGCGGGCTTGCTCAGCACTGGCTTTGTGAGCAGCCAGGCTGGCAAACAAGCCAGGAACCCGGCACCAGGTCTCCTGACACCCGCCCCCAAGTCACAACACCCCTCCCTCTCCTGAGTCTCAGGGCCCCCCCTTCTTGTTTTAAATGTTTCTTAAGTCTCAGCTCTGCCAATCGCCAGCTCTGTGCTGTCAGTACATCTCGGTACCTCGATCGGCTCATCTTTAGAATGGGATTGTTGCTGGCCCCCACCCTGGATGTGCTAATTAAGTGCATAGGAAGCACTTGACAGGCTGCCCGGCTTGCGGCTGGCGGCGAGGCCTGCTAAATCCTGTTAGACTGGCTCACATTTTCCCACCAGGCCCTGCTTGGCCTCTGTATGTTATCTTACTTGGTCCCCACAACCATGCCCACAACCACGATGGCACCCATTTTGCAGATGAGGAAACAGAGGCTCCAATGGCCACGTCATTTTACCCAAAGGAGGATTTGAATCTGGATCTGGATCTGTCTACCTCCTGACGTAGTGCTCCTGAAGTTTAAAACCCCCTGTGAGGACAGGCTCCGTCAGGACACACTGAGCTATGGGACCAGCCTCTGAGCCCAGGAAGCCAGGGAAGCCGCCCGTCCTCCACTGACAGCAGGTGTGAGACCAGGAAGGCTCCTTGGACTCCACCTGCCTGTTCCCCAGCAAGACTGGAGTTCAAATCCCAGAGGGTCCTATACGCATTCATTCTCCCTTTCAGCCAACAACCATTTATTGAGCATCTACTGTGTGTCAGATGATACCGTAGGCCCCAGAGATACACAGCGCACAGCACAGAGGGGCGCGCGTTCCAGTGGGGAGACATCCGAGGAGCAAGGCCAGGTGGAGGTGAGATGGGAGGAGATTCCTTTGCTGAAGGATTAAGTAAGAGGGCCCTGGGGTCTGGAAAGAACTCATGGAGGAAGCGACCTCTGAGCAGAGATGTGGGGAAGCCTAGGAGAGGTCCCGGGCAGGCCTGGGACAGGGAACCAGGCAGAGAGCCCATCCCTCCTCCGCCCTCCTCCACTGCCATCCTGCACCCTGTAATCATGGTTGGAGGTAACAACCTCTAATGTTCACAACATTTTTTTCCCTTTGATAAAGGCATCATTATGGCTATTCTTCTGAACATGAGAACCAGGCTCAGGAAAGCCACGCGACTGCCTTGAGGCCCCCGGAGGTTGTGCAGCCTCCGTGACCATCCACGCAGAGCACCTGCTCTCCCTACTCTCCCTGCAAGGCTCTCTCTGTCGCGGCTGTGATCAGGGACCTGCGCCGAGGGCCAGGGCATGGGTGAGGAGCACAAAGGCCTCCGTGAAGTGGGAGAGTGCAGCGCCTACAGCGGGCGCGTCCCAGCTCCCCTCAGCCTGGGCCGCCGTCTCCTCTCTACCTCCCTCCCCTCCCATTGAGTGTCAGTAGCCGTGGTACTGTTTCTTAACATGGTCTTACAACATAATTCACTTACTCAGGTTTTGGGCATCTGAGTGTAGAGAGACCCCTGGCGGGGTTGGGGTGGAGCACTGTGAGAGCTGTGAGCACCATGAGATGGGCCTCGCTGGGATCTGAGGCTGGGCGGGCAGCGATGGGCCCCGCAGCAGCCAGGGCTCTGGCCCACACTGGGCCTTCTGTCCTGGGAGCTCTGGCCCTTGCCTGTCGGGACAGAGAGACGCCTGGCGTGGCGCTGGAGAGGAGCTTTCCAGTCCCTCTGGGAAGGGGAGGGTGCAGGGGAAGCAGAGCCGAGCAGCCCAAGCTCGTTCTACCAGAAGCCCAGTGTGTGCAGAGGTGACCGAAGGCCGGGCCCTCCCCGCCGCAGGGAGTGAGTCACCACTGGCCCAAACCGATCCCGGGTGCCTTGTTGGGGACACAGGGCATGCCGTTCAATTCTGGCCAGCAAAACAAGAGACGGGTTCTGCCAGGAGAGTTCTGGGAAAGGTTTCCTTGCTCTTAAAAAGAAGTGAGCAACACCAAATGGGTTGTTTTCAAATGGGTTGTTTTCTGTCTCTGGTTGTAGTTATAAGAGGCCGTGAGCCGGGCGTGGTGGTGCACGCTTGTAATCCCCGCGCTTGGGAGGCGGAGACAGGAGGATCGTGCAGGTTCAAAGCCAGCCGCGCTGGCTTAAGAGACCCTGTTTCCAAATAAAAATATAAAAATAGGTCTGGAAGTGTAGCCCGGAGGTAGAAGGGCTTCCAGGAACCTCAGTACCACCAAAATAATAATAAGAAGAAGGAGGAGGAGAAGGAGAAGGAGAAGGAGAAGGAGAAGGAGGAGGAGGAAAGAAGAGGAAGAAGGAGGAGGAGGAGGAGGAGGAGGAGGAGGAGGAGGAGAAGAAGAAGAAGAAGAAGAAGAAGAAGAAGAAGAAGAAGAAGAAGAAGAAGAAGAAGAAGAAGAAGAAGAAGGAGAAGAAGAAATAAAAATATATAAGAGGCCGTGATACTTGGAGCAGTGGCAGCCGCCTCATGACCATAAGGGAATGGTCCATCCCATGGATGCAGAGAACGCAAAGGGAAAGAACCGTGGCTTGGAGGGTGTGATTGAGTCACAGGATTCAGCGGCTCCACCTCTGGGCGTCCGATCCTACGATCCTACGGTGTGGCACACTCTCTTCAGAGCTTAATCCCATGGCCGCCTCTGTTAGCCTCTGTCTAAAGGCGTCCTAGCTGACTCAGCTTCTCAGCCTGAGCTCCTCTCACTGGCTGGGGAAGCTGTGGGTCCCCAGGTCAGGACTGAGGCTGGGCCAGGCATACCAGGGACTTGAGGAAGGTGGGAGACTCTATCTGCACTGCCCAAGATGCTGGGTCCCAGGGATGAGGGATGAAAGAGTACTGACTTCAGGAGAGCCATTTCCCTGAACCAGAGTGGCTGCCGAGGCCTCTTTTGCCTCATGGCCTCCAAGATTCTGACTGTCACCCTGGAGTCCTGGGACACTGGAGGCTTGGGAGCCAAGCCCTCCAGCCTCCGCGGCCATGCTCCGCTTAGACTCGCTGCGCCTGTTCAGGATTAGGCAGGCGGTAGAGGGGGTGCCAGCTGGGGCACCTCTGAGGGGTGCCACGGGGCGTGGGGGCCCCTCTTCCTCCTTGAGTACTCCTGATTAGACAAGGGCTCTAAGCGAAGCCACTTAGGGAGTCCTCTTTGGTGACAAGACTTAGTCATGAAGCTGGCTGGTCAGGGTAGGCCACCTACCTAGTCCCACCACCTAAGACCAGGACCCAGATCACGCAGAGTCCCCCTGGTCCTACAGAGGTCAGAGGCAGGCCTGGGGCAGACTCAGGGAACTGTGGGGCCAGGGGCTGGTGCCCATCCACCTTCCTCAGCAGCTCAAGCCTGCTCTCCAACTTCCCCACAGCTCCCTGCCTTCCTGCCTGCCCCCAGAGTGCAGTGGAGGTGTCCCCCTCCCAAGCTCTGCCATGAGCCCTGGCAGAGGGGTCCCCGAGCTGAGGCACAGGCAGTGCAAGGCCCCAGGCCACCACGTCCCTCTCCCCACAGCCCGCACTGTGGACCCAGGCATGCTTTCCTGCTCTGACGTTCTTGAATCATTATGGTTTTTTGTTGTTGTTGTTGTTGTTGTTGTTTGTTTGTTGGTTGGTTGGTGGTACTGGGGTTTCTGGAAGCCCTTCTACCTCTGGGCTACACTCCCAGACCTATTTTTTTATATTATTTTTATTTGGAAACAGGGTCTCCTAAGCCAATGAGGCTGGCTTTGAACCTGCGCGATCCTCCTGTCTCCGCTTCCCAAGCGCGGGGATTACAGGCGTGCGCCACCACGCCCGGTGGATCACTATGTTTTAGAAGAAGCATTGCTTTTTGCTTTTGCAAAAAGTCCCCGCAAATGATACTGCTGCTTCTGCATCCAGCCACCACCTCCCGAGTCCTCGCAGCCTTCTTTGAGGCATGAGAGCAGGCACAGGCCCCCTTGGCAGATCAGAAAACTGAGGCTGAGGATTAAAAGAGCTGAGAGACCCCCCTTCGGCCCTTGGCCACACTGTGGGGCTCCGTCTCAGGTGCGGCCTGGGGGGCACAGGAGCGGGACCTGGTGGCGGTGCTCTCAGGAGGCTCCCCTGTATTTCCATGGAGAGGAGAAGAGACATTTGGGTACTTTTAACCCTCTGGGTCCTCTCTTCCATCTCTTCCTTCGCCTTTTCTGTTCTGAGAATTAACCAGAGACTGAGGGGTGAGACCCTATTAGGGTTGGGTTGAAATGTTCCCAGAAGGCTCCTGTGTTGAAAGCATATTCCAGCACAACGATATTCAGAGGGGGAAATAATGGAATCAGGGCTCTAATCTTATCAGAGGGTAAATCCACAGAAGGGTTAGTAGTTTAAAGGGATTTTCTGGGTGATGATTTAGGCTGGTGGAGCCTGGCAAGAGGAGGTAGGTCACTGGGGTGTGGCCTTGGGGACAATATATGTCCCTGGTCCCCCCCACCACCCACACTGGGTTTAAGGCTGTCACCGAGTTGAGCTCGGCTCTCCTCCACCGCGCCTGGGCTGCCGTGATGTCTGCCTCGGAGTTGGCCGGCTATGGACCCTGCCCCTGAAACTGTGAGCCCAAATAAACCTTTCCTCCTCTATGTTGTCTAAGACAGACCCCCACCTTAAGAGACCCTGAGGGATAACAATTCCCAGGGGCAGTGGCCCCTTCTGTGCCCCCACCCCTGTCACCACACCTCATTATATCTCTGCCCTAGTGTTTTTTCCCAGCAGAGTACAGCCCCAAATCTGCCCCCTTCTGACCTTGGGGGCTGGTGACAGCAGCGACTCTGGGGACAGGTGTTCCCCCCCTCTCTGGGCTGAGCTTATGAGAACATCAGAATCTGGAGTCGGGGGCTGCCGAGTGGGGCTGCGTTCTGGTCCCGCCTCTGGTCAACGTGTGGCCTGGAGCATGATGCATGCCCCTTGGGGCCTCGGTGCCCACATCCGCAAAATAGTAGCAATAAAGGCTGGCTTAGTGTCACCCAGGAGGGGTGCCAATATGCTGGATCCAGAAGTGCCCACGACCCGCCTACGAGTTGGGAGGATGACACAAACTCCCAGGGCACTGCCCCATCCCTGTCTTGAGCAGCTTGCCTGTTATCAGTCTGGCAATGCCTGCCAGGCAAGCAGATAACTGTCCCCCATGGCCCCAGGGCCCAGCCCAGGGCTGGGCTTGCAGCTGGCAGCCTGGTGCATGGTGCAGAAGCTGCCACTGAGACAGATAAGTGGGTTGAGCACAGTTTCCCCATCTGGACCAAGGTCTGCCCACCACTTGCTTCATAGGCAAGTCAAAGAGATGAAATGAAGCTGGGCGTGGTAGGGCACACCTGGAATCCCAAGCCAGCCTCAGCAGCTCAGACCCTCAGGAACTAGCAAGTCCCTGTTTCAAAATGCAAAATAAGAAAGGCTAGGGGTAGCCAGGCATGGTGGCACACACCTGGAATCCTAGTACTTGGGAGGCTGAGACAGGAGGATCTCATGTTCAAAGAAAACGGAAGGAAGAGGAGGAGGAGGAGGAGGGAGGAGAGGAGGAGGAAGAGGAGGAGGAGTAAGAGGAGGAGGAGGGGAAGCAAGTAAAGGTGGAGGAGGGGGCGGCGGAGGAGGAGGGGTGGGGGAGGAGGAATAAGGCAGGTGCTGAGCATGCTCCGGGCTCTGGCCAGTAGTAGGTGCTCACCTTGGGTACCAGCTCGAGGTGGGTCAGGCAGTTACCACTCACCTGGGGACGCCTGCAGGCCAGCCCTTCTGGACCTCTCCAAAGCCTTCCAAGATGGGAGGCACCCGCCTGCCCCAGGCTGAGGACTCACTCTCCCTGACAGCTGCTGCCACTTCCCAAGGACTGCAGAACATCTGGAACATTCTGCTAGAAGTGCCGCAGGGGGACTCGGCAGCCTCCCTCCCCACTTCCTGACTGGGAAAGTGTGTGCAGAAGTCCCCGCAGCCGAAGGCGCTCTCCCTGGAGGACAGCCGCCCCAGCTGTGTGTGAGGCACAAGGCGAGGCCTCCTGCCACCCTCCCGCCCACCCTCAGGGGTCCCCACCCCTCGCCTCCCCATCACTCTTTCCCCTCACTTGCCCCCTCAGAATCCACAGGACACATCTCTCACATCATGTATGGGGAAACTGAGGCTGGATAAAGTGTTCCCTGCGTGCAGGTCAAATGAGACCTCGACCCAGAGAGCCTCCCCCTCCTTCACTGCCCCACATCCTCCCTGCCCCTCGCCCTCCCTCTGTCCTTGCTGTCTGTCCACCCTTGCCCCATTCCTCCACCCGCTGAGTGCCAGGGAAGCCATCTCCCAAGTCCCCCAGCCCCGGCCTCAGTGCCTCTCTCTCTAGGGCCGCTGCTCCTCACCTGCCTGGACACACTGGCTCCCGGCTCAGGCTTGGCAGTGGAGGGCAGTGGGGATGTGGATGGGCAGGGGCAGCGGGCACAGAGGCACCCAGTGGGGGCGCCCTGCCCCCCCCCTCAAGCCCAAGACACCGCTCACCACCAGCCTGTCTCTTGGCCACCCTGCCTCCCAGATGAATAACAGCTCTTTAATTAGGATATTATAGGAAGTGGGGCCCATGGCAGCTTCTCACTAGAAATGCCAGCAGCAATTCCTGAGCCGTGCGGAGATGGACGCAGGTCCCCGGTCCCACCCGTCCACCGCCTCCCCACCACGGAGCGCAGTGCGCCTCCAAATGAGATTTCATTCTCCCGAAGAAAACAATTCGGTCCACTCTCTGTTCTTATTTTTTTAACGTCCCCTGATTGTCAGGATTGAAACCACTTACTGGAGCTGGTTCATTGTTTTCAGATTCAATTGAGCACAGGGACATGGGGAGGGGGTGCCCCCAGGGGCGTGGCTGGGCCTCCGCGGCTTGGCGGGCTCTGCTCTGGGACCACCTCAGGTAGTGATGATGATGATGATGATGATGATGATGATGATGATGTTGATGGCAACATCAGGGGCTCCGGCAGCTTGGACACTTATACAGAGCTCATCGGACCCTGCAAAGTCAATGAATATATTAGTAACCCCATTACAAACATGAGCAAACTGAGGTCCAGAGAGGTTGGTCATGGTCCAGAAGTCACACAGCTAGTGAGTGGGGAAGCCAAACAGGATGAAAGCGGAGGAGCCTGAAATTATTTATCCAATACCCAGCACCATTTTGGTACCAGACAGCAGGACCTCAGTTTCCTTCCATTTATTTATTTATTTATTTATTTATTTATTTACTTACTTACTTAATTAATTTTTGCTGGTCTGAGAATGGAACCTAGGAGCATTTGACCTCCGAGCTATACCCCCTGCCCCATTTTTTATTCATTTTGAAACAGGGTCTCACTAAGTTGTGGAGGACCTCACTAAGTAGCTACTAAGTAGCTGAGGCTTCTCAGAGAACTGCCATCCTCAGGTCCCAGCCTCCAGAATGCTGGGATTATAAGCGTGCGCCATCATGCTTGGCTGTTTCCTTCCCTTTAAAACGGAAATAACAACATCTTCTCGCCTATGTCCCAGGGCTGTTGTATTTCCAGGAGAGGAGGGGAAGGAGGATACTCTGTAAACTGTACAGGTCAGCCAGGCTGGGAGCGCACGCCTGTCAACCCAGCTTCTTGGGAGGTTGAGGCCAGAGGTTCCCTTGAGCCCGGGAGTTCGGGGCCAGCCTGTGCAACATAGTGAGACCTCATCTCTTCAAAAATAAATAAAGAATCTGAAAAGTTCCTAAGTCAGGGGGGGGCACAACTTCTGAGATGGGAGGCTGAGTTCCTCCCTGTGGAGGGAAATTCCTTCCTCAAAGGGCCCAGCAGGATGGAAGACCAGCTGCTCAGCTCCCCCTCCAGGGAGGTTCACTTCCCTCCAGGCCCAGAGCTCCTGGTCACCACCACTCCCTGTCCCAGCTCCCAAGGTCCCCAGGGAAACAGCAAGGCTGAGCTAAGACAGTACTCACCTCAGACACTGCCCCATCGGCCCCTCCTCTAGCCACATCCCAGCCACACCCTCCAGCTCTCCCTGCCTCAATGTCCTCACCATTAAGAAGGGGACAGGACTGCCGTGTGATTCAAACATGCTAGCCATGCATAAAGGTATGCTTAAGATTATGCACTGAGCCAGCCGTGGTGGTGCACGCTTGTAAATCCCAGCATTTGGGAGGCTGAGACCGGAGGATCGCGGTTCGCGGACAGCCTCAGCTACTTAGTGAGGCCCTCTGCAACACAGTGAGACCCGGTTTCAAAATAAAGAATAAAAAAATAGGGCAGGGGGTATAGCTTGGAGGTCAAATGCCCCTGGGTTCCATCCCCAGACCCGCAAAAAAAAAAAAAAAAAAAAGATTATGCAGTGGATAAATGTCAGCCATCATTAATATCATTAATATTTATTATTCTTTCCTCTATAATCCCACAGCACTTCCTAGGGCACATCAGAAGGAGGATAGTCTAGGGAAAGTATTAGAATAAAAATAATAGAGTGCACCAAGCAGAAAGGAACAGGGCATGCCAAAGTCCTGAGGCAGAAAGAACTCAGAAGGTTTGAGGATCTGGGCGGAGGCAGGGGCCTCACAGGGCTTGGCTGGGAGGGTAGGTTTAGTTCTTGGTGTAAAAAGAAGCAATCGTGAGGTTTTAAGCAGAGACACAACATGGCCTGATTGAATTTTTTACAGCTACATTGGACAGCACTGTGGAAATTAGATCAAGAAGTAAGAAAGATAAAGGACAAATTAAGAGATGAAGTTATCAGGAACCGGTGATCAGCTAAACCCAGAGGTCACGAGAGGAGAAAACGCCAAGCAGTGGCCAGGCAAGGGCTTGGGTAACGGAGGACTATGGATGCCAACCTGCAGCGGGACAGTGCGGTGCCGCGTGGATCCCCAGCACCCAGCAGGACCACATTATTTAGCAGACCCTGGAAAACCCCAGTCCTGGTGTCTGCAGGCAGGCGCAAGGCAGCTTCCTGGGTGTGTGTTACCAGCATGAAGATGGTGATTAATAAGAAAGATCACCGAGAGGAAAGAGAGAGAGAGAGAGAGAGAGAGAGAGAGAGAGAGAGAGAGGCGGAGAGAGAGAAGAAGAAGAAGAAGAAGAAGAAGAAGAAGAAGAAGAAGAAGAAGAAGAAGAAGAAGAAGAAGAAGAAGAAGAAGAAGAAGAAGAAGAAGAAGAAGGGAGGGGAGGGGAGAGAGAGGAGAGAGAGTTATAGCCAGACCCACTTCACTGATAGGGAAACCGAGGCTCTGCAGGCTACAGGAGCTTTGACCTGATGGTGCCAGGACTGGAACACAGCTGCCTGGCCATGTTCCTCGCCTGGCAGGATGACAGGGAGGCCTGGCCTTTTTTATAGGGGGTGGTGGGTAGAAGGGAAGGAAGACGAGGCCCAGGGGCCCTGGACAGCCAGCCCAGGCACCCAGCCTCCCCCTGGCTCTAGACCCACTCCTGCAGTGCCCAGCTGCACGCCTCTAGAGATTGAGGCGGGTGCAGGGACACCCCAACCTGTCTCAAATAACCCCACAGTGAACATGGACTTGTTGTTGGGCAAAAAGGAGAGATAAACAACCTAGAATAGAAGGAGACTAGAGGGACTCGCCCTCTGCTCCCCTCTCCAGGCGCCTGCCTGCGGAGCCTGTGGTGCAGCAAGGGAGGGGAGGTGGGGCTGGGTCTCCGCACCCAGGGCTTGCGGATGCCACCCCAGGACATCCCTCCAGGCCACCAGCGCACAGTGCAGGCAGCGCCTCTGTAGCAGGTGTCACCTGAGCACACAGAACTAGCAGCAAACACACAGAAATGCAGCCCTGCGGGAGCTGGCATACTGACTGAGGAAGAAACCTGTAAACAGAGACAGAAGTTGCTCCTGTCTCAGCCTCCCTCAGCAATTCAGCATGACCCTGTTTCAAAATTAAAAAATCAAAAGGGCTGGGGTATAGCTCAGAGGTAGAATGCCCCTGAGTATCAAAAAAAAAAAAATAGGTTGCTTACTCTGTTCATTTTCTGCACTTCACATTGCCACCATCAGAATGGCTTTAAACCACACCTACTAATCCATTCATCTTTTCTGGGGTCACGCCCAGGCTCAGCCCAGCTGTGTTCTCTGCTCCAAGTCGCAGCTGGCCAAAACCAGGGTGCTGGCCAGGCTGAGATCCTCTCAAGACCCTCTTTGGGGTTCACATGGTTGCTGGCAGATTAGAGTTCCTCCTTGGCTCTCAGTGGGGATACTCTTAGTTCCCACAGGCGGCTCTTGGTCCCAGCCACGTGGCCCCTTCCATCTTCAAAGCCAACAACAGAGACTTCTCCCAGCTCGGATCTCGGGTCTCTCTCATAGAAGCCCAGTTTCCTCCAGGGGCTCTTCTAGTCACACCCCCAGCCCTTTCTATATTTTATTTTGAAACAGGGTCTCCTGTGTTGCTGAGGCTGGCCTTGAACCTGCAATCTTCCAGTCTCAGCCTCCAAAGTACTCACTGGAGTTACTGGTGTGCACTACCACACCCAGCTGATTTACATTTTTTAAAGTATTTCACTTAAAGTATTCATTTCATTTCATTTTTAAAGTATTTCATTTTAAAGTATTTCATTTTTAAAGGATTTCAGGGTCATCGCAGGAGGAGTCTCCGGCTGGCGGTGGCAATGGAGGTAGCAGGAGCGCCAGACCTTGGTGGGTTTTGGAGATCGGCGACAGTTCCTGAGTGGGTAGGGTAGGAGGTGGGAGAAAGGCGCCGTGAATGACTGGCCGAGGCTGTGTGCCTGGTATGGACCACCAGCACCTCTGGACAGCTGGGCAAAAAGTAGCAGACGCTTCTAGATTGTCTTTTCCTACTAGAAGACAGGAGGCCGCTGAGGGAAAAATTGATCCAAACTTTTGACAACTGTCCTGCATCCTAATGAAATTCTCCCATTCTCAGGCACCGAAGTTAGCGCCTCTCCTTGCAGACCCACGGGGACTCATCCCCAGCAGGTAGCAGATCTAGGTAGATCAGGCTTCTAACCCTGCACGACAGCCACCCCAATCCACGCACACCGCCCCAGGACCGGACACCCCCAGACACAACTTACATAGGGCACTCTTCCTAAAAGCCATTTTCGTACATCAACACTTTTGCCACATGTGACCTCGATTCAAAGTTACTGTCAATTGTAAAGAAAGATGTTAGATTAAACACCCAGCTTTCAGTTGAAAGATTCTACATTCCATGTGTCTATTGATTCTAAGACACTTCTCTAGTTTCTGAATATAGAGATATTCATCTTAACCTCTGTGGCTGTGGTGAAGGAAGGGAGAGAAGATTTTTGTGGTCAACTATATTTAGTAAATGCTCAGTTAACATAGGAACCTACCACTGCGGGAATTGTTAGTGCCTTGGAGTGGTCGGTACTTCTCTCAGAGGGGCGTACAAAATCCATCTGTTTTCAAATTTCTTTAACCTCCCATCCACTTGGTCTATTCCTTTGGCAGAGCATCTTGCAAGACTGGAATTCCCCAGAAAGCATTTTGAAAATTCCTGGCTTATAGATGAAATATCAAACATCTCAGCCAGGCCCCCAAGGCCCTATGGGTTGTGGTAAGGATTTGGGACTTTATCCGTAGGGCGATGGGCAGCCAGTCTACGATGAGCAAAACACTTGGGAAAGGGGCAGGAGAGATTGTGAGGAATGTAAGGCACACGTGTGTGTGTGTGTGTGTGTGTGTGTGTGTGTGTGTGTGTGTGTGTAATATCAAAAATCCCAAATTTGTTCAAGTAAAAACAGACAAATCTCGCTAAAATCCCAGGAATAGGGAAAGGATTCAGGCAAGGCTCAATTGGGGTTCAAACAATGCTACCAGGACCCAGTTTCTTTCCCTCCATCTCCTGTATCTTTTTACTCTTGGCAGGTCCATTTCCTCCCCACTCAGGGTCATTCTGCATGGGTCAAGATGGCTGTCACAGCTCCTACCCCATAGCCACTCCCTTCCAGGCACAGGCAGGAACAAAAGTTGGTTCTCTTTCTCTGATAACATGACCCAGTCCTGGAATTGAGTCAGCTTGGTCCCACCTCCATCACATGCCCAGCCCTGAACCCAGGACTCTGGGCAGAAGAATGGAGGGACCCACTGGCCGGGCCCAGGACCTAAAGTCCACCTCTGGAGCAGAGGACGGCATCAGCATCCTTGAAACCACGTGACTTGAAAGCCAGAGGTGCACAGCTGAAAACCAGGGGCTGTGGGAGACAGTGGCAGGAGGCTCCAGGGCCCTGAACAACAAATCTCTGCCATTCAAGACTTACCTTAGTGACCTGGGAGGCTGAGACAGGAGGATCGCAAGTTCTAGGCCAGCCTCAGCAATTTAGCAAGGCTCTCACCAACTTAACAAGACCCCGTTTCAGAACAAAATAAAACAAAGGTCTGGGGGTATAGCTTGGAGGTATAATGCTCCTGGGTTCAATCCCCACTACCACAAAGAAAATAAAAAGAAAAGAAAAGAAACCTCAGTGTCCATGTGAGGGCTGGTGGAGGCAGGCACGAGTGCAGCTGGTGGATGTGGAGAGGAGACAGAGTTGACCTCGACAGGTGTTCAGATCAGCAGGATGTGGGGACGAGCTAAGCCAGGGACCTGCACAAGGACACAGGGCAGATGCACTTCTAGGCGTCGGCTCCTGGCTTGACAGTGACCGCAGGAGGTGTGATGTGTGCTGCCCTGCCCATGTCAGCTCTGCATGGGGCCTGACTGTGTCCTCTGAGCAGCTGCAGGAACTTCTTAGCACAGGCACAACACTGGAACGGAGAACACCCAAAGCCAGTGAGCATCCCCCCCTGCAGGTAGCCAACAAAACCAGCTCTAGCCCAACATCTTCTTTTGGGAGCCGTGTCCCCCTTTCTAAACAGAGGCCCTAATCAAAGCTTGTCAGTGCGTGCCTGTGGTCAACAGGTCAAAAGATGGCAATGCTTGGTATCTGGCGAGCTGTGGGTGATGTCTCAGGCTTCTGGCTTAAGGACCTGGGAAGGGGGCAGAGCCACTGTTGGGGGTAAAGATGGAGGGAGAAGCAAGTCTGCAGCATGAGAAGACCAGTGAGAACTTTTGTCCACCCAGGCCTTGCTCCCAGGTCACATCCTCGGTGCCACACTCTGGGATTCGGCCTCCTCATTAGCACAGGTCCCTCGTGACCTTCTTTATGCTCTGCTTGTCACTAACACGACCATTCATCGCTCCAGGGACAAGGATGGAGCATCATTCATCTCGTCCACTCTGCACAGCTCAATAAAGACCTCCTGAACAAGTTGACATAAACCCTCAAAAAGGGAAGGGAGCCTCCCAGACCCCCTGAGGTCCCAAGGTTTGTTTTTTCAGAATCATTCTCAATGACCCCGGTGGCTCAAGACATTACCGAGGCCCCAGGTCTCCCCTCTCTGCAAGAGAGGCCGGTCCTTCCCAATGCTACGAGTCATATAAAGACCTGCCCTGCCCCTCTGTAACATGGTTTGCTGGCGGCTCCGCTCTACCAGGCTGCAGAGTTGTTTAAAGAAGACACAACAGCCAGCAATAAAGCCTACATTGTATTTCCAAGCTATAAAACGGAGATAGAATTTGTCAAGCCTTCTAATATCTTCAAGAGTAGAAATCACTCCAACCTTCCAATAAAATACTAACACCCTAATTAAGGTCCCCACCTCAGAGGTCCCCTGCCTGGCCCCCTCGGAGCAGCCTGGACCTTAGCTGGGGCTGGGAGGCTGCCACCTGACCAGGAGGCTGTCGTGAACCTGAGCGGGGAAGACTCAGAGGGACCACATACCTCCGGTCCGTGTTGATCTCCACTCTCCACCAGGGCCTGCAGGATGCTCAGGGGCCTGTTTTGGCCTTCCAGTCGCCTGGCCCAACCTCCAGAGGGTAAGCCTTGCTCTGTTCTGTTCTGTTCTAGTCTTCATTGATTCGTTCTGGGTTTTGGTTTGGCTTGGTCTGGTTAGTTTGGTCTGGTCTGGTTCAGTTTGTTTGGTCTGGTATGGCTCGGTTTGTTTTGGTTTGTTCTAGTGCGTTCTGGTGTTGTCTGGTTTGGTTTGGCTTGGTTTGGTGTGATCTGGTTTGATCTAGTGTGGTCTGGCTTAGTCTGGTCGAGTCTGGTCTGGTCTAGTTTGGTGTGGTCTGGTTTGGTTTGGTTTGGTCTAGTCTGATCTAGTTTGGTTTGTTTGGGTCTGGTCTGGTATGATTTGGTTTGGTTTGGTGTGGTCTGGCCTGGTTCAATTTGGTTTAGTTTGGTTTTATCTGGTTTGGGTTAGTTTTGTCTGGTCTGGTTTGATTTCATTTAGTTTTATCTGGTCAGGCTTGGTTTGGTTTGGTTGGTTTGTCTGGTCTATTTTGGTCTAGTTTGGTTTGGTTTGGTCTGGTCTGGTCTGGTCTGGTTTGGTCTGGTCTGATCTTCTTTGATTTGGTCTGGTTTGGCTTGTTTTGGCTTCCTCAGGTTCTTGTCCTAGGAATTAGAAATAAATGGCCAACATGACGTAACTTCACAAGGAGTCCAGCCCAGGAGAAAGGACCTCACCCCTTCAAAGGACAGGAAATACCAGATGACCTTCGAGTGAGATTTTTCAGACACTGAACATGTCAGAGTCTCTGGCCTCACTCTGCCTCTGCTCCATGGAACTTCTGCTCGTGCCCTGGCAGGTGATGGTAGGAAGGGGAACAGGCTGTTCCCTTCAGGGTGGCCCAGCAAGGAGGAATAGATGGGGCGGACTGGGCAGGAGGAAGAGGAATGCAATGGCAAAAGTGATGGCAGCCTTCACTCAAGCAAGCTCCTGCCGGGTAAGCACAAGTACTCTCCACCACGCAGGCTGGCAGGCTTGGAGAGCCCCATAGACCACTGCTACTGTGGGATTAAGGGAGGGGAGTTGGAATGGGCAGATATTGTGACTTTATATCAAGAAACATCAAACATACTTTTATTCCACATTAAGTATAAATTGAGTCAACAGGACTGTGTACCTACTAAGCCCACATAACTTTAGGTTGCATAAATAGAAGTATGGGATTCCCAAGAGAGAGGGGACTGTCTCCTTCTACTCTCATCAGAATAAACCAGGAAGGGTGTGTCCAGGTCTGACCACGGCCACTTTCCCTATCACTAAGGGGAGACTAGGCCTCCCTGGGCTGTCAGTTAAAATCTGCATGCACTCACGCCTCTATAGGGCCTGCACAGTACTCAGCTCTAATCACCCCTTCCCAGCTCTCCACCTCTAATCTCAACACCACTGGTTCCAGTACTGGGGTGGAAGGTTCCCAGCTCAGGAGGGGCAGGGATGGAGGGGTGGCAGACTTCCTCCCCTGCTGGCCTGGCTCCGGGAGAATATTCCACCTGCCCCTTGGTATCTCACTCATTACCACTTGGCCTCCTGCCAGCCTTCTCCACTGCCCTCTCCCGAAAGTATTTCCCTAGACACCCCCCCCCATCTTTGAACCTCCCACCATGAGAACCCTAGAGCCATCTGGGCTCCTGTTCCACCAAGGAAGACATTTTGGCCCAGGGAGACAGGGTACGCAGTGGGAGAAGGTCCACAGAGACACTTAGCCTCCCATTCTCAGAGCCACAAGCCACCCAGAGACCTGAAACAAACTAGGTTCCTCCTGCCCTGAGCTGGACATCTCTAGGAGGTGGCCAGGAGCTGTAAGTAGCCTGGGTAGGGAGCAGCAACTCACAGTGCTGAGGGGACAGGGAGTGCAGCCTGGGGTACTGTATTCATCTCAGCGTCCCACCCCCAGCGTCTGGCCACAAACCTGGAAGGGTGTGTCTAGGTCTGACCCTGCCACTTCCCCGATCACAAAGGGGATACTGAGCCTCTCTGGGCTGTCAGTTAAAAGCCAACACTCAGAGCATGCAATCTGCACCTGGTTGGTGTTGCAGAGGTGGGGGTCGAACCCTGGCCTCAAGCAGGATGCGCTCCACACGTTCCCTCTCCCGGGGCTTTGCTGGAGCGTGCTCTCACCTGGAGTGCCAAATCCTACCCTGGGCTGTGTGCCCTCAGGCAGGGGGCTGAAGCTCTCTGGGCTCCTATCTCCTCATCTGTAACCTATGGGAGTTTACTTGGCCGATCTCTAAGGTCCTCTCTGAGACCGATTTAAATGCTACCACCTCCAGGGAGTCAGGGCTCAGCCATGATCAGATACGGCCACCCCATGATCTCTGAAGCCCCCCAGTGCCCGGTGTGGACATTCACAGGCACGGGTGGCCTGCTACCCAATTTACAATTCCATAGGTTCGTATCTGATCCCCGCTTCTAGACGCTAAGCTTCTTGGGGTGGGAGGTCCCTGTTGGGCTCATTCACTTCCCTTCAGTGGGTAGTAGATGGACAGATGGACAAGCAGATATGATACCTCCCTGGGGACAGTGTTGTGTAAAGCAGACCCCTGGGTGCAGGAGAAGAGGCTGATTCCATCAAGGAATAAATACAGTGCTAACAGCGGGTCCACAGCATCCCTGGGCAGACATGAGGTACGGGGCAGAGAAGAAAGAAAGGGTTCAAATCACCGGGTGGGTCCTGGGCACCTTCCCATGTCCCGCCCTCCCCAGCCCTAGTGTCTCATCACAGGCCCTCTTCTCCGACGCCATTTCCAAGGCCCTGCAGGAGAAGAAGCTGGACTGAGCCAGGAGAGGACCAGGACACGGGCTGCTGTGCCCATCCGGACTCTCTCCTCTGCCCAGGCCCGCCAGGCAGCTCAGTTCTCAGTCACCGGCGACCTCCCCGAGGCCCCACCTCTGCCAGTGCTCCCTGGGGTCCCCCAGGCCCCAGGGGCTGCGCTGTCACTTGGCTGTTTCAATTCCCCCTGCCTGCCTCTGCAGCCCGCCTTCCCCAGGCACGGCCACTAAATCACTTTTATAGGATTTGGGGCTCTTTCTACCCAGCTAGTTTCCTGCCAATACAAAATATCTTCCAGGACCCGGGGAAGGCGGGCTGGCTCAGATGTCCGTTCATTAGAGGAAGATTAATGGGGCCACTGATCCCATTAACGTGATATTGACCCTTCCCTTAACATCACCGGCCGGGAGTCTCACCCTGACTCCAGGTGGGGTTCAATCAGCTCAGATCTGACTGTGGGGGGAGCAAGCTGTGAGGCGCGGCCTCCTCCCAACCCCGAGGAGTAGGAGCTCACCTCCCACCCCAGCCAAGCTCCACCAAGCGGGTCCTCCGTGCCAGGGGCTGCGCCAAGCACGCTGCGGGCACGATTTCATTGAATCCCTTTTAGGCCCATTTTGCAGAGTGGGAAGCTGAGGCTTAGAAAAGTTAACTTGCACGAGCTCATACAGGAAGTTGTAAATACTATACTGAAATGAATAATAACAGCCAACATTTACATTGCACCTACTAAAATAAACGCCGCGCATTGTCCTAGACCCGCACCCAGCCACTGGGCGACGGCATCGCAACGCAAGCGGTGTAGGTAATCTTATGTGTTCCAGTGGCCATGTTAAAGTAAAAAGAAACCGCTGAAATAATTTTAATAATGTATTTTATTTAATCCAAAAAAAAATTTCCCAAAAAAATCACATCAATATACAATCTATAGAAAGAAATCATTTGAGAGGTACTTTACTATTTTTTTATACTAAGCCTTCAAAATCTAGTGCGTGTTTCAGAGCAAAACTCAGTCTAGACCAGCTGCAGTTCAGTTGCTCAATACCCACACAGCTGAGCACCCGACGGGCAGGGCAGGCCTGTGGGCTTCACGTATATTCACTCATTTCTTTGTTAATGTCCTCGGGGTGACTGTGATGTCATCCTCCCCACTCACCAGATGGAGCAACCGAGGCTCGGAGAGCTGTGATGGCCCAAAGGTTCTTCACAGGTGTGTAAAAGGAACTGGAGCCTGTCGCCCCACACAGCGCTGCGCCGTCCTGGCACACAGCAGAGTCACCATCCTCGCACTGGAACCCCGGGGACTCCAGGGGCTTCTCCAGCCACCCAAGCATCTCCTTGCTCTAGAATGCTAGGCCCTGGGGTGGGGGGCCTTTAAGATACAAAGGCAAGCCAGGTGCATGTGGTGGTGCATGCCTGTAAACCCAGTACTTGGGAGGCTACGATAGGAGGATCCCAGGTTTGAGGCCAGCCTCAGCAACTTAGCAAGACTGTCTTTCAAAATAAAAAGGGCTAGGGGGTGTAGCTTGGAGGTAGAATGCCTCTGGATTCAATCCCTCAGTAACTTCCCCCATAAAATAAATAATACAAGGGCAAGAGCCACTGGCCTGAAAATCCCCAGAAAGCTCTGCATGAGGAGGCCATGTCTCCCTCAGTAGAATTATGAGCCATTTACTGGGCTCACAATGGGCAAGGCCAATGCCCAGCATGTCGCATTCACTACTTCACTGACTCACAATTTTAATTTCCCCTTCTACTCCAAGGATACCAAGGCTCAGAAACTAGAGTACCTTGTCCAGAGTCACACAGACAGCCGGTGGCCAAGCTGAGAATGGAACTCATTGCCATTGAGACTCTAGAGCGAGGCTCTGCCTGTCTGTTTTAGCCAGCTTTTCATCAGCTTGACCCCAAATACCAGACAAGAGCAGCTTGGAGGAGGAAAGGTTTATTGGGCTCATGGTTTCAGAGGGTCAGTCCACGGTCAACCAGCTCCAAGGCAGAAGCCTCATGGTGGTAGGGCACAGGAAACCGCTCAGCCCATGGCAGCCAGAAAGCAGAGAGAGAGAGAGAGAGAGAGAGAGAGAGAGAGAGAGAAAGGAGGAGGAGGAAGAAGAGGAGGAGGAGGAGGAGGAGGAGGAGGAGGAGGAGGAGGAGGAGGAGACATGTCCTGCCTGTCCATGACTACCACCCAGTAAATCTTATTCAAATTATAAATCCATCGATCGGCCTAAGATCACTGCCCCCGAGAACCCAGCTCCACCTTCCCAGGGGATGATCCCACCCTGTGGGTGACTTTGCGTACTTTCCAGCCCCACAGATACCTGTTTCATCTCCCAGCTCTGCCACTGTCCTCCTTCCCGTGCTGTCAGTGGGGCCTCACCATTATCACGCTGGCTGCCTGCGTGGCCCTGTCTCCCTTGTTTCCTCAGGCCTGGAATTCTTCATCTTGTTGCTACCTGGTCCCACTACCACCCCTGGGGTTAAGAATTCCCCTTTCTTAAGCAAAACAAAACAAATGCCCCTGAAGGAAGCTATCCATCACCATCAGGAATCCTGGGGGAGAATTCCCTCCTCCTGACTGTCCCTCCCAGAGGCCCTCGTGGGAACCGGGTCACTATCAGAGCTGAATAGGGCCCTAGAGTGCCTCTTTCCAGACCTCTCATTTTATATCTAGGGAAACGGAGACAGAGAAGTCCGCAACCCAGGATATACAGTGATTGGAGGACTCAGAGGCAGGACCATGGCTCCTATAACTGTATTCCTCACCCCAAAGGGCACACAGAGTGGGTAACTGGAAGAGGGACCCATTCACCCACCTGCAGCCCCTTCTTTTGATAGAAGTCCAGGGCTCAAAGATCTTTGCAAAGAATCTGGTCTCAGGTTCATGGGGGTAAGAGGCAGGAGCTCAGAACCCCACCAAAGCCGGTGAGATAGAACCCAGGAAGGCTGCTGACCCTACCCACCTTCCCACCAAGAACCAAAGAGCCTCTGGCCTTGCCTCTCACCCTGTGCGAGCCTGTGCCTCCTGGCAACCCCAGGATGAACGCATGACAGCGGTCCCAGAGATGAGGAAACCAAGACAGAGAAATGAACAGCCTGGTCACAGTCAGACAGTTCAGATGTCCCTCACCCCCAGTCATGGCTCACACCACTGCCCAGTATTAGGAACTGAATCTTGGACTCTGCACTCCCTCCACACCCACACACCACTTTGGAAAGGCGACTTCCCACCACCCCTGATGGAATATCTTACTGCTACCAGCTGCCACCTCCGCCTCCACAGAGCCAAGCCAGGCGGCACAGCCAGTCTGTGCCACCTAATTTAGTGGCAATTAAGAAGTGGGAACTATCAGTGCACTTAATCCTGAGCCCAAACACAAGAGCGGGGAAGTCAACCTGGGATGGCTCCCCCAGACAGCTCAGCTGAACCCCACAACTGACAATAGCCATCTCCCACCTGCTTCTAGGTGGTTGGTGAATCCTGATCTGAATAGGCTATGTTTTTGCCTAGAGGGGCTCCTAGGTCAGATCTGGAAATGGAGCAAAGAGATGCCAAAGACCTTGTCACTGTAACGGTTTGGATTTAGACCATCCCTCACAAGGTAGCAGCCGGGTGTAGCGGCGCACGCTTGTAATCCCAGTACTTGGGAGGCTGAGACAACAGGATCACAGGTTTGCAACCAACCTCAGCTACTTAGTGAGGCCCTCTGCAACTTAGGAGATCTTGTTTCAAAATAAAGAATTTTAAAAAATGGGTCTGGGGGTGTAGCTCCTAGGTTCAAACCCCAGTTCTGCAAACAATAAAAAATAAAATAAAAACAAGGTAGCAAAGTTGAAAGTGAGGCCTGGAAGCTAAGGAGGGGCCCCTGAGGGTGTGGCCTTGGGTTTACATACGGTCTCTCTTCCCCCACGCTCTCTTTAAGTCCAGCCTCCGTGATGGGAGAGCAGAGTCCATACGCTCCCTCTCTGCTTCCCACCACTAAGCCCTGAGCTTCGCACACCTGGCCTGATACGGACTGAACCCTGACATCTCCGAAAACTGTGAGAAAATAAACTTTCCTTCCTCTAAGTTGTGTAGTCAGTTGTTTTTGATTGCAACAGTGAGAATGTTGGCTGAGACATTACCAAAGCCTCAACTTCCCCATCTGTGGAAAGGGGACGGGAATGGTGTTTGCTTCACGGGGTCATTGCCACGGTGTCCCCTCTTCACTGATTCCGCCTGTCCTTTCAATTCTCTATTCAGGGCCAAGCATGACTCTGGGTTCTGAGGCCACAGAAAAGCCACTCCCACATGGCAGATGTGGACTTCAGACAATAATGCTATATATTTTAATTACTTTAAAGGGTATGAAAGAAACAGTATTGTGAGCTGTGGAGGGGCTGTGGGGTGGTCAGAAGTGCTATTCTCATTTCTATCATGTTGTCATTCATGGGGGTCCTGGGCACTGCGTGGGAAGTCCAGAGGCAGACAAGCAAGGTGACGGGGACTCCCGGCAGAGAAAATGGCACACACAAAAGCAGAGGGCAGGAATAGTTGGATGGGTTCTCTCCGCTGGCGGCCTGGGGACCAGAATGGGAGTAGGGCACCCAGGAGCCCCCAAGGCTAAGAATTCTGGCCAGGAAGGGCTTTGTATGTGAGACTCAGGACGTGAAGCTCCTGCTTTTGGACACCCTCCCAGGGATGTCAGTAAGAGTGAGGAGCCAGGATGGGCACCCTGAGTGTCAGCTCCAGCTGCTGTATGGTGGGCTAACATAGAGGGGGACTGTTGCCCTGGGGGCCCCGCTCAGAGCCTAGGCATATCCCACAGAGATGCTGAGCCCTGGCCTGGATGGCTGTGGGTGGGAGAGAGGGGGAGGTGAGGAGATTTGTTCAGAAGGCAGATGAGGCAGGGCTGGGTGACTGATGGGTGGGAGGTGAGTGACAGCTTGGGGACTATGAATAACAGAATCATCTGGCCAACTATTGGGGGGGTAGCCCTGTACATACACAAGCAACCTGGTCCTCTAAAGGAAAGTGATGCTGTTGGCAAGATACCTGCCGCTGTGCTGTCCTGAGCTCTCCAAAGAGCAGCTTCCTGGACCCTGAGCCTTTGCACACACTGTTACTCTGTTAGGAACCCCTGTCTGGGTCAGCCAGCTCATTCAGTGATTCCTCTGGAAAGCCCTCCCTGTTTCCCTTCTCTGGGATTCTTCAATACCCAATTCTCAAATGCGTCATCCCTCACCCACGATGGGATTCTTGTCTCTTTTTGGTCTGTCTCCCCAGTAATCTACAAACTGAGGGTAGAAGCTCCTCACTGTTGTCCCAGGGCCTGGCAAGGTACCAGCACGCAGGGGCACCCGGCGGAGGTTTGCTGAGTGAATGGGCTGCTGACCAAGTCTGGAACCTAGCAGGAGAAAGCGGGGGGCCGACCTGAGCTCCCCTGGGTCACGGGAATCAGAGGCACATCCACCAGCCACGCAGGCAGCTGGCCACAGGGGTCTGGAGTTCAGGGAGGTGATCTGCCAGGTCTCACCCCATGCAACCCTGACACCTGAAGATGCCCTGCCCAGCTTCCACCCACCGGCAGCTCTGGGGAGGGGCAGGAGGAAAGGCTGGAACTTGGCATTGTCCACCTCTGCCTTGGGAGAAGCTTTTCTAGGGGGCATTTGGGGCTCAATTTTCATAAACAAACCAAGTCCAGGTTAACTGCAGTCTCATTTGCATGTGGAGAGACGTAGAGTGAGTCCTTCCTCCTCCTGCTCATCCCCTCCATGCAGGATGAAGGAGAGCAGACCCATTACCAGCTGCCCACCCTCCGCTGCTCTTGGGGGAAGAAGAAATGACATTTTCCCTTTACATTGGAAATGCTTAAAAGTCCCAAGAATAGATTTATAGGAATATTTTAACCTTTTCTTTGATCCCTGAAATGTCATTGTTCTGTGGGCTGAATCGCCAACTGTGACCTTTTCCAGTAACCGCGGGGCCCAGGAGCCCCTGCCGGCTCTTTGAAAGGAGTTTCAGCTGGTTCTTCAAGCAGTTTCCCAGCCACCCCCACCCCAGCTCCGAGCCACACAGAAGGACTGGGGAGTGGAGAAGCCAGCCAGGCTGGCCAAGGAGGACCAGCCAGCACTTCCCTCGCCCAACCAAATAGGTGCGGGACTACCACTGTGGCCTAGAGTTAGACGCTTCCTCCATTCTCCATTAAACGGGGCAACTTGGGCACCTACTTCAAAGAGTTATTGCAAGGATCGAATGAGGTAATGTGTGTTGCAGTCAGCAGTGTTTGCTGATCTTTGCCAAAAAGCCACTGACCCTACAGTCCAGTGGCTGTCAATATCAAGGATTTATTCTTGAATCCACAGGTGGGTCGGTGTGTGTGTGGGGGGGGGGGGAAGGTGCAGCAATCCTGCTTGGGTTCCTCTGGGTGGCCCTGCAGGCTAAGTCCAGGATAGTGTGTGTGTGTGTGTTCTCTCGGGACCCACACCAAAGAGGCCTGCTCAATTCATGGGGAAATCACTTGAAAGGCAAGAGTAGGGAGCCATGTAAAAATTCACCCTGCCTCTCCAGACCTTGGAGTGGGGCCAGCATCTCAGCCGCCCACTTTCTCTTAGCCAAACCTGATCACGTGACCGAGGCCAATAGGATGGGGTGGGGTAGAGGTGCAGCTCTGCAGGGGCGGGGGTAGGTGTTTGCTGAGCAGTCATCCAGCTCATCACAGCATGTAAAGTCCCTGGCACCAAGCCTGGCATGTGACAGAAACTCAGAATATTAATTCCCTCCCATACCACACTGCATCATTATCCTATTTTATAGCTCAGATTAATTAGTTATAATTCATTATAATGGCACAAGCCCTTTTGGAGAAGAGTACAGACCTCATTGTCCAGCCTACGTGGGCGGTGAGGTGTTACACATGAGTGAGTTCTCTAGGTTCGCAAATTCAACGCCTTCCAGCTTTTGCCCTTTAATTATTTTGATGGAAATGTTTCTGGAGGATGTCTCATACCTTCCCACCTTCTTAAACAGAGACTGCCAAATGCCAGCGGATCCATACCATAGACGCACCAGGGCCACCAACAAGAGCCCTGCCAATGCTCTCTGCTGGTCTCCAGGGCCACCAAGACATTTGGTCTCTCTGACCCTGCATGCAGGGGCCTCACAGGGACAGCTTTCATCTGTCTCCAAAGAGTGGCCCCAGGACCACATGGCTTTCCATGGAGCCTTCTCATTATCAGGAAAGGACCACAGTGCCAAGCTAAACCCACCCCCTGCCCCAGACTCATCCCAAGTCTTTTTGCCCCTCACCGAAATCGTTGCTGATGGCAGCACCAGGGAAGACATCATTTAATAGACTCTTACAATAGTTCTAATCAAGTCGAGTTTCTGGGCCTCTAAGCATAATGAGCAGTTGAGGAACTTATAAAAGTGACCCATCTACTCGCTGCATTTGAAAAGACGGTTATAAGAGGCGATCCTGCCGTGCAGCCTGGGGTCTGTGTGCATGTCAGAGTGGAAGAGAGGAGTCACATTACCCTAGGACCGGGGGAACTTCCGTCTCCCCTTGATTCCAAACCTTCATCCCGCTCCTTCTCGGTATTTTTTAAGTGCTCCCCAGCACGCTCCTCTCTCCCCTTCTCTGGGCTCCATTGTTCCTCCCCACTCGTCCCGCCTCCCCCTCCATCTTCTCCTCCTCCCCCTGCTGGCTGTCATGTGGAGGGGAGGGAACTTGAAGGATCATTGATCAAGCATATTCCAAAATGATCATCTCATCTTTTGCTTCTCCATCTGAGAAAGCTTTCGGCTTTCTAAAAGTGCAAGTCAAAATGAAGCTCCAAAAAACTGTCACACCCTGCTTCTGTGAACACTTTTATTTTCCACTTTATTTTTTCCCCGAACATCAGTGACTCTTCATTGAAACACCACCACCCACCCCAATAGATGCCCAGGCTTCTGATTATAAAACGCTTCTTCGCAGCCTCCGCGGAGCTGTCCCGGGTGCTGAAATGGTGTCTTGCTGCAGCCGAGGTTTAGGGCTCCCAGTTCCTTCGCTGGAATGTTCTGCCCAGTGCTGGGCACGTTTGTTTTTTCTGCCTAGCTGTTCCCGAGCTGTTCTAAGTGGAGGCCTGATCGTCAGTGAGTCCAACAGCCTCCTCGTTATGCCAATGACAGATGCCCATCTGCTCGGCTGGCCAGGACTTTTTGGAAAGTGTCTAGGCCAAGAACATATCATAACAATCGTCTGTGCAAATAACCTTCAGGCTATGCCAGTTAACAGTTTTCTGCTAGGCCCTGGGTTGGCCACACAGGGCCGAGTGCTGGTGAGGACCTGGCTGGAGGACATCTGGAGTCCAGGACACACTCAACACTCTCAGGTCACACGGCATTGGGCAGCTGCTGCCCCCTTTCTGGGCCTCATTTTTTTCTTCTGTACCCAATTGGAAATGCAATCTATAAGACTCCAACCAACTCTAACAGTCCGGGGTTGTATGACTGTGTGACCCAGGGAGTGAAAAGTGGGAAGGAAAGAGCCCTCGGCAAGCAGTAGGGAGTCCTGGTCGCCTGCCCTGCCGCCAAAAGCTGTGCTGTCCTACTCTGGCTCCTTGACCTTGCTGAGCCTCTAAAAGAAAACCACCATCCTCCCATTTCTTGGTGTCATGGAGAAGCTCTGATAAGGTATGGAGAACTAGGCAAGGCTGAGCTGTTTATGATTAGATAGCCTCAAACAGCTATCCTTTTAAAGGGGAGGTGGGCTTCAGTGCCCTGTGGAACATAGGGATAGACTGTGCCCTTCTCTACCCACCATTCCCCAGCCTGAGAAAGCTGTAAGTCAGACTAACATCCATCTCCACTGCTGAGCAAACACCCCAGTGCCAGGTCTGCTCCTCAGCTCGATGGGTGATTGTTGAGAACCTTCCATAGGCTAAATAGGGAACCAGAGATAAACAAGGAAAACACGGCTCCTGCTCTCATGTGAAAACATTAGCCCAGTGCTGGGCACACAGTCAGCGCTCATTAATATGCTGTGACGGGCACGATGCTGGAGAATCCTAGTACACAGAAGGCAGGCCTGGGGACCAGGGTGTGATGGCAGAGATAATTAGCTGAAAGCCTGAAGACTGAAGGGAGAATATTTCAGACAAGGAAGCGTGTGAGCCAGTGTCCAGTGCAGGTGGCCATCTGGGCTGGCTTCAGGAAGACTGCCCTGAGCCAGAGGGCACAAGTGGGAGGGAGAAACCCTTCCTTGGGGAGCCAGACCAATTCGGAGGAGGGGGCTATGGAGGAGAGGCGACCATGCCTGAGGCAGTAACAGCAGGGGTGAGGAAGAGTGAGAATAGGAGTGTTACTGAGAGGTTGGATGTATAGTGATGGGTGGGTCAAGGGCAGCAGGAGGGTGATGGAAACTCTAGCCAAGGGTTTTCTAGAACTTGAAACTCACTGTTGTGGGGAAAAGGCCTATGAATAACATTATACTTGGTCAATACTGACAGCGATGTAGGTCAGCCACTGGCCTCAAACAGCTTCTGCTCGTGTGGGTTCATATCGCAGGCCAGGGCTGAAGGGGACACCTTGCCCCAGGCAATTCCCAGCTCCCTGTCATCCCAGCACCTGCAGACCATAACCTGGAGCCTGGGTCTGTCTCAGCTCCAGCTTCCCAAGGGAAGGCACAGACTCCAGAGGAGTGGTGGCTGGGTGGGGCAGTGCCTCAGTCCATTTGTGCTGCTGCTAAAAGAAAATACCTAAGACTAGGTAATTTATGAAGAATAAAAATGTATTTGGCTCGTAGTTCTATGGCCAGGAAGCCCAAGATCAGAACACTGGTGGGTTCAATTGTCAGGGGAGGGCTGCTCTCTGCATCCAAGATGGTGGCTCGCTGCTGCTTCCCCAGAGAGGAGGGACGCTGTCCTCACAGGGCAAAAGGTGAAAAGCTAGAGAACCGAATGCTCCACGCAGCCTCTTCTTTAAGGGGTAATTCTGTTCATGAAGAAAGAGGAGCCCTTGTGGTCTATTTACCTCTTAAAGGCCCCACCTCTTTTTCTTTCTTTCATTTCTTTTTTTTTTCTTTCTTTTTTTCAGTACTGGGGATGGAACTCAGGGGCATTCTACCTTCAAGCTACACCCCCATCCCTATCTTTTTATTCTTTATTTTGAAATAGGGTCTCACTGAGTTGTAAAGAGGCTCACTGAGTAGTAGCCGAGCTTGTCCATGAACCATGATCCTCCTGTCTCCACCTCCCGAATGCTGGGATTACAAGCGTGCACTACCACACCCGGCTGCTACCTCTAATACTATCACATCCATTAATACCGACACCTGAATTTTGGCGAGGACACATTGAAACCACAGCAAGGGCAGGATAGGAGGGGTGGGATAGCTTCCTGTTGTCACATCCCCCAACCTGTGCTATACAGATCAGCGGAGCTGGGGTCTGTCCCCTTGGAGTGAAAGGTTCAGGTAGAAGAGAATGGAAAAGGGAGGGATAAGTGGTTCCCTTTCTAAGGATCACCACACTAACAAACATCCCCTCTCTCTTGCTTTTCTTACAACACTGGCATGCCTCCGTCAAGAGGCAGGTGCACATACCCTTCCCTTGAACTCACAAAGACCTCTGTGACCTTCTCAACCAATAACATGTGGAGAAACGGTGCCACAGGGCTTCTGAGTCCAGGCCCCAAACAGTGTCTGGCTTGTCTTTGGCTCACTCCTTCTCAGGATGCTGGTCCTTGGAACTCAACCACCATGTTGTGAGGAATCTCAAGCCACATGCAGAGGCCACATGTGGAAATGACAGCCAACAGCCTCAGCTAGGCACCCACCAACAGCCTAGGCACCCAGCAACATCGACTGCCAGACATGGGAGTTCAGACCCCAGTCTTCAAACCCTCTCGTCAAAGCCACAGGCACCATGAAGCAGAGGCAAGGCATCCTGCTGGGTCCTGTCTTTCTTTCTGAACTCCATAGACTTTGAGGTATAATAAAAAAAAAAGGTTACTGTTGTAATTAAGTTGTGGGTAAAGCTGGGCGTGGAAATGCATGCCTGAGGCTGAGACAGGAGGATCACAGGTTTGAGGACAGCCTCTGCAACATAGCAAGACGCTCAGCCACCTAGTGAGACCCTGTGTCAAAATGAAATAGGGCTGGAGGTGTAGCTTGAAGGTAGGATGCCCCTGGATTCAGTACTCAGTATCTGAAAAAGAAAGTTGCGGGGTGACTTGTTATGCAGCAATTGATAGCTAATACAAAGAATCACCAAGTTGGTTCATAGAGCAAGAGGAGACTTAACCTCATACCATTATCATCTACCTCCAACTTCATCACCACCTTCAACACCATTACTGGCTAAGCTCTAGGCCAGGAGCTGCATATCCAACCCCTGCAGTCTTTACATGCTTATCCCCATTTGACAGATGAGGGAACTGAGGCTCCAAGGGCTGACATGGTTTGCCCAAGGACACACAGCTAACAAGTGGTTGATTAGGAGGCACCTTATTGTCAGGCTGTAACAATAGCTTCGCTGAGCACCTGCCACACGCCAGGCACTCTACAAAGCACCTTTGATGTGTTTGCCCTTTTAATCATTCCCCAGCGCTGAGGTAGCCCATTATGGTGGAAGCAGCTAAGTCCAAAGCAGGTCAAGCCCACCCAAGGTCTCATAGCTAGGCAGTCCATTGCCACAGTCTCTCCCAGGTCTGCAGACCCCTCCCCAAGCTGGTAACCCTTACAGTAGCTGCTCCCCTTTCCTTTGACAAGGCCCAGGAGTCTGATAGATGCTCCCCTCCTTCTCAGAGCTAGCCTTGGGCCATTCCAGCCACACGTGGAAGGTGGCCCCAGAGTCCAAGGATGGCTCAGAGGTGCCCTGGGCTGGGGAGGAGTCTTGGCAGGCGGGCCTTGGAACTTTAGGTCCCCACCCGACAATAAACATCCCATACTGTGTCCAGGATGCCACTAGACAGCATCCTATGGGCTTCCGTGCCCAGGCTGGAAAGCACCGCCTGGCAGATTTATCCCTCCATGGGGTCAGACAGCCATTGTATTTCATCACCCGGCCAATGAGGGCCCTCTTCCTCTGGAGTTATATTTCTATAAAATATTAATTTGTCTGGTTTATGGGCTACTCGAAGACCCGGGTCCACTGGATCCTGCCAGCCATGTGCTCGCCTGGTGGGGGCCACGTTGCTCACTGCATGGCAGCATGGCCACCCCTTGCTGTCCCTTCCTCCCTTCCCTGCAGGGAAGAATGAGGCCATTCTTTCACCAGGCTAGCCCAGCTCAGGAGATTGGAGGCAAGAGGAGAGGGAGAACCTGGCTCATACCTGCACCCCTCCCTGAAGGATCGCCCCTGACTGACAGGTACCGCATCACCCAGAGACAGCTGGGAAGGGAGACCGCACCCCACCCCAGCGGGGGCCCAGAGCCAATGACTGGCTGGTGTTTGGGCAACAGGGGCCCCTGCGATGGAGGGGACACATTCTGTATTGCAAACCCAACTCCCGAGCTCCCTCAGGACCTTGACGACCCCTGCTTCTCTCTTCCCCAGGGACCCCCCTCCAATGAACCACCTGTGTGGGGGTGCCGTCTTGGGCTCTGCTTCTGGGGACCCCAACCCAAGAGCTCCTGGTCCACACTGTGCCCTGGCTTCTTGAAGGGCTCCCTACTCACTGCAGGAAAAAATAGGGGTCCTCAGCGCTTAGAACCAGGGGAGACCCTCCCCACAAGAACTCCAGAGGCAGCAAGACAGGGCTCCCCGACTCCTGCTGCTTTACAGGAGTGGAAGCATAGTCAGGTGCTTATCCACGGCGATGGAGTGGTCCAGCCTGGGTCTGGCTGACTCCAAAGCCCGGCTGCTTTCTACCACACTGAGGAATCCAAAGAAAGGCTCCTGGGCGGTTTGGAAGGGAAGCCCGATCATACCTTTCCCCTGCCCAATGCGACTCAAAGGCCACGTCGCCCAGCTGGCCTTCCCTGCCAGCCTGTCTGATCTCCTGGACTTCCTTCTGGGGCATGACATGTGCCAGAACATGTGTTCTTCCCATCCCCGGTTACCCTCCAGGGCTTCTCCCTTTCTCCCTGCAGCCACCGGAATCCTGCTTACTTAGATCCATGGAAAAGCCAGGGAGGCATGGTGGTATAAGGGGGGAGGGGTACTGGGGATTTTTCAGGAGGGGGGGTACTGGGAATTGATTCCAGGGGGGCTCTACCTTCACAGCGCGTGCGTGTGTGGGAGGAGTATTGAAACAGAGTCTTACTAAGTTGCTGAAGCTGGTCTCAAACCTGCAAGCCTCCTGTCTTAGTCTCCCACGTACTGGAATTACAAGTGTGTGCCACCACGCCTGGCTAAACTGTCACTTTTCTTAATTGAAACACAGCCCAAGTGCCCAGGAACAGCCTGGAGGAGTCTCCCTCTCAGGGGGCTGACTACACCAGGTGGAGGCCGTGCTCTGATTACTGTCCCATCCATCGCCACACTGGCCTCCAAGGACACGCATGGGCAGTAACACTGTGGCGCATTGCAGGCAAACAGCCTTCCCCTTCTCCCATTCCCCTAAGAGCTGGGCCTTTACACTTGAGGTCAGGAATGGCACCCGAGAAATAAGCCCAGCAAATGTCAATCCAGCAGCGGCTCCCAGTCTTCCAGCACTCCACTGCCCCAGGATTCTGCGGGCTGCCCTCCGCTGGCACAGTTATTATTACCATTTTAACATTATTTTTGGTACTGAGGAGTGAACACAGGGGCATTGTTTCTCTAAATTACACCTTCAACCCCTGTTTTTAAATTTTCTTTTTTTTTTTTTTTTTTGTGGTACTGGGGATGGAACCCAGGGGCATTCTAGCTCCAAGCTATACCTCCAGCCCTATTTTTTATTCTTTATTTGGAAACAGGGTCTGAGTTGCTGAGAGCCTCACTAAGTAGCCAAGGCTGGCTTCAAACCTACGCAATCCTCCTGTCCCAGCCTCCCAAGTGCTGGGATTACAAGCGTGCGCCACCACATCCGGCTCTTCAAATTTTCAAACAGTCTCACTAAGTGTTGAGGGTCTGGCTAAGCTGGCCTTGAATTTGATCTCTTAGCCTCAGTCACCCAAGCAACTGGGATACACATACAAAGAGAACTGTTTATCTTTTCTTTTCTTTTCTTTTCTTTTCTTTTCTTTTCTTTCTTCAGTACTGGGGATAGAACTCAGGGCTTCACACATTTTAGGTGAGCATCCATCACTAAATTTTACTCCCAACCCCAGATCAATTTCTTTTAAAAGGAAATTTCTCTCAGATCAGAAAACCAGACTTGCTTCCCACAAAGCCACTGTGGCCTGGGAAGGCAAAGAGCCTGCACTTCACTCTCTTTATTGAAGTGGAAGGTCGTCAGGGGCTGTTAAAGACACACCTGCCACCGCGAGAGCGGTCTCCTGATGGGATCAGGGGTAAGAACAATTTTTTTTTTTTTTAGAGGAATACCTTCCTTGCTCAGAACCTGGTGAGACTTGCTGGAAGCCATCAGGCAACCTCGGCTTGGCAGATACGGACCCTGACGACCCAGTGCATAGGTCTGGGACTGGCTGGCTCATCGTCAGCCACTGCCCGCTGGCACTGGTGGGGTCGTCTCTCTCCGGGACTCTGGGGTCTGGAAGACCTCGGGAACCCAGGATTGCCTCTAGAATGAGGCTGCAGCTGAGAAGCAGTGCAAAGGAGGGGTTCTGGGACCTTCTGGCCTCTAAGGGGACCTATGGATTTTATAGAGCAGCAAGGGCTGGTTTGTATTTTATTTCTTTTTCCTTTTTTTCCCTTAGTAAGTAAAGTGGGCTTTCTTTGTGTTTGAATAGAAAGCACATACCCTCCACACCCTATTGTGGAAAAAAATCAGGCTTTATTGTAAAAACAATTGTGCTAAATTTAAAGCAGGGATTAAAATCGAGGCGTGTTAAGTGTGGCCATTAATACAGCAGGTTTTCCTGCCAATGGGGGAGGAAGCTATTCCGGTCCGCTTGCCTTTCCATGGGCCGAGGGGGAAGGGTACTCAGCGCGGCTGCAGGGCCTCTCAATCCTGGGGCTCGCAGCACCCCGGCATCACAACACGAAAACACGAGAACCCACTTACAAGCAAAAAATGAGGACCCATGTTCTGATGGGGATCTTTTTATTTTCATCTTTTATTTATAAACAATGGCTCACATATTTATAGATCTTAAATTGCCCGTCGCTGTACATTTAGCAAAGTCCTCTCTGTTTAAAATGAGCGCGTCAGAGTGGAGTTGTCCTGGAGCTGGTGACTGGCGTGGCTGCCCTAGCTCTCCCCTCTCCCACCTGGGCAGGCAGTGGCAGTCCCGTGTGCCCAGCGGTGCGCTCCATTCTCTGCATCGTCATCTCTGCATCGTCATCTCCGCTGCCCTGTGGGCTTGGTCTCGTCGCCCCCAGTTTATGGGGGCACAAAGAGAGTAAATCAGTTGCTGGAGGTCACAAGAGAAAAAGCGGTAGACACAGGACTTGATCCCAGATTTAATTCCAAAGCTCACGTTGCTGACAGATCGCTCCTTGCCTCTTGAAATCTGCTCTGGGAGTTAAAGCCAGACTTTGGGTGACCCAGGGTGAAGAGAAAAGGGGCTGAAGGAAGAAAGGAAACTAAGAGAAACTTGCGTTTGTTTGGAGGCTTGGCCCCAACTAAGCATTGGAAATTTTAGAGTAAGACACGGTCTTGGTCCACCAAAACCCTCCAGGCTCCTGCAGGAAGGCCGGGCTTATCTGTCAACCCACAAGAGGCTAGATGTTACAGTCAAAGATGTTACAGCCCCACCTTCCTTAAGGAGCAAAAGAAAAGAAGGAAGAAAACAGAAAGAGAGAGACCTAGAAGTCGATCGGAAAGGCTCCCAGTGGCCAACAAGATAAATAACATAGGTATTGAATTCTAACCAAAGGGTAAAATCAATATCCACACGTCCACGCTGATATAAATAAATAACTGAATAAATCAACAGAGGAGAAGTGACAGCACCTCCTTCCTGGAGGCAGAAGGAACCAAAGACCAGAACAGCTTAGTCATCGTCGCCACAGGCAGGATCCCCTAATGGAGCCTAAAGTTAGTGGGCAAAACTTTAGGCCGCGCTGGGAGAGGCAGGAGATCTCTCCCAAAGAAGGAAGTAATTATAAATGGAAAAGTAATAAGTTCACAGTGGAGGGCCCTCACAGGCATCGCCTGAGCCAAGAGAGAAAAGTAGCATGGCTAGTTCTGTGTCGCTGACGTACCCCAGAGAAGACACACATCCTTCTGTGCCATCGTCCCAGTGATGCTTAACCTGATAGGGTCACGAAAACACCACACAAGCCCACAGTGAGGAAGAGTCTACACAGTAACCTTTGAGACTGCCAAGGCCCTGAAAGATGATAAAGGCTGGCATGGCACACAGATTGGAGGTGACCAGGCAGAAGAACAGAGCCACACGAAGTGTGGTGACCCGGCCGATCCCGAAACAGAAAAGGAGCACGCATGGGAAAATGAAGGAAATCTGAGAACGTTCTGAAAGTGGCTCATACTATCACAGCAAGATTAATGTCCTGGTTTGGGTGAACGTCCTGTGTGTATGTGCAAGTGTGACATAAGGGAAAACTGGGTGAGGAGTATGGGAACCTTCAGTCTGGTGTTGCCACTCCTCATTGAGTCTAAAATTAACTCAAAAAAATTGTATGGATGTGATAAGCTGAATAACAGCTTCAGTGTGGAATGTATCACTGACTCTCACTGCTATGTAGAACTATAACACACCAATCAAATTTTTTTAAATCCTCCCCAAAATATTCACTTCCTAATCCCTAGAGCCTGTGACTATCACCTTATAATAAAAAAAAAGGGGACCTTGCAAGTACAGTTAAACAAGACTCTTGAGATGAAGACAGTATCCTAGATTATCAAGGTGGTCCTAAATGCAGTCACCTGTGTCCTTAGAAGATGAAGGCCCGGGGACATCTGCCACAGACAGGAGAGGAGGTGAGGTGACCACGAAAGCAGAGACTGAAATGATGTGACACAAGCCAAGGCTTTCCCACAGTGCCCAAAGCTGATAGAGGTGAGCAGCGCGTCCTCCCCAGCACCTCTAGCCCGTGGGCACCTTGATTTCCACCGAGAGGTACTGATTTTGGACCTCTGGCCTCCAATACTGAGAGGGGATAAATCTGTTGTTCTAAACCGGGTTTTGTTAGCAGCAATCAAAATAAAATATATACGGGGCTAAAAAACAAAATTTAAGGCGGTTGACCTGGATGGTCTCCAAAGCTCCTGCGACATTCCTGATGCTTCCGTTCTGCATGGAAGAACTGTGTGACCCTTGACCTCCGAAGAAGTCCCTGGGAATATGCCCCAGAGCCCGCTGGGAACTCATGGTCTGATGCAATTCCTGTGTGGAGCATGTGCTTTTGTTTCTCCGCTTTCAGGCTTAATAATGGCTCAAGGTCTCCTCCATAACATCCCTTGGATCTGTCCAGTCAGGACCAAGGGCTCCAGGCTCCACCCACTCCCCCCAAAGATGGAAGAGCTCAGCTGCCCACCAGCTGAAGAGCCCAGAAGGCCAGCCCCAAGTAACAGTGGCCATGCCTATAATTCTCCTGACTGGGTACTGAGCGTGTACATGTATCAGCTCCGTCCCCACAACCACCTCATGGCCGGCTCAAAGAGGTCACTGGGCTTGTTCAAGGTCGCGCAGCTATCTAGCAGTGGAGATGCACCACCTGGGACACCTGGGGATCCAGCCCAGGGGTGTGTGATTCAGAAAGTCCAGGTCTCCAACTACAACATCAGCTGTCCTCTGCCGCAGGGATGCTCTCTCTCTGCCCGACCACAGCTACATAAGGAAACCCAAAGTCGCCCTTCCGGGGCCTCCTGACTGCAGCGGCTGAGAGGCGCGGGGAGATGCGTAGGTGGAAACAATCCTCCACCTTGAAGCCAACCTGGGCCTTTAACAGAATGTCCCACCACTCACGGGGATCCTACTAGCTCCATTTTTTCTGGGGTCTTTTCTTTTCTTTTCTTTTCTTTTCTTTTTTTTTTCTTTTTTTTTTTTTTTTTTTTTGGTGGTACTGGGGGTAGAACCCAGAGGCTTTCTACCTCCATTTTATATTTTATTTGGAAACAGGGTCTCACTGAGTTGCTGAGGCTGGCTTCGAACCTGTGTGATCCTCCTGTCTCAGCCTCCCAAGCGTGGGGATTACAAGCGTGCGCCACCACGCCTGGCATTCTGTTTTCTTTTTTATTTTTGTGATACTGAGGATGGAACCCAAGGGTGCTCTACCACTGGACTTATCTCCAGTCCTTTTTATTGTGAAAGAGTCTCTCTAAGTTGTCCAGGATGCTCTCGAACTTGCGATGCTTCTGCCTCCGCCTCCCAAGTTGCTGAGATTGCAGGCGTGAGCCACAGTGCCCAGCTTTAGCTCCCAGCTTTAGCTCCATTCTTTATCCCCAGGCATCTGGAGAAGGCTGGTAATTTCTGATGCTGCTGCTACATTTGAAATTATCTATCATAAATTATATATCAGAATTATTGTGTATTATAAGGAATAGAGAAGACTGTGGCCAGGAAAAAGCACACATGCCCGTCAAGTCATCTTGCTTTTACGTTTAAATGCTAAGCCAAGCCACACATTGGAAGTCATCAGGCCACGGCTACTTGAGGACAGCAGGCATTTGCGGCGGCCACTTCTGCTATTTGTTCCCTCTTCCCCCTCCGGCCTTTTCCCTGCCACACCCCTATGGTGCCTTCCCAGGTCGCCTTTCTTTTCCTGCTCCACATGCTACCAGTTCTGAAACACTGTGCTTAAGTCAAGACCCGAGTCCTCCAGGGAGCCCCAGCCCACAGGGTTCCCGCAGTGCTCCCTGTCCATGGGAACCCATGCTCAGTCCATCATTACAGGGTGTGAGCAGGAGGTCCAACCTGCAGCAGACTCACCTTCCCAGATCCTCTGACTCCAGCACCGGCAGGGGCCTGGGTCGGTACCACAGGGCCCCAAGTGTCGGTGCTAGGAAGCCTCCCTGCAGCCTCATCTATACCAAGGTTGCCCCAATGGCTGAACAGTTTAGGATCAAAGCTCCCGGGCTCCCCTCTGTGAGTGCCCGCTGAACGCCCTCGGTTTACCACAAGCAGCCGCAGCGCTGAGGGCTGAGGCTGAGGCTCAACTGGAAACATTAAAGTTATAGCTCCTCAAAAAGCAATAATAGCCCAGCAGAGTGGCACTCACCTATAATCCCAGTACTTGAAAGGCTGAGATGGGAGGAGCACAGGTTCGAGGCCAGTTTCAGTGACTTAGGGACACCCTGTTTCAAAATAAAAAATAAACAGGACTGGGGGTGTAGCTTAGAGGTAGAACGCTCCTGAGTTTAATCCCCAGTACCCCCTCCCCAAGAAAGTAATAACAGCCGGGTGTAGTGACGCAGACTTGTAATCCCAGCATTCGGGAAGCTGAGACAGGAGGGTTGTGGTTTGTGGACAGCCTCAACTACTACTTACTGAGGCCCTTTGCAACTCAGTGAGACCCTGTTTCAAAATAAATAATAAAAAATAAAGAATAAAAAATAGGGCTGGGACTGTAGCTCGGAGATAGAATACCCCTGGGTTCCATCCCCAGTACTGCAGAAAGGAAAGAGAGAGGGAGGGAGGGAGGGAGGGAGGGAGGGAGGGAGGGAGGGAGGGAGGGAAGGGAGAAAGAAGAAAGAAAGAAAGAAAGAAAGAAAGAAAGAAAGAAAGAAAGAGAGAGAGAAGGAGGGAGGGAAAAAAGAAAAGAAATAACAGCCGCAGTGACAAATTGCTTGGGAAGCACCAGGCACCATCTAATCCTCGCATCAACTCCAGAAGGATACTATGCCCTTCTTACATTATACCTGCAGAAAGCTGCGGTGCGGAGGCGAAGGACTGGGCTGAGGCCACGCAGCCAGTCAGCTCCGAAAGCAGCTGCTTCAAGTTCAGGGGCACCTAGGAATGCTCCCGGGCCCCTCCTGTGTTCTGCTGGTGCTACCGGGCTCGCTGAGCCCCACCTGATTTAGCAGCTTGGCCTCCCCTCTGCACAGCGCCTGCTACAGGGCAATGGGGCAGAAGGTCACCCCACGCCCAGTGCCCAGAGGAGTCTCTGGAGGGAGGATGCGTGGCACCCACATCCCAGCTCCCAGCCCAGGGTAGCTGGTAATTATTTTGGAAGCACTTGGAAATTATTTGTGGAAGAAGTGAACACAAAGAAGGTGTGGTGGCACACACCTGAATCCTGGTACTTGGGAGGCTGAGAGAGGAGGATCACAGATTGGAGGACAGCCTCAGCAACATAGTGAGACGCTCAGCAACCTAGCAAGACCGTTTCAAACAAAAAATAGAAAGGGCTGGGGGTGTAACTCTGAGGTACGATACCCCTGGGTTCCATTCCTAGTACCACCAAAAAAAGAAGAAGAAGAAGAAGAAGAAGAAGAAGAAGAAGAAGAAGAAGAAGAAGAAGAAGAAGAAGAAGAAGAAGAAGAAGAAGTAGTAGTAGTAGTAGAAGAAGAAGAATCATCAAGGGTGGCATGTCTCTTTCAGGGAGGAGAGGTGGCCTGGCCTGGCCACAGGTGGTCTCTGCCCGGCCACCCTAGGGCTCTACTTCCCTCCCTCAGCAGGCCGCCAGCTGGGCCCCATCAGCTCCGGCCCAGGCTCCTCCTCTGGTCAGCCGCCATGGCGGGGATTGGGAGCCATGCTGGATTAAGACCTGCCCTGCTGCCACTAAGCTGGAAAGCGTGCCTACCAGGCGGCCCGGAAGGGCCCAGGATCTAATGGAGATTTGCTAATAAGATCTGAGTTGGTGAGCTTTGCATCCTATTAACACGGGGGAGCGCGGGCCTGTCTGTCTGCTGGAAAATTACAAACACAATAGAAAAGTCACTTATGAATATTAATGGCCCTGGAAACAACGGGGGAGAGGAGAGAAGTTGTTGATCTGATCGGGAAGCTGGGAGGGGGCTGCGGGGTGGGAGGGGGCGGCCTCCCTCCTCTCCCAACCCGGCCTGTCACTTCAGATCTGCATGAAGGGACAGGTTTGTGGGATCGGCCCAGCAAGATGGAGACCGATGGACAAACTGACCCAAGAAGAGCGCCTGGGGCCTGACTTCAGGGATGGGGCTCCCCTCCCCAGATCCACGCAGACCAGTCCAGTGTCAGCTCTGGGGAGCAGGATCAGATGTTTGGGATGAAACTTTGGTCCCCCTTACAACTCCTGGCCTTCTCGGGTGAGGCAAGTATCACTCTCGGTCTGTTTCCAGAAACTGTGGCCTTCTTTGTGGAAGGTCACGGTTTCTGGGATTGACAGGCAGACCAGCTGTGGACACATACCCAGGGGGTTCTGCCAGCACACGCCAAACTCTGTTCAGGTCCAAAGGCCCCTTGGCAAGCAGCCCTAGCTCCCACCAGCAGTTCCAAAGCCATGTTCTAGAGAACCCTCTGGTCTTGAGAAGGGCCTCAGGTGCCCTGTGGAATGTCAGAGAGGCCAAGGAGGCCAGGAAGTGGGTTGCAGATTCAAGACTGGAATGCAGATCTCCTGACCCCCAAGCCAAAGCTGACATAGACTCCAAAGCTGAGCCGGGCGTGGTGGCGCACGCTTGTAACCCCAGCATTCGGGAGGCTGAGACAGGAGGATCGCAGTTCACAGACAGCCTCAGCTACTTAGTGAGGCCCTTTGAAACTCAGTGAGACCCTGTTTCAAAATAAAGAATAAAAAATAGGGCTGGGGTATAGCTCGGAGGTAGAATGCCTCTGGGTTCCAGCCCCAGTAATGCAAAAAGGAAAAAGAAAAAAAGAAAAACAAAATCCAAAGGTGAACGAGACGCCTCCCTGCCCTGCTAGGAGCTTACAGTCAGACAGGAAAGGCAGACAGTCTGTACACTTACTGTCACCCGCCCCATGAAAAGACTGGCGTGACAGTGTCGTTTTGATCCTGCTAACCAGTGAAAGAAGAAGCAGAGACCTCAGTAGGGCTGGTGCCCCCTGGGTCAATGCCGCCACGAAGCACAGCCCATTCCCACCAGCTGGGCACTGGTAGCTGAGTGACTAACCTTTCAGAGCTCCAGTTCCTCATCTGGAATGTGGGGTAGACCACCTACCTCCCAGGCTTAATAAATAGGATAATATACAGCTGGGCGTGGTGGCACATGCCCGTAATCCCAGTGCTTGGGAGGATGAAACAGGAGGATCTCAGGTTGGTGGCCAGCCTCGTTAACCTAGTGAGACTCTACTTCAAAATAAAAATTAAAAGGTGCTGGAGATGTAGTTCAGAGTTAGAATGTCCCTGGGTTCAACTCCCAGTACCACAAAAAAGAAGGAAGAAAAGAGGAGGAGGAGGAGGGGGGAAGGGAGGAAGGGGAGGGGAAAGAAAGAAGGAAGGAAGGAAGGAAAGAAGGAAGGAAAAGAGGAAGGAGAAGGAGAAAGAGATAAAGAAAAAAGAACACAGAAAACAGATGCAGAGTACAGAGAAGAACCCAAATGTCTCTAGTTCCTCCATGGGGTGGAGTCTGCCAGAGCCCCTCCCCGAAAAGGCAGGCCTTTGAGCAACGCCTGGCCAATCAGTGTGCGATGTGCCCTTTGTGATATGCCCGGCCACAGTGATTGGTTCAGGGATGGGAATGTGCCCTGGCCAATCCAATCAGAGCAAAGGGACTCAATGCGAGGCTGGTGCTCTTGGAAGAGTCTGGCTCAGCATAGGCTGCTGGCGGCCGTTCCATTCCCAGGGACCATCAGAGAAGGGGCCCCTCATGAAGGAAAGCAAAGCCCAAAGATGGAGAAAAATAAGATTTCTGAAGGCATCATTTAGGCCTCTGAATACAGCTGTACCTGAAGCCAGAACGATCAGAATTGTTTCCGCTATGCAAGCCAAAATGTTAGACTTTTTCTTTCAATCCAGTTGGGTTTAATGCCCTTGTAACTGAATGCGTTTTAATCCACCCATTCAGCTAGCTAAAGCCATGGGCCTGGGGCCCCACCCAGCCGGAACCTAAAGCTGATTGGCATGCTGCCTCTCCTCCCTCGCTTCTGCCCCCCACCCTCAGCCCCAGGAGGTTGTCATCTTGAAAGCGGAGGATCTGGGGGGCCCCAGGCCCTGTTTCCAAGACGCATTCATTGCCTGACTTCAGCTCTGTCCTGGTGTTGGCTTCCATCTGCTTCTTGGCCCACAGCTGGAATGTAGCAGTGCGTGTACCACCACCCCCAGGCCCTAAAGACAGAGTCCCAGCACATCTGTCTGCACATCTGCACCTCTGTGGAAGCAGCCCAGCCCTCCCTGGCTACCAAAGCTTAGCATGTGTCTGGGAGGGAGGGACCCAGACCTCGGTCTCAAACTGATGGCCAGCAGCAAATCCAGCCTGCAACATATTTAATTTACCCAATCTGTGTTTAAATGTGCGTATTATTCAAATGATTTTAGGTGAAAAATTCATCTTCCAGCTCGACGAAAGCCAGAAACTCTGCGTTTTCCATGCCCCCAACACTCCACACATTTCTATTATCTCTCTGGACCCCAAAGTCTTTTGAGTATGTCACCGCTGGCTGAGACCTTCTGGCTGCCTCTCCTCGGGTCCATGCGGAGGGTTTGCTTGACACGGTCAGTAGATTCCGAGATGCAGGTCCCTGGCATTAATATGAGTAAGCTCCGGGAAGAGTCGCATTGGCTCCCTTGCCCCAAGGTGCTCTAACACTCCCCAGGCCCAGGCCACAGGCCCCCAGCCCTCTGCCTGGCGCTGGCCTCCGTGCGATCTCCAGGCTCTGCTCTCCCTGGACCCACCTGTTATTGCACAGGTGCCTGGCCATCCCGCCCCGCCCTGGATCCAGGGAGGGACCACCCCCAGCAGCAGGCCCCTACAGGCCTCTCTGCTAGTTTGCATTGTATTTGTAGGATAATTACTAATGGCACAGATCATTTTTATTAGCTGAGCTGTCTGCATTAAAATGATAGATTTTTTTTATTAAAAACATCCGAGGGAGCTGCCGTCGCAGTAGGAGAAGGGTAATTTTCCATTTAGTTTAAGAGCAGATGGTTACCAAAATGTTCAATGGAAATAAATCGAGGCTGGGCCTAAGCATTGGGTAAACGTACCAGAAATTTCCTGGCCTGCTTCAAGCCTGCTGCCCTCTCTGGCTCTCCCAGACCCTCCTTTGAGGTGGACTCCAGCCCTATTCAGGCCAGCAAAGGGAATTTATTCTCAATCCACTTGGCAGAATCCAGAGCCCAGGCAGTGGGCTAGAAGGTTCTGTGTTCACCTAGCAGGGCCCGCCCCAGAACTCAGGGTGCTGCTGATATTAAGGTGGCCAGAGTTTAAGGGTTCAGGAAGTAGGGCAGAGAGAGGCAAAGAATGTTCCTGCCACGGCCCTGGTCCAGGTGGGAGTCAGTCAACTTGGGTGCTCTGGGCCTCAGCCTTTCATCTGAACAGTCAGAACCCTGGATCAGCTACAGCTCCCCAAATGGGTTAACGGAGAGGGACAGTTTTAATTTTAAAAAAAAAATTTTTTGAGCGATTATTCAGCTCACAAAGCAATTGGGAAACATTGAGTTAAATGGGTTTCTTCATTGAAAGATTTCTGAGAACATATACCATTGTCCACTTGGACTTTTTATCTCAAAGGGAGCCACTGTAAAAGAAGCTTCCAAACATACCACCCACAGAGCCTTTTGTCCAAGGGGCGCTGGGCGGTGAGGAAAGCTGCACGTGAGGTGTTCCCAGGGCTCGCTCAGCTCTGGCATTCTCTGCTCCATGAACTGTTGTCACCTGAAGATGTCCCTCCGCTCAGTCCCTCTGCAAGAGTGCCAACTTTGTGCAGACCCATAGCAAAGAGGTTTCCTCCCCTATTGATTGTGGTCAGTCAGGGGAGACAGCCTGGAGAGGTTGCTGTAAAGGATGCCAAGGCTGCATCTGAGCTCAGGGAGCAACACACAGCCCATTACTGAGGGGTTTGCCTCTCCCTGACTGCAGAGTCCAATCTGGAAACACGGCTCCTGTTTCCAAATCCCTGTACCATGAGATTTGCGGTGGTCCGTCTGAGGATGCCCTGGAGTCCAGGACCTCTGGACAACCAGCCCACTTCCCTGCAGGTTTCTCTCCCCATCCTGCTCTGCCCAGCCCCAGTCTTAGGAGTCCTGCAGGCAAAGCGTGAGGTTAGTGAGCTCTCGGATGGAGGGGCCTCAGACAGCCATCCCTGGACCATCCCCCAAAGCCGTCCCAGCCCTGTGGCTGAGCTGCAGAGGAGAGTCTGCAAGCGAGAGTGCTACTCACAGGTTGACCTTCCTCTGTACGGTAAGTATGTGTTCCTGAGAAAATTGCACTCAAATTGAATTTTTATAAATGGAATCCTATTTCGGCAATGATTTACAACACAATTTCTGAGATACTTTATCTTCATACTGGAGTAATGTTCCTAACGGTTTTGCTTTAGAACTCCCCTTCCTGTTAGAAGTACTGAGAATGTTCCAGTTAGATGGAGCCACAGAGACCGCCAATTTCACTCCCATTTCACTTGACAGGGGAGAAGCTGAGGCACGGAGAGAAATGAGGACTAGTATTTGTCAAATGCCTGCTGCGTCCCAGGTCCCGTGTCAATCCTTTATGGGTGCTGAGCCGCCCAATTTCTGACAACACAAGAAGGGATTGGTGTCCTCTCACTTTACAGAGGAAGAAACTAAGCTTCAAGAAACTAAGCCACTCTCATGATAACCCATCGACTCATTAAATAGCTGAAGATTAAATAGCTGAAGCCCAGCTGATGGGTGGCTGCTTCAGACCCTCCAGGGACTTCCTGTGTGACCAAGCCCCTCCCCACCTCCTGATCTCCTCTTCCTCACCTGCATCCCCAGCCTCACTGGCCCTTTTAGTCCTTGAATCAGACACCCCAGGGCCTTTGTACTAACTGTTCCCTCTGCCTAGAATGTGCTTCTCAGTTTCACCTGGCTGGATTCTCCTTTATTCAGGTCTTACAACTTACCATTCATACCGTCAGGAGGCCCCACCCTCTTCACTACCCATACATCTTCTAACATATTTTTCTGCTTTGCTTCTTCATGACACATCACTCTATGGACTTATTTTTAAGTGTATGCCTTCGTCTTTTCTCTGTTGCTATAACAAAATACCAGAGGCTGGATACTATATAAAGAATAGAGGCTTATTCGCTCACAGTTCTGGGGGCTGGGAAGTCCAAGAACATGGTACCAGTTCCTGGTGAGGGCTTTATTGCTGCAACATGACATGGCCAAGGGAATCACATGAAGAGAAAGCAAGTGTGCTAGAGAGTGCTCATTTCCATCACAAACCCACTCTCATGATAACCCATCAACTCATGAGCAGATTAGCTCATTCATGAAGCAGAGCCCTTATGACCCAGTCACCTCCCAAAGATCCTGCCTTTCGGCACCACTGCACTGGAGACCAAGTTTCCAATACATAAAACTTGGGGGTCCACAGTCAAACCAAAGCAATTGATCACTTGTTCGTCATCTCCCCTGCTAGAATTTAAGCCCCATGAAGGCGGTGACTGTTTCTCTATCTCCAGTTCCTGAGGGGCCTGGACTGTAGATGGTCAGAGACACTCAAAGAATAAATGGATCCAGTGGCAAAACTGGATTTTTAATCCAGGATTGCACAACTCTGAAGCCCAGAGATCTTGCTGTAACACCAAAAATATTCTCCTTCTGACAACTTTTTAGTTATTGACCAATAATTGCTCAGTGGGAAAGTCCTTTAAAGTTATCTTTAAATTTTTATATTTGGAGTTTTATTTCTTAAAGCACGCCTGGTGTATAACAGAAGAGAAGCTCTAATTCACACTCAAAATCCATGTCTAGAACTAACCCTGGTATCTGAAAAGCAAGAAAAGATCCCTCAGGGAGGAGGTCCTTATCTCCCAAGTCCTCCCTTAGGAAACTATGGCTCAGAGGGGGTAAATGATGGGCATCATGTCATCCAGCTGGAAAGCAGTGGAGCTGAGAACAGTTCTTACCATTATCAGAGGTCCCTCTTTGATCCCCGGTAATCTTCTCTGTTCTGATACCTACACTGTGTGATATGAATGTAGCCACTCCAACAGTCTTAAGAGGAGCACTTTCAGGATGTATTTTCCTTTTCTTTTAGGTTTAACCTATTTGCATCTTCATATTTAAAATGAGTTTTTTCAATAGCATAGTTTAATCTCGATTTTTCATCCAGTCTGGCCACCTCTGCCTTTTAGCTAAAATGTTAAACCATTTATTTTCATTGTGGTCATTGATATATTTGGCTTCAGGGTACCATCTGAGTGCTTGTTATCTAGTTATCCCATCTGTCCTTTGCTCCTCTTTTCCTCTTTACCTGCCTCCTTCTGAATTAATTGAACTTTTTTAATATTCTGTTTTATCTCTGCTAACTAGTTGGTGAGCTATATCCTTTTACTTTGTTTTTATTGATTGTTCTAAAGCTCAAAATATGCATCTATGATTTGAAGAAATGTAAAACAATATACTCACATCTCTTCCTCCTGTTCTTCCTATGAATGTCAGATATTTTACTTGTATCTGCAGTTTAAACTTCACAATCCAAATTACCATTTAAAAAATTTTTAAATAAGATAAACCCTTAAATTTGTTCCTATTTTTACCTCTTCTGAGACTCTGTTCTTTTACATAGTTCAGTTTTATATTCGGCACTGTTTTCGTTTTGCCTGAAGAACTTCCTTTAGCATTTTAACATTTCCTATTGTATAGGTATTCTGAAGACAAATTCTTTTGGCTTTTGTACTTCCGGAAAATATTTTATTATTTTGCTTTAATATTTGAAAACTTTTTTTTTCAGTGGGTGTAGGTAGAATTCGTAGTTGCTAGAGTTTCCATGGTTTTCTCACCTGCATAGTTTCCGAGAAGAAGTCTGTGGTCATTTTATTTGTGTTCCTCTGTTTTTATCTCTGGTTTCTTTGATGGTTTCCTCTTTACCACTTTAGAAATTTTAGAAATTTAATATGATATTCCTTGGTGTGATTGTGTGTGTGTGTGTGTGTGTGTGTGTGTGTGTGTGTGTGTTCTGTTTCAGGTTTGTTGTACTATTTTAATGTGTGGATATATAGTTTTCATCAAATGTGGAAAGTTTTTATTCCTCCCTCCGTCTCAAGTCCAAATTACACATGGGCACTTATTGTACCTCACCCCTCTCGCCAACACTTCTTGACCATGGAGGTGTGAATCCTGTGGGCTGGGTGGAGGGGTGGGCATCAGCAGAACTACCAGGGAGGTGCTCCACGGCGACCCCAGCTTTGTCACCTCCAACACCCCTGCCATCCTACCCTGCACCTGTAGACACCAGAGGAGGAGCACTGATCTGTAACCAGCCAGGAGCCTCCCTGGGGGTCAGACTTCAAGGCTTTGAACATGTGTGTGAATGGAGTTTTCACGTGGAGGTTTATGAGGCTGTTTTTACAAAACAACCCTTTCTTTCTCTCCTCAGAAATATAAGACACTATTTACGAAGTGCTTTCCATGTGCTAGAGACTCCTGGAAACAGAAAAAAGATGACACATTTTATCTTCATCCCAAGAACCGCAAATGCAGGTATTGTAAACTACATGCTATAGATGGGAAAATGGCAGATCAGCTCCTCGGTGGTCACACACAGCAGTAAATGGTGGCTCGGGAGCTCAATCCTGATGCCTGACTCCAGAGCCCGTGGTGTTTTTACTTGGCTATTGGAAGGAGGAGTGAGGAAGGCTCTGTGCTCAGATGGCTCCATGCTGCCCCTCACCTGACCTGGCGGGATTCTAAGGGGGGCAGAATTGAAGCAGGCCAGGGTAGAGGGGATGGGAATTTTTTTTTTAATTGGTGCACTGTATTCATACATCATAGTGGGATACAAACTTTTGTAGACATACATGCACACATCGCCCAGTCAGCCCCCACCCGATCCCCACCCCATTCTCTCCCCATCCCTCCCTCCCATGCTTGGCTTAGTGGTTGACATCTAGTATTATAGCAATTTATCCAAAATTAAAAATGATAATTTCACATAACAGTTTCATTTGTCTGATACCAAGCTTTTGATGACTTAAAGTTAACATTTCAATATTTCTTTTTGCTTTCTTTCTTACCAGAGAATATTTCTTTTCTATTTTTTTTTAGGTGAAACTATCCTATATTTATATATTTATTTTTCAGAAAAAAAAATCTATCCTAATATGGAATATGGACTCTAGGTACCCAAAACGATCTTGAAAAAGAACAAAGCTAGAAGATATATATTTTCTGATTTCAAACAATATAAAGCTACAATAATTTAAACAGTGTAGTACTGTTCTAAAGGCAGATATATAAACCATTGGAGTTAAATAAAAGCCTAGAGCTAAATTCTTCCCTATATTGTCAAGTTATTTTTGACAAGGTTTCCACGAACATTTGGTGGTGGAAATAATAATCTTTTAACTAAATATTGTTGAAAAATAGTACATGGAAAAGAATAAAATTGGACCCTTACCTAATCCCATATACAAATATTAACTCAAAATAGATAAAAGACCTAAATATAAATCTTAAGACTATAAACTTTTAGAAGAAAATCTGGGTCATAAAACCTCACAACATTGAAATTGGCAGTGATTTCTTGGATATGATTTCAGTGGCACAGGCAACAGAAGAGTATACAAACTCCCTAAAAAATAAAAAAATATTGTATATCCAAAGACAATGTAAACAGAGTTAAAAGTTACTAATAGAATGGGATAAAATATTTCCAAATGCTATATCTGAAGGTATATTAATATTCCAACTAGAAATCCTAAAAATTAACAACAATAAAGGCAAACAATACCCTTTAGAGATAGGTAAAAGACTAACATAAGTAATGAATCTCCACAGATAACCAATCTTAGTTGTCTGTTGGATGGAAAGTCTTGTTTCTCTGGTTCTGGTGTGTGTTACCTATTTCTTCTTTGTAGTTAATCTCTTTGAGTATTTTCTCTAGCGCTGGTTTTGAAGACATAAATTCCTTCAGTTTCTGTTTGTCATGGAAGCTTCTTATTTTTCCTTCTAATTTGATAGAAAGTTTTGCTGGGTAGGAAATTTTTGGCTGGAAGTTGTTTTCTTTCAGAGTTTGGAATATGTTACTCCAAGCCCTTCTGGCTCTCATGACTTGGTTTGGGAAGTCTGGAGTGATTCTAATTGGTTTGCCTCTGAATGTCACTTGGTCCTTTGTTTTTGTTGCCTTTAAGATTCTCTGCGTGGCTTCCACATTGGTCATTTTGACAATTATGTGACGTGGGGATCCTCTTCTCTGATCCTGTCTAAAGGGAGTTCTATAAGTTTCCTGGACCTGTGTATCAACCTCTTGCTCTATGTTTGGAAAATTTTCTGCTATTACTTCCTTGAAGAGATTGTTGATCCCTTTGGTTCACTTTCTTTTCCCTCCTCTATTCCAATTATTCTTAGGTTAACTCTCTTAAAATGGGCCCATATTTCTTCAATGTCAGATTCCTGCTGTTTGATATTTTTTTCTAGATTAGAAACTATGCGTTCATTTTTGGAATGATCATCTTCTAAGAGCGAGATTCTGTTCTCCATGTGGTCTAATTGGTTGTTTGTGCTTTGAATTGAGGTCTTTACTTCATTAATTGCATCCTTTATCTCTTTTTGGCTCTCTCTGAGTTCTTTTCGAAGCACCTCTATTATTTCTACAGTTATTTTCCTGATTTGATCTTCTAGAAATCTCTGATTTTCTGTTTTATTGGGTTCTGATGTTGTGGGGTTGTGGGCATTCATTGCTCCAGTGTTATTCCTCTTTCCCATGATTTCGGAAGTTTGTGCCTTCTCTGGGTTCTTCCCTCGGGTCACTATGACTTCGCTTAAGGTGCTCTGGATCTCGAGTCTGTGGTATCTCTGACCCTACTACTCCTTTACTGGGTTGTATCACAGAGTCTCCAACCCAGGGAGTCGATAGAGGCTGCTTTAGACTATGGGGGGTGCCAGGTTGCACGTTCTCCTATGGTGTGATATCTCTGCCACCGCCACTCCCCCACTGGGTCAAGTCCCAGGGAGTACAGTACTGGGATTTCTCCTCTGTGGCCTGCAATTTGACTCACTGTTCTTGAGTACGCAGATGTAGCTGTACTGGACTTGGTGAATTCACTGCTGCTGCCACCGGTGGCAATGTGGCACCGCTGCCACGCCCTCGGCTGTGAGGCTGGCATATTTTTTCTTCTCTGGTTTTGAGTTCCACTCTGAGTCCCTGCAGCGTGTGCTGAGCTCAGCCACTGGGAGCTTTAGATGCTCTCTGCAACGAAAGATCCCGCCTGGTTGTTCCATAGCGGCTCACCTCGGCTTGCTATAGCCATCTGGTGAATTCGCCGCTGCCACCGGCAGTATGGTGCTGCTGCCACGTCCTCGGGCGTGAGGCCAGTGTATCTCCTCTGTGGCTCTGAGCTCTGTTCTCAGTCCGCTTTCTCTCTGGAGCCTGGTGATTTTTTTGTTTCTCTGGTGATGGTGTTTTCTGGCTATGAAAGGTGTTGATTTTGTGGTAATGGAGATTGGTTGTTAGCGGGGCTCTTAAGCCCCACTTTTCTCGGTCGCCATCTTCCCGGAAGTCTGGAATTTTTTTAATAGCTGTTTTCTTCATTCTAAAAAGAAAATGCTTTTTTTAGATTATTGGGAAAGTACAGAATAATACCAAGAAGAAGGTAAAAGCCCACACACATGCTCCCTGTATCCCCAGACACCCTACTATTAACCTGCCACAGAGACCGCAGTCGCCCCTGAGTGGTCATCCCTCTGCCATGAAGGCTCCTGGCCTCTCTCAGAACACAAGTGCTCACACTGCAGCCAGAGGACAGCTCACAGGGATCTGTCCTGAGGATCAGCACTGGAGGAAACAGGAAATACCAAGACTGTAGCCCAGGGAGGGAGGGGACGTGCAGGAAGCAAGGCCTTCCCGGACTCCCCAGGAAAGGAAGGATGTCTGCGAGGCTGTCGCTGTCGGGGCCACAAGGCCTCCCCCTAGGACTCAGAAGCCAGGACTAACAGTGGGAATGAAAGGGGTCAGAGAGCTCAAAGGAGCCCTCTATGGGCGGGGGCAGGAAGGAGCGGGTTTGGGAAAGGCGCGGAGGGACCAGAGAAGAGAAGACAGCAGGGCCAGCTGCAGGAGGAGGGGCACTGGCACTGCAGAGACAGCAGACAGCCCCTCCCAGGATCCCAGACCATCCCAAGGCCTCCTGCCGAGGCCAGCAAGAGAGACAGGTGCCCTTCCGGGAGGCCCCTAAGGCAGTCACAGCACGGGTCGAGAGCGATGGGAAACCAGGCTTGCTCTCTCTGAAGAGAGAATACTAAACTATATATAAAAAAGCAGGATGCAAAATTATGCATGCCCCAGGTAATAAGAAATTACTTCTAACCAATCATCACACATATCTTGCCATTTTCTGCCTGGTCCTATCATCTTCTGGGCTTCCATCTTCTTTTTCCAAGGTCCTTTGTAACCAGTGCACAATTCCCCATGGGATAGACAGACCCAATTTGCTGCGCAGATTCCTGGAGGCAGGTGTCTCAATGGTCTCCAGCTCTTGGCCGGTACAGGGGGCCTGGCTGCAGAGGGCGTTTTGTTCAGTTTGGCTTTCTGAAGCCTGATATGCCCTCAACTCTCAGGGAAGCCACTTCTCTGCCAACTTTCCCACCCCACTTCCAAGAGACGCCAGACACTACCACGTCACCACCTCCCCCAAGAAAGCTGGTCCAGGACAAGCAGGGACCCCCTTCCTTTCTCCTCTCCCTCGCTTCCTCGCTTCCCTCTTTTTTTCATTTGTTGCACAACTATGATCCAGTAGTGCCCCCATGCTGGGGCACAGCCTCCCAAGGGAGAAGACAGCAAGGAAATGGGTAGTTCTAACCTAGAGTTCCCTGCTCTGATCAGAGAAGAAGGGCGTCCTGCAAGTATAGACAGGCTCATGATCCTGCTGAGAGCACCCAGGGGACACACCACCTAGGCCAAGAAAGGGAGGAGTGAAGGCCACCAGGTAAGCAGGCAGAGATGGCCAGGAGAGAGATGGCAAGAGGTGGGAGCCCGGAGAGAAGGGCCACAGCAGGGAAAGCCCAAGGAGGTGTGACGAGGCCTGCTCCGAGCCTCTCAGCCATGAGAAGGGGCTGGGTCATTGCCCGGAGTGTGCTAGGGAACCACTGTAGATTCCTGAATAAGAGAGTGACCTGACCACTGCTCCCTGCCATTTCCCCCCTGGCAGCAGCTTGAGTAGGACGGCGCCATCCTGAATCAGAGTTAGTAGGAGACGGAGGGAAATACGTCACGTGGGGTGAGAGGAGACCCAGGGTGAAGGGTAGGGCGCAGCCAGGCTCCTGATGATCAGCTCTGGGAGGTACGGGCCAGGCAGCTGAAGGAGCCTGAGCCAGGGACCACACACCCAATACCCCGGCTCTGAGGGCAAAGGTCTTGGGTCTCAGGAAGGCGGAGTTGTCCCTGAACACCAAGTCCTAACCCATCCCGCCCTTCCCAGGATCCCAGACGCTCAGCAAACCGGAGGGCAGCACTACCTTGGAAACTCAGTCTTCCCATCCCAGAATCAGGCCCGCCCCATTTCTCCCTGGGCAGGGTTGCCATGGTAACCTGAGATTCTTGCTGAGGCTGCAGAACAGCATGAATCCCTCCTAAGCAGGGTGGGAGGGGAGGGGAGCCCAAGGTTCTCTGGTATTCCCCACAGCTGGGGAGTCCCCAGCCCCTCTCATTTCAGAGCCTTTCAGTCCGAGAGGCACAGGGATGTGCAGGCAGAGTGAGGCCGGTGGAGTGCACGGCCCGCACCTGCTCTGTGCGGAGCCCCTTACCATGGCCGTCTGCTAAGACAGGCAGGGTTTCCTGGGACCTTCCTCACATGCCTGCCATAGAAAGATTTCCACAGCCCTGTTGTGGAGAGCAATAACAGGAATGCCTCCAAGATGACACACACTCGCCGAGCCCAGGGCTTACGCACACAGTCCTCCGGAGCGCTTACTTATCCCCGTTGCACAGAAGCCGAAACAGAGGCTTCAAGAAAGCGGGTCACTGGGCAGGGCCACTCAGTCAGCAAACAATGCATCCAGCGAAGGCCCCACTCTAGGCAAGCATCTCCTCCAAAGCCAGCCAGGGATGACTATCCCACAGCTCCCTGCTAGACACTTCTGCTAAAAAAATAGCCCTTTGCATTGGGAGGCAGGTGACAGAAAGCCCCTCCTGACAGCAGAAGCCAGTACTCCTGGGCACCCTGGGACTTTGTGTGCCACCTGGGACTTTGCAAAGCCTGGCAGCAGAGCCACCACCCCAGAGGTGATGCCTTCATCCCCCTCCATCCTGGAACAGCACTTAGCAGCTCTGGAAACGCTTCCATACGGAGCTGTCAGATGGCTGATGAATTGATTGATTGGTGTTTGGGGCTCATTCTGCAGCCAGACACCAGCGGTGTCTGTGATCAGAGTCAGAGCTTCGTGGAAAGCAGGGGCCAGGGGCTGTGTACCTAACCAAGGTCAAAGTTGCCATCTGTGCCTGGGTCACAGATCTGTGAGCATTCTTTCTGCATGCAAAGTTTACAGGCCTTTCCAGGGGTCATGCTGCAACCTTGGCCTCATTAGCACACGACTCTCAATAACCAGCTGGGCCCATCTGGTTTCTTATGAGTCCAAAAGTGAGGTAGGGTAGCAGCCTTCTGGGAGTGGGCCGCCCCGGGTGGAAGGGCTGGCCAAGCAGGCTGTCACTGCCTCTTCTGTGCCCTCCTCCTCCTCCTCCTTCTCCTCCTCCTCCTCCTCCTTCCCCCTGCTGTGGCCCTCAGTCCCTCCCTGCCATAGCTACACCACAGGACTTTGGCTGGTGACCACAGCACACTTCCCGTAGGGACCAAGGAGAGGCAGGTGGGCGGAAGAGTTGACAGCAGAGGGACGGGCTCTGTGGGAGAGAGGCCCGGTGGGGGCAGAGGAAGGGGGCCTCCGGAGGTCACTCAAGGTCCAGCTGTGCCTGGATGCCACACCTGCCACTTCCCCCAGGACAGACAATACTTGTTCCACACTCGGCATGCTTCCCACAGGTTACCCAGACTGCCTAAAAAGCCACTTCTGGCCCAGTCCACACAACCAAACTCCAGTTCCCATCCCCTCCCTCATGGCCCATGTCAGGTTTTCTCTCTGCCAGGCAGCTTTCCCTTCCGAAACCCTCAGTCTGCATTGGCCACCCCTGCTCTCAGCTCCTTGAGGGCAGGACTCATGCCCAGCTCATGCCGTGTCCCAGGGATGCCCAGTCCACTGGATGGTGCATGGGGGAGGGAGCATTGACAGATGAAAGGACAGTGTCTGAGTCTTCAGTGGGGCTCCCCAGGAAGCAGGTCACCAGGCAGAGTTCAGCACAGGATGTTTGTTAAGGAGTGCCCTTGGGCTCCACACCTGTACAGAGGAAAGGACGGAAGCAGGAGTAGGCAGGGGAGGCCCAACCGGAGAGGAAAGCCCCACAACAACCTCAGCCGACACCCCAAGGAACTCTGGAGCAAGATCAGCTGCAGAGTTGTCCAGAGTGATCAGGCCTCCACCAGCCATGAGATGGGGGTGTCTGGGGAAGGGGCGTAACTGGGGCAGCTCTCATAGCTGAGACGACCCCTGAAGGAACAGGCTATGAAAGGTGCTATGGCACAGTACTCCCAGCAGCTGGAGCAATGGGTCCTCATCACAAGGACATCTGGCCAGTGCATCATCATGTCCACCATGGATGGAGAGAGGGGGATGGGTGGTGGGTGAAGCCTGGTTGGCTAGATGGATACTGAGATGGGGAGAGGATGAATTCACAGACTTGTGGGTGGATGACTGGATGAATGGATGCCTGCATGATGGATGAATGGATGGATGGATGGATGGAAAGATGGTTGGGCAAATGGGTGTCTAGGTGATGGATGGATGGATAAATGGATGGGCGGACACACAGATGCATGGATGATGGATGGGCTCATTCATTGATACATGAATTCATGGATGATGAATGGTTGGGTGGGTGGTTGGCAATGGACACACGGGTGTGGGAACAGGTGATGTTTTCCCAACATTTCCTGTCATATGAGCCACTGGGCTCTCCCAGGTACTCACCTACTTCTTCCTTTTCTCTCAGGCGGATTGAAGGAAGGAGCCAAACGGCAAGTGAAGTGATCCAGAGCGTGACAGCCTCACTCTCCGGCATCACCACCCGGCACACGGCAGCCTCGCAGGCCTAGTGCCTGGATCTACAGCGAAGGTCTGTAACTTGTTAAGACAGGTGTGACCACAGGTGCAGGACGAGCACGAGGGTGAGCCGCAACACAGACCTCTGGGGTCTGCTGGGGCTGGCAGGAGACCTGTTCCGCCAAGAGGAAGGACGAGTGTGACCGGCTTGGGGCAAGGAGTCTTCCTCCTCCCACCAAAGCCACTCACAGGAAGCCCGCTGGCCATGTCTCCCTTCTCCTGCAGAGACAGGGATGGCTTCTACACCAGCGGCATGAAGCCCCTCTCCGCTGCAGAGCTTCACAGCCTAATCCCCAGCCTGCTGCCCTCTTCTTGTGACCCAGCCAGTGAGGGACATTCTCAGGTTAGTCTCAGGCCTCAGAGCAGGCTTCGAGGGCCTCAAGGACCAGAGGCACCCATAAGGTGTTGGTGACAAGACACGAGCCAAGGTAACTGGCTGGTCCATGTCTCAGGGAGCAGCTCCCACTCAGGGCGGGATGGAGTCCACAGGGTAATTTGGACTGAGGACGACGCCCATGGGGAGCCCCCAGGATGGTTGTCTTTCCCTCTCCCCAAGCCTGCTCCTCCTAGCTTAGGATTCACCAGCACACAGGAGGACACATTTTTCCAAAGCTATGGTCCTCCCTGGCTGGCTCTCCTCTGCTTTTCTGGCCTCAGGAGGAGCCTCGGGGAAAATGGACTATGAAGAACAGAGAAGGAACATAGAAGTCACCTGACCTGGTGCCCCACACCTGGTGTGAAGCCGCTGGCGTGAACCTCTCCGCCTCAGCTCACACCGCTCTTCCATCCCCTCCCAGCCCCTTCTTGTCCTCTTCTTCCTTTTCCCTCCCCCCCCCCCTTTTCCTCTGCTCCTTTCCTCCTTTCTCCTCACCTCCTTCTTTCCCCTTCTCACACTCCCTTCAATTGGAGGGAAAGAAGCCATGTGTGAGCAGCCCCTTGGAGGGGCCCACTAGGCAAGGAACCAAAGCCTCTACAGCAGGCACCCGAGGGCCCTTGCAAGTGAGTCCTCCCGCCCCGGGCACCCGCAGACGGCTGCAGCCCCGTGGACATCGTGAGTGCATCCTGGAGGCAGCGTCTGAGCCAGAACTCCCCAGCCAAGCCCCTCCTGGAGTCTTGGGCCTCCGAACCCTCAGAAGCAAACACAGTAAGTGTCAGTTGCTTAGAGACACTAAGTTCAGGGTACTTTGTTACACAGCAAGAGAGAGCAAATGCATCTCTCACACGCATCCAGAGAGGAGGAACTGATGGCGAGCTGAAGGAACCTTTTCCTTTTCAGCCCGTGCATCTGCTTCCTTAGACAGCCTGGGTCCCCCCCCCCCCATCAAGGAGGGGGCCAGCATCTCCTACTTTGGGGCTCTCCTTCACCTCACTTCTGCTTACAGAAACAAGAGGCCAGAACCCTCTCCTACAGAGAAGGTGCTTGGTTTGCAGAAAGCTGCTTGATACCGGCTTAGAGGAGTGAAAGCCCCCTCCCCAACCCTCAGATCTCAAGCTTAATCCTTGTGGTTCAACCTGGGTCATCAGAGAACGCTCCTGGGACTTCAGATAACACCACCACAAAGCACCTAGTACTTTGAGTTCCCATTTGCTCTTCTTTGGAAGCCTCGTGGAGGAAAGCGGCAGCGCCCTGGCCTCCTCTGTGAGACGGAGCTTACAGGCTGGTGGCCTGGGAACAGGTCGTGAGTGTGCCCAGATATCCACCTCCCTGGGCCTTCTGATTCCCCGGCCCTTGGAGCAGCAGCTGAGAGGAGCCTGGAACAGCCAGACTTAAGCCCTGTCCCCTGAGTCTGCACGAGGTCTTCCAGGATATCCCCAGCGGGCTGTACAATCATCCAGCATTTCCTCACTGCTAAGGCATGGTATCTTCCTCCAAGTCCTTGACAGAAACATTAAGCAGCGCAGGGTCAAGGACCACCAGAAACTTCCCTCTGGGTGGACATGGAGCCAGTCATCGGTGCTGTGTTCCATCTAACTATACCCCGCGCCCGTGTCTTCCCAGCTATGCCATTATTTCTCAGTCTTGTCCACATAGCTGTCTTAATGTACCTTGCCAAATACTTTGCTAAATTTGTAGTCTTAAATGAATGAGTGGATTAAGGTCATCATCACCAATGGCTGAGAGTAAGATATAAAAAGAGAACCAAGCCAGGCATGGTGGCTCATGTCGGTAATCCCTGGACTTGGGAGGCTGAGACAGGAGGATCGCAGGTTTGAGACTAGCTTCAGCAATAGTGAGACTCTCAGCAACCTAGTAAGACCTATTTAAAAATTTAAAAAACAATAAAAAAGCTGAGGGTGTAGCTTGGAGGTAGAAACCCCTGGATTCAACCCCTAGCACAGAAAAGAAAGAAATTCTTTCAATCCCCAGCACAAGAAAGAAAAAGGAAAGGAGGAAGGAAGAGAGGGAGGGAAATCAGCCAAGCATTTTGTACTATTTTCTGCTCCCCATGAATACACAGCACTACCAATGACCAATGACGAGGGCGCTGGTTATCAGCTGTTATCTCTCAGCTGTGAGCTCCTCCTCTCCCTGCCCTCCCCATAGTCTGCTTTGAGGTGCTAGGGTTGATAATCTGCAAATTGCCTCTCTGTGTCAGTTTTCTGCTGCCATAACAGAATACCCGAGACCAGGTAATTTATAATAAACAGAAATGTAGTGGGCTCATGGTTCTTAATTCTGGTGAGATCTCTGTGCTGGTCATCCCAGGGAGAAAGGACAGGAGGGCAAAAGAGGGACAGCGCAGGAGAAAGGGAGCCCAACCTTTTATCAGGAGCCAACTCCTGTGATAACCGATAACTACCGCACTCCTGGAATGATGGCATTAACGCTCTTCGAGGACAGAGTTGTTGTGACCTAGTCACCTTCCAGAGGTTCCAGCTCTCAGCAGTGTCGCTTTGGTGATGAAGTTTCTGGCACATGAACTTTGGAAGCCACATTCAGACCACTGCATCACCTGAGTCCTTTGCTGGTTGGTTCTGTTTGGCTCTGCCAGGAAGAGCACTACTGGGAGATGGGGAGGCGGGAGAAGGGACAAAGGACTGCGCACTTCTGCAGGGCTGCCGGCTTTCTTGCCAGTGCTCCCTCCCCCACTACCTTTTTGTTGTGCTCCCTGGGGGACTAGCAGCAGCTGGCTGGTGCCCCCTGCTCCGCAGCAGGCCTAAGCCATCGCCCCAAGCTCCTCCCCTGGGTCCCCATCCTCCAGATGGTCATAGCACCCTCTAGGTATTGCCTCTGCTAAGGTGCCCAGTGTGCTTCTGTTTTTTCCTACTGGACCCCTAAATGGCACAGGGCTTTGCCAAAAATGAAAGTTAAAAAAAAAAAAAAACTTTAATCCATTCAAATCTAAAGCTCCAATAACCTACTTCAGCCATGGAGGCAGGTGGTCATTGGTGGTTTGCTCTGTGGCAGTAAGCATGAGTGCAGGCGTGATCATGGCATGCGCTGGGGTCAGGTCTTTTGATACACGGTGAAATATGTATGCAGAGACTAGGGTTTGCTTCAAAATAATGGGAGTGGGGTTAGCAGGAGATGATGGCTGAGATCGCAGCAAGATGGGCCATGAGCTGAAAGTTGGTGAAGTTGGAGGATGAGCACATTGGGCTACATCTCTCTCTCTCTCTCTCTCTCTCTCTCTCTCTCTCTCTCTCTCTCTCTCTTTCTCTCTTTGTTTCCTTTCTTCTTTTGTGTATGGGGGGTTCAAGGGAGGTACTAGGGATAAAACCCTGGGCCTTGCATATGCTAGGCAAGCATTTTACTACTAAGCTACATTCCCAGCCCTTTAATTATTTATTATTTATTTTCACTTTTTAAATTAAAATAAAGCCGGCGTGGTGGCGCACACTTGTAATCCCAGCATTCGGGAGGCTGAGACAGGAGGATCACGGTTCGCAGACAGCCTCAGCTACTTAGTGAGGCCCTTTGCAACTCAGTGAGACCTTGTTTCAAAATAAAGAATACAAAATAGGGCAGGGGGTGTAGCTTGGAGGTCGAATGCTCCTGGGTTCTATCCCCAAACCTGCAAGAAAATAAAAATTAAAAAATAAATAAATTTTAAAAATTGAAATCTTGCTGAAGTCCTGTAGAGAAGTTATGGCACTTGAAAAGACTCATTCTTAGCCTCTGCTGGGTCCCATCATACCCACTTCCCTTTCCAGGTAAAAACCTGGGTATGTAATAACTCATCTTCAGGTCTTGCATGAAGAAACACGTGCTGGTCTGTCCTCTCAGGATCCCCACCTCCCCCCCCCCCCTTTTGAGAAGTGGGGCAGGCTGCAGACCTCTCCCATCTGCAGGAACACTTTCCACCCTGTGACCTCTCAAGGGCAAAGACAGCGGCTCTGCCTCTGTTGGTGGGTCCTCTGCTCAAGCAAGAGCCAGGATCTCACGTAGAACACCCAGGTGCATGCAGGTAACTTCTTCACTCATCTTTTTCCTGCTTCCATTTTATGTTCGTGTCTGTTTATCTATCTAAAGAGAAGGGACAGGAGCAAAATAGGTGATGAAGAATTTTGTTCTGTCTCCCACCAAAAGATATTATGCCATCTCCCAAGCTCTATCGGCTCTAAAATATAAATATACCAGGAAAATGGGAACGCAACGGGAACCCAAAGCAAGAGCTGGGCACGGCAATGGGCAGTGTAAAATCCAAGGCAAAACGCATTAAATAGGGCAAAGAGAGTCATTTGATGCTGATAAAAGTTACGATCAATAACGAAGTCATAGTCTGGTCCATGAACTTTAATGTACCAGAGACCACAGCATAGAGATATATTAAGCGAAAACTCTTAGAAGTGTGAGAGGAAATGGACAGAAGCTCAGCCACAGTGGAAGACTTGAGCCTGCCTCTCTTCCATGTCAGATCAAGAAGCTGACTCACGGCGGAAAGCAGCTCAGCTCTATCACCAAGACCTGAACAGTGGACGTTGAACTTAGAAGCTGCAAACACTCACAGGGTTGATCATATAACAAGCCGGAAATAAAAGCTTACGCCATACTTAGTTCACAACAACAAGAAGGCAGACAACGCTGGGTGTGGTGGCGCACGCTTGTAATCCCCGCGCTTGGGAGGCAGAGACAGGAGGATCGCGCAGGTTCAAAGCCAGCCGCGCTGGCTTAAGAGACCCTGTTTCCAAATAATAATATAAAAATAGGTCTGGGAGTGTAGCCCAGAGGTAGAAGGGCTTCCAGGAACCCTAGTACCACAAAAAAAAAAAAAAAAAAAAAGGCAGACAACCTTCTCTGACCCAGTGTAATGAAACTAGAAACAAACCATATACACACTTTTTCCTTTTCTATTTTTGGTTTTAGGGGTGTGTGTGTGTTTTACTGGGGATTGAACCCAGGGGCATTCTACCTCCCAGCTACATCCCCAGCTCTTGCTTTTTTGTTTTGAAACAAGGTCTCACTAAGTTGCTGAGGGCCTTGCTAAGTTGCTGAGGCTGGCCTCAAACTTTCTATCTTTCTATCTCAACCTCCCAATTACTGGGATCACAGGCATGTGCCGCCAGGCCAGGCTTGATGTGATTTTTTAAAGGAATAAATTTTTCTTTCAATCAGCACTTGGAGATTTTTTTTTTTTTTTTTTTTTGGTGGAACTGGGGTTGGAACCCAGAGGCTTTCTACCTCCGGGCTACACTCCCAGACCTATTTTCTATTGTATTTGGAAACAGGGTCTCACTAAGTTGCTGAGAGCCTCACTCAGTAGCTGAGGCTGACTTCGAAACTGTGCGATCCTCCTGTCTCAGCCTCCCAAGCGCGAGGATTACAAGCGTGCGCCACCACGCCCGCTCACTTGGAGATTTTTTAAAACATGTCATTTTAGCTGTGTGTGGTGGCTCATGCTTATAATCCCAGCATTTGGAAGGCTAAGACAGGAGGATCGCAGTTCTCGGACAGCCTCAGCTACTTAGTGAGGCCTTTTGCAACTCAGTGAGATCTTGTTTCAAAATAAAGAATAAAAAAAATGAGGCTGGGGTTTAGCTCAGAGTTAAAAATGTCCCTTGGTTCCATCTTCAGTACTGTAAAAGAAAAAAAGAAAGAAAGAAGAAAGAAAGAAAGAAAGAAAGAAAGAAAGAAAGAAAGAAAGAAAGAAAGAAAGAAAGAAAGAAAAACGTCATTTTAGGCCAGATGTGGTGGCGCATGCTGGTAATCCCTGCGCTGGGAAACTGAGACAGGAGGATCACACGGGTTCAAAGCCAGCCCTAGCTACTTAGTGAGGCTCTCAGCAACTTAGTGAGACCCCGTTTCCAAATAAAATATAAAATAGGTAGAAAACCTCTGGGTTCCACCCCCAGTACCACCAAAAATAAATAAATAAAACATCATTTTAACCAAAGTAATAGTCTGTTTGTTCCTAATGTTCTTTTTGCTGTAAAATTCATTTAAATTCATTTCAGTTATCTTTGATGTTTTAGAATGCCTTGGCCATTTGGCCTTCTAATTTCCTGGCTCTGTCTACTCACACCCACAAGCTTAGACCTTGGCTTTTACTTGACAAATATTTTGTCTGCTTTTAGTAATGGTGCTAGATTTTCTTCTGGGGAGCCTCCACCCCCCACCCCCCACACACACACACACACAAATTCATGGAAGGGGTTGGAGCTGAAATAACCTTCCCCCAATCCTATTAGTTGGCATATAATAACCAACCCAACCAATCAAAGCATTGCATTCTTTACCCACAGCCATTAATTCAACAATGGTCATATGACCCAGTTCAGCCAATGACATGTTTTCTAGGACTACTTCTGCTTGACTTGAACCTGGAAGCCGCCACCTGCCTCACTATCGCAAGAGGCACTCCATGTGCGAACGGAGGCAGCGTGGACGCCTGTGCTACATCACAGGCCATCATCTGAGCCTCTGAATCAAGCCACACCTGGAACAAGATTACCCCAAACTTCAATAAAGTCCTTTGGCTTAATCCAGATTGAAGAAGATTTTCTTTTACTTATAACAAAGAAACTCTTGGCCACACTTGAATCTGTTCTCTTTGAACCTGCCTTTTAAGCCTGATATCTTTCGAAACTTTTACATCCTCATTCAGTTATTCTGGATTGAAAGCTTCAAATTTCTTTTTTTTTTTCCCAAGAACTTCCCAAACCTTTCATGAACCGTCTTCCCATGTAGAGGACCTTGATCATTTGTACCGTTCACTGAGTTTATCAGTCTCACTTTTTTTCAGAACATTTAAAATCTGGCATTCTAACTCTACAGTTCCCACCTGTGAACTGACTCAGACAAACCTTTCGCAGCTGCTCTGTTTCTCTGAGAGTAAGAGCGAAGGTGAGAGACAGACAGATGGATGCACAGACAGACAGAAAGGCTAGCACACAAACAGGTGTTAGCCTACACTGATGCAGAAATTCTGCCAGGGATATCTGCGTGTGCATATATATGTGTTACTGAAGATTAAACCCAGGGATGTTTCCCCTCTGAGCTACACCCTCAGCCCTATTTCATAGGAGGCTTAATATATATATATATATATATATATATATATATATACACACACACACACACACACATATATGTGTGTGTGTGTGTGTGTGTGTGTGTGTGTGTGTGTGGTGCTGGGGGTGGAACCCAGGGGCTTTCTACCTCTGGGCTACACTCCCAGACCTATTTTATATTTTATTTGGAAACAGGGTCTCACTAAGTAGCTGTGAGCCTCACTAAGTAGCTGAGGCTGCCTTCAAACCTGCGCGATCCTCTTGTCTCAGCCTCCCAAGCGCGGGGATTACAAGCATACGCCACCACACCTGGATATATATATATATATATTTTGAAACAAGGTCTCACTAAGTTGCTGAAGGCCTTGCTAAATTACTGGGACTGGGCTCGAACCCGTGATCCTCCTGTCTGGAATTACAGGCATGTGCCACCATGCCGGGCACCAGGTATATATCTTATCACATCTTATCTCCAAGAAGCCCATGAGATAAATATTAAAATGCCTCTCCTCCAGATGAGCACAGCAAGTTGCTTACCCACAATCACTCCCAAGGGAAGACAAGGACCAAGAGGTCAAGAACAAGCCCACCGACTCCATATCCATTCTCCCTCCTAATCAAACTGTCCCCCATCTGGGCTACTGTTTATGGGGGAAGGGACTCAGACACACATCTGGGTCAAGCTCTGAGAAGCTACTTATGTGAGCAGGTGGGAACTGGGCGGGGGAGGGAGGGACAGAGGTTGACTCAGTTTCCCCATGGAATAAGTAAGCACTTTGGGGTTCCGATGTCCCAGTTACAGACCTCTGGAAGTGTGCCCAGCTTGTCCTGCCCCGCCTCTGGGGAGCCCTCCAGACACCTGTGAGATCAGAGGAGCCTGGAGGACACCCAGCCTCAGGCTGGCACCTCATAGGAACATGGAGGAGATGGGGGTCGGGGTCCTGCGTGCCTTGGCATGTCTCCACACTCCAAAGACCTTCCTGAAAACATGACCATGGACAACTGCCCACTCTGGTCGGATGTCCCTCCCTCGCCCTCCCTCCTGTAAAGCCCAGCTCTCCATTGATGATTGGATGGCATCCCATGCTGGGGAGGGGTGCCGCCTTGCTGTGGAGAGAGGGAGGGCTATCTCAGTACATTTTATCTTAGGGCAATTGTAATTGGAGTTTGTAAGAGAGCAGAACAAATAAGTTTATTCTGTTAATCCCCAGGATGCCATTGTCAGCAAAACAGAACACTTCCCACAATCCCCCAGGTGGAGCCTAGCCCCTCCCCTCCCCCACCTCTCAAAGCCAACACACCCACCTTCCTTCTCCCCCACCCCCAAAGGAGCCCTCCCTGCTCCTGCACATGCCAGTCACTGTGAAATAACCACCTTCCCTCTTGGGCATCTGTTATAGCAGGCAGCTTACATATATTGTCTTGGGCATGTGTTATAGCAGGCAGCTTATGGACATTGTCTTTACTGTGAACACCGGCCCCTGTAGGGTAGGTGTTACCATACCCATTGCATGTATGAAGAAGTGAAAGCTCAGAGACATCAGGAAATCTGAAGTGGGTGGAATATGCGGGACGTGATGCCAGGCAGGCTGACGGACCTTTCCACCCTGGCACGTCACCCCGGAAAGCGGGTTGCTTGCGTTCCCTCACCAGCCAGCTCGGCAGCTAGATGAACCTGCACGTGGGTGGGTGTTCCGCACGCCCCTGAGCCCCAAGGTTTACCTGCAGTTAGTTATGTGTATGTTTTTCTACCCTACGCCATAGGAACAGATTTAAGAGGGTCAGACCCCTTCACATGGCCCCAGGCCCCCCACCTTTGAGTGCTTTGAGTGGGGACCAGGGACACGTGGCGTATTCATGCTACTCCTTGCCTTCCAGGAGCCTGCCAGGCACGGAAATCCCCTCTGGATGAGCTCAGCTCCTCCCCAAGTGAGGTTCACAACTCGGTCCCACACACAGCACGCCACCTGCCTTGGCCAACCTAACACTGCAGAGTCCCCGCAGCAGAACTCAGCCCCTGGGGAGCAGACACAGTCCTCTGCTGCCAGGGTGTGGCCCAGAAGCGACCCTGGGGCTGTGCGGCAAAGCCCCGGCTTCCAGCTTGACGGCTCATGCGCAGCAGTGATTTCCCGTGGCTCCCCTTCTTTGGGTAGTTTTGCTCATTTCTCCCAGAAGCTTCCCCTCCAGTGGGTTTCTTTTGCTTTCCAGTAGCTTAACAAACCCTCTTTCTGCTTAAGCTAGCCATAGTGGACTCCAGTATTTGCAGTTCAGCTGATGTTTGGCAAATAAACATTTAAAATCGCCTCTGCCCCGGAGTGTGGACCGGAAGGCCCAGGGCACAGCAGGTCTGAGCTCGGCCTCTCTCCATCTGCCCACCAGGTCCCCGAGTCCCTCGGGCAGCCCCCATTCATTGAGCAGGATGCAGCCTGAGCCCCTGCAGCACTGGCCCCAAGCCGGGCACACGATGGCCCCAGTTAATATTTATTGACTGTTGTGGGTTGTTGTGCGGTGATTTTTTGTCTCTCCTGCATCCCAGAATCCCCTGAGCTGCCCTTTGAGATTCCCATCTACTGGATTCTTTTATGTCCCGGGCGCTGGCCACAGGGCTTTGCAACTGTTGGCTCATCCAGTCTCCAGAGCACCTTGTAAGGTGGGCGGTACCATCTGCATCTTGCAGACGAGGAGACTGAGGCTTGCAGACAGGAAGCAGCTTGTCCACGGCCAGGCCAGGAGGCAGCAGGCAGGCTGGCACCCAGGGCTGCTTGGCCTCAGAGGCCGAGCTCCCCCCACCCCCCGCTCACAGGGAGGTGGGCTTCTGCCCGAAGGGAACTGAACACCTCCAGGCAGAGGGAGCAGCTGACTCCTGTAAGCCCCACCAGAGGTTTGGGAATTAATGGCTCTGTGGGCTGCTGTCCCAGGTGCTGCAATTTATAACAGGAAGACATAAAGCTACATATTGTACTTTTCTCTTTAAGAACAATTGTTAAAGGCTCTCCGGACACCTGTGGCTATTGTCCAAGGACAAACAGTGGTCTAGACATCTGCTCCTCCACGCTGTCTCATTCACAACGACCTACGCAACAACAGTCTCCATTCTCGCTGGAGAAATTGAGGGTCCCTGTCGTAGACCGAACAGCTGAACATCAAAATTCATACACTGAAATTTCATCTCCGACATGACGAGATGCAGAGCCTTTGAGGAGGGATTAGGTCATGAAAGTGGACCCTGTATGAGTGGAATTTGTGCCCTTATAAAAGGGATCCCAGAGCCGGGTGTTGTGACACAGGACTATAATCCCAGTACTTGGGAGGCTGAGATAGGAGGATCAGCACTTTGAGGACAGCGTCAGCAGTTTAGCAAGACCCTCAATGAGACCCTGTTTAAAAATAAAAAGGGCTGGAGGTATAAGCTTGGAGGTAGAGCTACCCCAAATTTAATCCCTAATACCAGAGGAAAAGAAAGGGACCCCAGAAAGTGCTCTTGCCCTCTTTTTGCCAGAACCCAGGCACGCTGCCACCCTGACCTTGGACTTGCACCCTCCTGAACAGTGACAGGTAAATTCCTGTTGTTTAAAAGCCACCCAAATGCTGGACGTGGCAGCGCACGCTTGTAACCCCAGTACTTGAGAAGCTGAGACAGGAGGATCCCAGGTTCAAGGCCAGCCTCAGCAAATAGTGAGACTTTCATTAACCCAGAGAGACTCTGTTTCAAAATAAAAATAAAATAGGGCTGGGATGGTCGTGAGCGTGGAGCCGAGCCTGTGTGTACATCTGGTAGCTCGTTGCTTTGTTCTTCCTCACCACTATTCTGCCTAATGTTTGCTTCTGTGGTGGTTCTATTGCCTGGCAAGCACACCGTGGTTGTGAAAATAGTATAGCAAAAAAGGGGAAAAAATCCCTGGTTATTGATGTACTCGATTTTGTGTATGTCTTTTAAATAGTTCTAGTTTCACCTTACACGGAATAATCAGGAAAAGTGTAAAAATTCAAAAGCGAAATAGAAAATTTTATCAGTTAAAAAAAAATAAGGCTGGGATGTAGCTGGGAAGTAAAAATGCCCCTGAGCCCAATCCCTGCTGCCCCAAGCCAGCTTATGGCATGCTGTTATAGCAGTCCAAGATGGCTAAGACAGTCCCCTCCCCAGCCTTCTCCCAGCCCTTCCTCAGCTTTCAGGGTGATGCTGGGAGATGCTGGGGTGAGGGCGTGCAGGGAGGGTGCATCTTCTGTCAGAGAAGTCACTTCTGCTCCAACAGTGAAGGTCCCGGGGAGGTGAGAGGCCAGGTCAGCTGGACGCGGCTGTCCTTCCTCACCACGTGCAAAACTCACGGCCAAGTCCCTGCTGGGGACACAGACAAGGCACTGCTGGATGAGGGCCCACGTTTTCCCCAGGCTCATTAGTGTCCACCTGGATCTTGCCCTAGAGAGACAAAAGGGAGGCCGAGGTTAGGCTAGTTGCAGGCTGAGCCTCCAGAGGAGACCAGGGCTCTGGATCCATTCTCTCTGCATCCCGTTTGGCTAGCAACCTACCTTAAATATGCTTTTTTTTATGTCCTATCATCTTAGAATTGGGGGATTTTGCCCTGCAGTGAACCAAAGGGCTTGGAGAGTACCGGCCCCTTTAAGAATAGAAAGCATAAGTCTGCTTAGTCCAATTAGGTATGCATATATGCCATTACCAGATATTCCCTTTTGGCTACAGATCTGAGAGTAACTGTTGTGCAGATCCATAAGAACAATGGAAGGATCTCCATTTCAGGGTGAGCTGGGCGGGGGGGGGGGGGGGGTGGCGGTCAAGGGAAGGAGAGATTTAGAAGCCACCTAGGTCCTCATGTGCGGGGCTGGGGGGGAGACGGGGATACCGCAATTAGAGAAACAGCCTCAGGACACATGTGGTGACCTGAATAGATCTTTAAAAGCATGATGCTGGGAGACAGAAACGGAATTAGGTCTTCATCACACCATTGACATCAGTGAAAACACATGCACCTAAAATCAGAGCGGTTTCATGTCAGTCAGAAAAATAAAAGTGTATCCAGCTCATGGGGTGCAAGGGAAGGAGTCCGGAAGTGGAACAAGGAAGTACGAGAGAAATCCATCAGCGTCCTTGCACGGCCCAGCGACGGGGAACCAGGGGCTGAGAAGGGCTGAAAGCAGTTTTCAGACTCCTGAGAGTGAGCCTGAAAGGCGGGAGGCTCGCAACCGAGTGGCCAAGGGAGAGAGATCAAAGCACTGGAAGACCCTCGGGGTGTGCATGTGTGTGTGTGTGTGCGTGCGCGCGCGTGTGTGTGCGTGTGTACGTGTGTGTGTGCATGTGCGTGTGTGTGCATGTGCATGTGTGTGTTGCTACACTTTCTGCTGAGGGTTTAATGAGCAAATACATGTAAATGAGCAAATATATGTAAAGCCCTCACAACAGTCCCTGGTACACAGTAAGCACCCAACCAATGTTGACTGTATCCACCCCATCCACCACTGAGCGCTCACGATCTGCCCAGCATCGGCACTGCCCAGAACCCTGGAAAAGCTCACAGCCTAGCGGGAAGCCAGGAAGTGAGCAGGCGCAAGGGGCGCAGGCAGGGGACGGAGAGGGTTCTGAGCACATACAGGAGCAGCCAGGATGGCTCTTGGACTCCACGGGTCTTGATGGAGGGCACGCAGCGGCGCTGAGAGCTGACTAAGGGCGTAAGCCAGCTGGTGGGTCTCGGGCATGAGCTCCGGTTTGCTAATCAATGAAAGAGGAAGGCTGCACTCCAATGTGGAGGTTTGGCTAAACTGAAGGGTTCTGTGGGTAGGCTCAGGAGTCACTATAATATCCAGAGTGACAAGCCAGGCTCCAGGGCCCCGCCCCAGCCTCAGTTTACCTTTGTGAGAGATACCCAAATGCACCACCCAAACTGCCCTTCACCCAAGGGCTTGGTGCCTCTGAGGCTAGGAGTGCCCTTCGAGCAGCCAGGTGATCTGTGGAGAGCCAACACCAGAGGTCAGACCATGACCAGGGTAGCCCACACCTGATGACCGACTGAAGACGTGGGCAGGACAAAGGCCTGACCATCTTGACCGGTACAGACAACTGCGATGGGCCAGTGTGCGCTGTAGACATCCGCTAAGGGCCCCGGGCAGCCTGAGGCCTGCATCTCAGCTCCGCCTCCCCCTCGAATGGTGTGCACACAGACGCTCCTTGATAATCAGCTTGCGCACCAGGCTTGTCTCAGAGCCTGCTTCCTAGAGGACCCAACTCCAAACTATCTCATAAGCTAACATTAGCTTGGAAAACCACAAAATCTAAAATATCAGTGTTATTTATTATTTGCTTGTTATTATTAATCTGCTGCCAAAATATCACAAACTTTAAAACAATCAAACTCAGTTCCCCTCCAGCCAGAGCATGTGATAAATGTAGCCAGAGAGTCAATCATCAAATGCACTGAAGGCCCATCAAGCACAGCTTCAAAACCCTGACTTGAGTGCGTGCAGCTCTGGATGTTAGGGGACTCGCAGTGTCATTTTCTATAATATGATCTCTTGGGCAGTTTCTAGTGACTCCGTTTATTAATGACCCTCACAATAGTCAGAATAATTGATGTACGTACCTGGAGTTCTTCTTTCTCCTTTGGGATACTGTTTTCTTAGAGTCCGTCAGGTTCTACAAAGAGCTAGGGAGATTCACAGTCACCTGGATCCAGGCAGGAATTGGCTGTAAAAATTAAAAAGAAAAAGAAGGAAAAGAGAAAGAACACATTAAGATGAGAGGGAAATAGTAATGACCTCAGTTCCCATGAACTGAGCACTTGCTATATGCCAGGGGCTGGGCTGGGAGCTCACAACTGGCAACTGTATGAGATGGATCTTTAATAATCCCATTGTAAACCGGGCGTGGTGGTGCACGCTTGTAATCCCAGCATTTGGGAGGCTAAGACAGGAGGATCAGTTTTGCAGACAGCCCCGGGTACTTAATAAGGCCCTTTGCAACTCAGTGAGACCCTGTTTCAAAATAAAGAATACAAAATCGGGTTGGGGTGTGGCTTGGAGGTAGAATGCCCCTGGGTTCCATCCTCAGTACTGAAAAAAAAAAAAAAATCCCATTGTATACGTGCAAGGGTGAGCCTCACGGTGGCTAAGTGACTTGTCCAAGATCCCACAGGCAGAGAGTGGCAGATGCAAGACTTGAACACACACCTCTGACCTGAAAGGCTCCATGCCACCCCTCTTGCCAGGTGAGCCACCTTGGGGCTCTGCAGAGAGTTCCCACCAGCAAAAGGGACCTTCCCAGATGTGGCCGCCCAATCTTAACCTTACCATTCTTCATAACCATGAGCAGAATTAACCTTCATTTCTTTCTAAATGATGGATATTTCATTAGAGCAACAGAAAAGGGACTGTGGCAGGCATCCGAGTGAGCCACATTGTACCGTGAACCCTGGAGGCACAAGCCAGGTTGGAGCCGCCAGGAGTGCAAGGTTCAGGCAAGACATACCCCTGGGGCCCTACAAGAAAAACCAGTTGAAACCACTTGTGAACAGTCAAAGCGTGGCCGTATGATCAGTCATCCCTTTGGAGAGATCCAAAGCCATCCGTGAAATGTGGGGGCCAGGTGTCCAGCAGACCCCAGGCCAGGGAGCATCTTCAGTCTCAGGGAGGCTGGATCAGCCCCTGAGTGACCTGGATCAGCCACCTACCTCCACTTTAATTTTTCACCAGAAAGGAGAGGCAGCTCAGGCTTGAAGTCCATCCGTAGGACAAACCAACCCTGCTCCTCCCAGCACAGTGGTTGCCATAGCAACCATTAGAGGATGCTGAGATTTTTCTCTGGAGAAGGGGCACCTCCAAAAGGGAAGAAGATGGACTGGGGAGGGAGGGGGGATGGGAGGCTCTTGGAGGGTGTAGTGATTCCATCTGTTCTGCCCCCCAGTGAGTAGAGGAATCCCAATTGGTTCAGAGAAGTGGGGAGCCCAGAAGGATAGAGCAAGACTTCCCAGGTATTTCATGACTTGGCACACAGAGAAAATGATAAAATTTGCACAGCATGTTAAAATAAACTGGAAGTAATTTGGGAGTATCCGTAGGGGCCTAGGCAAAGAAAACTGCATTATATTTTCTTTATATAATTTTAAATGAAAAAATAAGTACAAAATAATAGGGAGAACATTAAAGATTGAATATGTATAAAACTTCTCAATAAAATCTTTTCAAAAACTTTAATGAGAAACTTGAGCTTTCTTCTGTGAACACATTTTTTTTAATGTCAGGCTTCCTGCATTAAATGGCCACACACAATTCTTGACCGGGCTTTTTAATGATGAGCTCTTCAAATTCTTAAAAGTCACTATCGACAGGAAATTTTTGTTCACACAAGTACATGATAAAAATGTAAGGCCATTTTATGACCATTCAAAAATATATAACACTTGAAATTACATTAAAAGAATCTAACAGCTCTTCCCCTTCTCTCTTTGGCAAATGTAATGTTGAAGTTTCTTGTGATAATGTGAATGGCTTGTGAATACAATCAAACGTTCTATATCAAGGAATTCAAAACAGTAATGAAGTTTTAATTTGCTGAGCGAGCGTGTATCATAAGAACCCTCTCCTGCAGTTCACCCGGGTGTCACTAAAACGGCACATCACCTGCAAACAGGTGTAAGTTGCCAGTTTAGTAAAGACAGGGGATCAGAGCCTTGTCCTAGAGCTGCTGCGGCCTGAAGACCCCACCCCACTTCCCTGTCACCGGCTTCATGGCAGCCTGGGTTGGACTGGGCACCGTGCTTCTGAGACATCTGATGCATGGGCTCTTCGGTGGTTCCAAGAGCCCCTTGTCCACAATGGGGAACAGCTCCATGCAGCCAGCTCCTGACACAGGTGTTATTATGGTTTGAATATTCCCACCAGAACTGAGGTTGGCAATCTCTATTGTGACCCATGGAGCAGATCCCTTTAAGAAGTAATTGGTGTAAGGGCTCTGCCCTCCTGCATGGGTTAGCCGATTCCTGTGTCAGTGGTTATTTCAGACTGTATGTCTTACAAGCCCAGTTTGGGCTCCCTCTCTTGTAAGCACCCCTCTTGCCATGTGATGCCCTGAGCCATCAGGGCTCTGTAGAGTCCCCACCAGCAAAAAGAACCTCACCAGATGTGGTTACCCAATCTTGATGCCCCCAGTTTTTATATAACCATGAGCAGAAAACTTTCTTCTTTCTAAATTACCCCCCCCTTTGGATATTTTGTTAAAGCAACAGGAAACGGACTGAGGCAGCTGTCCAGGTGGCAGCATGCCTCCTTAGCCATGCCCAACCTGATAAGTGCCAGATGCGGCTCTTCATGGCAAAGCCCCCTGGGACCACAAGACGTGCCCTGCTTCTCTCTCAGACACCAGGAGGCCCAGGCCCCATCTGATAAGGTGCCCAACCTTCCCCATTGGTTTGGGACTGAGAGCTGTCCAGAGCAGTAGATATTTCAGTGCTAAAAGGAGAGATGCCAGCCAGGCAAACCAAAATGAGTTGGTACCCTGTGAGGTCCTGGCTTCAGGCTATGAGAGCCAGGTCCTGGCCACACACCCGTAACTCATGGCTGCACATCGGTGCCCATTCACCGCACACACTGTCCCTCCAACTTTCCTGAGCAGGTGAATGACTTGGGGATCTTATTAAAAGAGAAAAGGGTGACTGGTGGGTACCACGTTACAACTGGATAGAAGTAAAATATGCCGGGTGCTGTTGTGCAGTCGGTGCTACAGATAATGATAATATGCTGCTAAAAAGCTACAAAAAAGGATCCTGAATGTTTTCACCATAAAGGATAAATGAGCCAGGTATGGTGGTGCATACTCGTAATCTCGGTACTTGGAAGGCTGAGACAGGAGGTTTGTCGGTTCGAGTCCAGCATCAGCAATTTAGAGAGGTCCTCGGCAACTTAGGAAGACCCCGTTTCAATATAAAATATAAAACATACAGGGCTGGGTAGAGGTAGAACACTACACTCCTGGGTTCAATCCCCAGTACCACAAAAGAAAAAGAAAAAAAAAAAGAAAGGAAGAAGAAAGAAAGAAAGAAAGAAAGAAAGAAAGAAAGAAAGAAAGAAAGAAAGAAAGAAAGAATGTTCAAGAAAATAGATATACCTATCCTGATTTAAACATTACACAATGTATTCTTATATTAAAATATCACAGGATCACATGGTACCTGCATAAATATGTACAATTTTATGTCTTATATCAGTTAAGACATTCAATTTTTAAAAAATGAAAATTCAAAATTAGCAAGTCTTAGGTAGAACCAAATATTCTGCATTTCTTTTATCTTCTTTTTTTATTTTTATCTTTAGGGTGGGTAACACTGGGAATTGAATCCAGGGTCACTCTACCACTGAGCCCCATTTTTTTTATTTTGAGGCAGGATCTTACTAAGTTGCTGAGGCTGGCCTTGAACCTGAGATCCTCCTGTCTTAGCCTCCCAAAGTGTGTACCACCAATCCAAGCAGTATTACACATTTCTAGCAAGTTCCAAGGTGATGAAGATGCTCTGGTCCATGGACCACGCTTTGTAAAGGCTTGTATCACAACAGTGTGGAAACCAAGGACAGTGCTTCTTCACTGTAAGAGAGGATTTGCAGCCAGCAGCCCCAGGGACCAGGACAGAGCATAAAAGGGTCACAGATACCCATCCCCCATTGGAAAACTACCCATCCCCAAAGACCCACAGATTAGGGAAGTTGCATTCTGCAGAGGGCTAAGGTCGCCTTAGAGGACCGATTTCCCTTTGTGCCTCTAGACCACCCTAAGTCAATATCACTTAACATCAAGTGGACCCTGGCATAGGTCATCAGTTTTTTTGTTTGTTTGTTTGTTTGTTTGTTTGTTTCTTCGTTTTGGTGGTACTGGGGTTCCTGGAAGCCCTTCTACTTCCGGGCTACACTCCCAGACCTTTTTTCTTTTCTTTTCTTTTCTTTTTGGAAACAGGGTCTCTTAAGCCAGCACAGCTGGCTTCGAACCTGCACGATCCTCCTGTCTCCACCTCCCAAGCGCGGGGATTACAAACGTGTGCCACCATGCCCAGCCTGGTCATCACAGTTTTAAACAGTGGTGACTGGTCAGGCCAGGTGCCCGGTCTCGTGGTGTTTCAAGATGGGCTAACATTTCATGCAGCCAAAGCCATGTGAACATGTGTTCTCTCTCTCTCTCTCTCTCTCTCTCTCTCTCTCTCTCTCTCTCTCTCTCTCTCTCTTTCACTCATTTATTTGCTATCAGTGCCTGAGAACCAGCCATGTCCTATGTAATGAGAAAGGACACCTCATGTGGGTAATGCTCAGTGTTAGATACATGGAATGACCCTTCTATTGAAAACAATTAAAAAGTATGGTTGAAATAATACATAAGATGAGCTGTCAAGAAGTAAATAATGCACAAGGCAAAAGGTGTAGTGAAGGTGAGCCAGAAAGCTAAGGTGGGAGAAGCCCCTCACGTTTGCCTAGAGGGCATTTACTGAAGCCTGGGAACCGGAGCTTTCGTTTTCCTGGGATTCTGGGACTGAAGGAAAAGCAGGCAAAGTCCAGAGGCTTTCCAAAGCAGGAGACTGACAGGAGATTCTCCCAGCAAATAATTGAGGCTTGCAAGAGGCTCACTCTCAGGCTTAGGATGGGGGGAAAATACCACAAAGCCCCTCCTTCATGGGGAATCACAAGAAACAATGATTGTCTCAAAATTAAGTGGAAAACAGAAAAGGAACTAATGAGAATGAACGGCCAGTCTGTGGCCCAAATCCACACCACCTGGGTGATCCAGAACCCCCCAAGCTAAGAATTTAATTTAGGGTGGGTGCTGCCAGATAATGCCCCCGCCTGGCAAAAGCAAAAAATATTTAATTTTTTTGGAAGAACCCTTGGCAATCTTAACACTCTTGAATTTCTATAAGTAAAAAATCCAAGAAAAATGAGTTGCCCGTGGTACGAGCCAACAAAATACAGAAGCACCATGATGAAGAAGCAACTGAAACAACTGGCAATGAGAGAGAACTGCAAAGATATCAAGCACCCAAGGGTTTTCTACCATTGTACTCTCAGCCCTTTATATGTTTTTTTAATTTAAGACAAGGTCTCAATAAGTTGCTAAGGCTCACCTCAAACTTGTGGTCCTCTTGCCTCAGCCTCTCATCTCTGAAATTACAGGCATACACCATAGCACCTGGATATACATGCTATTTTTAAAGAAAATTCCTTACAAAAAAAATAAGTTTGCAAACATGTGCAGAGAATAAGAAAGAGTAAAGAATAATCAGATATGAAAAAGAAAGAAGTCAAAAATTAAATGTTGAATTAACATACTTGACTACAGATTAGACACAGCTAAAGAGGGAATTGGTAAACTTTTGGAAGATAATAACAAAGTTTCCAAAATTGGGCAGAGAAAGACAAAGAGACAGAAAAATTTAAAGATAAATTTTAAAGGAAGTTAGGAAAGAAGGGAAAAAGCTAGGTGTGGTGGTACATACCTATAACCCCAGGACTTGGGAGGTGAAACAGAAGAATTACAGGTTTGAAGCCAGCCTCAGCAATTTAGCAAGGCTATCAAAAACTTAGCAAGACTCTGTTTACAAATAAAAATAAAATAAGACTAGGGGTGTAGCATGAAGGTAGAAAACCCCTGAATTCAATCCCTAGAACCAGAAAAAGAAAGAAAGAGTGTAGTACAGTACAAAGCTACAAGTCCTAGAGGAAAAGTACAAGAATATGAAGCAGACACAGTATTTTAAAAATGAATCACTAGCCGGGCGTGGTGGCACACGCTTGTAATCCCAGCATTTGGGAGGCTGAGACCAGAGGATCATGGTTCATGGACAGCATCAGCTACTTAGTGCAGCCCTCCACAACTTAGTGAGACCCTGTTCCAAAATAAAGAATAAAGCCGGGCATGGTGGCACACGCTTGTAATCCCTGCACTTGGGAGGTAGAGACAGGAGGATTGCGTAGGTTTGAAGCCAGCCACACTGGCTTAAGAGACCCTGTTTTCAAATTTAAAAAAAAAAAAAGTATAAAATAGATCTGGGAGTATATCCCAGAAGTAGAAGGGTTTCTGGGAATCCTAGTACCACAAAAAAAAGAAAGAAGAAAGAAAGAAAAAAGAAAGAAAGAAAGAAAGAAAGAAAGAAAGAAAGAAAGAAAGAAAACAAGCAAGCTAGGGCAAGGGATGTAGCTTGGAGGTCAAACGCCCCTGGGTTCCATCCCCAGACCCACAGAGAAATAAAATAAAAGAAATAAAATAATAAAATAAATTTTAAAAAATGAACCGCTAAAAGAGGCACCATTTATCTAAGAAATAAGTTACTAGCCTATTGCCTTGGTAACACTGATAAGAACATACCCATAAGAGACCCCAATTAAAGGCTGGGGTCTCAGAGGGGTCAGAGTTCCATTTCTGTGATCTCCAGTGTGCCTGCACACTGCTTTTTATTCTCTTCTCTTTCCATTTCCTACTGATTTTGTAATAAAGACTTGTTAAAGCTTAAAAAAATGAATAGCTGAGAACTTTGGAACTGATAAACATCAGTTCACAGATTCAAAGGCCCAAGGAAGGACTTCCAGGAAGATGGTGACTGAGGGAAGCAGCACATACTGGTCCTGACACCCGATCTCCATTTACTTAAAAACAGAATTCTCAAAAAAGCAAGAAAACTCCATAACTTTAAAGAACACAATAAGTAAAAAGGTGGCAGGGGGAAAAAAAGCTAGAAGACCAATCAGAAAGCAGAAAAGAAACCCATCTGCCTTGCGGCCATGGGTACCACAACACCATCTTGCCTCACTGCACCTGACTCCAGGGACTCACAGGAAAACAACCAAGGACTTGAAATGAAGTAAGCAGCTCAGATAATCAGAAATGTAAGTCATCAGTTCCTCCTGCGCAAACACAGGCTACAACTTGCAGTAGTGGCAGCTGAGCTCAACACACACCCTTCCAGAGAGATCCAGAGCGGAGCTCAACAACACTATAAGTGAAACCACCTTCCCCAAGGGAGAACACCCAGTCCTGCACCCCCAGGAACTCACACAGCCCTGATAAACTACCTGGACCTGAGACTTTGTGGTTCAATTCAGTGAAGGTAGGAGTGGAGTCTGCTGTTGGACATAGTAGAGGCTCGGAGAGATTTAGGCTCTTCATTAGTGGAAAGCATGGAGGGAGACCTACGCCTAACACTAGATCCAACTAGTAGGATCTTCAGGATCACCACAGACCACCTAATCATGGTGAACAGGGAGAAGTCAGACCAGACCACCCCTAACTGTGGAGAACAGAGTCTCTTACACTGAGTTTCGTCCCAAAGGCATCTGCCACCTACACAGGCAGGGAGACACTCAGACTCCACATCTGTAGAAAACATGGAGGGTGATCTACACTTAACACTAGATCCAGCCCCATTGATACCAGCCATCTGCATAGACTGAGAAAGACTCAGAAAACCAAGCTTGCAGCAGGAAAGTGCTTGTGGCACTCAGTGTCTGCACAAAGAGAGACTGCAGAGACCAGTCTGCTGAAATTCATATATTTGTAGGGTTGCATTATTTTGTTGTTGTTGTTGTTGTTGTTGTTTTATTTTTTCTTGTTTTTTTTTTTTGTATGAGTGTGTATGCTTGTTTCATTGCTCTCTTACCAACTCCTCTCCCAGGATTATTCTTGTATATACCTACTTTCTTCTCTCCGTCCCTTTTCTTTTTTCCTCTCTCTCTTCTCTTCTTTGTCTTGTATTAAATCTACTTCATATCACTATTACTAAATACCCTACATTGGTTACTAGAATACTACTACATATTAACTAGCTCTAATCTCTACTATATACTACCTTACCAAACTCATATTCTTGTTATATTTGATCCTCTCTGTGGCTTTACCCTATTCTTGCATTTATGACTTCACTTCCCTCCTCACTCAAACTTCACTGTCGAATACAACACAACTTGCCCTTGGATATACCAGCTGACACCTAGAGACTGAGAGAAATCTATCAAAAGCAACAGATACAAACTTCTGAAATCATGAGGAGAATGAAGAACAGGGAAGCAATGAGCTCCCACAACACCAAATAACAGAACCTGACAACACAGAATTGCAGAGATCTTTGGAAGGTCAAATCAGGAATGTCACTGTAGAAATAATACAGGGCTTCCAAAAAGAATTTAGAGAGAGTCTGAAAAAATCAAAGGATGCAATCACTGAAGTGAAGGCATCAATTTAGACTATAAACAGTAGATTAGAAGACATAAAGAGTAGAATCTCACTCTTAGAAGATGATCACTCCAAAAACAAACACATAGTATATAATTTAGAAAAAACAGTTCAGCAAAATGAATTAGACATAGAAGAGATATGGGCCCATTTTAAAAGAGCTAATCTAATAATAATAGGCATAGAAGAGGGAATAGAATGTGAATCTAAAGAGATCAACAATCCTTTCAAAGAAGTAATATCAGAAAATTTTCCAAACATAGAACAAGAGGTCAATACACAGGTACAGGAAACATATAGAATCCCTTTTAGACAATGTCAGAGAAAAGGTTCACCACACCACATACTAGTCAAACTGACCAATGTAGGAGACAAGGAGAGAATTTTAAAGGCAACAAAAACAGAAGACCAAGTGACATCCAGAGGCAAACCAATTAGAATCACTCCAGACATCCCAAACCAAGTCATGAAAGCCAGAAGGGCCTGGAGTAACATATTCCAAACTCTGAAAGAAAATAACTTGCAGCCCCAAATTTCCTACCCAGAAAAACTATCTCTTAAATTAGACAAGGAAATAAAAATCTTCCACCAAAAACAGAAGCTGATGGAATTTATATCTTTCAAACCAGCACTAGAGGAAATTCTCTAAGAGATTAACTGCAAAGAAGAAATAATACACGCCAGAACCAGAGAAACAAGAATTTCCATCAAGCAAACAACTAAGCAAAGAAGAACACTACCCACACAGAAGTTAAAACTCAAAATGTTAGGAATTAAAAATCATCTCTCAATAATCACACTGAACATAAATGGCCTCAACTCCCAAATAAAAAGACATAAGGTGGCAAAATGGATTAAAAACCAGAATCTATCTGCTGCCTGCAAAAAAATACACCTTACAAGTAAAGATAGTAAGTAACAAACTAAAAGTGAGGCCCTCCTCAATTTAGTGAGACTCTGCTTCAAAATAAAGAATAAAAAATAAGTTTGAGGGTATAGCTCTGAGGCAGAATGCAGCTGGGTTCAATTCCCAGTACTACAAGAAAAATAAAATAAATAAATAAAAAGAAACCACACCTAGTCCCATCACAGTAAAACTACAAACATCAAAGTCAATGAGAAGATTTTAAAGAATCCAGAGAGGAAATATTATTTTAAAAGGAGAATCACTAGAACGATGGCCAGTTCTCAGCAGCAGACATAGAAACCAGAAGAAAATGAAATGGATTTCAATGTGTTGAGAATAAATATCACCCAAAATTCCATACCCAGAGAAGACATCATGAAGGTATAAGGGTATGGAAAAGACATTTTCAGATATGAAAAAGTTGGAAGCTGGCCATTACTAGGTCTTATGCTATATATTTTCATGAAGAAAAATAAAGGAATATCACTAAGAAAGTCTGAGGTGGAAAAAGAAATAAAGTGGTAACTAATGGGAAAATCTGATAAAATATTTAGTGGATTAAATCAAATAAAAACTATTATATCAAGAAAATGCATAAATCTTTAAAAGGTAATTTATCTTCTTAACATATAGACTTAAAAGGTATGACAAGGGGACTTCCATGTCTGCTGTTGAAGCATAAAATCGGTATAGGTTTTGCTCTTCTTCCATAAACGATTCAAAACAAAAGAAGAAGAAACCACTGTTATCAGACATTGGAACACAGCAGCTCAGGACTGTGCTCTGGGAGAAGGAAACATCAGGGGACCTGGTGACTCTCCCACTAACTGTCCCAACTGCAGTGCAGGACAGAAATAAATACTCCAAGGCAAATCATAATCAAAATTGCTAAAAACCAGTGGTACAGATAAACTCATAAGAGCGGCCAGTGAAAAGGCATATTGCGTACAGGAGAAAAAATAACTGTAGCAGGAACAGACATCATGGAAAACAACACATGTTAGGAGACAATGAAACAAAAATCTTTTAGGCACCAAAAGAAAAACTCTCTATCCACTTGGAACTCTACATCCAGTGAAAATATTCTTCCAGTAATGAAGGCAAAAATAAATACTTTTAGACCAAGAGAAATCTGGGACTTGAGCTTCAAGAAACATTACAGTTCTTCAGGCAGAAGAAAAGTGATAGCGGGTGGGAATATGTATCTACATAAAGACATGAAGCGTAATCAGAAATAAAAAGAAAGGGCCCATGATGCATTCAGCATGATGACCGCGAGAGTTTTCTATGTGAAAGAATCCAGACAGAAGAGGCTGTGTATTGTACGATTCCGTTTGTATGAAATCCTAGAGAAGGTAAAATAACAGTGACAGAAAGTGGATCCGTGGTTGCCAAGGCCGGGGATGGAGGAAGACGGCCCACAGAAGGCACAAGAGGACTTGTGGGTGGATAGAGATATCTTGTATCTTGATTGAGGGAGTGATTGTGAACTATGCATTTGCCCAAACTTATCAAACAACAAGCTTAGAATGAGTGTGTGCAAATGATATGCCCCCGAAAGTTTTATTATTTTATTTATTTTTTTTTTGGGGGGGGGTCTGGGGATGGAATCTATGGGCATTTGACCTCCGAGCTGCACCCCCTGCCCTATTTTGTATTCTTTATTTTGAAACAGGGTCTCACTGAGTTGCAGAGGGCCTCACTAAGTAGCTGAGGCTGTCCGCGAACCACAATCCTCCAGTCTCAGCCTCCCGAATGCTGGGATTACAAGCGTGTGTGACCACGCCCGGCTTAGGTTTTATTATTTTGAAATAAAGAACACATAGAATGCATTGGTTTTTATAAATGCAGGACCACAACACAAAAGCTTAAAAGGTAAATGGAATTGAAGTGCATTAAGGTATTATATGTGTTTTTCACCAGAAGGATAAAGACACTAATTTTAGGCTTGGGTAAACTGAGAAAGTAATTTGTAGCCAGATATGGTGACACATGTCTGTAATCTCAGCTACTTGGCAGGCTGAGGCAGGTGGATCACAAGTCTGAGGCAGCCTGGGCAATTTAGTGAGATTCTGTCTCAAAAGAAAAAATTTAAAAAGGGCTAGGAATGTAGTTCAGTGGTGCTGTGTTTGCCTAGAATGCACAAGGCTTGTAGTTCCATCCCCAGTACTGTGAAAGAGAGTTCAGCCTGGCATGATGGTGCACACCTATAACACTAGGTGTGTACCAGAAGGAAGGAAAGAAGGAAGAGAGGGACGGAAAGAGGAAGGGGAATAGTAAAGGGAAGGGAAGAAGTGAATCTGTGATTTCTAAGGTTCCCACTGAAGATTTAAGAAAAAGATATACAATTTTCTAATTAGTGAAGGCAAAAAATGTCATCAAAAATACAGGCTGAATCAAAAATAAAAACTTTAAAAAGTATAAAATGGGTGAGACAAGTTGGAAGCACTGTGGTGGTAGCTAAAAGAATTTATATAGATGGCAGCTACAAATTTGTATTCATAGAAATTTCAAGGCATGTATGTAACTAAAAAATGAAGTAATGACACAATTTCCTACCCAAGAAGGCTGGTATTGCCATATTGGTATTAGACAAAATAAACCTCAAGGCAAAAGCACACTACTCTGTGATAGGTAGATTTCTGACACTATAGCAAATACCTGAGATGACGGACTTATTTTTTTTTTTAAAAAAAAGGTTCATTTTAGCCTCATTTGGCCCATCCTGGTGTATATGCTGGAACAAAACTTCGTAGCCAGAGAGCAAAAATAGAGAGAAGAAGAGGTTGAGACCTCACAGTCCCTCTCAAAGGCACACTCCCAATGACCTAAAGACCTCCCATGAGGCCCCCACCTCACAGCCGGTGCTGTGGCACACACCTGTAATTCAGTACTTGGAAGGCTAAGATAGGAGGACCACAGATTCAAGACCAGCACATGATAACTTAAGGAGACCCTGTTTCAAAGTAAAAAAATAAAATAGAGCTGAGTTGTAGTTCAGAAGTAGAATACCCCTGGGTTTAATTCCCAGTGATATACACACATGCGCGCGTGCGCGCGCGCGCACACACACACACACACACACACACACACACCAAACTACAGCATACAGTAAATAGGAACACAGCATAATAACAAGGCTCCGTTTACAAAAAAAAAGTATATAACAACTTTAGATTGATGTGCACATAAAAACGTAATCTCGAAATTTTGAAGCAAAAATGATAGAGCTGCATGAGGAAACAGATAAATCTACAATCATAGTATACAAGCTTTAACACATGTTCTTAGTAAACAAAAGAATAAACAGACTTTTTAGGTCATCAGAGATATTTAGTCTCTATGTTTAACTCAACTGGACAGACATATGCAGTCCACTGTACCAGATCCCCACAAAGGAAATGCTCTTCCCACTCACCGCCCCAAGACATGGCTGGGACATTGAGGCTCCCACACGATTCCTGACTTGTCCAACAAGATACAGTGGAACAAGGTCTCAATGTGAGTCTCCTGACATGGGTTGTCCACTCCTTCTAGATAATTCTAAATGCCTCCTGAAACACTGTATCCAAAAGCTTCTGTCTCAAAGCCATCTTGAGGCCAGAAGGATTGCAGACTGAGGTGATGAAGGAAGGAAGGAAGGAAGGAAGGAAGGAAGGAAGGAAGGAAGGAAGGAAGGAAGGAGCAACGCAGAGGGCTTTAAGCACCTGCCACAGGAGGTGTGCAAGAGGAGGAGCCCAGCAGCTGGGGCCTTCACTGACTGTTCCCAGACCCAGGCCAGGAAGCCAGAAGAGCCAAGCTCAAGAAAACTCTTCACCCTTTATTATAGAACCTTAGCCTGGGGCTCCCCAGGGCCCCCTTCTAAAAATGGCTCTTCATGATGGAAAAGAGGCACCTATGCAGGTGGCTTGAAGTGGTGGGAAGGCTGGTCCAGCCAGGCCACGTCTGACCTGAGCAGCCATTTCTCCAGGCAGTTAGATGATCTTAGGAGCATGGACTGAGGAAGGCAGCTCAGTCAGCCAATGTCTACAATGTCTACCCTGAGGGCCACTCCCAGGAGAGGGGGCGGTGCCTTCAGGTGCTGTCCTGCAGCTGGGCTAGCTGCTCCTAAGCTGTGATCCTCCAGTGTGCATTTCTGCTGAACCTGGCTTCTCCCTCCACCAAAAAAAAAAGGAAACCAGCACTCATTCAACAAATGTCCACTGAGTAACTCTCATATTCCAGGCACCCTGCTGGGCACTGTGGGTAAAGTGGTGAGGAAGGGGGAGGGGAGAAGGAGGGGGAGGGTGGGTAGCACTGACTATGCACTTGAATGCAGGTGGGTTTCATAATAATCACCTCTGTACAGATGAAGCCATGGCTCAAAAAGGCCAGGCGGCTTGCCCAAGGTCACACAGGAAGTAAATGGCAGGGATGGGACAGAGACCTAGAAACATCTCCGTGTTTTCCCATATTGCCATACAAACCAATTCGCCTTATGAGTCGTCGGCAGCTGGCAACTTCTAGAAGCAGAGGATGCAGTCGGGGCCACGGGGCAGGTGGATTAAGGATACTGATGGATCCCTTGGAGCTCTGTGAGGCCCCGGGGAGATAGACCAGCTCCCAGGCCAGCCAGGCCCCAGCTTAGGAGTAAATCTCCCAGCTGCAGAGGCAAAGCCCGCCACAGTCAGCGCTGGCCCAAGGCTGCAGCAAGACTCCTGGTGGGCCTCGTCCTGGCTGCTTGCCTGCAAGGACTCCATTCCAACCTGTTTTCCAGCCTCTGAGAACCCAAGGCCCCTGGATCTGTGAAGGTGCTTCCCCCACGTCAGCTCCTTCCCCGCAGGGAAAGCCATTCCAGCTGGGAGAAATCCTTCCCAGCCAGCGGTTTTCCTGCAGAGGGGATGAACCAGGAAAGGCAGGTTTGTTCCTGGACAATACCCTCCAGATGGTGGGAAATCGGGCTCAGCAGGCTCCCCAAGTCCCCAGGAAGCGGAGCTAGAGACCAAAGTGTTTGTTGTTAGCAAGGAAAGGAACAAGGCTGAGCAGGTGGAAACACACAAACAGAGGAAGACCAGACCCACAGCGTGGGACCCGGAAGTTCCTCCCTCGCTCCTTAAGACCCAAGCCATCCGGGCACGACTCACAGAGGAGATGAAGCTGGGCCAGTCCTGCCTACGTGGCCCTGTGACCACGTTTCCTGGCTAAAGAGCAGGGCCTCTGGGTCAGCAGGAAACAGATGAGGTGGACGGGTGACTCACAGGAGGGGCCGGAGGCTTGCAGACCGTAAATGTTCCACACGTGTTTGGTCACTGTTACTCTCCCTCAGAGCGTCGAACTTGGAATCATAACCAGTGGCAAGGGAGGTGACGGCCTCGGCGTGGTGACAGCACAGCAGAAAGCCAATGCTGGCTGGCTATAGAGTTAGAACTGCCCGCGATGGGGAAAGACGGGGAGTCTTGGACCCGTCCTCAGCTTGTCCTCTCAACTGTCAGAACCAGCCTGTGAGAGCACTAGCTGCCTGGGTCCTGTTCAGATCCGTTAGAGGCTTTGCCCGCTCCAGACAAGTAATCTTTTTTATCAGATGGAGAACACCTGTTTTATTCATGCTTGTATTCAGTCAACCAGTGTTTATTGGACACCTATTGTGTGCCGGGTTCTATCATAAAAAGTGTGATTACAACTGTGGTAAACACAATAAAAGAGATGTGCACAGTGCTATGAGGGCCTATAATCAAGATATATAATCAGCTGTATAAGGCCCTCTTATCTGGATAGCTGAACTAATCTGGTAAAACCAAGGAAGTGTTGATAATGAGATTGAGACTCAAAGAAAGAATAGACATTAACTAGGGGAAGAGGGGGGCAGAAACAAGCGAGGCGTAAGGTACAGTCACGCAAAGACCCTGCCAAGGGATAGAATATGGCCTATGTATTGGTTAGCTTTTGCTGCATAAGTCACTCCAAAATTTAGCGGCTTAAAATGATAGCCATGGGCCGGGCGTGGTGGCGCACGCTTGTAATCCCCGCGCTTGGGAGGCAGAGACAGGAGGATCGCGCAGGTTCGAAGCCAGCCTCGCTGGTTTAGGAGACCCTATTTCCAAATAAAAATATAAAATAGGTCTGGGAGTGTAGCCCAGAGGTAGAAGGGCTCCATCCCCAGTACCACCAAAAAAAAAAAAAAAAAAAAAAGACAGCCATGTTTTTAACCCACAATGTTTGAGGGCCAGAAACTTAGCGGAGCCAGCCCCACCTGGCTGGGGCTCCCGGGTGCTTCCCTCGTGGTCCTTCTTTCTCTGGCCGGCTGGCTGCCCTGGGCTTCCCACACAGGGCGCTGGAGGCTTCCAGGAGGCACCTTGCCCACACCACACCACTGCACTCGCCCAGGTCTCCCTGCACAAAGCGAGGCTAAGTCAGTGGGGGAGGACACTGCCCAACAGGGTGCAACCGGGAGGCAGAAGTGTGTGAAGACTGTCACCCCACAGATCGACCCCAGCGTGCTCAGGGAATTGAACACATACATGGCGACTAGAGAGCAGAGCGCGAAGGGGGCTGAGCAGGGGACGAAGCTCAGGGCAGGGGGCAGCCCTGAACTCGGGCCTCGGGAGAGCGCCATGAGAGTTTTATCTCAGCCTAAAAGAGCTAGCTCTCTGGTTTCTGATTCCGTAGGTTTGGTTATCAAAATAAATTCCTTAACAAATCAAATAAGGTTATGTACATATACTATGACTCTCACTACCACGCATGGGGAGGGAGGAAGGAGGGGAAGGGGAGGTTTGGAGAAGAAAATAGAAGGAATGATGTTGTATGAGTAGATCTCTGGGGATCCCACCATCATATACAACTACAATTTAAAAATGACTGGCCAGGCGTGGTGGCGCACACTTGTAATCCCCGCGCTTGGGAGGCTGAGGCAGGAGGATCGCGCAGGTTCGAAGCCAGCCTCAGCTACTTAGTGAGGCTCTCATAAACATAGTGAGACCCTGTTTCCAAATAAAATATAAGTCTGGGAGTGTAGTCTGGAGGTAGAAAACCTCTGGGTTCCATCCCCAGTACCACCAAATAAATAAAAGAAAAAAAAAGAAAAATTATTTAAAAATAAATGTCAGAGCCTGGCGTGGTGGTGCACGCTTGTAATCCCAGCACTTGGGAGGCTGAGACAGGAGGATCACGGTTCGTGGACAGCCTCGGCTACTTAGTGAGGCTCTTTGCAACTCAGTGAGACCCAGTTTCAAAATAAAGAATAAAAAATAGGGCAGGGGGTGTAGCTTGGAAGTTGAATGCCCCTAGGTTCTATCCCCAGACCTGCAAAATAAATAAATAAATGCCAATAAATAAATAAATTCCTTAGAGGTTAAACTTCCTTGGTGAACTGGCAAACTCTCCAGGTTAAAGAAGCCAGGGGCTGGCCCTGGAGTCTGGTCTAGCCTGCAGTCCCTGAGCATAGCCTGCCAAGTCAGTGCCTAGGCCCACCCACTCTGCCTCTTCGCATCTCCCCCAGCTGGCCCAGTTCCTACCTCCCAAAGACTCAGTTCAGGTACCATCACCCTAGCAAAGTCCTCTCTGACTTCTCTAAGCCCCAAGACCAAGCACACAGAGTAAGACCTTGAGGTCTAGGGAGCCCTGTAGTGCCCTGTGATTTCTAAGACCACACTGGCACCTGGCCCACCCTCCCCGTGTGGCACAACCCCTGGCTTTCCCATGCTGCAGCCATCTTCTTGTCTGTGTGCCTCCATTAGATTGTGTTTCTTGAAGGAATACCCAAGCCCTGGTGCCTGCACATAGAAGAGTCAGAAATCCTTGAATTAGTCAATTAGTAAATGAACAATTCCATCACTAAGCAGAGCTTTTCTCTGCAAGCCCCAGCCAGATTTATGGGTCTCTGTTGTGGCACTTAAGAGGAAGGGTTCTTCAACAAGGCCAGTGCTCCAGTGGCTGTGACTCAAAATACTCGATGACCACAACTCAGAGGTAGGAGATTTATTTGCTCACAGTTCTGGAGTTTTCAGAGGTTTTGATCCGTGTTAGGCTGGGTCACGTCTGAGTAGCTCGGGGCATGGCATGGGGAGCAGAGAGAGAGAATGAAGGGACTCTGCTCTCACTTCATGGAGACGGAAGCAGAGAGACAACACGTGGCTGGGATCGAGGACACATATGGTCCCAAAGGCCACACCCCCAGGGGACTCCTCCTCAGCAACAAGCCCTACGGCCAACATGGCTGCCTTGTCTATGACATGAGGCCTAGCAGACATTCTAAATCCAGATTACAATAGTCAGTATCTCCAATGTTCCCCCATGTCAACACAAAGCCACTCACCCAGAGGAAAGAGGCCTCTGGCTCAGGGACAACCCAAGACAGGCTGGTCAGAGAGGGCAATTCCTTAGGCGATAAGGAATTGAATTGAATTTATTGAATCAGGGAGAGGACCAGCAGCTGTGGTTGGACAAGTGTTATTCCTGAGCAGGGTCCACCTGGGCACAGGTGCTGTGAAGCCAACTGATGAACAGCCTTCCTCAGCAGAGGCTGAAGAAGCAGCTCCCAGGAGCCAGGGGGAGAAGCCCCAGCTCTGCCCACCTGCCCTGGAGGGCCTCTTCCACATCAGTTTCCTGGCCTTGATGCATGGCAGCATAAATCTTGCTGTCTCCATTTTGCAGAAGAGAACTTGAATCGTAGGGAAATCAGCTTTGGACTCATCAGCCACCTTGGAGTCCTGGCCACCCACACAGAGGACTACATTTCCCAGCCTCCTGTATAGCCAAGTGTGGCCATGTGACCAGTTCCAGCCAATAAGACATAAGGAGAAGGGATATCTAGTAACTTTTGAGTTATGCTCACACATGGCAGAAGTATGCCCTCTTTTTCCATTTTTCTCCTTCCTCTTGCCAGGTATGATATATTGGACCATATATCCTTGGGAAGATGGAACAACACAGAAAGAGCCTGGTGTCTGGGTACGCAACCTGAGAGCCACCATACCAAGCTGACCGCTTATACCTATTGAGGATGAAGGAAATATCCTGGCTATGACTTCACCTCCCATTCGGATAGCTACTACCAAAAATGAAAAGAAGAAAGGAAGAAAGGAAAAGTATTAATGAAGATGTGAAACTGGGCATGGTGGTGCATGCTTGTAATCCCAGCATGCCAAATTTGGGAGGCGGAGACTGGAAGATCGTGGTTCATGGGCAGCCTCAGATACTTAGTGAGGCCCTTCACAACTCAGTGAAACTCAGTTCCAAAAAATAAAAAAAAAACTAAGCCGGGCGTGGTAGCACACGCTTGTAATCCCCGCACTTGGGAGGCAGAGACAGGAGGATCGTGCAGGTTCGAAGCCAGTCTCCAAATAAAAATATAAAAATAAGTCTGGGAGTATATCCCAGAGGTAGAAGGGTTTCCAGGAACCCCAGTACCACCAAAAAATATAAAATAAATAAATAAATAGACTAAAAAAGCAAAATTAAGACCCGGGGGTGTAGCTCAGAGGTAGAATGCCCCTGGGTTCCATCCCCAGTATGGAAAAAAAATAATAAAAGATGTGGAGATATTGGAATACTTACGTATTGGTGATAGAAATGTTAAATAGTACAGTGTAGCAGCTCCTCAAAATATTAAAAGTAGAATTGCCCTGTGATCCAGCAATCCACTTCTGAGTAAGAACCCAGAAGAACTGAAAGCAGGATCTTGAAGAGATACATGTACAGCCATGTTGACAGCATCGTTATTCACAAGAGCTAAAACTTGGAGGTAACCCAAGTCTCCACAGAGGGACAAATTAAGCAAGTGTGGTTACACCAATATATTATTTGGCCTTAAAAGGGGAGGAAATCGTGACTTACGCTACAACATGGGTGAACCTAGAGGAGACCATGCTAAGTGAAATAATCTAGTCACAAAAAGACAAATACTGTTTGGTTCCACTTGTGTCAAGTACTCAGAGTGGGCAAAGTCATAGAGGCAGAGCGTGGGATGGCGGTGAGGAGCCGGGGAGGGCGAGTTCTTGGTTAATGGGCACAGACTTCCCACTTTACATGGTGAAAGAGTTATGGAGATAGATGGGGTGATTATCACACTATATTGAATATACTTAATGAACTGTACACTTAAAAACCATTATGATGCTAAACTTTATAATATGTATACTTTACCACAATAAAAAAATCAGGAATAAAAATGGCCTATCTTGATTAAGCTCCTATTAGTAAAGGCATTTGCTCTGGCCACTCCATCTCCATCTTTCTAGCTCGTACTATACAACTCAGGACCAAATGTCCTCAGGAAGCCCTTCTTCCAACTGACCAGGACCTGGGGCTACCTGTTCATCGGGCACTCCCATGACCCCAAACAACTGAACCATGACCTCCAGCCACAGAGGAACCAGCCTTTTTTTTTTTTTTTTCTTCAATAAAAGCTGGGGATGAGGCTTGAAAGAATCTGCTAGATTGCCAGGAATGAAAGGGAAGTACACCTGGTCTGCCAGGTGTACTTTGTATTCTGCCTTTGTAGACACCAGTCAACCTGTACTTATTAAAATACTAAAAGACTTCCAGGCCAGTTGGTAAGCAGCCACTGCCCAAGTCACCCTCCCTTTGAACACTGCCCTCCCCAGATACCCTGGTGCCAGACCCGCCAGCCGAAGGAGAAACATTTGGCACAGGAAAGGGTCCAGGACCTGTCCTTACCTGCTGCCCTTCTGATTCGGCAAGCCATACATGGCACTTGTTCCATATTTTGGTAGCCCCTGGCTACAAGGTACATCATCCCAAGTGACAGATTTTCTTCCAACCTCAGCAGGGAAGGTGACAAGAGTTCTGAGTAGCAGACCTGTCGTTTAATTGCCCACCTCTCTCTCCTCCATCTTCTCCCCAAAGCAAGGAACACCCAGAGGCCACCCAGGCCTGCTGTCGGCCATTCAGAATGCCCCACAATCACACCCAGATATTATTGCACACTTTTATTTACAGAAAACACAGATAAAGCATTTCAATGTTCATTTAGCAAACTGATTCACTCTTTTTTTGGCACAAAGAATTATCACAGATGGACCCCAAGATCAATCAGAAACTCAGATAATTCATCAGTAATCACTGGTCCAGGGGCAGCCACAGACTCAGACAGACAGACAGCATCACCACGGACTGGAAAAAATAAACAAGGTCCACGTTCACCTCACAGTAAAAACCTGCCCCGACAGGCAGGGGAGGGCAGGAGGGGCGGTTCTCTGCTCTAAGGGAGGAAGTGGGCATCAGGAGCAGGAAGCGGGGCCGGGGAGGGACAGGCCCCTTTCCTAATGAGAAATGGTCGTTTTGTTTTTAATCCTCTTATCTTGCAAAAGTAAGACAGTACAAAACTACAATCAATACCCCGGCCAGGCATCCATCAAAACGCTGGCTGAGCTGCGTGCTGGGGTACTTCTCCTCGTGGGTGCCCCTGTGCGTGCGTGAATGCGTAAGTGGGGTGCTTGTAAACATCATCACCGTCCACGTGGAGCCCCACACCCCGCGTCAGGAGGGGTCGGGGCCCAGACCCCACTCACGCGCCCCCTGACCCAGTGCTTCCCTCCGGAGACATAGTGCAAATTTCAGAGACAAAGAGGGGCAGAAGGGCACGGGAGGGGCGGAAGGCGAGGGGAGGGGAGATAAGGCAACAGAAAGGTCCCCGCGGGGCCGGCTCAGGAGAAGGGGCCGAAGTCCCGCTCCTCCACCAGGCTCACGGCGGGGTTCTTCAGCTCCTCCTCCGACGCGGCCATCTTGTAGCCCAGCTGCGCCAGCACCTGCTGGCAGGCGTTCTGGGCGAAGGCCACGATGTCGTAGGAGAGGCGGAAGCGCCACTTCTCGGCCGTGGCGGCCGAGTTCCGCACGGTGCCGTACTTGTGCTTGCCCAGGGCGGGGTCGCCCCGCGTGTTGTTCTGGATCCAGCGGGCCACGCGGCTGTGCAGGGGGATGCCCAGGAAGCCGTAGATCTCCTCCGTCTTCTTCATGGGGTTCCTGGCCAGGTCCTCGTAGCGCACCAGCATGTACTTGCCCTTGAGCCAGGCGGGCCGCGTGAGCCCGGTGGACACGGAGTTGGCGAAGTCCTCGCACACGGTGGTCAGCTGCGTGGCGTCCAGGTTGTAGGGCTTGCGCCCGGTGCCGTACCACAGCCGCCACAGCCGGTAGGTGTCGCGGAAGGTCTCGCTGCGCGACGCCAGGATGCCGCGCGGGTCGCGCACCAGCTGGATGACCTTGAGGTTGAGCCGCGGGTCCTCCACCAGCGCGCGCAGGTCGCTCACCTCGGGCACGCGCACCGTCTTGATGGCCACGTGGCCGCGCTCGCGGCAGGCCTCGGCCGCCACGGTCAGGTTGAGCAGGCCGCACTTGCGCACGCAGTCCCCCTCCTCCAGGACCAGGTCGGGGCCGCCCGGGGGGTCGCACACGGGGCGCGAGCAGAGCACCCGGCTGGCCCCGCGGCGGAAGACGCGGTCGGTGGTGTGGTTGACCGGGGGCGGCTTGATGTAGTTCTCCAGGAAGTAGAGGTCGCAGTCGTAGAGGCTCCGCAGGAGGTCGCGGCTGGCGCCCAGCATGACCCTGCGGTCCGCGGGGCTCTTGCCCTGCGTGAAGCGGGGGATGAGCGTGTTCTGCACGTGGTAGAGGGGCTCGAACAGGTAGAAGACGTCCAGGTGCTGGTTGAAGAGCTGGCCCACGAAGGAGGAGCCGCTGCGCGTGGTGGCCAGGATGAGGATGTGGGTCTTTCGAGAGAGGTTATAGGTGAAGGTGGGGCCCTCCTCGCACAGCCTCTCGGCCAGCCCCGACTCGGCCAGCCCTGGACAGGTGTGGAAGGACTTGGCCGTGAAGGTGCGGATGGCGGTGTACTGGATGGCTATGGAGGCGAGGGCGAGGAGGAGGACAGCCTTCCAGGAACATTGCATGGCTGGGCACCTTCATGGGGCTGCTTCTCCAAGGCGCGAGGTCTGTGAGCAGAGAGAGCCGGCGGTCAGGGCCCTCCTCCAGTCTCCAGAGCACCCCAGGAACGCCCAGCGGCCTGCCCACGGCTCCGGCGCCTACACCCCTAAGGCCTGTGCAGCATCTCACTACATTTTTCCACTCTCTAGGGGACTTATGGGAGCTTCGGGATCTGAATAAGCTGATTGCCTGCACCCCGAGATCCAACCTGCAGAAAGCTGCAGAGGCTTCCTGTTAACCTCTCAGGCTCCGAGTCCCTTTAAGAACAGTAGCCTCTGCTATGTAAGAGCCTAATCCCCCAGCTCCTACACTTACCGAAACCTCACCCACTGCCTGTCGCCCCTGCTGGCCTGTGCTCGGCCACCAACACCTTCCCCAGGAAGTCATCTGTCCTCTGTCCTCTGCCCACTGGCAACTCGTCCCCACCAGCTGGACCAACTTGTGGATGCGGTGACCAGCTATTTCCAGGTGTGGAATCTAAATCCTGGGAATGCCCTAGAGACAACCAGCCCGGGGCAGGGGCAGGTGTCCCAGGGCTGCTGAGAAGCATCCATTCCCAGAACCTGGGGGTCTGGTCTTAGCCATGGAGCCACATGATCCTCATAACCACAGGGTGAACTGGCCTGCAAAAGGGATCTCAGCTCAGGGAGATGGGACCTGGCTCCTCCAAGCCCATTCCCAGGGGAGATTGCTTAGCCTTTAGCTGTTCTGTCCACAGAAGGGGATGGGGAGGCACCACAGGAAAGCAGAAAAGGAAGCTGCACCAGGAGCCCAGGCCAACGGGAGCGTCTTGCAGGTGCCCTGAGGGAGGCCAGCCCAGCTATCAGGCCCTGACAGCACTGGAGCTGCTCCCAAAGCCAACAGAGGGGGTCTCAACACTTACCAAAGTGGGGCTGCTCAGGACTGGGCAGTCTGCATCCACCAGTGTCCCCAGGCCTAGCTGGCAGCGGTCGTCCAGAGGTCTGGGGCTGTGCAGCAGCAGCCTGCAGAGAAGGCAGAAGTTCTGAGGGCGGGGTTGGGTGCCTGGTGCCCCGCTCCCCATGCTTTCTCTCCCATGCCCGGTGCCCCACATCTGACCCCTTCATCCAGGCAATGAGGGACCTGGATGCTCTCCCCCATTTATCACTGACTCCAGGTCACCAGCCAACCCCGAATTCTGGCCCTTTGTGCCTCACTCCTTCACCTCCCTCGCCCACCCACCTTGCCCTCCCAATAAGCCATGGGCCCTCTGCTCTCAGCAGGGCCCAGTGCACAGGGGGCTGGTGAGCCTTCGTGCCCAGTTGACCTGGGGCTCACACAGCCCAGACAGGCTGGACATTTAAGATCAATGAGACAAGGCTGACCTTTTAAAATTCAGGTTGTTTGGTGATGTGGGTGAGAGGGGTGTAGACAGCAGGGCTGACTCCAGGCCTCTAGGTCAAAGGGCAGCTCCAGGGATAACTGGGAAGGGGGATTCTTCTTCCAACCACACTAGAAAGAGGCCAGCTACCTGAAACCCCAAAGCAGAAGTGAACCAGGGAGCGTTCCTGACCTTACACGCCCGAGTAAGACCTCCATGATCTGAGCATTATTTCAGTAACCATTTATTCAGCGTTTCCCAAGTGCTAAGCCCTTCTCCTGCTTCGACTTGATTTATTCTCTGCAAAACTTTTACTTGGAGCCAGTATCAACTCATGGTGAGCAGGCCAAGCACAGGCCCGGCAGCCGCTGGAGGCTGCGTCAACCTGCCAGGAGGCTCTTTCCCTCTGTAGGGACCTGACTTTCTGTTCCTCCAGCTGAAAGGTAGTTGGCCTTCAGATATGCCTTCAATTAATGTCCCCAGCACATTGGCGAATCAGCATGAGAGGGAGGCGGGCCTTTAGAAGGAGGGAAGAGTCAGGTAAGCTGGTGATTCCTGAGACTTTGAGTATATTCTTCCCCTTGCTGTTTGTTCATTTGTTGGTTGCTGATGGGGCGAAGCAGAGAGCTTTGCAAATATCCTGGCCGCGCCCTGATATTTGGCATGACTCGCTGGGGGTCAGGTGTGTGGGTCCTCATGTCCCAGAGCTGTGGAGCAGCCTGGCTTGGCACACCCAAATTCTGGCACCATGTGTACCTTATGAACCCCTCTGGGAGGCCAGGGTCCTCAGTCCCATTGTGTAGATGGAGAAATTAAGTCTCAAAAACTAAGGAAACACATAGAAACAAGTAAAAACTAACGGAGACTTCGCCGGGTGTTGTGGCGCACGCTTGTAATCCCCGCACTTGGGAGGTGGAGACAGTAGGATGGCGCAGGTTCAAAGTCAGCCTCGCTGGCTTAAGAGACCCTGTTTCCAAATAAAATATAAAATAGGTCTGGGAGCGTAGCCCAGAGGTAGAAGGGTTCCATCCCCAGTACCACCAAAATAATAATAATATAATAATAATAGTAGTAGTAGTAATAATAATAATACAGAGACCTCAGTCCCTCGCATAAGATTCAGGCCAGTGCTTCAGTCTCTATCTCAGCTGCAAGCCCCAAGGGAGGAAAAGGAGCCGCCAGTGTCTGCGGGCTCTTAGGAGGTGACCAGTGCCCGGACTGAGATGCCACTGGCCTGCTGAGGCCCTGGGGAGCCCTGTTCCAAACAGAATTCCACTGCTAGCTCCCGGAATGGGTACCAAGTCACCAGGTGGCAGTGAACAGAAAGGGCCACAGCCCGGGCTCTTGGGAGCCTCTTAATGTGACCAGAGGAAAGGAGCGTGGCAGCCACGACTGCATGCCACGGCAGCCTCACCACGCAGCCGCAGAGGACGCTGCTCCATCAGGGGGCGGGCACTCCATCAAGTGCCCTCTGCTTGGAGCCTGGCCCTGCCAAGTGCAGGCCCGCACTGCCCAGGGCCCTGACTGGAGTTGGAGCACCTTTCCAGAGGCAGCCGGCAAGGAACGCCGTCAACACTAGTGCCAGCAATTCGTTCTTAGTTACTGACTCGCGATGCCGCTTCGGTCCGTAGTATTCACAGACATCTATCAGCCACCCAACGTGGCCGGCACTGTTCCAGAGACCACGGTAAGATAACAGCAAGCAAGGGCACTGATGACCCTCCTCCCAGTCTCGTGCTCCCTTCCCAGGCCTGCGCTCAAGGCCCCCAAGGTTGACACCAGCGCAGCCACTTTACAGAGAAGGGAGCTGAGGCTCCTCGTTGTGAGATAACTTCCCAAGCGCACACCTCAGGAAGGGGCGGGGCAAGATGCTGGGCCAGGCTGGAAGCCACAGTCAAATCCTCTTCCTGGATCCATTCCCTAATCCCACCCTTATTTCTCCCCCTTTGGACTCTACCAAAACAGGAAAGAACCCCTTGGATAATCTTCCCCAAACTCTATTTCTTTCTTTTTTTATTTATTTATTTATTTTTATTTTTTTTTTTTTGTGGTGCTGGGGTTCCTGGAAGCCCTTCTACCTCCGGGCTACACTCCCAGACCAATTTTATACTTTTTATTTAGAAACAGGGTCTCTTACGCCAGCGCAGCTGGCTTCGAACCTGCGCGATCCTCCTGTCTCCGCCTCCCAAGTGCAGGGATTACAAGCGTGCGCCACCACGCCCGGCTAGGACTCTATTTCTAAAGACAAAATGCACCCCAGGATTTTCCTCCAAGAGGAGCGTCTTGCCCCAACTCCTCTCCACATCCCCACCCAGAGAAACCCAAGGCTCTGCAGACGACATCACTCCTGAGAGGGCGCCTCCGGGGCGAGTGTCTGGAGCCCAGCACGGGCATCCCCGCCTCCCAGGAGGGCAGAACCAGGCCATGGGAATGGGGTGCCGGAGGAAGCCAGACGCTCCTGGAAGCGCCCTGCTCTCCTGCCAGCCTGGCAGAGCCAGGCCCAGGGCTGGCCAAGCGTCCTTGGTATTCCGGACACATCTGCCCTGGAAACCGGAGGCCCCAGGGCCAGGTCCTGCCGTTCCCAAGGGAGTGCTGGCCATGGCAAAAGAGTCCTCAATGCCCTCGTCCTGCAAGCCAGGCGGTTGAGCCCAGGGCCCCTTCCTGGGCTTCCAGCAGCCTCTGGCATGGCTTCCCACCACCGCCAGTGGGTTGGACCTTGGACTCGGAGCCCAGGATCCATCCTTCCTGTGGGAAGGCAGGGAGTCAGTGAACTCCCACGCCCAGTAGAAAGCGCAGACTCCAGTGTCAGCCTAATCCCGATGACGGCCCAAGGGCGAGAGTAGAGAAGAGCTGTGTGTGACAGAGCTGTAATGCAGAGCTAAGGGCTCCAGTCATGTCGGCCTGGTGTGCACATGTGGGTGATTCACCAGCAACCCCTGTGCCTCGGTTTCCCCATCTGTAAAATGGGTATGACCATAGTAGTGGTTGTAAGGGTTGAAAAACTTAAGGTATTTAGTCAATGCCGGACACTTACATAACGCTGCCTCTCGCTTGGGACATGGGCTCTGGTTTCATTGAACCCAACTAAACCACTTGGCTAGATTCTTGGGACCTAGGTTCCTTCCTCTCTTTGTGGCTTTGTCCTCACCGGCAACATGGGGATAATTATAACAAGGCTGTTGTGAGGACTAGTTAAGAAGGTGCCTGGCACAGGGTGAGCACCTAAGACCATCATCACTGATGCCTGGCTTGGTTTTGTCTCAGGGAAGCACCCAGCACAACTCAGCCAGGGTCTGCCTCTGGCGGTGAGACATGCCTTGCCCACCACCCTTCTTCCAGGCCCCTCTCCCTGCCTGGAACATTCTCTGCAGAGCCAGCACAGTGGCTCCCCTGCTGCCCTCTAGTGGCCGTCCCAGCCCTGCATCGCCGCTGCATTCTGAATTCTGAATTGGGCGGGCTGCAGCCTGAGGTGAGGAGGCGCCAGCAGGAGGAAGCAGATGTTGCAGGACCCGCAGGACCCTGTGGTGCGATGAAGTATGCCCCCCATCCCCGGCAGGCCTCTCTCTGTGGCCCCTCTCGCCCTCAGCCAACACTGAGAGGCCAGCACAGGCAGCCCAGCCTCATCCCCCGGGCCTCTCCACCCTGGCCTCGGCGTGCTCCGGCGGGGAAAGAGACAAGAAACCGAAAGTCACCGGCGAGCAGCCCACGGCTTCTGCCTTTGCCTGGCTGGGTGACCTTGGGCCCATCCCAGTCCCTCTGTGCCTGGGCTTCTCTGCAGGTGCAGTGCCGGGAAGCCTCCCAGCTCTGACACCGGGGTTCTATAACCTCGAGGAAGTTCATAGCCCATTCTCAGAGCCAGTGGGACCACCCTCGCAGCAATCAGGGGCACCCCCAATATCAGGGGGAAAGTCTAGCCACACTCTAGAAGAAACCGAGCCGGGCCTCTCAGTCCCAGACTCAGCCAGATCCCTGGCCACCGCCCCAGGGGGGCCCAACACCCACGGGCCCTTCCTGCTCAGTGGGAATCCTGTGTAACCCAAAAAACAGCTCTTTACCTTCTCTGAGCCACAGGCCCCTTAGATACACAAGCCCTCGTGCTAGAAAACGCCATTGTGCCCACGATTTGACACACAATCTAGAAATTTCTCAGAATCCCTGAAGCCAGGCCTGGGCACTCCCTCCCTCCCCCAGAGGCCTAGGCCTCTCCCTAGAACACTGAGATAACCTGCCTCTGCCCTGCGGTTGTCTTTTCAACTGACTATACCAGAGATGGCGCCCTAGACGTACTTATACTGATGAGGATAGACACCCAACACACAGGACCGAAAGGGCCAAAACGCACATTTACTGCTATGCGACCATTTCTGATCTTTAAAAAGACACAAACAAGCTGGGTGTGGTGGCACACTCGGGAGACTGAGACAGGGGCATCATGGCTTTGAGGGCAGTCTCAGCCAGAGTGAGACCATTTCAAAATAAAAGTAAAATAGGGCTGGGGGTGTCCGCGCAGAGGTAGAATGCCTCTGGGTTCAGTCTCCAGTACCACAAAAAGGAAAAGGACAGGCATACACACGTATGTACGCGTGTATATGTAAACACATTTCTGTACATAAGGACCACTGCAAGCACATGCGCTGAACTGTAGGTGCCCAGAGGAAGGGGGAGCCGGGAGCCTGGGGAGGAGGGAGGGAGGCACGGCTTACACAGAACCTTTGGTTCAGTTTGAGTTTATTAACTTTGGGGGAAAGAATGAAGCCATCCGTGTGAGAACTGGAGAGGTGACTGGTGACAGGGCGGGGCGCTGAAAACCAGCCTGGCACCTCCCTGAGCATCCAGCCTCCAGGGCACTGCTGGCCAGCCCTCCCCGCCCCTCCCCACCTCCAAGGCACCCGGGTGGAAGTCACCACCTTTCCCTGGCACTGGTTCTCCCTGCTCCAGGGGCCGCTCGGGACAGCAGTCCCTGGAGACCGCTGGGACAGAGCAGGACTCGGAGGAGCTCTGGGGACCCACATAGCAGCTGAACCCAACTCCTTCCCAGGGCTTCCTCCCTCAAACACTTTGACAAAATCCATGGGGGATGGAGAGGGAGACGAGAACTGGAGAAAAAGCGAATAAAGCACATCTTTCTGACCAGGCCGGAGGGAGGGGTCCCCAGGCTCTGGGGAGCCTGGACCCTGAGCCAGGGGCAGGAACTGGACAGGGAGGGAGCTGGCCGGGACTGCAGCTGCAGGGAGGAAGTGCCTAATCCCTAGGTCTGCAGCAGCCAGGCCTGAGCCACCATCGCTGTTTGTTTAGTTAAGGCGAAAAAACACATAAAACAGCGAGGTCTTTTTTTTCCCCCCTGATGAAAATGAGGCAAGGAGAACACAAGGGTCTGAAAGCCTGAAGGAACTAGGAACAAGGTCAGCGGGGAAGAGCCAGGCACTGGGGGGGTGGGCCGCCCGCCGCCACGCGGGAGCGGCCCCACTCCATCCCCAGCACCCTGACCCAGAGCCAGGCCGCTGCTGTGGCTGCACATATGGGCTGGAGCTTCCTACAAGGCGAGGAGAAAAGAGAAATACTTCATTTGCATGTTCCATAGAATCCATGAGATAAAGATGAAAGCAGCTGCTCAAGGGACATCTGAGCCCAGCACAAGCTTCTCCCAAGAGACCTCCAGACAGCAACAGGCCCCCAGACCTAAGGGACCCCAGGGGCAGGCTCGCGGGGCTGTCCTAGGGCGCCGCTCTACGCGGGCAGAGGCTGGCCTTCTGCAGGGATCTGATGGGTCAGCCCGGGGCTTCCCTCTGGAGTCGCACCCGCCCCTACTAGAGCCTCTGTGAGCTCAGGGGCTTCTCCACAAAATCACCTCCGTGGTATTCACGAAGTCTCTAGAGTCCCGGGGCCCCACGGCCTGTCTGCGGCTCACACGAGCAGAACCTCCTTCAGGCACCCCAGTGGGTGTGCACAGCTGGCCACGGTTCTCCAGAGGCTCACCCAGAGATCCCGGGCCCTCCAGCTTCGCCACTGGCAGAGCTGCCGCATGTGTCCTGTGAGCTCAAGTCTCCGGGGCAGGCCACCGCAGTGTCCACAGGTGATGGCTCCGGGGACACCCCTAAGACCACAAGCCTCCTGAGAAGCTGCCCACAGACCCTGGAGGAGGTGGCCTGGGCAGTTGTGGGGCCGGGGTGTGAATTTCACCACTGTTGCTTTTGTTTTTTGTTTTGTTTTGTTACTGGGGTTTGAATCCAGGGGTGTTTTACATCTCAGCCACAGCCTCAGCCATATTTTGTGTTTTATTTTGAAACAGGGTCTCACTGAGTCATGGAGGCTGGCATCCAACCTGAGATCCTCCTGTCTCAGCCTCCCAACTACTGGGATTACAGGCTTGCGCCATCATGCCCGACATGGCTGTTGCTTTGCAGCTAGGAGACCATGAACAAGGAACCTAATTCTACTGGCCTCGGTCATCCGGGTGTATGAAATGGGCAAGACAATCAAGAGTCTTTCAGATATTTGGGCTGTGAGACAGGGCGCTGATGGACACCAACCTCTCAGCACAGGGCTGGGCACAGGGCGAGTGCTCGTGAAGTGGGAACCATGAGGAGGAGTTTGGGTCTGATCTAACCCATCAACAGGCAATAATATGTAGACGGTAAAAGACATGCCACAGCCTGCTCCACTAAAGCACCCCGAAGTGTGTGGCTGGGCACCCTACCATCCCACCTGCAGACTCCTCTCTCCTGTCCGCAGGAGGAGGAGGGCACCTCACTGTCCTGCCATGGGGCCCCATCCACGGCCTGGGAAGAGGGCTTTCCCAGCAGCAGGGAGAACGCTGCCCTCCACCCCGCACAAAGCCTCAGTGTGCGGCTCCTGGGGAGGGATGAGTCAGAGGCCAGCTCCCTGGTTCCCTGTCCGGGACTGGACTGCGGTAGGCGGGACTCAGCCCGTCACTGGTGCGGAAAGGCCCCGGTTTCCTGTTCCCCCCAACCACAGCCAGTGGGAATAGTACTGAGGCCCCACCCCTGGGCACCAAGGCTTCAGCCCACCCTCCTGCCGGGAAACAGCACGAGGAATGGAGCAGGCGGGCGGCTGCTGGGGGCAGCGGAGGGGAGGCCCCTGTCCCCACTCTCCAGCCACCTGCATAGGCCTACTGGCCCTGCGGGGAAGGGGAGACCCTGACTACCTGAGCCTGCCGGCTTGAGTAGGATGGGGGCTGCAGACGCGGACAACCAGAGATGACCACAGACTGGGCTCCCCTCGAGGGTTGCCTGCTTCGTGCCAGGTGCCATGCTACCTCTCCCAGAGGAGCGGGAGGCTCAGGCAAGTGTGGGGACTTGTCCACACAGGAGCAGCTAGTGGAGCCAGGATTCAAACTCAGCTTCAAGGAACCCAGTCCCCCCTCACCCCCAGTCCTGGCCTTGACCCTGACCACAGAGCTGGAGCCCCCAGGCCATACCCGAGGGTGAGAACACCAGACTGGAGGGGCGGGAGTACCAGGGCCAGGGTGGCTACCAGGATCCCAGGGAGCACCGCGGGTGCTCCAACCCAGCCAGCCAGCACCCTAGGGGTCACTCGTGGGAACGGGGCTGCCTGTAGCCCCACTGGCTGCTTTCCCTGGCACACGATGGATCTGGGCCATCGCGCCACTTCCCAACGGAAGGGTGAAGATCATCACAATGGGTTTGGATGTGGGAGCGGTGCTGTCCCTGACAAGCCAGAGCCCAAACGCTCTTCCAGCTCAGGACTCGGGGCCTAGCCCGGCAAGTAGGGGGAGGCTCGAGGGGTCTTATGACCAAGGAGCCCAGAAATGCCCAAATCCTACACAGCCGAGAGGACACCGGAGAATGTCTTCATGACCCTCTGACCTAAAATAGTCTGGAATGGGCTACTGGGTGTGAGCTCAAGACCCAGGCCTCCTGCTCCCTCTGCCCAGCCCCAGCCATCAGGCCACAGCTGGTCCCAAGGATGTCCCCTGTCTCCTGGGTGATAAGCATCGTGGCCAATAGGATGAGTGCCTCTGATGTCAAGGAGACCTTCATCAGGAGACATGATGTGAGCTGCTCACCGGAGCCTCACCCCTGGTGTGCACCGCCGCCTCCCTCAGCAGCCTCCTCCTCCGTGAGCCCGGGCTGTGGACTCCAGCCTACATCCTTCCCAGGTGAGGCTCAGCAGGACCAAGTGATGTGCTCAGACGGGGCAGGGTAGAGAACCGAAGCCAGGCAGTGGGGTGCTGTGCGCGAGGTCCTCTCGAGGTTCTCACAACCTCCTGAACCACCTACACCACCCCACTCGGTTCTCCCGAAAATGCACGGAAACAGCTAGCAGCAGCATGCTAAAGGCAGGCCCAAAGTCCTGGGCGGCTTTACCCTCTCGGAGCTGCTGGCACTCAGGCAGGGGGTCATCCCCCGTTCTCAGATCTCAACTGAGACCAAGCACAGAACGCTCGTGGCAAAGTGCCTGTTCGCAGCTTCACTCAATTGATGGGACTTCCAGAATGTCCGCAGCTGCAGACTTTTTCGGTTCCTCTGCCCTGCAGATGCCTGCAAGGACAGTACCAAGGACCCCTCCACCCCGGGGCCCAGCACTGCAGGGCGCGCATACCGCGGGGAAGCCACGGGGCCTGGCCTTCCTCCCTATCCCTGCAGAGGAGACAGCTTTCCAGATCATTCCCAGCCCTCAGCCCTCCAGCTCTAATCAAGGAACAAACACAAAGAGGGATCTCTACGCACTTAGAAAACACGGGAACCCCACGCCCCACGCGGCACCGCGGGGATTTATAAAGAACAAATCATGCCTGACAAACTCGATAGCTTTCTTGATAGAATTACAAGACTGGTAGATGAAGGAAATACAGGCAGGGTAATATATCTTGATTTTTAGCAAAGCATTTGATACAGCGCCTCAAGTCATCTTACAAAATTAATCCAAACAGACCTGGCCCCAAGCACTTGTCATGGAGCCTAAAAACAGGAGGGGGCAGGTCCCAAGGGTCAGGTGGAGGAGGCGCCCAGGGGGACAGGCTGGAAGGTAGAGCCTGGGAGTGGCAGCCCCGGCACTCGGTCACATGGTATCAAACATCTTCATTAGTGATCCTGAGAGAGGGCGTAAACAGTCCGTTAATGAAATTTGCAGAGGATATTAAACTGGAAGGTGTTGTGAACACCAATGAGGACAGCAGAGCGGTCCAGAGAGACCCGGGGGGAAGAACCTTGGCAGGGAGCAGAGCTGGCGGGGTTGGTGAGGGGAAACTGGGCGGCAGCCTGGGAAGAGAGACGGGCATCCCCAGGGCTGGTGTGGAGCTGGGGCAGGCCACAGCCAGCCTAGGACCTGGCCAAACAGGCAAAACCCAGCAACCAGCTTTCCCATCTGTAAAACAGAAGGACCCGCATGGTGAGGAGGGTGCTTCCCAGCTGTAACCCAGGCAGCGCGTGGAGCTCGGAGCTGAAGCCCACCCCACGGGACAGGGGAGTCTGCAGGCCACCAAGAGGAGGGTTCAACCAAGGAGGAAGGGCGGGGAGGGAGACTGGCTGGGCCAGCACTGGTACCCCGAATCTGCCGGGGCTGTGCTCCCTGGCGTTGCTGAGCCAGGCCCTGCTGGGGTAAGCTTTCTCCCCGCCCCAGCCGGCTGGAGCCCCACACCTGCCCAGACTACAGGGCATGCTGGTAGCACATGCTGCCAGAGACCTTGCTGGAAGTCCCCGATCCCTCGCTGGTCAGGCAGCAGACACTCCAGCCAGATGAACCAGCCTGGAAAGGCTCGGGGAAGCGGTCTGCCCCATCCCAACCCCTTCTCTCCAGCAGGAAGGGCCAAGTCTCCCCGGGACCACTTCAGTCCTGTTCCCTCTGTGCCAATCCCAAGGGACTGCACCACCCACCTTCCCCCACACCAGGAGGCTCAAGCAGGAAGCCACAGGTCCATCTGGGCTTAGAAGGTTTGTTCCCATAAGGCTCCTGGTCAGGTGGGACCTGAATAAGATCCAGGCCTGCCTAGCACTCTGTCAGAACTCCACGGCAACCTGAAATAAATGCTCTGTGGGAAGAAAAGGGTGACTGGCTCCCAGAGGGGATGCAGTGCCACTGGGGTGCTCTTCCAAAGCAGGGCCCAGGATCACCTGCTGGGTGGGACACAGGAGAGAGAACCAGGTGAACTTGATGAATAAAAGACACTTACTGAAAGCCTAAGCACCATACTGTTCTAAGTGTATTCTACATCTTGGTGTGTTTGACCTTCACAACTCTTCAAGGCAGGTGCTCTTATGGTCCAGATTTTACAGAAGAGGAAACTGAGGCACCAAGAGGTAGCCAGGAGCCTTGGCACCAACCAGGAGGTCCCTGAGAGGAAGAGCAGCAGCCTGTCTGCTGGGTGGCTCTGCAGGGGGCCCTAGTGTGTGGGGAGAGGCAGTCTCTCCTCCAGGGAGGCCGGAGCCTCCCCCACCCCTCATCTTGCCCTTGGAAGGGAGCTGGTCCAACTGCAGCCACACTTGTGGCTCCTGATTTTACTATATGTTTCCCTTCTCCCCCTTCCATGGCCGCGCTACACCGAGTCCTCTGAACAAGTCTGTTTCCATGGAAACCATACAGTGACTCAGGGCTTCAGGACCTTCTCTGAACCAGATTATGAATATCAAACGCTCCCTCCTCACCCCAATGCAGAGTGGAGTTGGGAAAGTAAAGAAAGACCCACGGTGTGCAAGAGAGGGACCGGGGGCATCAGCCTGGCCACACTAAGGACCAGGCACCGGATCCCCTGCAGACTCAGTTGAACAAAGATGGACCCGACACACACCCCCATGCCATCACTGGGCACCATTCTTCCTCAGGAGCTGGGGCCCTGCAGGGATGGGGATACAAGAGCATGGGGCCAGGTACAGGGCGGCGAGGGTTCGAGGGTTCAGGACCAGGGAAGCTGTCTGGGAGAGGAGCTTCACTTCCAAGGCTCAGGAGGAAATCACTGGTCAAAAGCATCACAACTACTCAGCAGAGGGAAATTTGGATTTGAGTTGGGGGTTTCTTATTTGAGATGAGGTGGCTCACTGCTAAGTGAAGGGGAAGGGGGGGTGACTTCAAAGCCCCAGCAGGCTTAGGAGGGTAATTAGCAACGGCTTCCTCTGCCTGCACACCCTCCTCCCCACCACCGAGGCCTGGCCTGGGGCCCAGGCTGCTCACCCACCAGGATCGGGGACAGCAGCAGGCAGCAAAAGTTTGCAGTGCCAGGCTCCTGGCCTCCTACGGGGGTCTAAGGCCCAAGAGCAAAGCCGCCCCCTCCTTTCCCCCAGCAGCTCCCTAAAGACCCAGAGGGAGGGGAGCAGGCTAGGTTGGAAGCTTGATACCTCCCTAGTGAATCCAGCCTGTGAGTCATGACGGTGAAAGCGCTTTGAAAAGAAACAGGGTCATCCTGATCCCTGGAAGTACCACAGCCTGGGAACTGCCTGCCCAGGTAAGGCTCTGCCTGAGCCAGGCCAGCCCCACGAACGGGTCTAGGACCCCCAAAGGCAGCGGCCCGGGGCCCTCAGCCCCCACCTGCTTGCCGCTTGCAAGAACTGGTCTTTTTGTCTTGCCAAAGCAGCTATGTTGCCAGGGAGGGTGCCCCAGTCCTGCTCAGATCCTAGGTCCCCTCTGCTCCCTGCTCCCACCCGCTCTCTAGGAGATGCTGGGCTGAATTCCTGTTCTTGACTGAACACCCACCTCCTCTGCCTGAGCCTCCACCTCTCTGTCAACGTCCCAAACCCACCCTCTGGCACCTGGACCCAGGGACGACCCCTCAGAGGAGGCCCCTGCTTAGTCCATCAGAAGGAACAGCGGCAGAGCTCAGGAACCTAACCCTGGGAAAAGGGCAGGCCTGGGGTGGGGGAGGCAGAAATCAGGCCAAAGTGCTACCCTAGCGGGCCCTTGGGGTCTTACCTTCCTTAGGTAGCTTAGCCTTTTAACCCCTAGCTTCCCGGCTCAGGCTGCTCTGGCTGTTACTGCGAAAGCAGGCATTGGGTCCCTGGAGCCTGGGAGGAGCTGCCCGATCCCACCTTAGGAGAGCGGGAGGGCTGTTCTGGCTTCCCGCTGGGGGCTCTGCACCATCCAGCGGCCCCGGCCCCACAAGGGCCCTTCTCGTCGCCTTCTCATGGGCTGCGGGTGCACAGTCGGGAGCAGGAGCAGGAAGCAGGGGCAGCCCTCCCTCCGCCTCCGGGTGAAGCCTGGGGTTTGGAAAGTTACAGCGGGCGCGGGGACCTCGGGGTCTCCAGGCACGCCGGCGCCTCGAGCAGAGCAGGCTGTGGGGCCGGGAGCCAGGAGCAGCCCCCAAGTGCGCTCGGCAGCAGAGGGGAGCTGCTGCCTCGGGGGGCGCCGCGCGTCTCAAGTTTGCAGCCCTCCCCAAATGGGGGCGGGGAGGGCCGGGGTGATCGCGGCGCTCGTCCGCCACCAGCCCGGGCGGCTGGTTCCAGTGCCCAAAACGCCGCCGGCCCCCACCCCGCGCGCGCACCGCGGGCAGCGCTGTCGGCGAGCGGAGGGGCGTCTCCCACCGCGCCGCGCCCCTCCCGCTCTGCGGCGGGGTGCCCGCTCCCCCCGGCCGGTACCTGGTCGGGGGCGCGCCCGGAGCCGCCGCGGCGCTCGGCGCCCGCTCCATCCTCCGCTCGCTCCGGAGTCAGGCTCGCCGGGGGCCCGCGGGCGGCGGCGGCGGCATCCTCCGCCTCCCGCGCCCTCCTCCTCGGCCCCCCTCCTCCCTCGCCTGCCTCCTCCTCCGCTCGCCCCTCACGGGCCCCACTTCATGGCCCGGGGGCGCGGGCCCGGGGCGGCTGGGGCGGCAGAGCGCGTCCTCGGGCAGGGCCGGGGCCGGACCCGGGCGCCGCAGCCGCAGGCGCCGAGCCTCACGCCGCGCCCGGCCGCCCGCCTCGCATCCCGGAGCGGAGAGCGGCGGCGAGCGGCGGGCGCCGCGGTCCCGGCTCCACCCCCAGAGCCGCCCGCCCCTTCTGGTCCCCACCCCTTCAGCGCGCCGCCCGCCGGTGCGCTGGGGACACCCGGGCCGCCGGCGCCACGCCCACCCCGCAGGCCGGAGGCCACTGGGCAGGGACGCGGGCTGCCCCCCGGCCCCTCTGCCCCACCCTCAGCGGCCGCCCTCGGCGCCGCCGCAGCTTCTGCCCGAGCATCCTCCGCCCCCAGCTTTGGGGGCGTCCCCCGGGCCCAGCGTCCTCACCCCTTCCCCAGCCAGGTCAAGAGAGGCTCGGAACCCAGGGCCGAGCCGACCACCTTTGGGCGCCAGTGCCCCACACGCCCCAGCGCATCCTCCTTCCCCGCCCCTTCACTTCTCAAGTGCTGGAATCGAATCTCTGCCCCTGCTCAGTTGCCACTCTTGAGCGGGAAAGGGGTGGGTGGCCTAAGGAGGTCTTCCTCTGCCCGCCCGCTCCTGCCGCTTCCCAACAGGCTGCGGCCGTTCCTGGGCGCACATCTGGAGCCTCTGCGGCCCTCGTGCGAGGAAGAGCATCGCGCAGCTGAGCACCGAGCTCCTGTGTCCTCGGCGCAAATATTGACTGAGCCTCTCCCGCAGGCCAGGCCAGCCTGGGCACCAAGGGCGGGCTGGTGACAAGACAAAGGGACCCTGGCCTTTCAGTGCGGCGGGGGAGCGGCCTTGTAAACAGCAGCGCAGTGGTGGGCTCTGGGTGGGAATGCCAGCTCCCCGCTCCCTGACCACCCCAGGCTGGCCAGCCCTGGGCCTGTTTTGCCATCTGCAGCATGGGTAGGTGGCTTCGCTGGCGGGTCCTCTGACCCTCAGCTCTGCCCCAGACCATCCTAAGAAGGGAGCAAGCTTCCATCTCTGTCGCCCCTGAGTTCTGCCTGAATCTGGCTTCCAGCTACAGCTGCCATCAATCCTAGACAAGAGGACAGCAAGTAAGACAGAGGTCTTGAAAACCCCAGGCATCCTGGAAGCCTCCAGGCCCAGGTAGCAAAGTGCCTCCACCTCCAGGCAGGCAAAGCAGAGGGCGTGGAGGGAGCACAGCGGCTTCCCAGGGCAGAGGAGCCTGCTGCCAGCTTTTGTCTGTGGTGCAGCCTCTTTGGGCCTCGGTTTCCTCATCCGGGAGATGGACCACACCTCGTGAGGCTACTGTGAACAGCAGATGGTAAAATGGGTGTGAAGCACCCAGCACGGCATCTGGCCCACACTAAGATCCTAATCATTGCAGCGCTGTTGTTGGCTGGCTGGTGTAGGTAGGAACCACCCTTCCCCACCTCACCAAAAGGGGACCATGACACCTGTCTGTACATCTCTGGGAGACCCCACACTCACATCATAAAGAAAGTCTCAGATGAGAAGAAGGCCCTTTCCCCCCAGTTTCCCACCAGGCCAATAATCATTCATCTTGGTCACAGTTGTAAATGTGTAAGTAAAAACTCCTCTCCCCCGTCTCCACCTCAGAGCCCAGCCGCCCAGCCCCAGCAAGCGGGAGCAGCCAGCAGCACCTTCCCCTGTGTTTGCCAGCAGCAGCCACAGCTGCCCGGCCCTGCCTGTGCTCCAGCCGCTGCAGCCGGGGTGCCAGGGCCCGTCCTCATCCTGGCTCCAAGGTGACCTGACCTACCTCTCCACTGCCCCTCAGGGAGCAGCAGTGCTCCCGATGCCTAGCAGGAGTGCTGACCTTCCAGAAACAGCGCTTTGGATGGTTCCTGCCATAGAGATCCTGGCTCTAATAGTCCCAGGCTCAGCCATGGAACCTCCCTTTCACCCAGTGCTAATCCCTCCCCAAGTTTCTGCCTGACGAGGACAGTCTGGGCTTAGAGAGCGTTCTCTATCTCACACTCTCAGATCCAGCGCCTCATTTTTCAAATTTTGGTGTATTTTGGGTGGAGAGGAGGAAAATGTACATCTGGCTGACATGAAAAGAGCCATGTGGTTGTAATGTAAAGATGGGGAGGAATAGGGGATTTTTTTTAAGGATATTTAAACCCTAAAAATAGACAAAAGACCCAGTCTCAGGAACCCAGGATTCTATTCCAGTTTTCTGGGATTTCCCACATAACAAGCACTGATGTTTCTTAAGTACCTACTGTGTGCACCTCTCAGTGGCAGGTGCTATAGGAGAGAGGTGGGGGAGAAAAAAGCCGAAGCAAAGACCTTGTGCTCAGGGAATTTGGATCCCACATGACAAAGCAGCAAAGAGCAGTCCTGAAAATGTGATTTTATACAAAAATGTAAGGACATAATTTTGAGCCGGGTGTGGTGGTGCACGCTTGTAATCCCAGTCCTTAGGAGGCTGAGACTAGAGGATCACAGGTTCGAGGACAGCCTCAGCAGCTTACAGCAACTTAGTGAGACCCTCTTTCCAAATAAAATATAAAATAGGGCTGGCCTATATAAAATAGGCCCAGAAGTAGAAGGCCCTTGGGTTACATCACCAGTACCACAAAAATATTATTATTACTAATAATAATAATCTTGAAAGTCAAAGAAAATCCAGTCGTGGTGGCACATGCTTTGTAATCCCAGTACTTGGGAGGCTGAGACAGGAGGGTCGCAGGTTTGCAGCTAGCCTCAACTATTTAGTGAGAGTGAGGTCCTCTCCAATTTAGTGAGACCCTGTTTCAAAATAAAGAATAAAAAATCGGGCTGGGAGTGTAGCTTGGAAGTAGAATGCCCCTGGATTCCACATCCACTACCACAAAAAAAAAAAAAGAAAGAAATTCAGGAATGTACAGGGCATAAAAGGCAGAACAGGGCATCTGTGAGTTCAAATGGCATCTTGGGGGCTCGTGAGCAGGATCGAAGGAAGATTTGTGTTAATGGCTATTGCTCCATGTGCCAGGCACCGCGCTGTTTGCTTCTAGTAGATTATTTTTAGACTTCAAAACAACCCTGTGTAGTAGATAATGCCAACCCCACCTTATAGACCAAAGGAAACTGAGAGCCGAATGGGTTAAGCAAGTTACCCAGTTGTTTTTACAGAGCTAGGGAGCAATGGGGTGCCCTAGCCTCTGATCCCTCCCCATTGGCCAATTTCGGGCAGCCTGGCTCAAGTGGGGTGCCTTCAGGGAGGGACAAGGTGTCCAGCAGGCTGGGGAGGGCCGTGGCAGGTGGCAGGCCCTTCTGCAGCCCCAGACACGGGGGCTTCCTGAAATAGAGCCCCAGACCCTCTTGGGGGGTTCTAAAATGAGACATTCCCTCTTCTCCTCCCAGAAGGCAAGTCCCTGGGGGTAATTGGAAATTTGTTAAGAGACTTGGGGGCCTGAAATCCTGGCTTTTTAATATCTTGACACTGTCCATGTGGAAGCAGTCTATGCCACCCACCTTGTTATTTCAGTCTGCTCTGGGAGATTGATGGTCTGGGCTTTGATTTAAGATCTGCTGCCACAATCCTCAATTTTCCATATCTCACGGGGCTGCCGACCAGGCAGCAGCCCACAGAAGACAGCTCCTGGCTATTCCTGGACTTCAGGCCCAAGAGCCCCGACACCTACAGAGGAGGTTCCAGGCAGAAACTGGCAGGGGCATCGAGGCCCAGCAGACCTTTCCCCACAGGCCAAGCAAAAGGGATGCTTCCATCCAGCCCTTGCGAAGCCGAGGGAAGAGGATCCTGAGTCTGAGGCCAGTCTCAGCAATTTTGTGAGGCCTCATCTGAAAATAAAATATAAAAGGGGCTAGGGATATAGCTCAGTAGTAGAGCAGCCCTGGGTTCAATCCCCAGCATGGCAAAAAGAAAAAAAGGGAGGGGGTGCTCCAAAGGGGACCATTCAATGAGAGTGCTACTGAGCAAACAGGCCCAGAGAGGCCACGCGGCTTCCCCAAGGCCAGCCGGGTGAACTGCCCTACAACCGGGTTTCCCGCTTCCTGAGGAAAAGGTCTCTACATATCTCTATCCTCCCTTCATTCTGTCCTATTCCAGATGAATTCCACTTCTGAATGAATCGAGGGACACAAATCTCTCTGTGGTTAAAATGAAACAAATATTTGAGGGCATTACCTCTGGCCAGACATGTGCTGGGGCCTCAGCTCTATCTAGGCCATTTCTTCCTGGAGATCACTGGGCCCAGAGGTTGCCCAACCTTGCCAGCTGGTGGCTTCTGACAACCATGTCAACACAGAACTCCTTTCTTACCCCATCGGGTCCTCCAGTCAAAGCCCCCTGAAAAGCTACCTCACTGTTCCACCCACAGGGCTTCTTTGAATCCCCAGAGGGACACTGCGCTGCCCCCGGAGCAGCAGGGCACCTGAAGCCATAGCAGACCATCTGCCATGTTGTCTGCTCCTGCTCTAGGTACTACAGCGGGGGCTGCTTGAAGCGTGGTCCCCACCCTCACCCCCAAGAAGCAGAGGGAACCGCATCCTCCCCAGTGCGCCAGGCAAGATGCCCTACACAGTGCAAACTGGTCCTGTCAGTGGCTGTGACCTTAACCTCTGGCTTTAAATCCAGGCTGAGGGGCCAGGGAGGAGGGCCCCATTCCCTCTCCGCTCTCTCTCCTTCCAGCCACCCCCACCCCCAGAAAGTCTCCCTACTCCGTTAACAGAACAAATTAAAGGATGCCAACAAAACCTTGGTGGGCGGGAGGAAACATAAACAAAGTAATTGGCTTCTGGTAAGTAGCCAAGCCAGGATTTGAACCCCCATCTTGTGACCCTCCTGCACGATGTACCTGCTGCCCACATGGCCCCCAGCCACCCCAGGGCTCTTGGCCTCTCTGGGCCTGGCAGGTGGGAGGAGAAGGCTTGAAGGGAGGCGCCATCTCCTCCTCCAGGCTCCATCTTCCTTCCTCCGGCCTCACGTGGTCCAGCCCGGATTTTGCCAAGGTGAGTCTCAGCCAAGTCCCCAAAGCTCCCTGGAGGAAGGCGAGGTCAGAAAGGGCCAGCTGTCCCCTTCCTTCTGAGGAAGGAGCCTGCTCCAGCCACCGTCGGAGGAAGGAAGGGGTCCAGCGCAGCCGTGGACCTTGACTGACCCGTTCTGCCCGGTGGCCCGAGAGCTTGGAGGCTGGGGCTGGGGCTATCTGTGAGTGTTCTCAGGACCTGGTGCTTCCGGGCCTCCCCAGGCCTTTCCTGCAGTGGAAGCAGGGTGGCGGCCATAGGCTAGCATTCCACTTAAGTGGGCTTCCTCCTCCATCCCCACCCCACACACCCGGCCCAGGATCGACCCTGAGACACCTGGCCTCGATCCCTGAGCAGCCAGATAGAACTGACCAGAGGTAAACAAGGCTCAAGAACAAGCATCTGGCCCACAACTGTGCTACAGCCTGGATCTCCCAGCCTGCGGGCTGAGGTGACAGGAGCTGGGGGCGGACAGCAGAACAGCATCACAGGCTGCAATTAAAATTCCCCTCCGGAGTGATTCCCAGCCTCCCAGGGCTGTTTCCATGGCAAGGGAGGCCGGCCTCGGGAAGACGGGCTCCTGGCAGGCCTGGCCTGCCTCCTCTGCTCCTCCCATAGAAGCCTCAGTCTGAAACTAGATGGTTCAGAGTGATACAGAACCTGGCCAGGGACAGGAAGAGGCCTGAGCCACCCTGCCCCATGCCTGTGCACAGGTGCCCAAATGGGCAGAGGGTGCAGAGGGAGGGACAGTGTCTGGGTCAGTAGCAACTCAGTGGCATGCCCTAGGACAATAGGAGGCCATTGGGGTCCTGGCCTAGACTCTAGGGACATGGCTACCTGGAGCAGCCAGAAACTCCAGTCCGACTTCATAACTGACACAGGAAGACTCTTGGAGCCCTCAGGAAGTATGATCCTTGGCTGATAAAGCTGTCCCCTGTCTCCAGTGCCTCCAGGACAGCCCTTCCCTGTCCTCTGCCCTGCTCTCACCTCACCTAGAAGCATCTTACACCCTCAGCGTTTTGTGCATGGGGATGGGGGTCACCTTCTGCCAGTCCCCAAGGCCACCCTTGCCACAGCTCTGGCTGGTGCTGAGAAGGCTAGAGGCCCCTCTGGCACAGTCCCTGTGAGCGGGGGTGGGGGGGTGACAGGCAGGGCAGGAATGAGAACTGTATCCCAACGGGCAGAAGAACAGGAGAGAGGGATCCAGGATTGCCCCCAGGTCTCACCACTGAGGGATCTTGGGAGCTCAGCAGGCTATGCAGAGGGCCCTGGGATACTAGCGCATGCAAATCCCACACAAGGGCGTCTGGGACCACAAGTCCTGCTTCCTGAGATGGCTCCAGGAGTCAGAGCAGCCTGGGCTAGAGGGAGGCCTGCTTCTAGGTGGTTCCCTAAGGCCCCTTTCACTAGGACCTCCAACCCACCCACAGAGGAGGAGAGAAAAGGAATAAGAAGGTATCCGATTTCCACCTCCCATGTCTTACCTTGTCTCCATTCCTAACCCGCCCAGCCTCTCAGCTCCAAGGGCCCCAGCAGCAGGCAGCCCCACCCTGGCGCTTGGGGGCCAGGGGGCAATGTGGGACATGGGAGGTGTCCTATGTGCTTCTCCCCCACCCAGTCCCAGACTGCACTGGGGTTCCTTCCCCTCCTCCCTCTGGGTGGCAGGGGTGGGTGTCTATGCCAAGTGTGGCCAGCTCTTGGTCAGGGGCCCATGGTCACCTCCCACTGGACAGTCAGCCTGGTCAACACCACACCTGCGGGCTCTGGGAACTCAGCCCAGAAACAATGGGGCCATTCACTCAGCCTGGCCTTTGCACAGTGACCCTCTTGGTCTCAGTGGCTAGACAGTGTGTGAGTGTACATGTCTGTCTGTGCTCCTGTATGTGCATGCCTGTGTGTGTGTGTGTGTGTGTGTGTGTGTGTGTGTGTGTGTGTGAGAGAGAGAGAGAGAGAGAGAGAGAGAGAGAGAGAGAGAGAGAGAACTGGAGGTAACAGGAGAGCCCAAACAGAGAGAGGAGAAAGAGTACCAACCAGGTATTTCTAAGAATATTGTTCACTTTTTTGTTTTGTTTTGTTTTTATTGTACTGGGGATTGAACCCAGGGCCTCACGCATGCTAGAAAAGTACTCCTCCACTGAGCTACATCCCCAGCCCAAGAACACTAATATCCTTTACCAAGCAATTACTGTGTGTCAGGCACAGTGCTAGGTACTTGCCCAGTTAGCCCCACAATAACCCTGTGAGTCAGTTCCCACAATAAGGAGACCGAGGTAGGGTTATCAGAGTGAGAACAGTGGTCACTTTCTCCCAGTGTTTTGACTGGGAAAGCACAGGGAACATCCGGGGTGGCTGGAACACTGTTTTTACTTGGGTGGTGGCACATGGGTGTGCACGTGTGTAGACAGTCATCACACTGTTCACTGAAGAGCTGTGCGTTTTGCTGTAAGTTACATTTGTTAAAAAATATATATTGCAGTGTAGAATGGAATATTACCCAGCCCTAATTAAAGAACAAGGAAGCTCTATGAATTCAGGTCTCCAAGATACTCTGTCAAACAAAAAAGAGCAACGTACAGAACATTATCTTGCAAATTGTATGCAAACACATTTTTTACACTATCTATATATGTCTGCATGTGTGTGTAGCTCCTCTCCAGAGAGATGCACGGAAACCCTGGGTGCCTCTAGGGAGAGGAGCCACAGGGCCAGAGACAGAGGCAGGAGGAAAACTTTCCACAATATAGCCTTTTCTGAACCCATGGGAGCATATTACTTATTCAAAAATTAAGTGAAATTAAAACAAATGATATGAGAGCCTGAGTTGCTGGTTCCCAAGCCATTATGTCAATTGCTTCAGTGTATTTCATGCCAAAGCAAACGGCCTCTCTCCACTCCTCTGCCTGTCTCCAGCCTGCCTCCCTTCCTCAAACCCAGCTGGCTGCATCGGGTGGTAGCTACCCAGCGGGGAGATTTGCTGACTAGACTCCACGGTGACTGTCCAAGACCCTCTGGAGCCTGAAAGCCGGGGGCTGGGCCAAAGGTGGAGGCTCAGAGAAGCTGCCACCTCACAGAACCCTATGAGCCCCTGAATGGGGTGGGTGTTGTAGTATCGCCTACAGTTCATTCTGTTCCTCCAGCTGAGGGTCACCCCAGGTGACCGCCCAGCCCAGCCCAGCAGCCCTCACCCGACTGTGTGCCTCCTACGCTCCTCACAGTGTGTGTAGGCAAACCCAGCCGGGGCCGGGGCCTCAGGAAGCTCCTGGACTCAGAAAGGCTCATAGAAAGCCGTCTGCCCTGCTCAGGTGGGACAGCCAATAAGAGGGGGGCTTGTGCTCCTCAGAGGAACACTGACTCCAGCTGAACAGTGGCTGAGCTGGCTGGGCTAAGGGTCCTGGGTTCAAATCCCAGCTCCACCATTTCCTGGCCTTCGGACCTTAGGCAAATAGCCTGATCTCTTTCTGCCTCAGTTCTCGCGCCTATGAAATGAAAACAGCAACACCTACCTGTGGGATGATGGTGAGGGAGACGGAGGCACAGGTGACCCTGAGCCTGGAGTGGAGGAGATGCATCGTAAAAAGAAAGCACAGGAGCAAGAGCAGCAGCCAGAGCTTTATTTGTGAAGACACTGAGCTTCTCTGTTGGACAAGAGTTGTGTGCCAGGCCAGCCTGAGGACCTCCACCTGAGCAGAGCTTCTGAACGACTTACAAAGTGCCGCCCAGCTCCCAGGTGGGGGTGACGCCAGGTCCCTCCTGCATCCCTTGCATGAAGGATATCACGAAGTGGAGGGGAGCTCCAGGATGTCAAGTGGCTTGCAAATCCAGTTCCAGGTCTCCAGGCTGAGAAGCATAAAGCTAATGGGCCAGGGGCCCCTCTGCGAAGCACCAAGAGCCACCAGGAGGAAGAGGTCCCTGCAGGGTGGGAGTGGGGGCAGGCCAGCCCCATGGCCGCAGCTGGCCTCATCACCTACCTTACACCTCCTCCTGGGCCTTTGGCTCCTGCAGGTGGGGCCCACCACAGCACTCTAGACCCGGCACTGGCAGGCGTGGCCTGTCTGCCTTTTTGAAAGCCAGGTTGCTTTGGGAAAGTCAGTGAGGCTCCAAGCTCCATTCTTCCTGTCTGGGGAGCTACAGGCCATCTAGGCCTGGGCTCCTCAGCGACTGTCAGCACCTCTGGCCGCACACAGCAGCAAAGTCCTTGATCTCCGAAGCTGTCACTCAGCCCATGCTGAGGGCCAGCTTGCTCCATGCAGGGGTCTCCCAGTGGGCGCATGGAGGCACCACTGACCACCAGCAGCGTATCCTGAAGCCTGTCCTTGACGAGGCACGCAGGGCGGAGGGGTAGACGCAGGCCAGAAAGGAAGGGACCAGGTGACAAGTACTGAAATCAAGGGGAACTGAGCATCCTGGAGCCCAAAGACCAAATTAGTTCTCCTAGGAAAGGGAGTCCCTGCAGGCCCCAAGTCCCACTGTCTGCTCTGAGCATCACATCGACCACTCTTATCACCCTGGGGCACCCAGAAAAGAGGCAGGGAAGAGCACCTCTGTTTTACAGATAAAGCATGCCAAAGGTCCCAGAGGCAGGCCGCTCAAAGCTGGGCAGGGAGTCCAGGGCAGGCTGGCACAAGAAATCTCCCCAAATCCCTGGCTGACCTCATGAGACTCAGCCTTCTTCACGCAGCTGAGAATATTTCCAGCGCCCAGGATCATTTCTTGGTAAGTGCAAACCATAGGCAGTCCCTTCTCTCCAGGGTGATACAGTCTCCCCAGACCCTAAAACAGCCTGGCTCTCACCAGTACCCACCCACCCCTGCTCAAAGTCACACCAGAAATGCTGTCGCCAAAAGGTTTCTGTTAGAATTTATTAGTCATCGGGTGTTACTAAACCTAGCCCTGTGCTAGGTTCTCACTGGGCCTAAGTACCCCCTCGAGCCTGAGGGGGAAATGGCAGGGAGGGGGGAGGGGACTCTGGCCTGGAGTGGGGAAATGCAGTTTTATTGCGACCAGCTCATCTGGACATTCCAGAAAAATCTTCCTTGGGCCAACTTATATCTGCCCATCTACAGAGTCCTTCAACAACTATTGCTCAACTATTTTCCTAGCAGGCCTAGAATACACCCGCCCTAGAAGCGTCTCTCCACACCAGTGATTGACCCATCAGCCCTCTAGAAGAAAGATGTCTCTTGACCGGACGATCTGCAGGGGCTGGGCCAAGTTGCAGGAACAGCAAAGAGACACATCCCAGGGTGCCCAGCGGCTCCCCTGTTCCTCAGGCCATAGAAGTCAGGAACAGCAGGGAGCAGGGCGCTGCTGGCTCAGAGTGAGGGTAGGGAGAGGGATGGACAGCCTCGGGCTTGGGGCAGAGGTAGAAGGTTGGACCTGAGGACCCGAAGTTGGGCATTGAAGGGGGATCCCTGGGGAAAGTTTTTGCAGTGCAGACACCTGCTTCTACCCACCAAGGGATGGAGCCCAAAGTCAACAACCGGGTCCCAGGAGAGGTACAGTCCCTACCCCACCCTCCACTGCCCAACACCAGGGGAACATGCTCACTGACACTGCCAATCTAGAGCTATGTCGAGAGAGGAAGTCTCAGGCCACAAAAACAACCCCGGATTGTGACCTAAAATGTGGCACCAAGGGCCTGCTGAAGAGGCAACTTTTACCCGAGACCCTCAGCCCTGTGTGGACGCCTTTTTGCCAGGGTTGGTTTGCCAGGACAATCCAGGCTGGAGGCACAGGGGAGCCCAAGCTGAGCTGGAGCAAGTCCCTCCCCTTAGGAGGAAGACCCCTCACAAGGAAGCTGGCTCTTCTCACCACCACCACCACCCCCGCCTCTGTCTTAGATGTGGGTGGCAAGGGTATGTACCTCGTTGGGTTGTGGAGAGGAGTAAGGGAATAAGTGTATTAAATAAAGCACTTAACACAGTAACAAGCACAGCAGATACTCAATAAATGTCAGCTATTATTATTAGTAGTAGTGTTATTAGTAGTATTATGGCTTCAAGACTGCCTAACAGGGGTCCCTCTGCTAGCTCCTGCCCCCTTCTCCAAACTGCCGACTCCCCCTCTATTTCATTTCTACTGAAATATTTGCTTGACTTTGAAAAAACAAAATACAAAAAGCACAACAAAATCTGGGTTCCTGGAAGGGGACTCCAGACTTTTCTTGGGAGTTATACAAAGCCTTTGGAGCCTGAGGTGGCCAGGAGAAGACAGGGAGGGGCCAGGGGCCCAGGCCCCCAGAGAAAGCTGCAGGCAGCCCATCCGGGGCTGGGCAGGCAGAGGAGGGCTCAGGCAGGTGGATATGCCAGAGACACTAGAAAGAAAGGTGAGGCCGATCCAAGCAGCTGGGACACAAAGTCACCACAGGTCCTTGGGCAGAGGCCCTGGTTTCAAAACTGTTCTGGGATTAGGAAAAGAAAAAAGAAATAAGCCTTGACATGTGGACAAATGTTCTGGGCCTGCAGAAAGTGCTGTCAGCACAGATGCCCTGTGTGGGGCCAGAGAACGGGGAGATCCAGTCACCGGGGACCCTTAGCCAATGCCACGCTCACCCCTCTGGCCCCTGCACAGACAGGGCAGGGAGCCCTCAGGACAGGCTCCTCCAAACAGGGCAGGCTGCCTCCCAGCTCCCATCATAGGACAGCACAGTGCCCTCAGGGGCTGCTGATGGGCCAATGGTTCCCCAGAAGTCAAATCCAGACAAAGTCCATTAGCATGCTAAACAGCCCAGGGGTCTCTGAGTCATCCATGAGCCCCCACCTCCACCTTTTTGAACACTGCCTTAGGCACTCTGGCTATCAAGGGAGCCTGGCCCGTTTGGACCCCTGGGCTGGGTCACATCAGGACTCACGGCCCTCCCAAAGGCACCCCGGCCATCCCCACCCTCATGGCTCCCTAGTCTGGTCAGATCCAGCCCAGTCTCCCCACCTCACCCTCATCTGTTGGGGAGCAGTACTCAGCTCTGACGTCTCACTCCAGCCACCATCCCGCCCCCATGGAAATGGAACCCATCTTGTCCTTCGCACCCCCCAGCCACGGCCATTTTGCACCTTTACGTGTGATGTACCCGCCTCCACACCCAACTGAGCTCCTTGAGGCCGGGATCCCAGCTCACTCATCTCTGAAAGCCCAGAGCCGAGCTCACAGCTGTCAGTCTCTAAAGAGTCACCGAATGAACCATGGCGGTGATCACGCAACACAAGCCAACATAAGCCAACAAGTGAATTGTTCCAAGAGACCCTGAGCAGGGCACCAAGCGCCTGGGCTCTGGCAGGGACCTGCCCACCTCCCACGAGTGCTGGGAGAGCAGAGGCCACTTTGACACTTCACATAGGGAACCCAGCCCGGGCCTTGGGTGGGGCCAGAGCCCTGCACACAGGACTGCCAGTAAGTTCCTGATGGCTCACCATGCCATCCTCCACTTCTGCCCTCCAAAGAGAAAGAAAAGATAGAGCCAGTTGCTAGTTCATATCACTGCCCTATAAAGGCTCTAGTAAACCTACCACCAAGCCCCAGCCGGTCTGCAGAGAAGATGGCTGCCCTGTGCTGACCCCTTGAGGAAGAGGCAGAGGTCCCGGGGGAGGCTCCAGGAAGCATGACCCAGCAGCGCGGCTTGCAGGGGGACCCAAGTGAAAACCCAGTTGTACTCTGCGCCCTGCAAGTTCACAAACAGTTGCCCCCAGAAGAGCCTTGGCTGTGGCTCTGGGGGTCCCCTGGGTGACAATTTGAGAAAGGTCCTGTGTCCAGGCACAAAGTGGGCTGGATTTTCCAGGTGGAACATTCATTCATTCAACACACAGGAAGTGCTCATCTTGGGGTCATGACCTGCCCTACCCACGGCACTGTCCTCAGGGCCAGGAAAGCACATAAGTCCTAGATCATGTGGCAGGCACTGTGCGGAGGGAATCCTCCCACACCTGGGCGGGGTCGAGAGGCAGGAGCTGGGCCACGCCTCTCCTCACACTCGCAGACAAGGAAGGCACCAAGACTTCCTTGGGCTGAGGAATGTGGCTGAGACCCCACATCTTAGATAACTCACGTTGAGAGGGAGGAGGATTCTGCAGGAGCAATGGAAAGTTCTCTCTGCCGAACACCTGGGATCAGCGGATCACCATCCTTACAGTCCCGCTAAATCTGAAAGGTGGGCTCCTTCATTCTCGGGTGGAGGTTGACAAGCTGTGCTTAGTTTATTAAGGTTTTAAAGTGCCTTCATATCTGTCACTGCATTTCACCCTCACAGGATGTTCACTATTCTCCCTTGTTTGGGGGCCTGGAAAACTGAGGCTCCAAGAGACAAACAGCGGCCTCCCCGAGGCTAAACTATCCAGCCTCGCATCCAGAACTCCTGTACATTCTAATGGATGGCCAGGCTGAGGACTCGGAAGGCAGGCCATTGGGTTGCCCAGGCTGGGAGGTCACAGCAGGTTGATGGACCATCTGGAGTCATCAGAGGAAAGGGGGCTCCTGCCCTTGCATCCTACAAACCAATCGCAAACACCCAAGGAAGGTCCCAGGCAGGCATTGCCTTAAAGAAGCCTTTGGAGCGGGGGTGGGGGGGACTATAAATGCTGACAGATCAACAAGGGTTACAGCACAGGCTGGTGGTCCTTCGTGTGGCACTAAAAGAGGAGTGTGGGAAAGGATGTCCCCCAGGTGGGCAGAGGGCAGAATCCATCCTAGGAGCGCCTTGGAGGGACAAAGCGTGAGGAGACACAGGCCCTGTGCATCCGGTAACTACCCCAGAGGCCCTCCTCTGGGCCAGGCACTGTACAAGTCAACACTGAACTGAGCCTGGAAGAATGGACAGGCCACTGCATGGGGACGGGTGGACCAAAGCTGAGAGGGAGAGGAAAGCCTGAATTCTCATGGCCCCCCGGCCCAGGCGAAAGGGAAAAACCCAAGCTGCAACAGACTCATGTCATCAAGGAGAGGCGAGGAGGACAGCCAGCCCATGGGAGGTGACTGACGGCTCCAGAGAGAATGATGGGTAACTGTGGGCCATGGACAGGTGTGTGGGGCAGGGGCAGCAGTGAGTGGAAACGGGGGTCCCGACAGGTACCCAGGCTGGCAGGCCGGGGCCCCACCGCCTCCTCCACCCTCAAGGCTCACTCTGTCCCGTCTGCCTCCACCGGCCTCCTGGCTCACGTGGTCTACAGAGCTTTGTCAGGTTGTCCTGTCTGGTCTGACATGAGCCTCCCTGCTCTGTCCCTTCTACTTAAGGAGCCAGAGAAAACAGCTACAGCGTCTCATGCCTCGGGAGTGTGGGGAAGGAAGCTAGGCATGCCTGAAGGAGAGAGGGACAACAGCCCAGTGAGGGAAAGTGTCCTACTCCCTAAGGGGGAAAATCCACATTAACACAGAAACTAAACTAGCTTCCTGTTTCACATCCTGTGTCCGCAGAACAGTATTGCCAGCAATAAAGGGTTCTATGGTCAAATAAGTTTAGGAAAAGCAGAATTAATGAAGCAGGTTTTTACTGCAGAACATCTCAGAGCCTTTAATGTGCTAATATGCATGCCAGTCTCCAAGGGGGAGGGATAGTGAGCAGCAGTTCCCAGCCTTATTTGACCAAGGAACCCTTTAATCATTATGATTTCTCAGAAACAATGTTCTATGGAACATGCTTTTGGACACAGAACTGACCCAAAGCAATCCAGTTTCCAAGTCAAGTATTTAATCCAGTATAGAAATCAACAATCAAGTGGGACAGAAGGCAGGGACTTCCTACTACACCAGGCAAAAGACTGAAGGCCTAGCTCTTCCTCCCCTCCAGGACTCACTTCTTCCCCGTGGGCCTCAGCATCCTTATCTGAACCACAGAGCCCCTACCACCCACCCGGCTGTCTCCAGGGTCTGCAAGGATCGAAGGAAATATGTGAGCCTTAAAACCTCGGCTCCACAAACACTCAGCCTCAAGGTCTGAAAGGCGACTTCCCCTGGGAAAGGGAGTACTCGCTTTACCATATGATTTTATATGTGAATGCTCCCTTAAGAGGAATTATCTATTGTATAAAGCAAGATATACTCACACGAGATAAAGGCGAGACAAAGGAAAAGAGTGAAGGTGAGGAAGAGCTACGACCTGCACAGAGGAAGCTGGTGGCGGCCCAGAGCCTTGGTCTGGACCCTATCTGCCCTTGACCTGTTGTGCAGCCCTGGCCAGGTCCCGCCTCTTTCTCTGCATGTGAGGGGGTTGGGGAAGATGACCTCTGGGGCTCCCCAGCCCTAGAGTCAGAACTGAAGTCCCCAACACTGTTTTGGGTAGCCCATGTGCCAGGCTATCTGTCTAGGTGAATGATTTTAAGTGTCTAGGGGAAGGAAGGACAAAGCTGTGCCCAAGGAGAAGCCACAGGGGGCTGGCCAGAGATGTCAGATCTGTCCACATGTATGAACTTGGCCAGGAAACTGGAGGTGAGCCAAAAATCAGAAACCAAGTCAAGGTAGGAGGCCAACCGTCTCCCCAGCCACCACGCTAATGCAAAGACATCAGTATTTCCCTGAGAATGGAGATTTGACCAAAGGCAAAGGGAAGAGGCCACCGGTCATCCTGGTGTGCTATAGGACCCTTTCGAGGGTGATAGATTGTCCAAGTGCAAGATGTCCTAAAGTCCCATTGTGATGGATGAGGAAGCAAACAGCATCCTCTGGAGACGCCTGGTGACTAGAGGGACATCACTCACCCTCTTATCACGCATAGTGCTGCCCATTCTGGTGCTACTTATGGGGCTTTTCCTACTTTAGAGTACAAGAAGGTTCATTTTCCACTTGAGAGGCTGAGCCACAGTGGAAGATACTCCATCATTTTTGCACAGCAAAAGGGCAGCCTAGACTTGAGGCTCAGGTTGTATGCGCATGTGTCTATGTGTGTACACGCGCATGCGTGTACAGCAGAGACAGTCTCCATAGCCTGCGGCTCACACAAGGAGAGCGAGCCTGTGACAGGGAGGTCAGGAGACAGTCTCAGAGTGTCTGGCACTTAGTAATTTTGCCTGGGGACATAGGTGCAGACTCTGGGTGACAAGCGTGTAAGAGGTCTCCAAGTGGGGAGGGGGCTCCTCTCTGCCCGAGTGAGACTAGGAGAGTTGGCTTGTGATCCCAGAAGCATATCCATCTTCACAATGCCTTGAGTATATGAGGCTCTGGGGTCTGAATGAACGGGGTTCATGACAGTGTGTGTGAATCCAGGAGCCCACGAATGGGTGGACTGCCTCATAGGGGCGGCTGGCCCAGCTCCAGGCCAGATTCCTGGCTCTCAGAGCAGAGGCAGAGGTCATTACCCCTTGCCAGCCAGAAAAGGCAACCCGGCTCACCATACTCCATGCCCTGGATCTCCCTGGACCTGAGCTCGGAGACTGGAGGAAAAGGAAGGAAAGATTGAGCTAGAGGGTCCCGAGCTCTTCTCCAGCCAGCCCTGGGTCAAGGTCATGGCAAAGGGATGGTGTCCCCCAATATAAACCCCCTTGTTTTCTTTTCTTCTTTCTTTCCTTTTCCTTCTTTTTTTTTTAATTTTCAGAAAGAGTTTAATTGAGTCTCCTTGGGGAGATGCAGTTCCATCTAATTCAGCTCTTAATTAACCCAGCACACCCCAAAGAGGCTGCAGAACTACTCGTAAATTAAATATGAAAAGCATTATTTATCTAGGAACAGCCTTCTAACGGCTCTGATTCTGACGTTTATAGTTACTAATGAAGATGGATTTTCAGAGAGAGAAGTGAGGGAAGAGAAAACCCACTGCCCTGGCAAATAATGGAGCCTCAGATCCCCCAGGGCTTGGGGAGGCAGTGGGCTCAGTCCAGGGGACTGTGTCCTCCCCAGGGTACAAGGAGGGCACAGGATCAGGACAGGCTCGGTGGTCCTGCGGGGGCAGGCAGCCGGCCCTGGCTTTCTCCCACCGGCCACTACTCTCTCTCCCCATCTTTCATTCCCCTGTCCAATCCTGGCCTTTGCACTCCTTGGCTCATTTCTCCTCCTTATTCTTATCTTGTCTCTCTCCCTCCCTTCTGGGTGGCCTGGGAAAGAGAGCAATCTCAACCAAGAAACCCAGGCAGAGGGCACTGTGGTTATTGTCCTTCTTACACGGCTTAGGCCCTCCTTTCTCCTATGAGCCCCACACATGGCCACCATGGTCCCCATTCAGTCCGGGTGGAACAGCTGAACTTTCCGTTCTTAGAAAGCCACCAGAAGGAAGGTCCTGGTTCAAAACTGCTCTCTTGGGAATGTCTAGTCTTCATCTCTTCTACAACTGAACCTCTGTCCCTGCCTTTCTTTCATACCCTTCAGCCTGGGGAGAAAAGGGTGAGCTCAGCCCTGCCAGGCGACGGGCCTCCCTTAATCCCCAAAGTCCCCCTGGCCTCACCCAGCTGGTGCACCCAAGGACATCTTCTAAGCCCCAACTGCACTGATTGCTCTGTGCCCAGTGCAATCCCTGGCCACAAGGAGGGACATTAGACGTAGTCTCTGTCCTCCTCAGTCAAGGAGGGCATACAAGAAAGGAAAAGCATGCCAACCTGCCCCAAGGTCCCCAGCATGTATGTTCTCCTTCATACAAGGAGTCAATAACCCCAGCTCTGTTCACGTGCAGGATGTTATGGAGAGATGGAAGTCCTGGCAAAATTCAGACCCCTGGACTGAGTGTGTCTCAGACAGCTCTGCGCCTCCTGGAGACCTGGGGTTGGTGCTGTGAGATCTGATAGCTGGACAGAAATGGCTTCTGAGCCTTGAAAACCCTTATCAGATAGGCACTGCCGACAACTAACCAACAACTCAGCAGCAAAATGCCACCGAGTTAACCGTGGGTTCATTTCTCCCACTAAGACAGACATCATCTACCAACTGGACATCCACTCCACTGGTAAAATCTCCTACTGGGGGCTTCTTATAAATTCTGAAGGTAATGCTAAATACAGAAAAGACAGCTCCTACCCAAGGTGAGAGACAGGCCACTGACTTCAGAAGCAATGGCTTCCTCCTAAGGCTACACACCAAGATTAATTTAGATTCCCCAGTGCCCTTTTTGGTTCTCTTTACCATTAATCTTATCTATCATTGTACTTTAGCCCTCTCTGATGAACTACTAAAGGATTTCTCAGCACAATCTCCCTTATCTTAATCCTGTCATTTTTTACCCCCTGAGGTTTTCTGCCCCTGAAGAAAAAATAATTCTGTGTTGTCTCAGCCCATAACTAAATGTGCTCAAATTTGACTCGGTAACAGATGTTTAATAACTGGTTCCTTTATTTATTTTTTATTTATTTATTTTGGTGGTACTGGGGTTCCTGGAAGCCCTTCTACCTCCGGGATACACTCCCATGGGCTACACTCCCAGACCTTTTTTTTTTTTTTTACCTTTTTATGTGGAAACAGGGTCTCTTAAGCCAGCAAGGCTGGCTCTGAACCAGCACGATCCTCCTGTCTCTGCCTCCCAAGCGCAGGGATTACAAGCGTGCGCCACCACGCCCAGCTAACTGGTTCCTTTAAATATTTCAGAAGGTAGCTTTCCTTCTGGAAATCTTCTGATGTGTAAGTTTTCCACCTATTAAGCAGCTCAAATTTTTACCTTTTTAAAAAATTGGACTTTGACCCTATGTCAAGATGTTTCTGTATACAGACCATAAGCAAAACCTAGTCCATCAGAAATGGAACCTGACCTTGGGACATTCTTCCTGCAACAGCCAGTTTGTTGTTTTCGGCTCACTCCATCCCGCCTGGCAGAAAGCATTCAGCTTTGCTCAGGAAAGCTTCCCACTTTGAGGGGAAAAAAAAATCTGGCTCGCTCCTGTTGGAATAAACGATGTTCCCAAAACGATGTGCCGCCCTGGGACAGTGGGCTTACATAGCTGCCGCTTACAGGGGCATCAGGCATTTATACACACAAACCAACTTTTCCTTAGTTTTCTTAGTGATCTTTAGAGACTTCCCGATGTTTAGAACCTCTACCTCAAGAGAATCCACATTCCCCCGAAAGGATGTCTAAAAATTTCCCAAAAGAGATGAGTACAGCCTCACACCGAACCATCTAAATGTAGACTTTAAAGGAGAGTCTCTAGAAAAAAATCATTTGGACTTGGGACACTGTTCTATTGTCTGAAGTTGAGAACCCAGGCCCTGTCTTCAGGTTCTGTTACATGAACCAATGCAGTGTTTGCTTCTGGCCACAGCCCGTGTTGCAGCTGGTTAGTGTATTCTGTCCAGTCTTCATACCACTGTTCCATCAGATTAAAATGCTCTGCGACAAAAGAGATAGGAGAGGCTACCTCTTGTCCAATTACAGACTGCATTTCAATCAGCACAATGTTGGCAACAGAAGACTTGCCGGTCACAGACCCACGTGCTGTCGGCTAACTTTGCCCTTGGCCAAAGGGAGGAGTGGGGAGAAGAAAAGCAGAAGCAGAGCCAGGCACTCTCAGTGTTTAGTGTTCACCACCACACATGCGCTCACACACACACACACACACACACACACACACACACACTGACCAGGCCTCCTCCTCCTCCTCCTGTTCTAGCAACGCAGCTGATTCTTTACCAATTATGGTGGTAATCTCACTCTGTTCCTCTGCCTTATGGGTAGAATGCAGTAAGATGCCAATTGTGGAATGAATGTCTCTTCCTGACAACATCCAACCCAGAGCAAACCCATGCTTTGAGCCTCAAGTCCCCAGATCACTCACAGAAGGCCCAAACCTATTCCAAGTCCTTCTTAAGCCTCTTCCAAAGACTCCCCGTGTCCCTGAGAGGCAACACGTCTCCCTTGTCACAGTGAGCCAATGAACCAACTCTGTTCTACTAAAGGTGTTTCTGGGGTCTTCAGCTAAAGGGGGTAGACACATCTAGAAGCAACTAACAAACAGAAGTTTCCAAGAGACATGAGACACAGTTCTGATCAAGGAAATTACATGGCTAGAGAGGAACCGCCAGGTTGAATGCTGAACATGCAAAATCATCCTGTAAGCATGTCTGGATATGACCATGTTTGGGCAGGAGGGGCTCTTTCTTTCTTTCTTTCTTTCTTTCTTTCTTTCTTTCTTTCTTTCTCTCTTTCTTTCTTTCTTTTCCTTCTTTCTTTCTTCCTTCCTTTCTTTTTAATAAGTAATAGATGAGGCTGAACTAACCCAGGAAGAAGTGTGTTAATCAACAAGCTAATCAAGGAGCCATAGATGGGGAAGAGGGGACATTGTCAATGCAGCAGAGCCCTGGCAAGGCCCCTGTGGGGGCCTGTGTGGAAGACGATGCCTGGGGCTCCATGACTGATAAATGCCATGCCAACCTGGAGGTAAGGCCAGCTCCTCTTGTGCTGACCATCCCCTACCCAGTGTTTCTTTGGAGTCTTGCTCTTCGCCCTGCCACACACCAAATGCCAGGCCCATGCCAAGGGCTTCTGCATTATCCAGTGACCACAAAGCATGCAGACGTGGCTGATGTTTCACAGATGTCTTATTTTACAAACGAGGAAACTGAGGCCTAGCAATAGAATGGCAGCCAGTGGCGATCAGAATATCCTGCTCACACTCTTTAACACCAGACCCACTGTTTGCTGCCCCAGCGATGACGTCAGCTCAGGGACAGCTTTTAGAGGGCCTGTGCTGGGACAAGCTTCCCTTCTCATTGATGTAGCATCTTAGGAACACCCTGGGAAACCCGTTAAAGCCAAAGTCAGCAGTCTCCAAGGCATCAAAGGTCTTTGCTATTAAGAACATGCCCGAGGCTGCACACAGACCTGGGGTATTGTAGCCCAGGGACTGCTTGCCTTGTTTCTTTGTCTATAACATGCATTGTGGATATATAATTACAGTCATCAAGAAACTAAACCATTGGGTGGGCTAGCACTCTTCCCCAGGGATTCTAGGAGTTATGTTCATTCATGTCTGTAGCATTTGAAATCCTCATGAGACACACACACACACACACACACACACACACACACACACACACACACTAGTCTAGACTTTCTTCAGACCAAGCACTATTTCAGGTCCTTCTATAGCCGTTGATCACCTAGCTTTCAGAATTTATTTTCCAAAACTAAATCGGACTATGGCAGATGGTGAGGTATCCCTTTGTGGGTTCTTCTACTTAGTTGGGTAACTACCATGTTTTAACTCCCAAGCTGTATTTCAGCAAGTTTCTGGCAGACTTCAGTTTGCATTTCTAGAAAGTACGTTTTTTTATCTTTTGTTTTTATTGATGCATTATAATTATACAAAATAGGAGATTCGTTATGATATAGTCATACATACACGTAACGATCTGGCCAATTTTATTGCCCAGTACCTCCCCTCTAGATGGGAGTTTTAAAAGCTCAAGCTCATATTTTGATTGCTATTTCTAATATCATGCAGAGCTAAAGTGCTATAGGAAACTTTCTATCAAAGTCACTTTTCAAAAGGGAGTTTTAGCCTTAGTAGTAGGATTAAGATGCACTGTCGAATTTCCCTCTTGTCCTGCTCAGGCCTCAATGGACTCATACCCACCTAATTGGATAGAGTCCTCACTCTTTTTAAAAGACTGGGAAGAGCTAGTCTGATGCAGCCAAGGGCAGGTAGACTGTTCACCTCCTGATCCACCCAGTGCCTGATTACAGGCCTTGAGCATTTCCGGCAACCATTTCTCTGCATAGTCATGCGGCCTCGGTTCTCCCCATCTGTGGAATGGAAAGGGAATTGACCCATCTCTAATTCTCTTGCTGATCTCTCATACTAGGGATGGATTAAGAGTTGGGGGTACAAAGCACAAGAGAGACGACTCAGCTGGGCCTTGATCCTTTTTATCAGATCAGCCTTCCCCGTGAGCCCTCTCTTCTCTCCCTCCTTCCATCTGTGGGCAGCTCACGCCCTCCTCCCTTCTAGCCTAGGCTGCCATAGGGGTGCCCTAAGAAGCCTGAACCATAGGAACCCTCACCACCCCATCCCTGCCCCACCAACCTCTCCACCCCCACCCAGCCACCCCTGGAAGTGGCTCCTAGCGCCCCCACTCCTTAGGATCATGGCTTCTCAGGAAAGGAGACCCACCCTGGAGAGCTCCTTCTCCCCACCCCCCTGTGCTAGCAGAGCCAGGCCCCAGATACTTGCCATAGCATTTTCCATCCTCAATCTCCTCGCCTCTCTCTCTCCACCTGCCCCCACTCACCCACCCAAGACCTTTGAATATCCCATTCTGTCTACAAGAACCCCAAGCCTACTTCTGCAACCTGGTAAATCCCCTGCCTTCTTCCCGCTGGGCTCAGCTTTAACATCTCTACCCACACACTGTTCCAGAGCGCCTGCCTCCTGAACCCTTCCCACCGCGCACCACCCTGAGGAGCCTGATCACCTTTCTGTGTATTTCTCTGCCAATGTGTGTCACCCTCTCTAGATGAGAGGCCCCTGGAGGACAGGGAGGTGTCCTTCACATAGCACACTGCCTGGTACCCAACGCTGACTCCATACATTGTTGTCAAAACAACTAATCAGAAAGTGAATCCAGAGGTTCCAAATTTAATTGGGGAAATCCATACACAGGAAAAGACATTGATAGCTCCCAGGACAGAAAAGGTCCAGATCAATTAGACAGACTGTAGTTTTAGAAGTTCAAAGTCAGGCATTATAGACTATAACAGGTTGTTTTGGCAAAGAATTGGAAGTGTTTGGGTGTATCCAGGGAGCATGAGGGAGGTCTGTGATAAAAGCATTTTAAGACAAATCTGGAAGTCATGTGCACTTGGATTTGAAGAGGAGAATGGAAAGTGGCTGGAGAGTTAGAAACAATTTTTGTCTACTAGGCCATGACCCTGCCCCACGCCACACCTGGTCCTCCCATCTCCCCTCGACTCTTCAGCTCACTCCCAGCAATGCTCTAAGCCAGACAGACCCTGGTCCAGAGGGCATTCAATGAAGGTTGGTGCATCAAAAATAAAAGCTCCAACTCCTTTTTCTCCTTTTCTTTTTCCTCTTTAGACCGCTGATCAGAAGATGAGGATCCTGCAAAACACTTTGTCCCACAACCCCTACCCTCTCCCAGGCCAGCTGCCAGAGGACCTCACAACCTTCCCTGGGCTCATCTCCCAAAGCATATGCAGCCCATCCTCTTTGAGAAGAAGAAAAGGATCACTCTGTTTGTGCTCAAATGTTTTCAGTTAAAGAAACTAAGCCCACTGAGGTCGAGAGACTTGCCCCAGCAGCCAAGACCAGACTTACAAGGCCAAACCTTTTACCCACAGGGCTCTTTCTTTGCCCTCATCCCAGACTGAAAGCAGCGCACATTTCTCTGGCTGCTTCCAAGTGCCCCAAGCCCAGTCTCCTGCAGGATCCCTACTGCCTGCCAACAGAGCAGGGCGTCTGCTGCCCTTACCTTTCTGTCCTCACAAGGTACTGATGGATCAAAGATTGCCTGTAAGTTGAGCAAGAAGCAGAGAGCAAACCTTCATGGCCCCTCTTCATGTGCCTCATGTATGCCTGCGACTGCAGGGCTGAGGGACAAGGTTAGGAGCCAGGCTGTCCCCCACTGCCTCCCAACCTCCATCCCTCCATGGCTGTGGATCCCTCCATCCTGGGTAGACTGTGAGGCATTAATTTTCTATAGTTCCCAGTGAGTGAGGACAAGTGGGTGTGGGGTCTAGTGGCAGATTCTGAAAGTTGCCATCTGCCTAGGAGGCACAGGCCACTACTGGCCCAGGGGCCTCACCTGCCCCCTGGTTGTCGGTCCTCTCAGTAAAGAAGGAGATGGAGATCTTTTTCAGATTCTATTAGGAAAATTGATTATCTATTGGACACCCATTTATACTAGGTACTATGGGAGATTCAGAGTTCTATTCCTCTCAAATCCTCCAACTGTAGACATATCCCAGTAGATGGGCATTTATAATAGTGACCAAAAGTGATCTTCTTCCTCCATCATGGCCCCCCCATATGAACCCAAACCACTCCTCACACCTGATTCATCTTACACACAAGAGGGAGATCCCCCAAATCACTTGTGATGATAGCATACCCTGGAGTGATTTCTCTTGAGTGAGTTCCAAGTCTGGTCTTGCTGTTAACTAGTTGTGTGACCTTGGGTAAGCTCTTGACCTCCTTGGGGCCAAGTTTTAACTATCTGAGCCTTCTATGGAAGAAAGCCTATATCCTTCAAGAGCACAGCAGCTCAGGCCTCCCTAAGCCAGTGCCATCACGCTCCCCAGAGAGTCAGCCTCTTCTGCTCTGAGGCCATGGCCACCCGTTCATCTCTTACAGCACTTACCCCATTCTGAGTTACATCTAGTGATCCGGCCCTGGTCTGTCTCCCAGCTCATGCCTAAGCTCCATGGAGGCTGAGCTCCTCTATACCTCCTCGGGAGCTTAGCCCAGAGTATGAAACACAGAGTATGAAACACAGAGTATGAAACACAGGTGTGCAACATATGTTAGATCATCAGCCCGGCATTGAATAAAGACCCACCATTCCCTCCAAGAGCTGCCGGCTGCCCTTCCTGAAACAGTCTGTTCAACGCTATAGATCCCAGAATCAGGCTTCTCAACTACAGTCCACAGACCAAGGCAGCAGAAATGCCCAGCAAGCTTGTTAAAGATGCAGGTTCCCAGGCTCCACCTCAAACCTCTGTGACTGGAATCTCTGAAGGACATTAACTCCAAGGGGCTCCCCAGCTTTAGTCCAGAGCTGTAGAAGACCCTGGAGCAGGGTCCTCAGCCAGAAGGGCATTGCCGACGCTTCCAGATACAGCCAGGTGTAGAAGGGTAGAGTCTGCACCTGCTAAGTATTGCACTTGTCTTCATCTTCCTCTAACCAAGTCATGATGATAAAAGGCACCTCCCTGCCCCACACCTCATCCTACCACCAGCTGGCATTTCTTCCTCCCTCCCCCTCCTTCCTCCCACCAGCCCACCAAGAGGACTGACTGCTCTACCCTCAGTCAGCCGCTCCCTTCTACCCCAGCGCCCCATGTCCCTTCTCACTGGGATGAAACAGGTTCTTCCTCCCCAAGACAAAGAAAGAAGCCTCTGATGCCTCTCGTCACCCCTCTGCCCACCAGCATGCCAGGATATTTTCATAGAACTGATATGTACAGCATCAAAAGTATCACACCTAACACAACTTCTGCTGTCTGTCCAGGAGGGCACGCTCCAAACCTTGAGGCTCCCACCCGCAGGGCCCTCACCACCCCAGATGCTAAGCATCCATGAGGCACAGTCACCATCACAGGACTGGGAATACAAAGGCTTAGACCAGGGTGAGCCCCAGGGCTGGATGGCTTTGGGGAAGTCATGTTCTGCCCCTCCTACTGTGAAGAACAAAAGGGTTGACCAGATGGTCTTGGGGTGCTTTGGGTCTCACTGTGGGACCTTCTTTCATTCTCTGCTAGTGTAGGACAGAGAGCTGCAGGAAGAGAAAGGGCAGGGCCCTACCCCCCAAACAAGTCCCCTCGATGATAGCTGAACAGGACACAGTTTCATAATTTAGTGGATGCCACCCCAGGGAGAAGCCGAAGGGATGGAGAAGCAAGTTCTGAGCCAGTGAGGAAATGACAGCACATACCCACGGAACACTGACTCTGGGGCAGGCGACATTCCGAGCACTTACACACCTCAACTCATGTGCTGTTGGCCATGCATCCAATATTTAGGCACTATTATTATCCCCATTTTACAGATGAGGAAACGGGTCAAGGAAGGCAACCAATTGTCCCAACGTCACAAAAATGGCAGGTGCCAGAGACAGGATTTGAACCCAGACTGAGTCTGTGAGTTCATGTTCCCGATTACAACGTGTGCACCCCGGTCACTGCTGCGACAAGCGACACCACTGCAACGGCAAGGTGCCACAGAGAGCGTGAAGCCATTAAGGCCTCTGTGTGCTGAGACCCCAGATTGGACCTCTGCCTAATACCAAATGGTAGCACTGGCCTGGAGCGAACCAGCCCATGTTGAAAGACAGATCTTTGACATCCTTTCCTTCCTCTGCGCCCTCTTTCTCCCTGGCCCTGTTTGCCTCCTCGCTATGGGGAGTCTCGCCCCTGCCACCTGTGCTGAGTGTGAGGAGAAGAGAGTTACTTTGATTCCCCCACAGTGACCTGTGTCCCCCTGGCCTCGCTGAGCCTGTTTCTTCACTTCTAGAGGAAGACATGGTACCATCCAGTGACCTGTCCCTTTGGGCCAGAGCAAGCCATGTGGGGTCAGCTACAATTCTGCCACAGGCTCTCGGGCCCCAGCATCCCTGTGTGTGCCTGGACAGCTCCCGCGGCTGCACCAGACCAGGTGCCTCATGTCCACCTGCAGTGTGTTGAGGGAGCACTCTCCTGTGCAAGGCTTCACACCATGGATGAAGCGGCTTCCCCACAGAGTGGCATCAGGGCCAGAGGTCATTGGGGTTCAGACCAAAAAAGGACGTTAGGGGCAGCACTGGGCCACCAGGGGACATCTGTCAGCTGCCCGGGGAATTTCTCACCAAGGCTTGACCCCGCTTCCCACACACACCTTTCTCTGTGATCTCCCTGCTTCGCCCTGCTGATCCCAACGCATGAACACATTTCTGTATTCTGAGAAAGTGTCCCAGCAGATAAGCTGCAAGCCACACTATGGGAGACAATCTCCAGGAGACACACACACGCCCACCCCTTCTCTCCCTGGGCCCGCTCTGCCTGCAAACCCTATTCTCTGATCTCCAGCTCCAACCCCTGCTCAGCTGCAAGGCCCTGCTGGAATTGCACTGCTTTCCCAAGTGCAGAACCCCGGCCACAGTCCCCCAGGATGACATGGGCTGCCTGCTCCTTGAAACTCCCATGATTATGTCATGGCTCGCACACAATGCCCTAGGGTACCCACCAGCCTCCCCATCAGATTCTGTGCTTCTTGAAGAGAAACCACACCAGGCCCTCTTCATGGCCTGCTCATGATCCAGCCTGGGCCTGGACCAGCAGTCGGCACCTGAGACACACTTAAAGGGACAGGACCAGGAGATACAAACCGGTGGAGTCTGGTCACACGCGCACACAAGTTGGTCAATGGCCTAGTTTCCTTGGGAAGCCAGACCAGAGAATTTCCCTATACTAAGGACGACTCCTGATGCTTTCAACATCACCTCAACAGTGCTGTGTCTACCTTTTCCTTTTAGATCCAGATCTCACCCCTCTCTAAAAATGTGGATCCCCCTGGGGCCCTAACTAGACCCCACTGTGTGAGGCTTTGTTTAATCAGCACCTGTTTCTTGGGAGACCTGGAAGAGGCTCTCGGGGTGCATGGGGAGGAGCCAGAAGACAAAGCCTTGGGCCTCCTGTGCCTAACTTCAGTCTACCTCCTCAGCTTGAGCTGAGAGTTTCTGCCTAGCCGTGGCAGAGGCGCCTAGAGCATGTTAACCAATCCACATTTAGCAGAATTTGGCAAGAGAAGCCACCTCGACCACAAGTCAGCTAAGCGATCCCCTCTTTGCAGGGCCTTTGATTTTGTGGTGTCGTTGGGGTGGGAGGAGTTGGTGCTGAAAAGGCCCTCAAAAAAAAAAATCTCCCTGGCCACTTGCAAAAGGAGATATAGGCCACGGGAAAGCACTGGATACCTCAGGGGAAAAAGGAAGAGTGAGGACTTCGGGCAGTTTTGTCCAGAGCTGGCCTTGTAGAGGTATCTGGATTAAGATCTACCATACCATGGAAATGGTGCCCAGGTAGAAACAACTGGAGAAAATAACTCTCCAAACAGAGACAGAAATTACGCATGTGCAATAAGGCTCCTATGCTGAGCTCATAATGGTGAAAAAACAATTACCAAAATGTCCAGTCATTACCAAAATACAAATGGTCAAATAAATAGTTGCAACTCTTTGGGACAGATTATTAGCATGTTGCATAGTTTTGAAGAATTCTAATAGCAACTGGCAATGCAAATGCCATCAAGAGAAAAGGCTTGGCCCAGCACTGCATCCGCAGTGTATGCTGCTCACAGGGTAAAGCACCAGATTAGAAATAAGAACCCAGATCGCCGTGCGTGTCACCTCCGCGCAGCCAGGATCCAAGTTTATTCTCCCCTGGATGCTTCTGCATGCATGTTTCCAAGTTCCTTTTATGACATAAGATCACAGAAAAAGGAAGCAGAGAGAGGCAGGGGGGACAGCAAGCTTGCTAGGAGGAAAAGAATGGACAGAGGAAAGGGAGTCTGGCAGGGCACCCGTGTCGGCAAAGAACAAGAGTCCCCAGCTTCCCTGGGAGGGACTAGGCCGTGTCACATCAGAGACTGCCCAACAGGGCAGCAAGGACAGGCCGCAGGCTGGAAGGAGGCCGGGGATCCATCCCCAGTCAACACAGAGGAAGGGACTCTGGTGCCCGCTACTGCAGGGTCTGGGCTTCAGCCTCTCTGTCACATGCTGGAACAGACGGCCACCCACCGCCTGGAGCCCCCGGTGCCTGCTGAGCAGAGCTGGTGGCTGAGCGCCAGCTCCCAGCTCCGCTCTTCACGCTCTTCACAGGTCTCCTAGCCCAGCCACCTAGGCTCTGCTTCGTTCACCTCATGCAGCAATCGAGGAGAAGCACTCATCAGCTAAGGGACTGCTGTCTGGCAACTACCCCACCCTGTCCTCCTGTCCCAGCCCACCTCCACCAGTCCGTGGGTCTGGTTTCTTTTTTTTCTTCCACCCGGGATGCCCCCAGGTGGCTCCCAGGAGCCCCCTCCTCCAGCGCCCCTCTCAGAGCTCTGCGGCCATCGGCTTCCATCCACTCCATGTGCTATCCCTCAGCACCACCTGCTGCCCATTCCGTCTCCACCATTGTCCCTCTCAATTCTCAGGCCCCCTGGGCCTGCCTTCTTAGCCACACTCTGTCCGTCCAGTGTCTATCTTTGAAAAGTAAGAAGTGAAGAGTCAGGGCAGACTCAGTCCCCTTCCCCCAGCCTCCTTCTATAAAAACCACAAAACATTAAAACTGCAAGAGAACTCTGCCAACTTTCTGGCCAGCCCCCTCTGTCCATGCCAGGTCCCGGTCCTGTTCCCAAGATTCTGGGGCAAAGAGAAACTACAGGATTCTGCCCAAATGTCCCACGTCCTCCAAACTCCCACAGTCCCAGCTTTCTCCTGCTCTGCAGTATTGAAAGCCCAGAAATATGCAGGGAAGCTAGGAAAGGCCATCCACCTCATGCCTCTCTGGAGGCAAAACCCATTTCTCATTCTCCTTCGTCCTGCGGTAGCTCCAGAAACAAGAGATGATGAGTCCTTCTTGTTTTGACTTGAACCCATGTGTACCTTGCAAGCCATTGTCGCCCTCACATGCTGTTCTCACCAGACCCGGGTACTCTACATGGTACCCTCCTGAGCACAAGCGCCAGGCCCCTGGACCCACAGGATGACCTGCCCGCTGCCCGCGTCTGCTGACACCCAGCAGCCCCTGCCCGGATATTCTGCCCCAACTTTGCGCCATCTTTGCGGGAATCCCTGAGCACCCCAGCTACCAGGCTGTCAAGCATCGTGACCACTCCACAGAAGAGCCACACGTGGTGATTAATGCCCTATCTTCTAGCAAGTAATTGTAATTAATGCAGAATATCAAATCAGGAAATCAGGCATTATTAGGGGGGACTAGCTATTTATTTTCATTTTATGCGCTGCTTCACCATGCTCCACACTTGCTACTCCTCTACCCTACCCCAGCCCCGCCTCCAAAACCTCACCTCCTGTCTCCCAGTCCCAAGTCAGAGCTGGAGGACAGGAAGGGTTCAGCTAAAACTTCCTTCCTGCTGAACACGTGTAATAAGCACCTACACTCCAGGCTCTGAAGTTGGCCCTAAAGCCACGGAGGTGGCAGGCCCCGCCCCCAGGGAGCTGCTCAGCTGGTGGAAAGCAGGCAGCTCAGGGGATTCCTCGCAGGAGAGCTCCTGGTGGCTGCCTGAGAAGGCGGAGGAAGGCTTCCAGAGGAGGTAGCATTTGAGCTGGCTCTGGAAGGATGGACAGTGGATTTCCAGATGAGCAAGAAGGTTAAAGGTATTTCAGACAGAAACCCTGACATATGAAAGCACAAACAGTGCAGATAGGGGTTTGGGGAGCCAGAAGGCTGGGCAGGGAGGCTGCAGCCACAGAAGGAAGGGCCAGGAAAGCCAAGAAAAAAACAATCCATGAGCAGAAATGGTCAGATGGTGGGCCAGATGCAAGAGGTGACCACCGGAGCCAGTCCTGGGAGAGCAGGTGGCTGTGGTAAAGATGTCAAGAGAGACCCAGGGCAGAGTAAGGGCCACTGCGCTGGGCCCCCTCCTACACTCCCTGCTCCTGGAGCCACTAGGTTTCCGGACATGGAGAAGTGGTCAAGGATATCTAGTTTGAGGACAAGAAGAAAAGCAGAGTCTGCGGTGTATTCATTTCGAGTCACCCCCTCATGCCATTTTGGCATGGGGCTGTATTTCTATCTCCTGTATTTCTTTTTCCTCTTTTTCTGTTTTTCTGTGTTTTTCTGTTTTTTTGTTTCTTTGGGGCGTTTTGGGGAAATTATTCCCAGGGATCTTAGTAACATAGTTGGCGCCCACGCGGGGCTGACTTTGTTTTGGGTGCCAAACCGTATCATATTTGGCGCCCCAACGTCTTTTTTTTCAATGTGAGGCATGTGGCTCTGTATTTTTCACGGGACTTTTTGTCCAGTGGGCCAGTGGGAAACAGCAGCAGTTTTAGCTCCAGCTGTAGAGCTGTTGAGCTTTTAAACAGCTATAGAGCAGCCTTTGCATCACTGCAGCTCTGAAAGTGACTTCCAGGGCATCTCGCCGGTGGTCCTATTACCACTACAACCCAAAAGTTATGTACCTTCCTGGAGCGAGAAGGAGTTCCCCCAGAATGACCATGATCGTCCGGCGACGTCTGGGAGGCAATTCTGCTTCATGGGGAACCCCCGACCAAGGGAGTAGCCCGCGGCCGAATCCCCTCCAGGAAGAAATTCCTTTAAATAGCGTAGGCTTGATAGGCCCAATGAGTGCCCATCCATTCTGCCCACATCACAGATGGGACACTTTTTAAATCCCTATACAAGGTTGAATCTAAAAAGAAATGACCAGGGCCCACCTCCAGAAAAATTCCCAAACAGGAGACTCTAGCCAGCACCCGTGTCTAAATAGCAGTGAGTTTTTTTCCCCGGCAATGGGAAACAGGTTCTAAGGAAATAAGCTAAAGGAGGGTAAATGGACAGAGAAAGCTCCCCAAACAGGAGATGCAAGCCAGCAAATGGTAATAAGGTTTTTTTCGGTGGTTAGACATAGGTTCTAGGGAGATAAGCCAGTTTGTTTTTAGCGGCAGGGTCTAGGAAGCATGGCCATTAGCAACTGCGGCCACGTGCACCTGTTGGTCACCATGGCAGGTCGTAGTCACTGGCAACTAGTGGAAGCCACAATAAGTAAGCTTTTCCAAAAGCTCAAAAAGAAAAAAAAAAACCTAGTAAAAGTTTCTAAGCCAGGCAGGTCTGCTGGGTGATGGCCACACCCGGGAGCAGGCAGTTACAGCTTCATTTGCATAAGAAAAGCCTTGGAGGAGGAGGAGGAGGAGGAGGAGGCAGCTCAAGGAGGAGGCCATGCCTGGCTGCTGGCGGCTGGGAGCTCCGAGGCCCCTCGGAAGTGGCAGTGAAATAGTCACAAGGAAGCAAATTAATAAGACCATTTTTTTTTAATGGCAATCGTTTCAGCTAGAAAAACCTCTTTGAGAGACAGGATAGGCGCTGTGAAAGTCTGGGGGGTGGGGGGCAGAACAGGAGGGAGGTGGCTCTTAACTCCATATCTGCCCCGGCTTTCTGGTGGACAGTGACGCCACTAAACTGCTCCATGGGGTCCACACTGGACGCTCCCAGCTGAACCACTGACTTTAGGAGTAATATCCTAAATGCTAGGCAAATCCATTGGTTTTTGAGTGGTAAGCTCTGGGGAGGCAGAGGCGACCTTGGCCAGACAGGCCACTAAAACCCCACCCTTTCTCTCTCAAGGGGATCCCAGAAGTGTCGGATCTCCACTCACATGTGTTCTCCAAAGCGGAGGGAAAAGCTAGATCCCAAATGCTAAAGAAAGCTCTTGTTTTTTTTTTTCCTGCACCCAAGTATGGCTACAGTATGCGCTGGGAAACAAAGACACGTGGCCCAGCCAGGGAGGTTTAAAGTAGCTTATCTTCAGTTGTTCTTTAACTTCAAAGACCACCCAGATTTCTTTAATGATTGCAGGGTTGGGACAATTGTGGCAGCCTTGGCTACAGTAGTGCGGAGAGGGAGAGTTTAAAGTTCAATCTGTCCATATGCAGTTTTTTTCTTCTTTTTATGGGCTGAGTTTAGAGCGATATCACCAACTCAAACAATAGGTGTTGGCATTCTTAAATCTTTACCCGGTAGAGCGGGAGGCCATCCTCAGACCGCAGGATGCCAATTCAGTTTCACAGGGACTTGAAAAGGGAAAGACAGATGGGCAAAAGCCATTTAAGAATTCTGGCCGAGCACAGAAGCCTAGGCTCAAGTCTGTTTCAGGGTGGAAAGCAAGGGCATCTCTGCAGTAATGCTCTCAACCAGGAGGCCAAAAAGGCCCTCTGAGGCCTGGCTCACGGTGCAAAGGGGGACCATTAAATGGCTGAGCGCCCCCAGTTCCGAAGGGAACTAGGGTCCCCAGACCTAGGTTCCCAGTAAATTACCACCACCTGAGTTGACTAAAAGAGCCTTAGGCGATCACGCAGTGAGATCTCAGAGGCCAGTTCTAAGGCATTGCCCTTCTTTCCCGGCCCAAGATCCAAAAGCTTAGCCAGGGGTGGGGGGCTTAACAGGCCAGCCCTGAGCCATCTCTTTAATCAAGATTCAGTCTGCTGCGTCCAAGGTGACCTTCCTGTTCTCCCATTCATAGCCATAGGAGAGATGTCAGCTCCTCTGCTAACAAAAGTTTTTTTTTTTTTTTCCTTTTTGCTGGATACACTAAAGTTAATGCTCAAAGATACATATTTTTTTTTTAATCTCAATCAGTCTTAGCTAACCTGGTAACTTCAGAAAAATTGTCCAATTAGACTCCTGTGAGATGTGATTAAATAGTTATTATCTTTTAACAAAATCAATGTTTTAAGACACTAGGGATGCTTTTATGATGTCGTGGATTTCTGTGGTAATTTACAATACAGTTTTTAAGGTGTGTAGTCAAATAAGATATGCATTGTCTTTAATATTATTACTTTTACAAAATTAAGGTTTTAAGGTGCTAGTGGTATTTATCTAATATCTTAATTTTTCCATGTGATCTATAGTTCAATTATTAAGTTAGAAAAATGCCAAGTGCAATGATTTAAAATGCTCTTAACTTCATAAGGTTGAAAGTAACACTTAAGTCTTTTAAATGGGTTTCTTTAACTGCTGGTGTATGAAAAACATTATTAAGTGGTATGCTTTTTGGGGGGTTTGCTTGTATGTAACAACAAAAGATAGATGTAGAGAGTCTATAGAAGTATTTCTTTATATGTTGGTAAATAGCGAGAAAGGAAATTTTGTGAGACGAAGAAAGCATATTGTAAGGTTTATCCTGATTGTCCGAAATGGGAAACAAAGGACCAGGATAGAAAAATCAGAGGGTTAAAGTAATTTGTAAAGCATTGGTGGAATATTTGTTTGTAAGTTTTATCTTATGATTGTCCCAAATGGGAAAGGACCAGGATAAAACAAGAGGGTTAAAGCAAGTTGCAAAATGTTTGTGGTAAGTTGCAGAGGGTCTGTGGTATGTTTGTTTGCATATGTAATGAAAATGGATTATCAAAAGGGTGTGTAGGTTTCTAATAAGCCTACTGCTTGTGTATTCCCAAAAGAAAAGTGCTAGAGGTCAGCAGCAGGATATGGATAGAAAGGCTAGAGGATTACTTTTGGCAATGTAATCAGGAGACCCCAAAGTCTGTAACAATTCTTTAAAACTGGCTTCAAGGTTGTTTACCGGAAAAGTTACAGGAGACTAAGCCATATCATACAGGGATTTGAAATTTGCTTTAGAAATTAATTCCAAAAAATAGCTTGTTAAGTCCACCAGGCAAGCAATCTAGAGACACATGTCCAGGTGAAGATTGGCAGCTTGGTTTCACTCATGCCAAGGGAAACTTTCAGGTCTTTTCTGACTGGGACATAGTCCTAGATAGCAATGTTACCCTATTGCCAGCATACCAGCAAGTTTTAAGTAAACTTCAAACAGTGCCAGAGGAAAAGGGTAAATTCTGTTTTGTCCAGGTGACCTGGTGCTCATCAAATCATCTAAAATCGTTATTCCAAAGCCTATTCCAGGTCTCCACAGCACTAATTTATGGATTCACGTGGTGCAAAAATAAACTTAGTACATCCCACTTTTGTGTGTTTCAGCCTAAGTCAGCAAAACAGGTTTTAATTTCTCATTTAAGTACTATGTTTGGGTTTTCACGGTTAACCTGTATTGAGTATTGTCTCATAGGGTCAAAGCTTTCTGACAGACATCTACCGAGGCCCTTTGGATCATCATAGACGCACACGACATGGCCCCATCTGATCTCCCCATGCCAATTACATACATATGTACCCTAAGCCAGGGCCCCCTTACGTCACCCCTGTTCAGCTTCGAAGCAGCTCGATGAGTCATCGCCCTGATTCCTTTGCTATGGGTACATGTATGTATGTAATAATGGGATGACATTGATGTAAAATTGGCTCATGTTAAATGTTTGTACAATTGTAAATGTCAAAATGTATTTTCTGTATCTACCTTTGGCCTGACAGGTATCAGGAAGTTACTAGACAAAAGAGGGAATGTACCAGTATTGGGAATGGCCTAGGAAGGTTTGAGAAAGCTATGATTATTAATATATTTTAAAAATTGGGTGAGGGGCAAATCTGTGCAAGGACTTAGTTTCTACCTAAAAGCAGGCAACTATTCCAATGTAAATTAACCTAGCTAAAAGCAATTAACCAGTCAACAGGAGAGGAGAACTAGGCCAGTCTCTATCTAAAGACAGATCTTAGTTGAGGAGAACTAGGCCTTTTTCTAAAGACAGATCTATATGATTGGATAAGCTAGCTAAGATGGTAGGAGGGGTCGACCTTCATGAAAGGAGACACCTCACCACACCTTGCTAGGGGAGGTACCTTACAGGGTTAAGGGGAGGTACCTTTCAGGGTTAAAGGGAGGTACCTTACAGGGACCTTCACTACGTCAGAATTACATGAACAAGATGGAGGTCATGGGTATAAAAAGTCCAGTCCACATGTAATCCCTTTGGTGTATTCATTTCGAGTCACCCCCCATGCCATTTTGCCATGGGGCTGTATTTCTATTTTCTGTATTTCTATCTTTCTAATAAACTTCTTTAAATCTTCAAAAAAAAAAAAGAAAAGAAAAGCAGAGTCTGAAGTGAGGAAGAGTTGTTATAGACTGTACGCTCCCAGAGAAGAGAGGCAGGAGGTGCAGCCCGTGCTCCATAGGTAGGTATTTGTTGGTTTGGTGACTGCTCGGTCAGCAAACACAGCAGCAGGGTGCAGGGGGCCCGGCAGCAGATGTAGACTAGGGAAGCAGGAGCGGCAAGGCTGCTCTTGCAGTGCTCCTGAGCACCAGGATAAGGCAGCAGTGAGTCACGGTATGAAGACTTAAGTGGACATCCAGCCCTGGTCAGGGGGAGGAGCATGGATCATCCTTAAAAGGAGGAAAGGATCTGGGAAACAATCTGAAGAAATAACCAGCAGAGAAACACAGCAAAACTAATCAAAAAGAGCCCGCAAAGTGTCCACGGCTCTCATCGGATAGCATGGTGCGGGGCTTGCAATCGGAATCACGACAGTTAAAGAAGGCACTGCACCCAGCAGCTAGCGCCAGGCGGCCAGACTCAGATGCAGAAGTAGTGTCTAGAGAATGAGGCAGCGTGTGAGCCATGGAGACAGCAGCCAGGCTGGAGCCTGCTGGCCAACCTGCGGGAGGAGGCCCCCAAGGAGATGCTTTGGAAGGCACAGCGGGTGCAGCCCGGCAGAGCTGACCAGTTTCTCTGGATCCCCAGAGCCTTCTCCCAGCTGAAAGGGCTATGGTAATGTCTGCAAGGACATCAGGACTAGGTGCTGGCGTTGTCCTCACTGCTGAGGTCACTCGCCCCGTTAAGATTGCACGTGCCAACACCTGCTTACAAGTATGCTTGACCCCAGGCCCCATGCAATCCCCACCCCACGCTATCTAGCCAGGCACACAGGTGTCCAGGTAGTTATGATCTGTCTTAAGCAATGTCCCTCTGATCATCACAGCAACCCAGGCTTCTGTTTCTGCATTTGAATGTAGCTTAGCTATCTTATAACTCCTTTGCAGGGCATCTGAAATATTAGTTCACAGATCTCTACCTCTTATCCTAAAGGAAAGTGTTACCTCCGTTTTTCAAATGAAGCAGCATGTTCAAGAAATGAAACATCTTTGCCGGGGGTCATGGTGACTGCCGGGCTCAGACCCAGCCCTGATCAGATACCAGATGTCTCTGACTCACCCCACCTGCCTTGGTTAAGGTGTAAGGAGCAATGATGGCCCAAACTCTATTCTGGATGAAAATTGAGTAGAGTCCATTTTCAAATGGCTATGGTTTTGCTCATCCACAAAGAAAATTAGCTTTTCTTGGGTAGATATTGGGTAGATATCACGTGCCCAAATGTCGTCCTCACTTGTGATGGGCTTGGCTTCATTTTGGATGAAACCTCTGAATGTCCTCTGTTCTGGACACTTCTCTCTACCTTGAAGTTCCTCTAATTTTAGAGCCAGGTCCTTCTCCACCCTTCTTCCCCCAACACCTGACGGGGCTCCTGAAAGCCTGTTTCCTCAGAACCACTCTGGTTCCTCCAACCAGACTAAGCTTGAAAAGCACCTCTCTCCCTCCCTGCACCTCTAACTACAAAGAAAATAAGCTCACTCCGTCCCTCTGAGCTTCTGCTCCAAGGCCAGGCTGAGCTGCACAGTGACCGTCTGCAGGACACTCATCTCCTCTACACAGGTATTCCTTGCCAGACATCGGGCTTCTCACGGTTCTCTCTCAAAAATGATCTCTATCACCCTATTGATAGAAAGACCATGAACTGGTAGCAAAACTCAGAGTAAAATCAAGAATGTAAACTGTGAGTTTTATACCTAAAAAAAACCCAGAGAAATGAGGTGCATCATTAGATTATTTATTTAGAGTCTTATGTGGGAACTTAATGCTCTAAGTTTTCTTTAACACTGCCTCCAGGGTGTCCCGTTGACTTGTATATGTCATGTCTATTTTCATTTGATTCTAGGACTTTTTTAATTTCTCCCCTTTTCCTCTTCTGATCCAGTCTTTATTTAGCGATGTAGATTTCAGTCTCCATGTATTTGTGTAGTTTCCCTGGATCTTCTTGTCGGTGATCTCTACTTTTGTTCCATTATGATCTAAGAGGATGCAAAGAATTATACTGATTTTTCTTAATTTGCTGGTGCTTGGTTTTTGGCCTAGAATACGGCCTATTTTGGAGAAGCTTCCATGGGCAGCAAGGGAAGGGAAGGAAAGAGAGGAAATGGCCTAGAAGTCAGGACCAACCAAGCCCACTAATTAAAGCAGCCTTTCTTACAGATGCTGGTCCTGCCTGAAAAGCCCCTTGGGAATAAATTATTTGACTCGGTAACCAAAAAGAGTCTCTACCCCCAAAATGCTGCCATGTATATTGAGGCAGCTCAATCAAGTCAGCCAAGCCTTACATTCCTCATCTGTCTATTCAAAATCAAAATCTCAGCCCTGCCCACCTCCTAAGGTTTTTCTGAGGATCCACTGAGATCTTGGGTGCAAAAGTGCTTTGGATATTGGAAGAAGAAAGGGGGACAAGGAGAAAAGCATTATGTATAAATCAATAGGGGAGACACTGGGGCGCAAGCAAGACCACGTGGTGCCCCTCCAATCCTGCCAGGCATAGTCATTCCAAAAATGTACAGAGCAGAGGCAGCTCCTAAGGTAGAGGTGCCAGTGTGGGGTGGCGTGGTTTGAACCACGTGCCTAAATACCAGTGGGATTACATCCAGACAGGGCCCGGCCACCCCTCGACACTACAGCAGGATGAGGAGCAGGACTTGGAAAAGCAGGGACCCTGAAGACTGACCCGGAGCCTTAGCTGTGCCTCTTAGTTACATGGCTTCTCTGAGCCTCTATTTCCTCATGTGTAAAATGAAGACAAGGTACCGCATTTATGGGGTTTTTGCAAATTTGGAAGGATTAAATAACTGTCTAGTATAAATGGTAGCTGTTCCTAACAGTAGTGGTAGTAGTAATAATAGTAGTCATCGTAGTAGTGATAACAGTAGTAGTAATAGTAGTAGCAGCAGCAGCACTCCCCTCTTTGATGTAGCCCCTTCTCTCAAGGTAAAGAGACGGCACTGGATGGCTCTTCACTAGAAACCCACAATCCACCTTAGACAGGCGGCCAGTGGGTCCTCAAGGAGCTCACTAAGCATGAAATTGAGCAAGAACAATTGCATCGGCTTGAATGCTAATGAGGCCCTAAGTAGGAAGGAGAGGCGGTCTCTGGCACTTCCATGTTGGCAACAGGAAGCACAGCTCCAGAGGCTAAGCTCCTGACCAGAAAGCCAACAGCTTCCCCTGCCAGCGTCCCTGCAGGCAGGTTCCATGAGCCCACCCAACCTTCCTTTCCAGCCCCGGACCAACTGCTCCACAAACTCAGGCTGGGTAGCACCACAGTGGCAGAACCCCGGGTCAGCAGGGATGAAAAAGAGTCAACTCCAGTCATCCCTACCAGACAGTGGTCACCATGGTTGCCAATGTCCACCTGCGGGGCAGCTGAGAAGTAACAGCAGCAGTTGAGAACCGGCTTTACACTATGCCACTCTGGCAGGGAGAAACTTCGCAATGAAAAGAAGGAAGGAAGGGAAGCGGGGACCTCTCAGAGAGATTGCCTTAATCGTTTCAGTGGCCAGGAGCCTGCAGACAGTGGGGAGCACACAGTAAAAGAACAGTAGGTGTTGGGAGCCAGGGGAGATGTGTTCCTGCTTCTGTACAAAAGGCAGACAGAAGAAAGGGGGTGGCGTTTCTTAAGCCCCAGCTCTTTGCCTATGCCAGGCACTAAACCAGAAACTCTGCAGACATTCGCCCATCTAGTCCTCCCTGCCACCGTCCTACCACTTCACACGTGAGCGTGATCAGACTTCAAGGCCTCTGCATAACATACTCCATTAGCTCTGTTTTATTATTATTCTCCATGAGCTTTTAAAAACAAAACAACAAGAACGCTTTGATATTTGAACACCCTGACCCTGATCAAGAGAAAACTCTGGGGCTGTGTGATCCATGGTGGTGGGGCTTCTCCTGCTATTTCAAATACTGGCTTCCTCTATTTCAGCTCTTCCCTTTTATCCATGAATTTTCTCCTTCTTGTTTGTAAAAAGACATTCTTATTAAAATACTTCAATATAAAAGCAGACATCACACAACCCTTTTAAAACTACATAGGGTATGGTTTTAAAGAATGCCTAGGTAGGCTCAAAAAATTCCATGCCTTTCTCAGGAATCCTAAATTTTTCGTGTCTGCTCAGCATGAATTTCAATGTGGAATCAGAGCCTCCTGCCATCAAGGAGGCCCTTGACCTTGACAATGCCATCGCCATCCACCAGACTCCTTAGAGACAACTCCTCTCTCCCTCCCTCCCTCCCTCTTTTTCTTCCTTCTTCCCTCCCATCAACTGTTTATCCATTGAGGTCATTCAAGTCAATCAGAAGGAAAGCCTTTATTTTCCCTTAAACTTTGATATTTTCAGAGTTCATACATCCTTTCCCTTCTAGAACAGAAGAAAGAAACAGGGCCCAGAGCAGTTCATATATAACCTCTCAGCAAGGAAGGTGCATCTGCCAGTTTGCCGCTGTCATTTGGCTCTCTTGGAAAGAACCCCCCTCCCCAGCTCAGCCTCTGCCAGTGTCCCCGAGCTACACCAGGCAGGGCCTTTTCCACCCCAGTCAGTCTCCACACACCCAGCTCTGGTCCCTGGTATAAGACCAAGCTTCACTAAATACCACCTTGCCCAGCATGTTTTCTTGGCTTTTTTACTACCCTCCACCCCAAATCGAAAGAATTTTGACTTTCCTTGGAAAACGATCATTATGAGAACCTTCTAGTACTTTTGCCTTGCAAAGTACAGCTATTACTTGTCTTTCCTCCAGACTGAGAGATCCTTGAGGGCAGGGCCTGAATCTAATCTGGAGAGACTCACTGCCCTCTTCAGATGCAGCGTTACAAAGACCAGTCTTACATCTTTCTCATACTTGCCATATTCAAGGCTGAGTACCCCCCCCTTTCTTCACTCCCCAGCTTCCCTGGGAGCAAACCCCGTGAGGATCAAGACGTTTGTGTCTCATTCCCAGATATTCCCAGCAACTAGAAAAGTACCTGCTTCCGAGTGAACATTCAAGAAAGAGACGTTGAGCATTAGCTAATGTTTCTGGTTGAGATTTCCTAGGACAGCCTGCTACTTCCTCTGAATCGGTGCATATCACCTACCCACCTCATACCCCTGTGACCAAGAATCATATTTCTGGTAATGAGCCTTCTCCACTACCTAGAACAGCCAGCCCCTTTTCATCTGCTATTTGACTTTAGAACTAGAAGCAGCCTTCTTTGCGTGTCATGCCTGTCTGCTTCTCTGAGAGCCTGTTGCCAGCAGTAAGCCATCAGATATAGATGGAAAGATTTCTTTAGTCATTTGATTAAAGGTCCTAAATCCCTTAGGTGAGGTAACGGTATGTGAAAGCATTGCTTTACACATATAAGACGCTTGGTAGAAGTTTACTCTCCTTCCTTCCTCACATGGAGCATGCAACCCAAAATTTAAACCAAGTTTTGGGTTGAGATCTGATTTCCACCCCATACAAGTGCAAGCATTTCTGGTGCAGAGATACCTGTGGACACAGGACACAAGTGAGGATCCATGCAGGCAACGTGAGGTGTGCAAAGTGAAGATTCAGAGGCAAATTGAAATTCCCAGAGGTGACCTCAAAGGAGTTTGATCAAATGGAACAATCACAAATAGTGGGGAAAGAAAGTCAGACACCACCCAGAGTCACGAGGTGCCGGGGTCCAGCCCTAGCAAGAGTCGAGGTCCGTGTGTTGGTGAGAGAAAGCCGAGGTCGATGAGAGAAGAACTGTCACACGAGATCAGATTCAAACTTCTCCATTTTATTCAGGATTTGTTACAATTTTTATACTTTCTTTTTTGGCAGAAAAGCAAGGGCATGGCCATGTAGGCAGGATCTCCAAGGACAGGAAAAGTTACTATTTACAGACTTCAGGGCAGGGTGTCAGACATTTAAACAATCATAGTGTGCTTTGTCTCACTTCACAAGGCTGACCCAAACCTAATCTTATACACTGGCCCAAACTAAGGTCAGTTGGAACTTGATGTTTGGCCCAAACTTTATCCTTGGGAAAAAATCTTTGCTGCCTGAGTCTCTCACGAGCCGCTGCCCATCAGTTTTAGTTATAATGCTTATACATAAAATTCCAATTATACATATTGATCCAAATAATCCTAAAACAATTTTCTGAAGAAAGGAATGCTAGACGTACTTTATGGGGGATCTACGCCATTGCGGGTCCCCTGATCGAGCTTTCTCAAGATCTGCATGAGATGCTGTAGCAACGAGGGGCATCAATCCCCAGCAAACACGCTCCTGGTCAGTATCGCCCATTGTGCTGCATCAGACATTTTAAGTCCCATGCTCTTTATGTCAATGCCAGTGGCACTGATCTGAGCATTTTCCTGCATGATGCTTGCCTCCTATCAAACCAGATTTTAATACAGACTCTAAAGGATGCTTCGTTTCTAGCCTATCTACATCCTTAAGCTGTTATGTGGCTACTGTGTAGAATCGCTAAAAAGCATCACAGCTAGAAGCAAAAGTTCAAGGAAGCTAATCATAACCAGCATCTTCAGGTCGTGAGTGTGTGGGTTTGTTTGTAGCTAGCATTTGCATTTAATGAGAATAAATTATTTCCAACGAAGGAGGAGAGGTGGTGGTCACTTTAAGACTTTGTTCCTGAGAGGATATAGCTGTTTAGTAATCACACATTGTAAAAGGGGAAGACACGGGAGCTCTATAAAGGCATGGCATCAGCTTTGCCAGTACATTAGGCAGCCACTCAACAAACTCAACACGTTCATCAAATTATTGAGCACTTACAATGTACCAGATGCTGGGGATGGGATGGAACACCTGAAATACAGTGTGCTGCTGCTCTGGAGCCTACAGGTCTATGGGGAAGATGGACACAAAAAAGAAATAACTTCAGTTAGTGCTGTAGGCTGCGAAGACCACACAGAGGACGGCAGTAGATGTAAGAAAGGAAAGCAATCTTTTCTCTCAAGGTTATGAGATCACATAAAAACTTGCAGGCTTCCATTTCATAACTATAACTTGGGTATTCATTTTGTAGCTTTGGTACAAGCATCTAAAATCTGTAAGTTCCACTCCTGGATATGCTAGTTTCATGTTTCTCCTTTTGTATAATTTGCCCAGTGAACACTAGCCAACCAAATTAGATTGTAAAAACCATACTCCAGCCAATGGGGAACAGCGTAGTGGCCTTTCGAGCTAGGGAATAAAAGGACTGCCTGCCTGGTGTGCATGCGCCCTTCTGCACGGAAGCAAATGGCCTTGCCGAGTTACTTTTGATTCCATGAGTTTTTATTTGCAGCTTTCCTAAAATCCATTTCTAACAGTAGAGAAGTTGGGAACAGAGGCAGCACTGGGCAACATTTAAACCAAGGTCTTAATGTTGAGAAAAAGCTGGTTAAAAAAAAAAAAAAAGAACAGAGGAAAGAATGTTCCAGACAAAAGAAATAACTAGGTGAAGATCCTAAGGGGGACAATCCTTTGGAGCATTTGAGTTTGGAGTGAACAGAGCAGAAAATGCAGGCAGATGGGAACAGCAACAAGAGAGGCCAGGATAAGTTTACCATCTCTGACACCATGGCAAGGAGTTTGGATTTTATTTCAAGCATTGAAGACAGCCAGAAAATGTGGTTTGCTGTAATTTTACATCATAGTGGGGTACAGAGTGTCAGATAGATGCAGGTACATAGTTCCTGGTGCCCTCCTGACCGGGTCCCTTCCCCCACCCTCCCTCTCCCCACACATGTCTTTGATATTGGAGGGATTCGCATCTTTCATATGTAGTCAGTAGAGCAAGTACAACAGTGGGCGGCATTGATGTCTGGGCCATCGGCGACTGTGATGACTGTGCCCTCTCCTAAGGGCGACATCAGCACAGCTAATGAAGAGGTAGACTAGGCAGGAACATGTGCTGCTCACAGGCCTTGGTGAGTGGCCTGTGCGGTGCACAGAAAGCAGACAAGTCTAGAGCAATCTAAATCAAAGACCATCCCAGTCTGAGGCCCGCACAAGAGCAGGTCCTATTACTAAAGTAGGGGAGACCCGAGCTCTGCTTTAGGTGTGATCCATATGAAATGCCCATTAGACAGAACAGCGGCCAACACTCTGAGAGCTTCGTGGAGAAGGCTGAGGCTGGAGAGAGAAACGTGGGGGGATCGTTAGCATGCAGTCTAATAGCGTGAGTCTGACTGAAATTAGGGAGGTATAGAAATGGGGGGAGAAACGTCCCAGGACTTAGCCTCCCCCAACAGAGGCCACTGAGAGGTGAATCCAGAGGCAGAAGACACGCCAGCAGAGGGTTGTGGCACCCAAGCCCAGGAGGAAGAGCGTTGCCATGTGTTTTAACCATCTCTCCATGCTATCAACACCGAAGATCCAGGCAGCCCCCAGGACCGCAGTGATGAACAGGAACAGTCCTGACACTCACGGAATGTACACGCCAGGGGAACGAGAGGTGGCACCCGGGGAACGAGACATCTAAACTTAGTTTCTTGGCTGTACAGATTGATTCAACTACTGCCATGCTAGGAAAAAAACAAAATACAGACCAATTGAAAAAGGAAGTAAAGGCTACAAGATAATCACTGGGATCCTATTCTTTGTGTAGATCAGCAGATTCTTAAACAAGTAAATGTGGGCTGTGGCACAACCTGTTGGTTATTGAATGTTTCCCAGTCAGCTTCTAAGAGGCTTGAAAGCCTTGGAAGAAAGCCTTGCAAGAGAGGCACTGTCAGCTGCCAGGTGGCATTTAGTGTCCCCAGAAAATCATTCCGAGTATAGAGAGGAAAGAGAGGTTGAGATGGCAAATAACACTGGATGCCACTCTGTTGTCCCTCAACAAAAGTGCACCGGCAAATCCTGTGTGAATCATGCTATGAACAGCTCTGAAGGCAAACAGTAGGCGCGATCATTTGAAACTCACTGGCATTGAACTGAGGCAGCCATGACTGAATGTCTGTAATCATAGTGATGAGGTGAGGTGGGGGAGTTTGAGCTTGGCTTGTGGATCCATCTCTGCTCTAATGCAGAGACCGTGTTCCTTCAGTTGTCCCCTTTACTCTGCCTCTCCCAGGCCCCTGCTCTGAAAGATCACCGAAGCCACACCAAGCAGGACAGCGCTAGGAAGCCACAAGTTCCAAGGAAGGTCCAGCCCCATACATCCATGCTGCCTCTGGCGTAGAAAGCTCAGCATCTGTACACATTTAGACCTGGAGCTCTCTGCTTCTCTGGATCTCAAGTAGCACCTCCCCAAGATAGATAATTATTTGACCAACGGGCACTAAGGTGGCATGCTGGCTAGGTGCTATTTTTCTCATTGGAGCCATGTTGGGTGTGTGAGCCAGGAAGACAAAGCAAACTCTGAGGAGGAGGAGATGGGCTGAGGAAGTCTGCAGCGCCATGGAGCAGAAGAGCAGAAAGGAAAGCGATGGGGTGGGAGACAGCGCTTTGTATCAGGAGCCCAAGTGTCCCAGGAGAATACTTTTTTAAAGATTAATTTTGGATTGTGGCTTTTTAAATTTCTTCCCCTTCCTCCAATTTCACTCTGGGAAACAGGCTTTTAAACCTTCCTTTCAGAGATAGTGTCATGGCAGAAAGGGGCAATAGCCTAAAATGAACTCCTGCTGGGGAAAACCCAAATCTGTCGGCTCTGTCCTGCTGCCATGGAGAAAGAGGAGGAGGAGGGTGCCTGGGAGAAGCAGCCAGGGGAGTGAGAGAGAGTCGGCAAGTCTGCACGCATGGGGCAAGCAGGCCCTGCTCCCTAGCAAGACACTGGGGGAGCATCAAAAGCTAAGAAAGAATCCAAAGATAGAATTCTCTGGCCCTCCCAGGAGTGGAGTGGACCGAAAGCCCCCGCTCCTGACCCAGATAGACCTGCGGCCCGTGATTCAAACCGTGCTCATTCCTTGGACCCAGACAACTGCAGAGAGTTGCAAGAATGACTGACGTGGAAGTTCAGAAGTAAACTCATCAGTGTTACCACCTGCTGCCAGATGGCCGGCGGAACTAGTTAGAGGCATCAGGAGTAGAAAAGGCTTTCTTGGGCTTTGCTAACCAGGCATAGCCTCTATTAAAAGCTTTCTGGCTTCCAGAGACCATCTGCCTCTATTAGATAAAGCTAGTAAATTAACTGGGGACATGAGGCCCTTCCCCTTCTTATCCCTTCCCAGGAATCTTCGGGGGGGGGGGGGGCGGAGGAATAAATAAAGATACCAGTAGGCACCAGACCTGTCTCTTCTCCTCCCTCAAGGTAAGCTTTCCCTGATCCCTACCCTACAACCTACCAGTGATTTCTATCTCATCTAAACCCTGCCTGGATGTTTTAGGCTAAATCTCCTTGGATAGCCACCCTTGGAGAGAGCTATTACGTCCCCAAAACTGCATTGCAAACTTGATGTTATTTCCTCAATCAGGCTGAAGGGAATACGGTCACACCACGTTTCTAAGGAACCAATTTTAAAGCTCAACAGTAACTTAATTCCTTTGCAATAAGCAATTTGCTGGCCCAAATTATCTTCAGAAGACATGCCCTTCTTGGCCAGGCAATACAATGAAGAGACTAAAGTAGAATATTGTTTGGAAAACACAGAATGAGAAAAATATATTGTCTTGCCTAAAGGGAAATAGATGGTATATAGATACATAGAATTATCCTCCTTTAGAATATTCTGTCAGGACAAAACTATCCCATCATAGGGTCATACTACACTAATCGAGTTTCCTAATTTGATAGGATGACTAAGATTAAGAACAAAAGGAAACAATCTGCATATTACATACTTTGACCGATAAAATATTTCACAAAGTATTTCACAAAGTATCTCATGACATCCACACTAAACAGAGAAGTTAGTACAGAATGAAGATGACAAGTCAACCCATCATTGCCTGGCTAACCATAGTCATTTCCATCCCATTCAATATTCTTTTAAATAATGGACACAAAGACATAAAAGTAGCAGCCCTCCAAGCCATGCAGCATGGCGCACACACATGCCTGTAATCCTGGCTACTCGGGCAGCTAAGGCAGGAGGATGGCAAGTTTGAGGCCAGCCTGGGCAGCTTTGGGAGAACCTATCTCAACATAATATACATAAAGGCTAGGTATATAGTTCAGTGGTAGAGCGCCCTGGATTCAATCAAGTAGTGTCCCTCAATAAATGTTAATGTCACAAAACCTAGAAGAAAAGTTCATATTGCCTGACTGGATCAAGACTCAGAACTGTCTCAATAGATTGAAAGTTAATCTAAAAAGACGTTTACTAAGGATAGTTGGCAAACCCTGCACCCGGCACTTAAATCAGTTTCACTGAGTATAAAACGGACAACCAACCTCACCTAACAAGAGTGCAAATTTCAAGAAAAATGGAAAGAGAACAGAGATGTGAATTTTTATTGTCTACAGCTTCCTCGGGCTGTGTTCATTGAACTGCAATCCCAAGGTAATGATTTAACTACATATGCTGTGACCAGCTAAGTACCACTGCAGTACATTTAAAAGGACATTAATGACCTACAGCAAGCCCAAAGAAGAGCAAGCAGAATGGTGAGAGCACTTAGAACACAGGCTAACAGAATAACAGGGTGGGGTTTAAAGGTGCCAAGAAAGTTTACATTGAGAGGGTGCTTGCGTGCTTTATATATTTATATGGAGGAGAGATTTTGGACTTTTGACAGGATGCTAAAATTTGAGCTAGACCTCGTGAGTCCTTCTCAGAAGGAAGATAGTGTCAATAGAAGTAATTGTTTAAAATAATCACTACTACCCCCACAGTACAAGACTGTACACCGTACCTAAGGCAAAAGTTCTCACAGCATCTGCCTTTCTTTTATGACCTTTTAGGAGGAAGTATACCTGTCCCCCATCTGTAGCTCAGAGACTCTGCCCAGCTTCTTAAGAGAACTTTGAAGAACCATCCAGCACAGCTGGACCAAGTCAACCTGCCTGGGGGTCCAGCATCTGATAGTTATCTCCACAAACACTGGCTCCAATAGTAAGGCCATAGTTTTGCTGCTTGGTCCTCCAAAGTAAGCCAGTGTCTTGCTTTTCATTCTATCCACTCATTCTGAAACTGGAATCTTAACTCTGAACCCCAGTCTCTACAGGTAGGGCTCCAAGACCAACCCAAGGCTGAAGCTGTAAAACCTCCAGCCTAGATCACTCCCTCTTGCCTGCTGCCGAAAGACCTGATGCCCAGCTTGCCCATTAATTGTGGAGCAACTAACAAAACTCCCTGCCGTCAGCTCCTGATGAGTTGGACTTTAAGTCACCTCCTATATACCATTCACTGGGGATACAAAAAATAAACAGCTGTCACCCCTGGAGAGCTCCCGATGTAGCAGAGAAGTCCTCACTTCAGTGCACCACTAATAAGAGCGCGTGAATGAGAAGTTAGAATACAGTGTGCTACCAGAATACAGAGGAGTAGGGAGAATCAAAAATTCCTTCCTCCTGCGGCCCAGGAGAGGAGTCTCAAGGTATGACATCAGAGGACCTGGCACTTGAGCTAGGTTTTGAAGGATGGATAGGATTTTGCCACTTGGAAAATGTGAAGGAGAGAAAGCCCGCCCCGGAAGAATATAAAAAACCACCAGAGGTTATGAAACTCTGTGGCCCAGTGATGGAGTCGGGACTAACTAGTCCATGAAGGCTTGAGAACAGGTATCTGCTGCTGGAATCTCTACCACCTGCCCCCTGCCCGGCCTCCATTTGGTCTGTCCAAGCAGAGGCCATGGAGCAGAGCAGGAGGACTGCCCACAAGCACAAATTCTAAACATGTTTACTCTAAGATTATATCCTTCCTGCTTTAGTGGGGTTAGAAAGCTCTTCAGAAAAATGATCGTGACTGTAGATCATGTTTCCATTTTTAATAGTCCCACCTAAAAAAGTATTAGTCTTCCAAATTTTGGAAAGGAAAATTTTACTCCTTAGAAATCCATGTCTAAAGCCACTGAGAGAGAAGATCTGAGAGTCATAAGTTTCTAAGAACTGGGACACTCATTCTTGACTCCCAGCCTCCTCTCCTCCAAAGCTCGGATCAAGAATCTACTGGCCAACTCTTGTTTCCTGCAGCCATCCCAGGCTTTCTCCCAGCCACGAGCTGCATTTCCCAGATGCCAGACTGCTGTGGAGTTAACATTGCCAGTTCTGGCTTCCTGATGAGTTTAGGAGCCTCCTAATGACATGCACAACAGCTAGCAAATCCACTATCAGCAAAGCAGTCAATCTGAAGAGATGCTACCTACAAGTGGCGGATTTTGTCTGGTACCCTGGAGTACCATTATCTTACATTCAGAGTGAAACACTTCTATTACAGTCCTGTTGGAAATGGAGCCACCATGCCCTCCTGGCAACCTCAGAGGCTCAGTCTCCAGCCCTGCACTCCATCAAGGAGTCATGTCCCCTGCCCTGAGTCCTCAGGAATGGTAGTCTCTTATCATGCTACTGTTCATGGGTCCTCCTTGCCAGAGCTACAAACTCGCAATGCCTCAAGAGCTTTGAGGAAGAAGTATGCACAAGTTCAAAGGCAGCACAGCCCTTGCAGCAGGACACTTTGTCTCTGTGCCCTTTGGGTCCCCGCTCTCTTCCCCCTGCTTCTGCCTTTTCCCTTACCATCCACTCCTGTTTCTCCCTTTGAATTTCCAAATTCAGACAACCTCACATTCCACCCTCTACATTTATGGTTCCTTGTTCCAATATAAGAGATCATTTGGTGTATTTACCCACATGGAAATTCAACAAATAATTTAGTTCAATACAACAAATCCCTATTTATTGAGCTCTTACAATATGCTAAACATTGGGGATACAGAGATGCAAAGAGCCTGTTCCCTGCCTTTGGGGAGCTCAAGGAGACAAAGGAAGAAGCTGCCTTCTCCCTGCCTCTGCCTCAGAAATCCTCCCCATCTTCCTTCCATCTCTCCTTTCCCACACCAGTCTGAGTCCCGTGGGTAATTAACAAGTGATAGATTTTCACCAAGAAGGTGCTTTGTGCAAGCTCGGGGAGGTCAACAGCAGCAGCGCTGGGTAGTTCTCTTTTGCTGTCGTCGTTGTTCCTTTGCACCTTTGAAAGGCTTTGAAGACGCAGCAAATATAACCTCCAAACCAGCAGTATGACCTCCTCCGCCAGCCACAGATTGGAGGCTGGCGTAGGAGGGCCTGGGAGGACCAGGCTACTGGGCAGGTGTGGTCTGTTCTGGGCCCCCACCTTTCCGGCATTCTCGGGTTTTCTCTCCCTCTTCTTTCCATCCCCTCCTCCCTCCTTCAGCTCATTTGATTATTTTTTACCCCACTCAGGATGAAATTAACCTTGAGAAGCTAAGAAAGATGTAGGCAAGGGGGGAGGGCAACGTCCACATCCCAGCTACAAGAGCAGGCTCCCTGGGCAACATGAGGGCACCTTAACCACGTGATACTTGCCTGGGGGCCCTGCTTCTCGATCTGGGCCTTTCAGAAGGCTTCCCCGTGCCTCAGAGACTGCGCTGACCACGTCTCCAGGCCTGGCCCAGCCTAACCATGTCACCCGGTCCACATGTACCCTGCACTGACCTCCCTTGACTGACCCAGGGTCCTGTGGTGTCCTGCACGCCCGCCTCCCATTCTGGCACGCCGAAGGAAAGCATTAACTGCCCTTCCTCCCAGCTCCCCTCCTGCATGTTTCTGATTTTTCACCGATATATTAGACACAGAAAATTCACACCGCAAAGCTCTTTTCACTCAACAAAAAGCCACCTAGCCATTTGCTCTCTCCTTGTGTTTGCTAATCTTCACAGTTCCTCTAATACCAATAATCTGAAAAGCAGGGCCGGGGCGGCAACGAGATAGGAAGATGTCAGAGCTGAGAACGGGGAGCCGCGCTCTCCCAGTGTGCTGGCTGGCTCTGCTCCTTTGTAATTATGCCACCTGTTTCTCCGGGCACTGAATCCCAGCATTTCTACCAGGACCAAAGTTCTCGGGTGGAGAACCCTCGTTTACAGAATGAGTTTTAAGTGGAGAGAAAAACCCTAACTCTTCCGCTCTCTTCTCCCACACTTTGCCTTCCTGCTCCAGTCCGGGGCTCGCTCCTCCACTCACTGGAGCAGAGGGGCGGGCTCCGCCGGGTCTAACGTTAAGTCCCCTTCTTCCTTTCCCTGTGACTCCTGGCCCCAGAGCCTCCTATGCTTTAGGCCTCTCCTTTCACAGCCCTCTTTTCTGGGCTATCCAAAAAAGGCACAGGTGTTCCCTCTGTTACATTACACCCCAAGAAGACCAAGGCATCTGGCAGGGGCTCCAGTTTCTCATGCCCAACCCCTACCCGCAAACCCCTTCCTCCCTCTCCAAGCAGACCAGACACTGGGAATAATGAGTCCCAGACCCAGTGCAGGCCTGCTTCTGTACAATCACACACTTTTCTTCAAGCTGAGAGGAATTATCTGGAATGCGGTATAAATCAGCTTGGTAAGTCAAGAAGGCAGACACAACACTGTTGATTCAAAGGAGCCCCGGCGCCCATGGCCTCCGGCGGCCCCGGGTGGTGTGGCTCAGATGATCCCTAATACTTCCTGCCATTGCATCGCTCTGCCTGCCGAAGCTTTCCTGCCAACCACCCCAGGAAGACCAGACACATCCCTCAGAGCTCCCACCAGACAGCCTCTTGTGCACGGATCCTTCCAATACTTTCCTGACAAACCCCAGAGGCCGCAGGGCCGTTACAGCAGCCAAACATAGGCACCTTAGACTTCAGCCTGCTGAGGGCCGCCTGGCCCTGGCCCGGCCACACTGCCTCCTGTGCTACAACGACTGCTCTCTTCTCCCAACGGTACTGTGCTCAGTTCCAGACTCAAATATCTCCTCTACTTCTCAGTGAAGCCGTCACTTCCCACACCATCTGCCTCATTCGTCCAGTTAGCAGAGAGGAACCAGGGCGGGAGGCAAGAGCTAGGAACTCTGGAGAACTAGAGAAAGTAAAGGAATGAGATGCAGAGAAGCATACTCTTGCTCAGGGATCTCACAAGGTCAGCAAAGAACAGGTCCTCCTCGTCGTCATCGTCGTCATCCTCCTTCTCCCTGAAAATATACCCATATCAAGGAACTTGGTAATCTCTTTAGCAAATTACCCAAACCACCATCTGACTCTTGACCCATCAGGAAGTAGAGGAGGAACTTCCCAAGCCTGGAGCCTACCCCACAGTGCTGGGGCGATGGGCCTTCCTAGGGGTCCCAGCATCCCCAGACGTCTACACAGGCTGCTTCAGGAGGTACTGCGCCGTGCCCCAGCCCTCTCTCTCTGCTCCCTGGAAGTTTCCTTTGAAGCACATTTTCTCACTCCAACTGAAAAACATCCTTGGCATTTCCTAACTCCTTCTAGGGCTGCCCCAGCTGTCACCTCCTGGAAGAACTCTTAGCTACCCCCAAACCACTCAGAACTTGGGCTCTGCCACCACACTCCTCACCTACTGCCATAAACAGACACTCTGAGCCAAGGCCACACAGCCCCAATCTTGCCGACAGGGAGAGGCACCTGGATGGGCCGCTAGTCCCTGGGCTTGCTAAAGGCACTGGTACGCTGCCTGGGGCTGCCACTTCAGCATTTTCTAAGTTCATTCTTTTTATTTGTGTATCATATTAGCATTAATAACATGTGCCTTTAGAGTTAATACTGAGTATGCTCATATTTTGAGGTTTGTTTTGTATTATCAGGCTCCAGACTTATGTTCTCTGTAAAGAAATGACCCTTTTCCTGTAAAGAAAATTCCTTTCCCTGTACTCATATTTTCAGGCTTAATTCTGTAAAACTGTGAAGACTAGATATGGAACCATTAGGAAGACAAGAAAAAAGGAGGGGCTCTTAGTAGTCTTTGAAAAGAGCCCAGAACAGAAGCATGATTCTACTACTAACCAGACAAACTCTCTGCTCCACCTTTCACAATCAGAGCTTAACTCCTCACCAATCTGCTCCCCCAGATGTCCCCAGCACTGGTTAGAACTACCGAATAACAGGACTTTGAGCCCAACTGGGCAGCCAAGAAGAGGCCTGGACTATCCAGCAGGCCACCCAGAGGGCAATAGGGACAGAAGTGAAATGCACTCCGTGCCGCCTGGGGAGCCCTACCCCTTGCCACGGAGGACAGTGCGACTCCACATGGGGGAGGCACACCCAGAGTCAGGAGAATTCATTTTGTACCAGACCAACATGAGAACAGGTCTGGAATCAGACAGAGCCAAACAGCTAATAGCAAAGCTTGGCATCACAGCACTCACTGCCAACCGGTCAAGACCCCATCTTTCACATGTCCTTATTTGGTGTTCTTTCAATCTTTGGTTTTCTGTTGTCCTTTGGGACAACCCCGTTCTTGCCGCAGGTGGCTGTCGTGAGAGGCAGTGACAGGTCGAGTCCTGCGGGCCCAGCCTGTGCTCCTCAGGAGAAGGGGGTCTGCGGGAAGAAAGGACGGCCAGGCACGGGCAGAGTATGAGGATAGGAGTTTGTTTCCTATCTTACGACACATTGTATGGTATGTCTCCCATTCTCCAGTGGTGAAAACAATTTACCCCAAACAGCCATGGGTAGGGGAAACAATTCAGGGTACTCAGAGACCAGGACTCTCATCTCTTCCTCTTCTTAATACAGTTCTGCAAGGAGCTGCCAGCTGAGATCAGCTCCTCTGCCTTGCCCTAATGCCATTCCCGTGCGACTTCCGTCACCTCCCTGACGCTCGTCTCCCTCTCCCAGCCAGCTCATTTCAGATTTAAAGGACAAGAACTGTTAAGTCCTTCCTGCCTCTGCATTTTATCCCCCCCTCACTTTTGCCAGGCGCATGGGAAGGAGCCTCTGGCAGGATTCGTCTCCCAGGACTGCTCCACGTCACGTAGGAGCTAGTGCAAACCACTGCTTCTGAGTCCCTTCAACTCTTTGCAAGCTGAGAGGTCAGGTTTTAGAGCAAGTACGGCCATCAGTACAAGTCGAGCCAGTTTAGCTCAGGAAGTCTGATGGCTGGAGGAGAAGACTCTAAACATCCCTTGAGAATGTGTGGCCCCCAACAATCATAAGCCACAGAAAATGCACAGTAAGGCTGCCATCGCAGCCCATCTGTCTTCCTACCTCTGCATATGACCTTGCCTTGGCTCAGACACTCTCCATCCCCATCTCATCTCCTCCTCGTCCTCCCCACCCCACCCCAGTCCTCACTCTGCTGCAGAGGTTGGGGATAGGGAGTCATGGCCCAGGGGGAAGAAGGGAAGATGGAGGACCCTGGTGACAGCTGCCCTCCTGCCACAGGCTGGCTTCTCCCTTCAGAATAAACACCTGCTCTGCCTTCCTCCCTTCACCTCAGCCTCTCAAAACCTCCCCACCAACAGGAGAAAAGAGCATGTGTAAGGCTAGTCAGTGAGAGAGGGGGTGATGGCTCCTGGACTGCCAGCCCCCCACCCCAGACATTTCCCACATCTGGAGTCACCAAGAAAAGGCTGCCACACAACAGGTGATGCTCCCTCCCACTGCCCGTGGGGGACATACTCCTAGACATTGAGACATTTTAGTGGACATGAGTACCACAGAAAACGAGACCACTTTTTGTTGAAGGCCCAGAAAATCTTGGCGCTGTGTTAAATCTCCTCGGTGTTGAATTAGAACACAGGGGATGAAGAAGGAAAAAAGAAATGTTCCGAGATGACTCAGAGTCCCCTCGACACAACTCCATCCCTCTGTGTCTTCTCTATCCTGTCTGTTCAGCTCTCTCGCCAAATTCTGTTTATTTCCTTTGTTCCTCTGTGGCCCATTCAATTTCTCACCTGGGGAGAGTGCCCCTCCGCTGAAGCAATAGTTGGCCTGCCGCGAGGCCCTGTTCAGGAGCCACATCTTTCTTACCCAGGCCCTGTTCACCACTCCCACCCCAGTGTCTTGGCTGTATCAGGAGAATGTCTAGTCACTGTGAGCAAACCACCCAAGATCATCCGAAACTAGCCTTCACTTGGGGCCGGTCTGCTGCTAACCCCCACATCCATGTTCCACCACGACCACCACCCCGAGGCCCACAGCCTCCAACACCACAGGGCTATCAGTCCTGCCTCAGCGCCAAAACTGTTATGCCTCTATCCAGTCACATCCCAACAGGCCAAACAGGACGGCCCGGTCCACAGCCGTCCAAATGCTTCTTTAGTCCTGGACCCATGAAGACAAAAAAAGGAGAGCAGCTTCCAGAAACAGACTTGACAGAGCTTTGGTTTTCACAAGGACCCCACTGTCTGCCTCATCTGCCCCACCCAAATTTGAACCTCAGTAAGTAAGGCCATCAGGAATGGCTTGTGAACAAATGCGAAGGCTTTATGTAAAATGGAAAGAAGTTAGTAAGTGCAGTGGTTTCTGGAATCTTGAAATTGAGAACTCTGTACACTTTCTTTGTAAATTAGTAGAACCATATTCAGCGGAGACAGAGATAAAAGAGGCTTTGAAGACTCGGCGCTAAGAGAACCAGCTTGTTCTTTAGCTTGGGTAGCCTAGTCCAGGTGGCTCTGCACCTCAACTGCTGCCGAGAGATGGTCTTTTGCTTTCCCGCTCCCCAACAAATCCATACGAAGTACAATTTTGAGACTCAAAATAATTCTTTGCTCTTTCCACAACATCACCTTCTCTTGGCTACCTCAGAGCTGCCCGTCGCACAACCACCCGCAGCAAATGCCTTGGATTCAATGGCTGGATAGAAGCAAAGACGAGTGAAGTAGAAAAAGACCCAGGGAAATGGAGATGATGTAGGGAGTTTCTTCTGTCCAGAACATTTCTGAACTGTGCACTGTTCATCCTGCAGAGTATTCAAGGGTTCAGCTGAAACACACCCTCCCGGCCAAACAGAAGACGATTTCCTTATCTCTGGGTCTCTTATTTAAGTCTTCCTTCTCAGACCTCAAAGACAAGTGGTCTCTGAGTAAGATGACACTTGTGACAATGATTGATGGCAATTTCCAGTGGCGTCTTCCATCTTTACCATTGTCCTTTTCCCAGGAGATACCACTAGGTAGGTTTCTGCTCAAAGCCCACCCTGACAACCCCAACAGCTGTTATGTGTAAGGCAACAGGCTCATCCAGGGCCTGCCCACATCACATCCCATTCTCACCGTCACCTACACCCCTCTATTTTCACCTCACCTCTAACAGGCCCCATTAAGACAGATGGGGAAGGATGGTCTCCCCATTCCTACTTCACACCCTTTGGTTCCCAGCTCTGGTGCATACCAACACCCTTACTCTTTAGTCCAACCCTTCCCTCTCATTCCCCATCGAAGGAATGATTTCTGCAATTTTCATAAGCTTCGGGGGTGGGGGGGACAAAGAAGACAAGTGGGATGGTCTTCTTTCCTAGCTCTTTTACTTCTCCATTTATTTCCTATTCCATATGAATTACTAGACGTGACGGGCCACCCCTCCAAGAGAAGCAACAATAATAGCTAGCACTTACTGAGTGACAACCATGTGCCAAGCATTTTTTGCTCAGCATTTCTGGAACACCAACTCTAAGTCTCTGTACTACTCTCTTTCTGGTACCATACTTTCTATCTTAACTCCCTGTCTCATCTTCATCTCTGACTCCATCTTCTAGAAAGTTATGCGGCAATGCCCTGTCGTGCTTGCCGAGGCCACATCTTTACAGGCTAGACCTTTCAAAGTTGGGCCACTTGTGTCTCTGGGCTCCCACCACCTCTACAGACTCTAGGAGATCATCTCCGAGTCCCAGCCTCTCCTTTCCCATCTGAGCCAGCTCTGAGATGCCCTTGCAGATGGCCCGTTTCCAAGGACAAGAACACAAGTACTTCCTCCAATTGCACGCAGTTGGGCCCCTGACCCAGGGAATTCAAAATCCCCAGCAGTGAACCACACCATTTCTTCTGAGTCCCAGAATGTGTCTGGGCCCCAGAAATGGCCTTGGCATTTCACACTCTAGACGCTGCAATGGACACCTGAAATCTGCCTGAGACCCGTCCCCAGTCCCCGTCCACCTTTCCTCCCTCTTGCCCACTCATTTTCCCACCAACTTCTTAACAAAGCAAGACCCCCCTATATTAAGTGGCTCGTCCAACGTGACATTTCCATATTCTCTTGAAGGGTTTATTTGTACTTTTAGACCCTGAAATAACATTCTTCCTTTGGCAGAGAAAATTACCCTTCACCCTTTACTAAGAAGACACTAGATTTTGAGTAGGAAATAAGACTAAGTGATACTGCAAAGAGAAACCGTTAGACTAGAGTCTCGCGATGAGAGAACTGACAGATAACTGCCACGGTGCTTCCAAGACTCGTCATTCATTGAGCCGCTGACTTGTCAATCACTTCTGCTGAGCCAATGAGCAGCACACTACCCTCACCGGAAACAGGTTGAAGAACCGGCCAGTGGGTTCTGGCTATTTGAGCCAGTGGTGATAGTCTTTCTCCCCATAGCTCCTGAGTTCACTTTTGACCCCCATACCTATGGACAAATGGGCTTGGGAGAAGGGACAGTAGAGTCAGCAAATACTCGACTTGTCACAGGTCAGGACTTTAGAGGGGGAGGAGGAAAGACTTAGCAAGCGATAGTAATATTAGAAAGGCTGTACTGGCCGGATTCTCCTCCACCCCCGTAGTCCTCGCACTGTGTGACCTGCCAGTCTCTCTCCTCACCCTGGGACACAGGTGCTTTTTCCTCAGAGAGTTGCTTCCCCATGACCCCAGCGCCCCTCCCCCGTTATAAGACACCATGCCCCAAATAAAGGAGAACGCGGCATAACTACAGTTTATTGCAAGCATGAGGGAAGGTAATGGATCAGGGGAGAGACACTTTTAGGATCCAGAGGTGGGAGGGATGCCCCCCACTCTAAGGGACAACTTTGGAGGAAAGTGGGGCTTGCTTTGTCAGAAAGACCTCTAAATGTTGACTCAAAAAGAAGCCTGGCATAGTGAGCTTTGCCTGTGACCGCAGTTCTTGGGAGGCTGAAATAGGATGGTAATAGCTAAGAGCCGGGCATGGTGACGCACGCTTGTAATCCCAGCATTTGGGAGGCGGAGACAGGAGGATCGCAGTTCGTGGACAGTCTCAGGTACTTAGTGAGGCCCTTTACAACTCAGTGAGACCCTGTTTCAAAATAAAGAATAAAAAATAGGGCTGGCGGTGTAGCTCGGAGGTAGAATATACTGGGTTCCATCCTCAGGAAAAAAAAAAAATCTGCCGGGCGTGGTGGCGCAGGCTTGTACTCCCTGCGCTTGGGAGGCTGAAACAGGAGGATCGCACGGGTTCGAAGCCAGCCTCAGCTACTCAGTGAGGCTTTCAGCAACTTAGTGAGACCCTGTTTCCAAATAAAATATTAAAAAGGTCTGGGAGTATAGCCCGGAGGTAGAAAGCCTCTGGGTTCCACCCCCAGTACCACCAAAAAAAAAAAAAAAAAAAAAAATCTGAGGCCAGCCTCAGCAACTTAGTGAGACCCTGTTTCAAAATAAAAAGTAAGCCAGGCATGGTGGCGCTTGGGAGGCGGAGACAGGAGGATCACACAGGTTCGAAGCCAGCCGTGCTGGCTTAAGAGACCCTGTTTCCAAATAAATAAAAATAGGTCTGGGAGTGTAGCCGGGAGGTAGAAGGGTTTCCAGGAACCTCAGTACCACCAACAAAATAATAATAAAAATTAAAATAGGGATATGGATGTAGCTCAGAGGTAGAATACCCCTGGGTTCAATCCCCAGGATATCCCTCAAAAAAAGAGGAAGCATTTTGGTTAGGTGTCTACCCCACACAGGTCTAAGGGGCTAAAAACAAACAGTAGAGCTAATAGAGATTGAAGAATTTTATCGATCCCCATTTATGGGTTATTTCCTTCCTGTAGTTTCCTGATAAGAGGTCCTTTTGAAAAGTCCACTCAGGCCGGGCATGGTGGCGCACGCTTGTAATCCCCGCGCTTGGGAGGCAGAGACAGGAGGATCCTGCAGGTTCGAAGCCAGCCACGCTGGCTTAAGAGACCCTGTTTCCAAATAAAAATATAAAAAAAAATAGGTCCAGGAGTGGAGGTAGAAGGGTTTCCAGGAACCCCAGTACCACCAAAAAAAGAAAGAAAAGTCCACTCAGCACATTGAACAGGTTTCTGTGCCCCACAATGAGAGTTAGGTCCCTGCCTTGGCTACAAACCTTGTTTTCCCAACAACCCCTCCCCACCCACAGATCCCCATCCGCAGGCCTCAGCAGCTGACAATGACTGTGGGCTTTTTCCAGTGGACACCAGAGCATCATTGCCTGCAGCCCACAGGGAAGACAGATTGTTTGGCAGCAAGAAGTAAATGTGGGTAAGGAAAGAGCTCTTTTTCCTATATGCAGCCCACTTCCTCTCGCCACCACATTCTCAGCCCTTTGCACCTCCCAAATCTCACCCACTCAACTCTTAATTTCCACGTTTAATTCCCTCCCCAGAAATTCGGGGCAAGAGGACACATAGGAATCCCTCAGGAAGGACTATTCCTTGACACTGGCTCTTCATTGTCTGTTCCATTAGGGTGTAATTGGCTTCCAGAAAGTTTGTAAGATAGCTGTTCAGCAAGAGGGCTCCAGAGCAGTTTAGAGGGGTGGTCAGTAGTAAGTGCAGTTGGAAAGACTGTCTGACCCGTGGGAGATCTGAATACTTGGCACTGGTCCTGTGAGTTCAAGGTGGTCGGCTATGGGTGTGTAATAAGTGTGTCCTGACCCAAAAGTGCTTCTTGTTGCTTCAGCATCTACCAAAATGATTCTGCTCTCCAAAATCCCAACCAACTTTCCTCCCCTGTTTTCCTTACTGCCTTTTCCTGCATCTTTCTCTCTGGTTAGGTCTGCTTTCATCTTTTTTTCCCCCCTCCTCAGGCCAAACAGGAACCTGGAGAAGAGCCAGGGATGGTGGTAGTCCAAAGGAGGCTTCACCTGTGCACCAACCCCAGGGGCACACAACCGTCCTTGCCCTAGCCGGACTGAATGTTGGCCCCCACCTACATCTCCCAGGTTATTTTCCAGGCCTACTATGGGTCTCCCACAACTCCCACCCAGTGATTAAAACCCTGTGATAACCTCTACCTCCTGCTCCCATGGCAGGGCCCTACAGAAGCAAAACGTAGTCACCTTAGACTCTGGCATACTGAGACCAGGCCCCTGAGCCCATCGGCCTCACCTGTCCACTGATGTATTGTTGAATAAAAATGTTGTTAAAAAGAATGCGTGTGTCCAAAGTATTGTTTCAAAATGTAGTATCAAATTTCCTCAAAAGACTATGGATGGAACCACCATATGCCCCAGCTATACCCCTCCTCAGTATCTATCCAAAAGAATTAGAACGCTCCAGTGACAATGTACACCATGTTTATAGCATCACAATTCACAGTAGCCAAACATAGAAGCAACCTAGGTATCCACTGACAGATGAGTGGATGATGAAAATGTGACATTCATAATGGAACTTTACTCAGCCATAAAGAACAAAATTATGTCATTTGCAAGAAAAAGTGGGTGGAACTAGAGAACATCATGCTAAGTTAGATCAGAAAGTCAAAGCTCATGTTGTGTCTCGTATGGGGAAGGTAGAGCAGGGATAGGAAACAGGAGACTTGAGATAAATGAGAGTGACCAGTAGCATAGTGGAAGGGTATTGAAGGAATTAATGCTCAGTCCATAGGTAACGGCGGTCACTACCAGTCTCACTAATATGTATGGAGATGAGGGAAGAGCGGGTTGGACTCTGAAAGGAAACACACCAAGTGATGTGTGCGCATTTAAACATCACTTTGAACTTCACTAAGATGTATAATTAAGGTGCACCAATAAAAGGATGTTTAAACTGTAGCATTGAAGACCAGCGTGGTGGCGCATGCCTATAATCCCAGTACTGAGACAGGAGGATCGCAGGTTCAAGGACAGCATCAGCAAGTAGTGAGACTCTCATCAACCTAGAGAGACCCTGTTTCAAAATAAAAATAAAAACGGGACTGGGGATATAGTTTGTGTGTAGAACACCCCTGGCTTCAATCCCCAGTGCCACAAAATCAATAAAAATAAAGTAAAATGTAAGTGGGGCATGGTGTCTCATGCTTGTAATCCCAGGACTTGGGAGGCTGAGACAGGAGGATCGCACAGGTTCAAAGCCAGCCTCAGCTACTTAGTGAGGCTCTCAGCAACATAGTGAGACCCTGTTTCCAAATAAAGTATGAAAATAGGTCTGGGGGTGTAGCCCGGAGGTAGCAAACCTCTTGAGTTTTATCCCCTGTACCACAAAAAAAATTAAAGTTAAATGTAGCATTGACTTGCACTCCCCATTCCTCCTTTGCCCTGTTGCTTCCTTCCAAGGCCCAGGATGTTAGTGAGAGGCTGAGAATAAAGGTTGTATTGACCATTCATTTTTGTTTGCTATAATGAAATACAGCTATAATTAAATGCCTGAAGCAGGTTACTTTATAAGAAAAGAGGTTTATTTAGCTCACAGTTTTAGAGGTGGAAAGTCCAAGATTCGGTAGCCCCATTGGTTGTTTGAACTCTAGTGAGGGTCTCATGGTAGATGGCATGGTGGCAGGAGCTCTTCTGAGAGAAATCACATCTCCAGAGAGGAAGCTAGACATCTGGGTAGGTCAAGCTTGCTCTTTTTTTTTTTTTTTTTATTGGTGCACTGTATTCATACATCATAGTAGGATACATACTTTTGTAGACATACATGCACACTTGTCCCAGTCAGCCCCCACCCAATCCCCACCCCATTCTCTCCCTATCCCTCCCTCCCATGCTTGGCTTAGTAGTTGACATCTAGTATTATGGCAATTTATCTAAAATTAAAAATGATAATCTCACATAACAGTTTCATTTGTCTGATACCAAGCTTTTGATGACTTAAAGATAACATTTCAATATTTCTTTTTGCTTTCTTTCTTACCAGAGAATATTTTTTTCTATTTTTTAGGTGAAACTATCATATATTTATATATTTATTTTTCAGAAAAAAATCTATCCTAATATGGAATATGGAGTCTAGGTACCCAAAACGATCTTGAAAAAGAACAAAGCTAGAAGATATATATTTTCTGATTTCAAACCATATAAAGCTACAATAATTGAAACAGTGTAGTACTGTTCTAAAGGCAGATATATAAACCATTGGAGTTAAATAAAAGCCTAGAGCTAAATTCTTCCCTATATTGTCAAGTTATTTTTGACAAGGTTTCCACGAACATTTGGTGGTGGAAATGATAATCTTTTAACTAAATATTGTTAAAAAATAATAATTACATGGAAAAGAATAAAATTGGACCCTTACCTAATCCCATATACAAATATTAACTCAAAATAGATAAAAGACCTAAATATAAATCTTAAGACTATAAACTTTTAGGAGAAAATCTGGGTCATAAAACCTCACAACATTGAAATTGGCAGTGATTTCTTGGTTATGATTTCAATGGCACAGGCAACAGAGGAGTATACAGACTCCCTAAAAAAAAAATTGTATATCCAAAGACAATGTAAACAGAGTTAACAGTTACTAATAGAATGGGATAAAATATTTCCAATTGCTATATCTGAAGGTATATTAATATTCCAACTAGAAATCCTAAAAATTAACAACAATAAAGGCAAACAATACCATTTAGAGATAGGTAAAAGACTAACATAAATAATGAATCTCCACAGATAACCAATCTTAATTGTCTGTTGGATGGAAACTCTTGTTTCTCTGGTTCTGGTGTGTGTTACCTATTTCTTCTTTGTAGTTAATCTCTTTGAGTATTTTCTCTAGTGCTGGTTTTGAAGACATAAATTCCTTCAGTTTCTGTTTGTCATGGAAGCTTCTTATTTTTCCATCTAATTTGATAGGAAGTTTTGCTGGGTAGGAAATTTTTGGCTGGAAGTTGTTTTCTTTCAGAGTTTGGAATATGTTACTCCAAGCCCTTCTGGCTCTCATGACTTGGTTTGGGAAGTCTGGAGTGATTCTAATTGGTTTGCCTCTGAATGTCACTTGGCCCTTTGCTTTTGTTGCCTTTAAGATTCTCTGCTTGGCTTCCACATTGGTCATTTTGACAATTATGTGGCGTGGGGATCCTCTTCTCCGATCCTGTCTAAAGGGAGTTCTATAAGTTTCCTGGACCTTTGTATCAACCTCTTGCTCTATGTTTGGAAATTTTTCTATTACTTCTTTGAAGAGATTGTTGATCCCTTTGGTTTCACTTTCTTTTCCCTCCTCTATTCCAATTATTCTTAGGTTAGCTCTCTTAAAATGGACCCATATTTCTTCAATATCAGATTCCTGCTGTTGGATATTTTTTTCTAGATTAGAAACTATGCGTTCATTTTTGAATTGCTCATCTTCTAAGAGTGAGATTCTGTTCTCCATGTGGTCTAATGGGTTGTTTGTGCTTTGAATTGAGGCCTTTACTTCATTAATTGCATCCTTTATCTCTTTTGGGCTCTCTCTGAGTTCTTTTCGAAGCACCTCTATTATTTCTACAGTTATTTTCCTGATTTGATCTTCTAGAAATCTCTGATTTTCTGTTTTATCGGGTTCTGATGTTGTGGGGTTGTGGGTATTAATTGCTCCAGTATTATTCCTCTTTCCCATGATTTCTGATGTTTGTGCCTTCTCTGGGTTCTTCCTTTGGGTCACTATGACTTCCCTTAAGGTGTTCTGGATCTCGAGTCAGTAGTATCTCGGACCCCACGACTCCTTTACTGGGTTTTATCACAGAGTCTCCGACCCAGAGAGTCGATAGAGGCTGCTTTAGACTGTGGGGGGTGCCAGGTTGCACGTTCTCCTATGTTGTGATATCTCTGCCACCGCCCCTCCCCCACTGGGTCAAGTCCCAGGGAGTACAGTACTGGGATTTCTCCTCTGTGGCCCGCAATTTGACTCACTGTTCTTGAGTACGCAGATGTAGCTGTACTGGCCTCGCTGAATTCGCTGCTGCTGCCGCCGGTGGCAATATGGCGCCGCTGCTACGCCCTCGGCTATGGGGCTGGTGTTTTTCTTCTTGATTTTGATTTCTACTCTGAATCCCTGCAGCGTGTGCTGAGCTCGGCCACTGGGAGCTTTAGATGCTCTCTGCGCGGAGAAATCCCGCCTATCTGTTCCGCAGTGGCTCACCTCGGCTTGCTGTAGCCATCCAGTGAATTCGCCGGTGCCTCCGGCAGTATGGCACTGCTGCCGCGTCTGCCGCGTCCTCGGGCGCGAGGCCGGTGTATCTCCTCTGTGGCTCTGTTCTCAGTCCGCTTTCTCTCTGGAGCCTGGTGATTTTTTCTTTCACTGGTGATGGTGTTTTCTGGCTATGAAAGGTGCTGATTTTGTGGTAATGGAGATTTGTTGTTAGCGGGGCTCTTAAGCCCCGCTTTTCTCGGTCGCCATCTTCCCCTCACACTTCAAGCTTGCTCTTTTCATAGAAACCCTCTGGCAAGCACTAACTCAGCACCCCACATGAACTTCCTTAATCCCTGCCAAGGTTGAGGCCCCAGTGACCCAAAGACCTCCCAGTGGATTCCGTGTTTTGTAGGGATCACCACACTGAGACTTGAACCTCCAACACATGAGCCCCTGGAGCTAATCGCATTCAAACCATAGCAAAGGGAAAAGCTGAGGGTGGGGAAAATAGCATGTCTATTCATCACAGAGTGACCAGAGTGCTACATGCTTAAGAGCAGAGTGTTCGGGAGTGCTAATGCTCCTGTTCCTTCCAATTGAGAAAATGGTTTCTCTGGCACAGGACACAGGACTCAACTGGGGAGAATTTCCCCTGCTCTATTAGGGTGTTACATAACAAATATTTACTTGTAAAAAGGTCTTTGTGTTATTTATAGTAATAAAAAACCCTAAAATAGTTCCATTTGAGTTTCATGGAGTAAACAATTATGCAGCTCTTGAAAATACATTTGAAGGGTTCCTTATAAGAAGAGAAAAGCACACTCCAAGACCTTCCATGCAATGTATTCAGACTCTTACAAAGGATCTGCATGCCTAGAAACTTACCAGACTCCACAACTTCCAGAAGTTGGAATTATGGCTGCTTTTATTTTGTTAATTTTTATATCCTCTACAATGAATGCGCATTATAATCGAGGGGCAGGGAGGAATCCCAAAGTGCAAAAAATAGTTCTTCCCTGTTAAAAATGAAGATGGAAATGAAACCGATCCATGGAGGGAACTGTCGACGCCAGTGGACTGTGACATTGGCAACTTGGGCCAGTGAGCTGGAAGGCCCTCGTGGGAACCAGATCCCATAGTCCCGCCAGTTGTCCGGAAGAGACGGGTAGATTTAGACTCACTGGAGATCTACTTTGGAGAACAAGACAGTCTGTTCCTCCCTTACCTCCTCCTCACTCGCTCTTCCTTCTCTGGCATCTTGGTACTATCATGATGAGCTCTTCAGGCAAGAGACTTGGACGCAGATCTTGACCCTAATACCAGGAAGTAGGCAACTGGGCAATTACTGGATTTTACTGAATCTGAGTCCATTCACCTGCAAGATGAAAAGCGGAATCCCCAGTTGGTGCAGAGCGAGCCTTTGCAACTGCTTCTCTTTCTGGACTGTCATCACCCCAGGCCTCCAGGTGATTCGTCCTTCTTGTCCTGTGGGCCACCCCTCAGTGTCACCTCCTCACCAAGTGTCACACTTTCTTCGGTCGCTCCCCGTAACATTTTTCTATTTTTGCTTAGCCCTGATCCCTACCTAAAAGTATATATATAGACATGAGCCTGCCTGCTTGTTGTCTCCTAGAGACTCCATTCTTTGGAAGCAGTAATCTTGTGCTTTTAACCATTGCCTGTCGCTAATTAAACGAGTCAGGCACCGTGTGATATGTTTTCGCCATGTTTTATTTGATCTTCCCAAGAACCTGGGGTGGTTTCCAAATGAGGGAAAGGTTAAGAACAGAGAGGTGAAGTGCGCTCTGTAAGTGGCAGAGCCAGAATTAGAACTAATTCCCGAACACTTTCCACTCCGCTGCCTTCCCTCCTGTGCAGCCAGCACGAGGCCTGTGTGGGGGAGAGAGAAAATGTTGGAATAGTTCGAGGGCAGGAGGGCCAGCAACTTTCAAGAGCCTGTCTCTAGTTGAGAAGCTTCGGAGTAGTAGAGTGGAGAGGGTGTGGTGATGTGATAGTCACAGGAAGTAGACGGAGTCAGGAGTCCCAAGGGTGGCAGCAATTCAGGACTTGAGGCCATTCTATAATCTACTGAGCTCTTCTATTCATCCCCAAAATAGAAATTAAACACATCCTGTGGTCTTTAAGTGACTCAGTGCATCCCCAGCATGGCCGGTCCTTCATTGAACACGTACTGTGTGCTCTGTGGACCAGGACTCCTCTAGGCGGGAGGGAAGGCTCCTGTCCTGGTCCTCCTGGTGTCTGGGCTACTGCCTCAGCCAACGGAGGTCTGGATGGCAAGGGGGGTTACTGCCCTGAGCAGAGACAGATGGGAGATTTCAGTCATTATTAAAGTTTATTGACCAGCACGGCTGGAATTTCCCAGAGAGAGGAATTAATCTCGCTTCCGACTGAGAGCAGACACCCTGCTGGGAGTAGTTACATAAATTCCGTTGCTCAAATTAATTAGGATTGTGATTCATTTGTTTAATGAGGAAGGATCTGGTGGTGGCGAGAAGAAAGGAAGCCTGGCCTTTCAGCCAATCCCAGGTGGCAGTGCAGCAGGCGGGAGGACGCGGCGGTGGGACCAGGGCTCTGACGTGAACGGGAAACTGGCCAATCAGAAAGAGGAATAAACTGACCCGGTAGAGACAGCCAATCAGAACTCAGTGCTAGTTTAGATGCAGGTCTGAGGCCCTAGAACGGGCCAACACTCACGCCGCTGAGGCCTCTGGGATAAACTTGGGAGGTTTGCTAGGCTTTCTCCTGAGTCTTAGATCCATCCTCCTCTTTCTCTTAAAATTGCTCACAGCTGAAATCACCTCATTAGCACCTCTGGGACCCATTCGCCCATCTCCTTCCATCTCCCCAAATGCCACAGTATTATTTGCAGAAGGAAGAGTTCTTTCAATAAAACACAGACCTATCGCCGGAAGCATATAGAAATACCCTGTTCTTCCTCCCACCTCTACTTGTAGAGAGACCCCTCCCTGCTACCCAGCATGCCTCTGCTGCTTGCTGAAGGTAAGCCCACCCTGCGAGGCCAGGCCTTTACCTCCTTAGGACCCGGCTCGCGGCTGCAGTGGCTGGGTGAGGTGGCCTTGCTGGAGATGCAGAGAAAGGGGGACTCCACCACTCCAGGGCTCAGGCGTGATAATATGATCTCCATGGATAGTGCTGCTGGGATAAAACAGAAAAGGTACTTCCTGAAGGTGTGCTTCCTGGCGGCCCTCAGGAAAATGGGTCGAAGTCCTTTGTGTCTGGAGGACTTGTCAATGGACTGGATGATGAGGACGAAGGGAATGGCGTGCTGTGGAACGCGTTCCTGGGCGGCAGCATCTGCAGAAATCAGGAGTCCTGTGTTATTTCTAGGCACCCCATCTCCCTTGGGACTGACTGGCATGGTACACACAGGATCAACCTTGAGTTCGACACAGCAGAACTTTTCACGGAGCGGGAACATTGCCAGGGCGGGTGTTCAGTCTCTTCCCAGAGAAGCCCAGAAGCTCCAGCCGGAGCTAGTCAGTGATTCCTCACTGACAGCGAGTAAGCAGGGAGGAGCACTGATCTGGGAGCCAGAAGCCAAAAGAGAGTGACTCGGGGCAAATGGGAGCTCTCTGGGCCTCCGTTTCCTCAACTTGAAAGGTCCCTACCGCCTCCTCCAGGGAGAACAGAACTTCGCCCCTGCTTGTCAGACCAGCCTCTCCTGGGCCGCTGGACAGGTCTTCTTTCAGTGGAAGTGCGTCTTGTCACTTACCACAGTTTTATCCTCTCCAAAGGCTTTCTAGCACATTCAGGGTTATAAATAAACTCTCCCAGGCCTCAGGAGAGCCAGGTGATGGGGTGGCGCCCTCCTCTCAAGCCTCATCTTTGCAGCTGCTGCCTGGCTCCCCTCTGTCCACTCAGAATCCCTCCTGATCCTTTGGTACCAACCGGCTCCCTCATGAAGCCCTTCACCCTGGCCTGTGTTAGGTTTTGGATAGTGCCCCCCAAATTCCATGTGTTAGAGGCTTGGTCCCTAGGGTGGTCTGCTGGGAGGTGCTGTAGGTGGCGGGCCTTCTTGGAGGCCCTTAGGCCCAGGCCCTTGCCCATCCTCACTCTCTGCTTCCTGGCTCATGGTATGAGAGCTCTCTGTGCCCCGTGCTCCCCACCATTGCCCTCACCAGACGCCCAAAGCAATCGAGCTGCCTGGTCTTGGGCCAGAACTTGCAGAAATGTGAGCTAAATAAATCTTTTCTCTCTATGAGTTAATTTTCTTGGGCATTTCATTGTAGTGATGCAAAACCAACTAGTCACACTGGGACACTCTTCCCAGCCCTTTGTATGGGTAGAAGCGTGTCTTGCCCTGTTAAAACATCACCTTCTCGAAAGACCTTCCACAACTACTCAATACAAAGTAGCCAGGCCAACCCATTGCCCTGAACTTTCATCATAGCACTTTTCGCCAGTTCCCTTTTTACTGGAGCTCAGTCTTTTACTGGAGCTCATTGTCTTTCTTCTCCATTTGAATCTGAGGTCCACAGATCCAGGGCCCTACCCCATTATCTCAGTTCTAGGAGAACAGGAACTGTGTTTGATATTTTAGCCATGATAATAAAAGGAGTCGGTTAAAAATATAGGAGAGAAAAATCCAGAAGGTAAGAGTGGAACCAGAGGTAATCACCACAGCATGGGGTGAGCTTGTCAGAAGCTGGGGCCTGAAGGAGCAGCCTAGAGATGAGCCAGACTCTGAGGGGCCACTGCCTGGCTGCTGCCCCTCTGAGGAGGCTGGGAGGCTGGTTCCTACAGTACTGAGGGAAGCTAGAAATGAAAGCCAACTTCTGCTACCAGGAAGAAGTGCCATGGCTGGGACGACCCCGACAAGGTCCTGCCAATTGAAAGGAAAGACCAGGCCCTGGCTTCCTCCTCCTGCCTCCGGTCTCCCTTAGTGCCACTGCTGGCAGAAACTAGAAGTCCCACAAAAAGGAGAAACCCAGTTTGTAGCAGCCCAGCCCTCACCTCACAAAGCAGAGCATGAGGGGGACTGGAAGCAGGGGGATCGGGGCTGAATAGCTAGCACGCCTCCCTGGCCCCACGCTAGAAGAGGGCTTGGCATGTAGTAGGCAATCATTTGTTGGCTGGATAAATGAAAGATGAAAGATACACCATGCTGTGGACTGGTTGGTCCCCCACGATTTTGGGCGTTAGAAGATTGGTCCTCATGGTGGCCATGTGGTGGTACTTTTAAAAAGTGGGGCCTAGCCAGGTGTGGTGGTACACACCGGTAATCTCAGTACTTGGGAGGCTGAGACTAGAGGATAGTAAGTTAGAGGCCAGCCTCAGCAACTTAGCAGAACCCTGTTTGAAAATTTAAAGTAATTGGCTGAGGGTGAAGCTCAGAGGTAGAATGGCCCTCTAGGTTCCATTCCAGTGCCAAAAAGAGAGAAACACGGTTGTAATCCCAGCATTCGGGAGGCAGAGACCAGAGGATTGCGGTTCCCGGGCAGCCACCGCTACTTAGAGCGAGGCCCTTTGCAGCTCAGTGAGACCCTGTTTCAAAACAATTTTAAAGTCTAAAAATAGGACTGGGAGTGTAGCTCGGAGGTACAATGCCCCTGGGTTCCATCCCCAAAATCACAAAAAGAGAAGAGAAGATGTTGAGCCTAGTGTGAGGTCTTCAGGTCACTGAGGCATCCCCTCAGAATGGATTAAGGTGGTGCTCACGGTGCCCTGAGATGGTTCTTATCAACAGGGCTGTTGTAAAAGAACAAGCCTGGCTCCTCTGCACCTTGCTCTCACCACTGATGCAATCACATGAAGTCTTTGCTAAAACCAAACTAGTGCCACAGCTGCACCCTTGAACCTTCAGAACAGCGAGCTACACAAACCTCTTTTCTTTATAAAGTTATCCAGCCCCAGGTATTTTGTCATAGTAATGAAAAGTGGACTGACACACACCAGGACTGTGTCACTAACTCGGGGTACAACAAAAGACACTCTAACCTCAAGCTGCTCGTGCTCTAATGCGACAGGCATCATTTAAGGTCCAGGATAAGTAGAAGAGGAACGCTTACGGTGAGCTGCGGAGCCACAGAGGAGGGGCTCACGGTGGTCAAGGGCAAAAAGGAATTTTTTGAAGCACACAAAGACGCTGAGAGTCAAAGACGTGAGTCTGCAGGACTCTTGGGGACTGGGAACAGTTCGTGACCAGGCCGAGCGCCTGGAGGGAACTGGACTCGGGAAGTTCGTTACGGCTGGAGCACCCGTGGGACGTGTGGCTGCGGAGCCAGGGCGCTCCGTCCCGCTCACGGGGGCTCTGGGTGTCGTTCTAAGGAAGGGAAAGGAGCACTGACCGTGGACTCTGAGGACTGTGAGTTTTTAAGGGGGGGATGAAGTCTAGAGACAATTCAGAAGTCAACACCGTCCTACATAGGAAGGGTGGTGTTTTCGCCCATTCCTGTGGGTATAATGAGAATGCCTGAGACTGAGTAACTTACAAGTAACCGCGTCCATTTCTCACAGTTCTGGAGACCAGGAGGTCCAAAATCAAGGCACCGGCAGAGTGGGTGTCGGCTAAGGGCTTGCGCTCTGCTTCCGAGATGGCACCTTGCTGCCGTGTCTTCACATGGCTGAAGGGACGGAGGGATGGGCAGCTCTCTGAAGCTCTTCCATGAGGTTTTGTGAGGTTGGAATCACTTCTCCAGGGGCAGGGGTCGACATGAGTTTTGGAAGAAACACATTGAAAACATGTCAGATGGTCACTCATCTGACTGTGTACTTTTCTGTGGATGCGGTTTGGTGTATGTAGATTATATCTCAATGAAGTCAAGAGTCAAAACACAAATGATGGGGATCTGAGGTGAGGTTGTAGAACTCAAGGACTGTGGAAAGGAAGGGAAAGCCACCTAGGGGCTGGGTCCCTCCGCGTGGACCTGTCACAGAATAATCAAACTGAGGCCCTGAGCGTCCGCCAGCTCCCTGCACCTGCCCCCTCAGGCACATGTAAGATTCCAGGTTGGAAGGGACCTTCAGAAGCTACTTTGTCCCACAGAGCAGCAGAACTCTGCCCAAACAGTTCAGCTGAGGAGGCTTGAATGAGCAGGAACTGTTAACAGAGAGCTGGGCGGCATGAAGGAACCCAAGAAGGATGCTGAGAACCCCAGAGACTGCCGGAGGCCACCGCTAGGCCTGAAGGCGTGTTGCTGGGCCCAGAGGGCTCAGGCCGTGGGGAGAGCACTTGGCAGGCGCTGTGGCCAAGCGGAGGAGCTTCGAAGCAGGGAGCAGAGAAAGGACACCCCACTCTCTCTCCTCCCGCCTCCAGTCCCCTGCCAGCGCCCTCACTGGCCATTAAACTGGAGCGGCCTAGGGATCCACCCTACGTGGGTCAGCCTTGCAAGGCACAGAGCAGCAGAGAGGGTGCGAGACCCAGAAGAAGCTTCAGAGGGAGGAGGCAACTGGTCAAAGACGGCAAAGCAAGTCAGGGCAAGGCCAGCAGCCCCTCTTCCTGGGGACACTTGGCCTGCGCTGAAGGCAGACAGACAGGGTTGGATGGCCCATCGTCCTGGAGCTGCAGCTGCAGCTGAATTAACCAGAAAAGCACAGCACGAGGTGGCAGCGGGCAGTGCCCAGAGCGTGGCGCCCCTGTGTCTGCAGGTAATACGCACTTGTTTCCTTGTCTCTCTGTGACCTAACACCAGCCCATGCGGCCCCCAATCCTCTCGACTCCCAGGCATGAGGACAAGAAGCCAGACCTGGGGTTTGCAGGGACAGGGGAGGAGACCCTGCTTCCCCGGTCGCTGGTCCTGCTCAGCCATTCCCTAGAGCTGCTCACTGATCCAGCACGAGACGGTTTAATTGAAGTCATTACAATAAATGGTGCAGAAAAGCAACACCCCTGATCTGCCAGGAGCCTCAGAGATACAGGAGAGAGGTGGAAACCCAGCGACAGCGACAAGCTGTCAGTGACAAGCTCGGGGGAAGGGGAAAAGACAGAGGAGTCGGAGAGTCCTGGGTTAAAACATGTGACCTTGGTCAAGTCCCGTTACCTTTCTGAGTTTCTATGTCCTTGTTCGAGACAGGGGGACTGCTGCCTGTCCTTCTGAGCCCTGCATGACCTTGAGTCCCACCCACATCCCCAATCCCATCTCCTTCCACCTTCCGCCTCTCCCTTCACCTGCAGTGTCCCTCGTAGGCCACTGTTCTCTGCCACGCAGGCCCTCCTCCTCCCGAGCCCCTGCCCCACACCATTTGCCTGGGAGATTTCCACTCCACTTTCCAGAGTCCTAGTGGGAACACTTCCCACACTCAGCTCCTGCCCCTGAATGCCTCTAGCACTCGTGTGTATGTGTGTGCATATGCGTGTGTGTGTGTGTGTGGTACCGGGGATTGAACTCAGGGGCATTCGGCCTCCAAGCTACCTCTCACTACGTTGCTGAGGCTGTCCTCGGACCTGCAATCCTTCTGTCGGGGCTTACAGGCCTGCCACCTTGCCTGGCTGGCCTCTAGCACTCACTGACCTTGACACCCAGCTGGCGGTCAACACTCACTCTCTCCCTCTTCTCTCCAGAGAGCTTAGCTCCTTAGGCGTGTAAGTCTTCTTTCTCACCTTCGCATGCCTAACATAACTGCGATGGTGTTGGGGGGTCAGCAAGGTGGATCAAGGGGCAGGAATGAAGAACCCAGGGATGGCGCCACCAGACACAGCAGGCCCGGGATCCCCAACCTCCCTTCCCAGTTAATTAGGATGGTGCATCTATCCTATGCTCGTGTCTTTAGCACAGGACAGCCTCCTCCGTGCCCGGGCCCAGCTGGCTCTCTGCTCAGCTTCATAAGCTTGTATCTGATTCAGTGGCAGAGAACAGAGGATCCAGGTTGTGAAATCATAAAATTTTATCATTTGAAAATCCTAGGAGGTGTTGTTGGTACAGGGGTGAGTAGAGCTACCGAGTGCCATCTCGGTAATGTTATGGTTTAGATATAGAACACCCCCCGGAAGAGCTCATGCACTGACAGTGTGAAATGTTCAGTGGGAGCTGGACACGATGCGCGTGACTGTGATCCCGGTACTTGGGACACTGAGACAGGAGGATTGCAGGTTCAAAGCCAGCCTCAGCACTTAGTGAGGCCCTCAGTAACTTATGTGAGACCCTGTTGGAAAACAAAGGAGTAAACTGGGGTGGGGGTGTAGCTCAGAGGGAGAACACTCCTGGGTTCAATTACCCAGCACAAAAGAAGAAAAAGAAATGTTCAGAAGTAAAATGATTGGCCCCCGAGGGTGGTTATAATCTCATCCGTAGCAAACCGGGGGATGGATTAATGAAGTTATCGGTGGGAAGGTGGGCAGGTAGGGTGTGGCTAATGGATCACTGGTGGAGCGGCCTGGAGGACTGTATGTCCCTTAGTCCCTCCCTTTGTGACCCTCTGCTTTCCTCTTTTACCCTGAGCTCCGCAAGTGGGACTCAGCTAACATGGTCTGAACCATGAGCAAAGAAGCTTCCTTTAAGATATGGCTGTCAGGGATTCAAGGTCACCGCAGTAAGAATGCTGACTGAACCACAGTCCCTCCAAGTCTGCCCGAAGAAGACTTGATGCTCCCACCTGGATCTCTTGGGGTGCTCTGTCTCAGAACCCAGATGCTATGCTGTGAGAAGCCCAAGCCACATGGAAAAGCTACGTGTCAGTGCTCCAGCGGACAGCGCCAACGACCAGCCAGCCCTGCCCAAAAGGGGGCTGCCCTGGGCATTGGGCCCCGTGGAGCCTTTCCAATGACTGCAGTCTCAGCCCGCTTCAGACAGGACCAAGAGCTCCCACTGAGTCCACCCTGCCCACAGAACAACTAGGATATTGTTGTAATATCCTTGCTGTAATAAATTCCTGTTTAACACTCCTAAGAATTTTTTTTAATAAAAAGGCCATTTTACAGGTAAATAGCTGAAGCTCAGAATGCTTTGAGACTTACCCAAGGTCACACAAGGGGTCAGAGGCAGAGGCCAGTGCATTTGACTGTCACAGCCCCATCCTGCCATCGCCATCGGAGAAAGTAAAAAGTGAGCAGTCTGGGGAAGGAAAGGGAGCTGAATTTTACAGAAAATATCCCAAACATCTGTTTAGGAAGAAAAGTCCTTAAGTGTGTATGGTTTAGGCAATTTGGGGGGGGGGGGTTCTTCTTTTCAAAGAGTTACTTTATACCTTGTTATAGTATAGAGTTAATTGTTCTTATTTCAGCCTGGGGTTGGTTTTATTTTTCCTTCCCCTTTGAGATAATTAGGCATGAGCTTACCTGAGTACATTTTTCATGTCAGGAAGACAATGGTTTCAAAGGAAGGGAAAGGACAGCCCTACAGGAGGCTCAAACAAGAAGGCCGAGTGACAAAGCAAAACCTCCTAGGGAAACATTCACATTTCCTGAATGATCTGTCATCAAAAATGCATGCAGACCCAGGAGGGCAGCGGAGGAGTGTCAGAGGCAAAGCTACAGGAGAGCCTGCTGCTGCACCGCCCTGGAGCCAGGATCTCAGACAAAGCCCTGCCCTGGTCGAAAGCTGGCGCCCCTTTCCAGGTCGCTGCCATCTGCTCAGCTAAACCACAGGTCCAAAGGAAAACCCTGGCCTTGCCTTTTATATCCAGCCCCCTAAATTTAACCAACATTAATTTTTCAAAGGCCCGCCCTGCTCAATAAACTGTAATGGGGGATTCGGGGCAGCAGCCTTCCATTGTAAGGTTATAACGAGGCCATCTGCCCTTGATTTTTACCTTTGAGCTAATGTGAGAGGTTACTGGCTTCACATTTGGACCGTTCAGGTCCCCCAAGTGTTGGTTTTGGAGCTGTGCTGTCAGAAGCCACCGTTTTCTGGGCATGTCTCAAGAGCTGTATTTACTTTTCCTATTGTGTGTAGGTTCTTCTTTTCCAAAGACACATTTTTTTTTTTAGGAAAACAGATTACATTCAAGGGAGAACGGGACCATCTTCAGAGGGAAAGCAGCTTCCTTGTGTTTAATCTTCCCAGCAACCCTATGAGGGAAGTATTATTTTCTTGTTTTAAAGATAAGGAAATTAAGCCGGGCGTGGTGGTACACTGTAATCCCAGCATTTGGGAGGCTGAGACAGGAGGATCTCGGTTTGTGGCCAGCTTCAGGTACTTAGTGAGGCCCTTTGCAACTCAGTGAGACCCGGTTTCAAAATAAAGAATAAAAAACAGGGTTGAGGGTGTAGCTCGGAGGTAGAATGCCCTGGGTTCCATCCCCAATACCACAAAAATAAAAGAAGCCGGTCGTAGTAGCGCATGCTTGTAATCCCAGCATTTGGGAGGCTGAGACAGGAGGAATGCGGTTCACAGCCAGCCTCAACTACTTAGTGAAGCGCTTTGCAACTCAGTGAGACCCTGTTTCAAAAATAAAGAATAAATCCAGGCGTGGTGGCACACACTTGTAATCCCCCGTACTAGGGAGGCAGAGACAGGAGGATCACGCAGGTTTGAAGCCAGCCCCTCAGTGGCTTAAGAGACCCTGTTTCCAAATAAAATATATATATAAAAAAATAGGTCTGGGAGTGTAGCCCAGAGGCAGAAGGGTTCCATCCCCAGTACCACAAAAAAAAAAAAAATTAAAAATAAAGAATAAAAAATAGGGCTGAGGATGTAGCTCAGAGGTAGATGCCCCTGTGTTCCATCCTCAGTACCACAAAAACAAGTAAACTAATTTAAAAAAGTAAATTAAGTCTTAGGAACACTACTCCAAATAGCAGAGCTAGAATTCAGACCCAGGCCTGCCTATCTTCCCCTATACAATCCTGTCGGTTACATCCTACACAATAATGCTGTGAGAAATGGCCACCAACGCCCAGTGAGAAAGGTAAGCACTGGTTTCTCAGGTGTTGGGAGGGTTGGCTGGGTGACTCTCCTGGATGTCATCGGCCATCGATTGATGCAGCCTGGCCTCCGCTGGAAGGCAGCTAGGCTCCAGAGTCTCTCACCCGCACAGCAATGAGTGAGGTACAAGAGAGGCAAGCACAGGTGTTTGCAGGTATTTTTCAAGCTTTTTTTTTTTTAACATCACATTGTCATTATCCCATGGCCCAAGCAAGTTACATTGCCCCACCCAGAATCCAAGGAAAAGTACATTGCAGATGAATGGCAAGAGGTGTCGGTGTGGGGAAGGCTGAAGATTTAGGGCCATTTTTGCTATCTACTGCATGGCTGTCCTCTCTCAAAAATCTCTCTTCCTGCACTTTTAATAGGATCATATCTATTTTTTAAGGTGCATAAGGTTATTAAACAAGCTCCACACAACACCTGCAAAGTCAGGAATGTTCTTCTGCCCATGTATTTCAAGTATACAAGCCTGGGGAGTCAGTGGGCACATTATTAGAGACACATGAGGACTCAGTTCCTAGAGTCCAGACGATTTTATTCAAGTCTTAGAGGTGTGAGAATATAATACAATCTTTTCTATCAAAGGAATAGCTTGAATTAGGCTCTATTTTGTCAAACTGCCATTACGTAACCTTATGTGTGCTTGTATTTTTGTAAAGGTAGCGTTTCCTGGAAACTGTGCGTGCCAACCCCTCCCTCAGCATCCTTTCAGCCAATGACATAAAGACTGTGAAGCTCCCACCAACAGAAACACAGCACAGAAGCCCTTCACAGACAATAAAATACCCAGCGGTTTTGCACCATGCTGTTTCTGCGTGCGTGACTTACTGGTGGCAGGATCCCTTTCTGCAAAAAGTAAAATTCACCTTGCCGAGCTGTTTTCAAATATGTGTCTTCTTAGGACACCATAGAAAGTCATTTCTAACAATTTGGTTTGGCTCATATAGGATTAAATTGTCACCAGAGAGAGGGTCACGGAGTCTCCTCTCTGGGAAGATGTGTCCTGCTGCCGAGCTGCTGGTGGTCCCAGGACAGGAAATACCACCATCCCCTGACCAACAGTGGACCACCTGGAAAGCGGATGGGCAGTGTAGGGAGGGGCCCTGGCTAGCACCTAGCAATGTTAGAAACAGGCTTTAGGGGAGTACTAAATACTCAGGAACTCAAAAGAAGCTCAGCAAGGAATTTTACTTCTGCACAGAAGGGTGCTCGCACGCCGCACAGGCAGCCTGGCCTCCTTTATCCAACTACACAAGCCCTTTGCGTCATCTCCCACTGGCTGGAGTGAGACTTCACGATCTAAGCCAGCTGCCTGGTTTCCCACCAGGCAAGTGTTTTCTTTAGAATGAAGGAGAAACAGGAAACCTATACCTCCAGCAAGAGGGCGAACAGACAGGTGTACCCCAAAGTTACAAAGCTATTGTTACAAAATGAATACTGAGTAGGTTTTTATATGACCTTACAACTTTAAGAGCATTTTTCTTTCTTACAATTTCCCCCTCTCTTATACATTTCTCCTCTTTTTTTTCCGAATTCCATCAACATAATCTGACTCTTATGATCTAAGTTTGTAAGTAGAAAAAGACCACAGTCGATGAGGGAGGAGCCTGTTTAGTAACTGTGGCTTCTGTAAATCTTTGGACTAATCCCTGTGTGCAAGGGATTATACCACACTCTACCAAAATCATTATAACAGTGATGAGGGAGGTCAGGAGAGATGTTATTATTCTCTTCCATTTACCAAACCACTGTTTTATTAGATTAATGAAAGGATATCAACCCCTGAATTTTTAGTGAGCTCATATGTTAGGATTGTTAATCCTCGTAGAGCTAATATATTTTCCCATGTTATTTGGCAAACATCGATAGTTGAGCTATTTTTTATACTAAGAATGGAACCCGGGAGCTTTCTACCTCTGGGCTACACTCCCAGGCCTATTTTTATATTTTATTGGAAACAGGGTCTCACTAAGCTGCTGAGAGCCTCACCTAAGTAGCTGAGGCTGGCTTTGAACCTATGCAATCTTCCTGTCTCAGCCTGTCAAGTGCTGTGATTATACAAGCGTGCACCACCACATCCAGCTTAGCTTTTTTTTTTTTTGTAGTATTTTAAGTATAGATGACAAATCTCTATTAATGATAATATAGTTAATTCATTATTTTTTATTTTTATTGGTTCATTGTAATCATACATCACATTGGACTACAAGACTTGAGAGGATATACAAGCACACATCATCCAATTATCCCTCATCCAGCCCCCATCCCATTCCCTCCCCCTCCCTCGATCCCATGCTCGTTTGGTGATTAGCTTTGATACATATGTTTATGTACCTCCTGCATTTTAAAGAGACTCCATCCTCCCCTATTCCATACCCTCTGATTGGTCACCTTAATTGCTTCACTATAGGGCCCTTTCTATAGCTCGACCTCTTCCTGTAGCCCCTTTCCTCCTAGTTATTGCTGATTAGGGGAAGCATCTAGTTTTAATTTTCTGCGATATTTCTCTGTGCATGCCAGGTTGCAAATACCGATCCCACTCTTGACGGCCCCAGTTGTGGCCTGGCTACCCAGTGGACTGATCCAGACCTCACTGGCTCAAGCAGTGGCCTTGCCTCATGGGAGGCCCCGGTTCTGGTCTCGCTGGCCCCGACACTGGCCTAACCCCTCAGCTGGCTCTGATACCGGCCTCGGAGGCCCCAGCACCAGCCTTCCTCACGGCAGGCTCTGATGCTGGCCGATGGCCCCGGCATCAGCCTAACCCCTCGGCAGGCTCCGATCCCGGCCTTGGAGGCCTCAGTTAGCGGCCTTGCTTCACGGAAGGCTCCAATGCCGGCCACTGGCCCCGGCACTGGCCTAACCCCTCGGCAGTCTCCGACCCCGGCCTCTGAGACCCCGGCACCGGCCTTGCCTCGCAGCAGGCTCCAATGCTGGCCACTGGCCCCAGCACCGGCCTAACCCCTCAGCAGACTCCATTCCCAGCCTCGGAGGCCCCGGCACAGGCCTTGCCTCACGGCAGGCTCCAATGCAGGCCGCTGGTCCCGGCATCGGCCTAACCCCTCGGCAGGCTCTGATCCCGGCCTCAGAGGCCCCAATAGCGGCCATAGTTAATTCATTATTTTAAAATCAAATGCCAAGTGTGGTGGCGAACACTTTTAATCCAGTACTTAGGAGGCTGAGACAGGAGGATCTGGGTTCAAGGCCAACCTCAACTACTTAATGAGGCCTTAGTGAGGCACTCTGCACCTTAGTGAGACCCTGTTTCAAAATGAAGAATAATCAAGCTGGGGGTGTAGCTCAGAGGTAGAATGCCCTGGGTTCTATCCTCAGTACCACACACACAAAAATAAATAAATAAATAAATAAATAAATAAATAAATAAATAAATAGCGTATTGATTACTATTTACCCTGTTCATCAGTACCAATAATCTGCTCACTATAATAGTTATCCACAACTATGTCGTTGGCTTTTACACACCTGGAAGAGCCATCTGTAAATCAAGAAACTGTCCCTTCTTTAGGTGTTGGGTGGTCCTGGGCCTGCACAACCTCAAAAGGGACAAGTCTAATTTTACAGCCTTTTATAAAGACTCAGAAGTTTTGGACATCAGTGCACTGGTGTGTGTGCGTGCGTGTGCGTGTGCGCGCGTGTGCGTGTGTGTGTGTGCATGTGTGTGTGTATCTAAAAGGCAGAAGCACCATTATAAATTATAGAATGTAAGGGGGAGCCAAAGTCAGAAGATAGCTAGTTAAATTAAGTAGGTAATCTTTTTTTTTTTTTTGGTGGTGGTACTAGGGGTAGAACCCAGGGGCTTTCTATCTCCAGGCTATACTCCCAGACCTATTTTATATTTTATTTGGAAACAGGGTCTCACTAAGTTGTTGAGAGCCTCACTAAATAGCTGAGGCTGGCTTCGAACCTGTGCGATCCTCCTGTCTCAGCCTCCCAAACACAGGGATCACAAGCGTGCGCCACCACGCCCGGCTGTGGGTCATCTTTTAAATGGCTCCATGAATATGACTGCTCATTTACCCCACGATAGTGCATCTGTTTTGGGTTGTACTTTCTCATTAGGTATTCAAAGCCAATACTTATCCCAATGTTGGGCAAACATAGATTTATAAAACTTTTGCCGTTAAGGTCAGTCAAGTCTCCTGAGGGTCACTCCTAGGGAATCTGCGACGCTTTTCCTCTGTCGGTTGTGCCATCTGCCAGGACAGGTCACAGCATTTCTGACCATTTGCTTCCCTTGAAGCACAGGGAACTTTCCTGTCCAGTGACCCTCCTTTTTGCAGAGCATATGCTGATGGTTCCCAGTCTTCCCTTTACCACTGAGGGCAAAGGAACTGCCCTTCCTTTAGTGGCAGACACCATTGCCCCGAAAGCTGCAGAAAGCAGCAGGGAGAATCATCTTATTGCAAGCTTATTAAACCTTAACTTTCTTCTGGCTAAGACATTGGAGGTGATGCTATTCTCTGTGCCTTTAGCTTAGATCCAGGCTGTTCAGACTCCTTATCCTGCAACCTTATAGACACTTGTAAAAAAAAAAAAAAAAAAAAAAAAAACTGAAATTTCTTTCTATTTGGCCTAACAATTTTAACCATAAGAGCGCACCATACTTTAAATACCTCATATATCAGCCATAATTTCCTTTTACTTTTACCTCTACAGTCATAAGCAACTTACTTAGTTGGAACCCGCAAACAGATCCCACAGGAGCCTACACGGCACTGGCATATTTCACAAAGAAAAAACAAATACAGACACACACATAGAGTCAACAAAAAGAGCCCACAAATAGACTAGTGGGGATCTCCAGACAACAGATAAGATAGCAAAACAAGAACCCTCGTTGACCCACGGGGACATTCTCCCCACTTACATGATACCCCTAGTCTCCTCTTAACTACAAAAGTTGCCACAAAGGAACCAATCAAATGTCCCCCTCCCTACCAAAAAGGTCCCCAATGTGAGGAATCAAAGGGCTTGGAATGCATTCCCAGGGAAACTCACCCAGCAGCAAGGTGCGTTCTAACCAATATATATTTATATAATATATTGGTTTGTATAAACCAATATATTAATTGGCTAACCTGGCAAAAACAATTATTTTTACCTTACCAAACTTAGATAAACTTATTTGTTAAAGATGTATATGTCATGTGAACTAAAAGGTATCTGGATTCTTGTTTTCAATTTAATTTATGAGCGCTAATTTATAATTAATATACCCAAACCTCACTGAGCCCAAACAGAAGTTGGCTGGTAGTAATATGGGTTGCTGGGTTCAAATGAAACAGCAATATTTAATCTGTTGTTTTTTCTTAGGTCCTAGAATTATTGTCCCAGAATTTGAGCATACAGCCCAGGGAGCTATTTGATTGGATTTTATTCTCATCTTCCTTTTTGATCAGAATTTTTCCTACTTTGTTTCCCATTTCGAATTCCCAACTCTGAATGTTTAGCCAGGCCCTTTATCAGGAGTCACTTGCACTTCCCCCAGACACTCAGAACACGAAGCAGGAGGACGGTCTCCCCCTTGGTAGGAAGCCTGCAGCACTCACCCACTGACAGGGAATAGCCCAGGTGAGCCCCCAATTGTTAGAAACAGATTTTAGGGGAATATTTTTTTTTTTGGTGCATTGTAATCACCTATCACATTGGAATACAAGACTTGAGAGGATATACAAGCACACATCATCCAATTAGCCCTCATCCAGCCCCCATCCCATTCCCTCCCCCTCCCTCAGTCCCATGCTTGTTTGGTGATTAACTTTGATACATTTGTTTATGTACCTCCTGCATTTTAAAGAGGCTCCATCCTCCCCTATTCCATACCCTCTGATTGGTCACCTTAATTGCTTCACTATAGGGCCCTTTCATAGCTCAACCTCTTCCTGTTGCCCCTTTCCTCCTAGTTTTTGCTGATTAGGGGAAGCATCTGATTTTTATTTTCTGCAATATTTCTCTGTGCATGCCACGTTGCAAGTACCGATCCCACTTTTGACGGCCCCAGTAGTGGCCTGGCTACCCGGTGGACTGATCCAGACCTCGCTGGCTCAAGCAGCAGCCTTGCCTCATGGGAGGCCCCGATTCTGGTCTTGCTGGCCCCAACACCAGTCTAACCCCTCAGCTGGCTCCAATACTGGCCTTGGAGGCCCCAGTAGTGGCCTTGCCTCACGGCAGGCTCCGATGCTGGCCATTGGCCCCGGCATTGGCCTAACCCCTCGGCAGGCTCCAATTCTGGCCTTGAAGGCCCCAGCACCGGCCTAGCCTCATGGCAGGCTCCGATCCTGGCCCCGCTGGCCCCAGCACCGGCCTAACCTCTCGGCAGGCTCTGATTCCAGCATCGCTGGCCCCAGCACCGGCCTAACCCCTCTGCAGGCTCCAATCCCGGCCTCAGAGGCCCCAGTAGCGGCCTTGCCTCCTGTCAGGCTCCGATGCCGGCCGTTGACCCCGGCATCAGCCTAACCCCTCGGCAGGCTCCGATCCCGGCCTCGGAGGCCCCAGCACCGGCTTTGCCTCACAGCAGGCTCCGATGCCGGCCATTGGCCCTGGCACCGGCCTAACCCCTCGGCAGGCTCTTATCCCGGCCTCGGAGGCCCCAGCACCGGCCTTGCCTCACGGCAGGCTCTGATAAAGGCCATTGGCCCCGGCACCAGCCTAACCCCTCGGCAGGCTCCGATCCCGGCCTCAGAGACCCCAGCACCAGCCTTGCCTCACAGCAGGCTCCGATGCCAGCCATTGGCCCCGGCACCGGCCTAACCCCTTGGCAGGCTCTTATCCTGGCCTCGGAGGCCCCAGTACTGGCCTTGCCTCACAGCAGGCTCCGATGCCAGCCTCGCTGGCCCCAGCACTGCCTAACCCCTCGGCAGGCTCCGATCCCGGCCTCAGAGGCCTCAGTAGTGGCCTTGCCTCACAGAAGGCTCCGATGCTGGCCGCTGGCCCCGGCACCGGCCTAACCCCTCGGCAGGCTCTGATCCCAGGCTCAGAGGCCCCAGCACCGGCCTTGTCTCACAGCAGGCTCCGATGCCGGTCGCTGGCCCCGGCACCAGCCTAACCCCTCGGCAGGCTCCAATCCCAGCCTCGGAGGCCCCAGCACCGGCCTTGCCTCAAGGCAGGCTCCGATGCTGGCCGCTGGCCCCAGCATTGGCCTAACTAAGGGAATATTAAATAAACATTTATGAACCCAAAAGAAACTTGGCGAGATACTTCTGTGCAGAAGGGTACACACATCATAAACCAAGACAAGTACAACACACAGGCAGTTGGGGATTTCTTGTATTCTACTAATGGATATCTCCCATTGGCTGGGGTGAGACCTCACTAGCTAATCTGGCTGACTAGTTTCCCACTGGGCAAGGTGGAGAAATAGGAAACCTATACTTTCACAAGTGGGGCACACAGACATGTGTACCAAAAAGTTACAAAATGCATTCCTAAGCAACTGTCACAAGATGAATATTGGGTCAGTTTATCTGACCTTATAACTTCGATTAAAAAGATTATTTTTCTTTCTTATAGAGATCAGGTAACTCTACATGTAGACCAAGGAGGGGGAAATGTCACAGGAAGTGACCAAGTATTTTCTTGGTGGTCAAGATATCCTATAAATAATGGGGGCATCTGAAGATATCAAAGTTTACAGCTTCCTTGTGAGGGGCCTGGCCAGAGGAGTAAGTGGGGTCCAAGTTCAATAAACTCCCAGAAAAAGGATGGGAACACACAGCCAGGGACACGAGGATGGTTAGATGACAATCTCTGGGAAGTTGTTGCGTCTTTACTGGGAACAGAAAAAAGGGTACCTAAAATACAATATTACAGTCAAAATTCCTTCTGATAGTCCTTTAAGTCTAATGTAACAATATTGGGGATATATGTGGTGAGCCGCCATTGAAAGATGGCGCCGGCTTCCTGCCTCTGAGCTTGATTAGGCACATGGCTGTGCAGGAAGCAACTCCATATTTGGAGGCTAGGGTTGCGTAACACATGACGTGGTGGTGACCTGACGAGCGTGAGCCAGTGAGTGAGTGAGATGTGGCAAGAAGTGATTGGGTGAGTTAATGTTTATAATGCCCTGCGCGAGGCAGATCTTCGCCATTCCGCCATTACGAGTATCCTGAATAAACGGCTTGCAAGAAGAGCTTCGTGTCGTGTCTTAATCGCTGGTCGAGGGACGCGACAACTGGTGGCCCGTACGGGGAAAAAACAGCTCCCGTGCGTGAAGCTCAGAACTTGCTGTCGTCAGGGAAGGTGCACCGGTAAGTCCCCTGGTAAGTTGGGGGGTCCGCGAAAAATGCGGGTAACCGCTCTCACCTGTGGATAAGGGGAGAGCAAATCCAGTAGAGCTGCGATCAAAGCAGACGGGAAAGTGACAGTAGAGCTGCGATCAAAGCAGACGCGGGAAAGTGGAAGTAGAGCCGCGGTCAAGCAGACGCGGGAAAGTGAAAAGTAGAGCCGCGGTCAAGCAGACGCGGGAAAGTGAAAGTGGAGTTGCGGTTAAAGCAGACGCGAAAAAGTGAAAGTGGAGTTGCGGTCAAAGCAGACGCGGGAACGCGAAGGTAGAGCCGCGATCAAAGCGGACCATTTTTGAATTTCATTTTGAGCTTAGTTTTGGGGTGGGGGCTTCGCAGTCTCATCCAATTTTTTTGGCTCTCCGGGAGCTACTTTATTCTAGAAGTTTAGAATTTAGAGAGTCTACTTTAGAGAAATTTTTAAATGATTGTGACAGAGCTGCTCCATGGTTTGCTGTCTCAGGTAACCTGACAGTTCCTAGTTGGGAAAAGCTTGGTCGAGATCTTGAATATGCCAAGCAACAGGGAAGCCTTAATCCCTGTGTTCTACCTATTTGGAAATTGGTCAAAGGTTGTTTAAAAGATCAAAAATATGATGATGCTATTAAGGAAGGGCAAACCGCCCTCGAGTTACTCAAAGAACAGAAATCTGAAAAGCATAAGTCAGAACGGGCAGTTAGTGAAGCAAAGGAACCTGTCTGTTCCTCACTCTATCCAAATTTGTCTGAATTTAAAGGGCCAGACTCCTCTTCTAATTCTTCTGATGAAGAAAAGGGTTCGTTAAAGAAACAAATGGCCTGTGTGTCAATTCATTCAGCCTCGAAAAAATCTCGTTTGCCTAAATTAGATCCGGACTTTCCTATGCCCTCAGGTTTACAAGATCCTCCTCCTGGGCCACCGCCATCCTTACCATCCTCCACTCAGGGATCTCATAATTCCTTTTGCCCTCAAGTTTGGTCACGTGTTAGAACTGAGCTCCCGTTGGCCTTTCCTATTTTTCAAGATACACAGGGTGCTTGTTTTTATGAACCCCTTGATTTTAAGGTCATTAAGGCATTAGCAGAATCAGTTCGCATGTATGGGGTCACAGCTTCCTTTACATTAGCCCAAGTGGAAGCTCTGGCTAAAAACTGCATAACGCCAGGGGACTAGAATGGATTAACACGAGCATGCCTCACCCCTGGACAATTTTTGGAATGGAAGACCTTTAACATAGAATATGCCTCTGATCAGGCTGCTGCTAATGCTCTTGCTGGAAATCCTCAATGGGATTGAGATATGATTTTAGGACAAGGGCTACATGCCCAAAACCAAACCCGACTTCCTTTGGAAGTTTATAATCAAATAAATTTTTGTGCTATTAGAGCATGTAAATCCCTTAGGAGCTCAGGGGAATCTGCTGGTAATCTAACCAAAATTAAGAACAAGTTGAGGTATTATGGCAGCTTGCACAGCTTGGATGTGAATGGAGATATCCTGGTCTCTGTGTTACCAGCGTTCAATATGAAAATTTTACAAAAGCCGCTAACCTGTCTCGGGAGTTGTCAATTTATCTTTTAGGCAACTGGACGGGAGAATTTGAAACCCAACTAGAGAGATTACGCACTGCCGTGGTCACCGTCAACTCGACTCGTGTGGACATCAGTTTGGCTAAAGGACTGTCATCTTGGATAACTCGTGCCATGAATCATCTAAAGGAATGGGCTGGATTGGGGGCCTTGATGGGATTATTGGTTGTGGCTGTGTTGTTTTGTGTCTGGTGCATTGCTCGTCTTCGCCAAAGTTTTAATCATAATACAGCCATGTTTATACAGGCCTGTGTGGCTATTGAGGCAGGACAATCACCCCAAGCCTGGCTCGCGGCAGCTAAGGCATAGTGGCTCAGGTTGCAAGGCAAAGCACTGCAGCTGAGGGCACAAGTTTGGTCCTCAGGAAGAGTACGCTTGACTGCACACGGGTTAGGCACCCAAGTACCCGTCCCTAGAAAAAGGTGCCAGTGATTAATAGGGGTCAAACCTCTGCTCTTACCTGTTGCCTATAAAAACAAAAAGGGGGAATTGTGGTGAGCCGCCATTGAAAGATGGCGCCGGCTTCCTGCCTCTGAGCTTGATTAGGCACATGGCTGTGCAGGAAGCAACTCCATATTTGGAGGCTAGGGTTGCGTAACACATGACGTGGTGGTGACCTGACGAGCGTGAGCCAGTGAGTGAGTGAGATGTGGCAAGAAGTGATTGGGTGAGTTAATGTTTATAATGCCCTGCGCGAGGCAGATCTTCGCCATTCCGCCATTACGAGTATCCTGAATAAACGGCTTGCAAGAAGAGCTTTGTGTCGTGTCTTAATCGCTGGTCGAGGGACGTGACAGATATAACCCACAGGACTGGGTATATCAGTTATAAATGAGGGCTCATGAATTAAAACAAAATGGATCTAAATACCTTTTAGCGCATATGACTTCTAATTCTTCAACAAATGCAGGCTAGCCAAGAATTGTATTGTTTGCTTCAGTGTAATGTTGGAGAGGTAGTGCCCGCTGTTAGGATTGGTGTGAAACTTTGTGTGAGTCTTAATTTAAAGGTAATAGACTGATTAATAAAACGGGCAGAGAAAAATCCCAAAGAGCAAAATATTCAAACTGCCTTATGATATCGATATGTGTTCAATAAATTGTACACCAAATTCTAAGAGTGGAAAGCAAAGCAGAGAGGTGGTGCTGTAAGAGAAAGATGGCTGAAGAAAGGTTTAATGCTTTGATTAGAAACAAAGAGAGGATGAGAATTAGGGAAGTCAAACATTTTTGCACAAAACAAATGTCTGAAGTATAGACAGTTGGATACCATGGTAGCAATTTCCTGCCCTGTTTGCCTCTTAATGTCAGCAAGAGACAATATATTTGTCAAATATCTTCTTATATATATATATAACAGTTGACAATTTTTTTAATTAATTAATCACTCTTACTGAAAAGAAGTATTTTGTCTAAATTAAAAGATTTCTATAAGGACTGTTTTAACCATAAAAAAAAAATCTCAATAAGTAAAAGGAAATATTAGTATGAGGAGGGCTTAAGAAAGTTGCAAATGATTTGCAAGAGATAAAAAATTATTAATTTTTTTAAAGTCACATTTAATGCATTGATTTTATGTTTTCCTAAGACATAAACTTAGTAAAAGTTTACAAAAACTGGTCTAGAGAGAAAGAGTTTGGCATTTTTAGTAGAATAACTTCCTATGTTATTTTTTTAAAACAATAAGGTTTTTTGATCTTAGTGACATTTATAAAGAACTTAAGATTTTATGCTTTATTAAGATGATCTCTTGTGTTTATCAGGTTTTAAGGGTACTTAGAAAATTGCATCTCAGCTGAGTCAGGATGGGAGATCTGAGCAGCAGATACAAAAGCTATTTTTCACCACCTCAGTTCTTGCTTAGCTGCTTAGCTAACATTCAAACAGAAAACAGACATGGAAAATACAGAATTAGCCGGGCGTGGTGGCGCACGCGCTTGTGATCCCAGCATTCGGGAGGCTGAGATCTGGAGGATCGCGGTTCGCGGACAACCTCAGTTACTTAGTGAGGCCTCTGCAACTCAGTGAGACCCGGTTTCAAAATAAAGAATAAAAAATAGGGCAGGGGCTGTAGCTCGGAGGTCAAATACCCCTGGGTTCCATCCCCAGACCAGCAAAAAAAAAAAAAAAAAAAAAAAAGAAAATACAGAATTATAAAACACCTTAGTTCAGTTCATGTGGCTTAAGTTGCTAACAGTTTAAGTTTGTTAATTTCAAAAATTGTCACTAAAAGATTAACATACTTTGGTTTCCTCAAGCTAAAACAACTACCATCATATTGTCTTCCTGATAATAGATGTTTAAATTGTAATGCCATTCTAAAGATTGTTTTGTTAAAATGATGGTTTAATCCACTGGCTGGTTATTAGAAGGGATAAATTAGTGGATAAATATAAGTAAACAAATTATATCTAAAAACTAGAGTCATCTAAATGTGCTAAAAGATTTCAGAAATCAAAAGTTAAAGGTTAAAGGTGTATAAGTTTTTATTTGTATGTGAACTGACCAATAAGATTTTGTCTTTAATTCAGAGATTTTAGCCTTAAGACCTGGTTTACATCTGTTTGTCCTGATTGAGTAAATGTCTTCTTGTATAAGAAAATACAGCTGATGGCCGGTCAGGTAACACATTTATTTTCATTGTTAATGTTCTCTAAAATTATAAAATTGTTGTCATCTAAAAGATAGAGCTAGCTGTTTTTTGTCAATACTGTTAGCTCACATAGACTTATAGTTACCAGTGTAGTCCAGTATAAAATTGGGTCAATGGACTACCAGAGGAAGGCCAGAGTAAAAATGGGTCAATGTGCAAAAAACCTTTATAGATATATAGACCTGGCTATTATGTTTGATCTAACAAGAATGAGGTACATATTTTTTCTCTGGAATGAATGGTCCCATTAATCAGCTTTTAAGTTTGACCTTTAGGATGTCTCAACAACAGAAATAAGGAGACAATTGCAGACATGGGGACAAGCCCATTTAATAGCCCTGAATTGGGTAATAAGTCTTTGCCCCTCAAGATACCAATGGCTTCCTATACAGAGAGGGAAGGAGCTAAAGGCCTTATACCTGCCAGCATGACAAAGGTGCCTGGGTTTCATGTCAAGGACTGCCCTGAGAGGAGTCTGTCTGCATCTGGGCTGTGCCATCTAAAAAGCATGCTACCCTCACCTTCGAAGGAAAGTGAGGTCAGTCTGCTCCCTCGTGGCTACCTACCCTCAGAGACTGAGGACTAAGGATGCCCAAGGCTCAGCAAGGCCCCTCTGATCAGCCCTCTGACCAGCTTGGAGAAAGCCTGGGTAGCTCTTGAGGTGACAGGCAAAATATTGTTTTTTTTAATACAAGGCTTAGTCTTCTGCTTGCTTTGTCTCTTCTGTTTTGTATCTGGGGTTGACAGCACCCCAAGGCCAAAGAAATTTGTAATGTCTTACAAATTCTCTCTTACCCAGAGACCAAGGGGGATCTAAAACAATAGACCCAACACTCAGTCACCAGTATCTCCTCCCCTACATCAGGAAAAATAATAAGTCTTCATGGGGAGTACAATGCTTTAAAATGTTCTTAAATACATAAAGTTTAAAGTGACTCCTAAGTCTTTTAAATAATTTTTAATTGCTGATATATAAACACATTAAATGATATGCTTCTTTTGGGTTTGCTTATATATAACAGCAAAAGACAGATGTAGAGAATGCATATGTTGATAAATACAGAGAAAGAAAATTTTGTGAGACTAAGAAAGCATATTGTAAGGTTTATCCTGGTTGTCCCAAAGAAAAAATAAAGGACCAGATAAAAGTCAGAGGATTCAGGCTAGTTATAAAATATTGATGGAATATTTGTTTGATTGTAAGTTTTATCCTAAGATTGTAAAGAAGAATTCAACAACAAAATATACTATGATACAGTTTTTAAAATAAGATATCCATTGTCTTTAATATTACTCCTTTGGCAAAATTAAAAATTGCTGCTGGTTTAGGAACAGAAATTGCCCTAAACGCAGCCTCAGTGGCTAATTTAACTACCTCAATGACTCGAGTGGCCAATGACACTGGACTAAATTTTAGGGAGATGCAAAGACCCTTAGCCTCATTGACACACATGGTTTTAAATCAGACTAGCCCTTGATTATTTGCGAGCTGACCAAGGAGTTTGTGCTATTGCTAATACTTCCTGTTACATACATATAACTCCTCAGGAACAATAGAAACTAGAACTGAGGACATTCTAAGACAAGCTCAGTGGTCACAAAAATGAGCTGCAAAATCTCTGTCACCCAAATATGAAAACAGATCCAAAATACGTTTCCATCTGTTACCTCATGGCTGCTGCCCTTACTGGGCCCTTTAATCATGTTGTCATTCTCATCTTTGGTCCATGTCTTCTTAAGATGCTAACCAAGTTCATCTCTTCTCATTTAGAAAAATTCAAGCTACAAATGATACTTCAAATGGAGCCTCACATGAATTTCCAAGCCCCAGTCTACCATGGCCATCTAGATTGCCCACCTCCGATGGGGTCCTAACTGCTGCTGCCCCACGACGCCCCCTTACAGCAGGAAGTCACTAAGAGCGGTCATCGCCCCGTTTCCCTAACGGCAGTTAGGGTTTCCTATTCGGAAGGGGGGGATTGAGGAGATAGAAAGGAAATAGGCAGATAGGGAAAAGGCCTTGGTAGAGAAAAGCTAATTTCCTGAGTTTCCTGAGGGGCGACAAATGCCTGAAATTCCAAAGGCTCAGGAGATAAGAAGGCCAGAGCTTCACAAAGCCATCCTGAGTTTCCTAATCAACAAACCCACCAAGCAAGTCTGACATTCCTGAAAGGAGACCCTTCAAAGGACTTGCAAATGCCCTATGCAAATTCTCCTTGGAATCCCAAAAGTCACCCTAACCACAAACAGACTTGCAAGCGGTCAGGCATCAGCCAGTCAGATGGCAAAAGGGGGACTTTCCCGCTCGGGACCCCCTCCCCTTTGGGGGAGCTGTTCTCTCTCTCACAGGTCGTGTTGGCCCTGAGAGAAGGCAGAGTGCATCTGAGGGCACCTGGCTTGGGCGACTCTCGAGTAGTGACCTGAACGCCTCTGCTGGACATCAAGGCTGACCAGGCCCCTAGGGGTGACCTGTACCTCTTTTCTGGCAGATCGCGTGGACTCTGGGAGAAAGTAGTTTGCAACTGATGGGCACTTGGCTCGGGCGACACTCGGGTAGTGACCCTGAAGGCAGCTACTAGACCCCGGAGTTCTGACCGCCCCTATGGGGTGTTCGCCACTTTTCTCTATTCCCTTCTGGCAGATCGCGTGGATGCTGGAAGAAAGCAGCCTGTACCTGAAAGCAATTCGGCTTGGGCTACTCTCAAGTATTGTCCTGAAGGCAGCTGCTGGACCCAGAGTTCCAGCCCCTTTGGGGGTGTTCAGCCACCCTTGCCCCATTCCCTGCTGCTTCCAATAAACCTTTTACTCCCCTAAAAAAAAAAAAAAAAGAAAATACAGAATTATCATTATCTAAATGTCTCATTATAATAATATAATATATAATGCATATTATATAATATATATTATATATAATATAGCATAATACTATAATAGTATATACTAATATATAATAAATGTTTCATTATAATTAGGTAATAAACATTATCTAAATGTTTCATAAAAGCTGATAAAGCTAGATGTGTGTATTTTATATATATGCAGGGTATCCAGTAAATGATCTATGCAGTGTGCACTGCATCTGACCATTAATCATAGAAAATGGTCAATGAAGTTTTCAGACTTACACCATTGATATGCTTAGTACCATTCAAAAGTCCTTGTCATTTAAGACCTGGTTTATATTTATTTGCTTTGACTGAAAAACCATTCTATTGTATTATTGTATAGGAAAATACATTTGCTCATCAGATAATAAGCCTATTGGAGATTATTACTATTGTTTCCTAAACTTATAAAAGATCTAGAGCTATTATTTGACTTGTCAATGCTGTTAGCTTACACAGATCTATAATTATAGTTATTTTACTAAGCCATGGATTCTGAATTTCACTCCAAAAGTAACTGCTAGGTTAATATATTTTTAACTTTTGTGTAACTGTACTGTTAATTATTACTGGCTTCTTTGCAAGTTAAATATGTTTGTGTTTCCCAAATATTCTCTGAAATGCAAATCTTAAGAGAACACTTCACCAAGCTGGTATCCTCTAAACAAAGATTGTTAATAGTAATAGTGAGCGCCTTTTCAAGTTTATATTTGCATTTTCCTAAATTGTATCATGACCATCTTTAAGCAAAGATAAAAGGTGCTAAAACACTTGGTATTCCAAATCATACCACTTTGACTAAAGACTGGGTATTAATAACACACACAAATATACATATATATGTATATACATATATATGAAGTCAAATTCAAACGGGGATTTGTTTATGTTGTTAAATATTATAACTATTATACAAATTGGATTTGTTTTGTACCTAAATAGTTTTGCATTGTATTTTATAATTGACTTTTAACTCTTTATAACGGACTGTTAACATTACAGATGTACAACTTCTAATCAAATAACCTAAACAATGTTTTAATAGCCATTACCTGAAAAACAGGCTAGAATATTGACCCCTATTCATTAACAAGGATCAATGAAACTGTCCTACTGGATGTTCAACAACTGGGACTTGGAGAACAATCAGGAAGTATAAGTGCTAAGAAAAGAAACAGCCAGTATTTTGGTCCTTGCTCTCCAATATCAGATAGGATCCCAAAAACTGATATGACTCCTAAGAGCTTTAAAATGCTCTAAGTCACCCATCTCCCCCAATTAGGGGGATGCAAGGACCCCAGACACTAAGAGCCACTAGTGCATCTTCTGTAAAAAGGAGGGTCAATAATAAAGGAATTATCTCCAAGGAATCAAGGAAGCAGCTATATGGTCAGCAAGACCATGGCCTATCCTGGAAGACGGCATAACTGGTAGAGGAAAAGCTTCACAAAGTCCCTAAGAATAACCCTGAGGGGCCTTAACTGACCTCAACAACAAAATAACTTTGTAAGAAGTTATGTTTTCCCAACATATGGCTACCTACTTGGTCTTGAATACCCATCAGGAAAGTATAAGCAAAAAAAAGTATGCTATTCTGAAGTCTAAAGAGAGAGCAATGCTAATGGAGTCCTTTAAGATGCTGTGACACAGCCGGGCGTGGTGGTGCACACTTGTAATCCCCACGCTTGGGGGGGCGGAGACAGGAGGATCGCGCAGGTTCAAAGCCAGCCGCGCGCGCTGGCTTAGGAGACCCTGTTTCCAAATAAAAGTGTAAAAATAGGTCTGGGAGTGTAGCCCGGAGGTGGAAGGGCTTCCAGGAACCCAAGTACCACCTAATAATAATAATAATAATAATAATAATAATAATAATATGCTATGACACTAACCTGTCTCGAGATTTTACAAACCTAGGACCACCAGATACTTAAAAGAAAAAAAGATTCTTGATTTAAGGACAGCTCTGCAAAATATGTAAGAACAAGAGACAGAGAGTTGTGAATAACTCTTATAATAATCAAACTGTTAGAGCAATAGTAGTCGATGTGCTGAACTGTTTTTGTTTTTTGTTTTGTAGAGAATTATAATCAGCAGAGATTTGTCAACTTTACCTGAGATGCCATCAGGAGAACAGCTAAACAACCAGATGCCACCAGCAGGATGCTCTAAGAGAGTCAATCATTCGGCTCCAGATATGAATTAGCTGAGGATGCTGGAGTTGATGACATCTTTGGAAACAAAAGTCATCACGTGCTAACTTAATTTGAAGAAAGAGTAGTAATGTATTTTTAATAAAAAGGAATTGTGAAAATATAACTTGATCTTTTCTATCAAAAGAATAGCTTGGTTCAAGCTCCGTTTTGCAAAAGTGCCATTGGGTAACCTTATGTGCACTTCTGTCTTTGTAAAGGTAGCATTTCCTGAAAATTGTGAGTGCCAAACCCTTCCTCCGCATCCCCTTCGGCCAAAGGCAAAGAGATTGTGAGGCTGTGTATGTTTCCACCAACAGGAGTGCAGCCCAGAAGCCCCGTGCTGAAAAGAAAATCCCCAGCAGTTCTCCGCCATACTCTTCCTGAATGCGGGACTTACTGGTGGTAGGAATCCTTTTTGTAAAAAGTCAAATTCACCCTGCCGAGCTGCTTTCAAATATGTGTCTCTTCTTATAACGCCATAGAGATTTATTTCTAACAGAGGTGAGCCCGCCCAGTCACTGAGATGATAAGCAGGAACTGTGGAGACTGAATCAAGGAGAAAAAGTGCATGATGTAATTAAAGTTACTGCTTAAGAAACCAGCAAGGAGAGAATGAGTCAGTAGCAAGTTTAAGTGATGAATCAGGCACAACGTCATGTTTCTAGAATTCTTGTCTATTTCAAGAAAGCCTAATGTCTCAGTTAAAAGAGCACCTTGGGCCTGCGGCAGCAACATCTGGAAGGGAACACTCGAGCAATTCTAATTCTTCCTCGCTGGCACCACTGGCAGCACGCGCGGCAGAGGGCGGGCGCAGCGTTCACGGGAGGAACACAAGGACAAGGCTGCTCTGATGGCTTCAGGGGGGTTCAGGCCTTTATTTGAATCTTGATTAGATCTGAAACATAGTTTTAAGGGTACAATATAACTGAAGACATGACCACCATAAGCAGACGTAAGCCAAAAAATATATATATTCAAACCACATGTTTTATATGAACTCAAATACGTTTTGAGAAGCTGGAGATGCCCTCAATATGAAAAGCACTGGAAACACGTTAAAGCAGGGCACATCCCATGTAAGAATCAGAAGCGGAAGCGATGAGCTTCTAGAAAGTTCCAAAATGTCTCTATCGGCTGAAAATGGTGGGCCCCGAAGTGAACCTGATCCACTGGGCAGAACTGAGTTTGATCAGGAGGTATCTTGGAGCCCAAGAAAGCACAGAATCAACAGGATACTCAAGAACAAATGTCCAGGACAGCGGAGGTCTCAGCCAGGAAGCTCCTGAGGACCAGTGTCTTCCCTTTCCCCCGGCTTTATTAAGATGTAATTGCCAAAATTGTATATAAGGTGTACAGTGTGATGTTTTGGTGTGTGTATACATTGTGAAATGTTTGTCATAATATAACCAACATCTAGCATCTCATTTTTTTTTTCTGTACTGGGGATTGAACCCAGGGGCATTCTACCTCCAAGCTATACCGCTGCCCTATTTTATTGTTTATTTTGAAACAGGATCTCTCTAAATTGCTGAGGCCAGCTTAGAACCTGCCATCATCCTGTCTCAGTCTCCCAAGTACTGGGATTAGAGGTGTGCACCACTGCACCCATCCCATAATTAAGATCTACTTCCACAGCTACTATAGTCTATTCTCACGATCTGTGCATTAGCTCTCTTGAATTTACTCATCCTGCATAACTGAAACTTTCTACCCTTGAGAAAAATCCCATCTCCCACACCTCACCCTAACCCCTGGTGCCAACCTCTTTTGTTCTCCAAGTTTATTTTTAGGCTCCACGTGTAAGTGAAATCATGCCATGCTTGTTCAAGGAGATTTTAAGCTATTTTTGCAAACTCTATTCAATATGCCATTTGATTTTCAAAACAAGGCTGTGAGTTCTGTGCGTGACAATAGGAGTCACTACAGGACACATGAAGAAGCCGAGGCTCTGTGGCTCTCTAGTTAGGAACGGGGCAGAAAGTAGAAGGCAGGACTCCTGGGCACAAACGAATGGGGAACCACCTTTCAGACCTGGTGACTTCATTCAAATTTTTTTAAGTCTGTAAGAACACCGACTGCTTATTGTGCATCCACCTTGTGCTCAAAATTCATGTTGGACACGCAAATCCCCAGATTCATATGTGAATGATAGTTGGAGGCAGGGCCTTGGGAGGTCATTAGAACTAGGTGGCGAGGTGCTCCTGCTGGCACTCGTGTCTCTATGACAAAAAGAGAGACCTGAGCTGGCTGCCTTCCTGTCTCGCACGCAAAGCCCTCTGCCACGCTACAGTGCAAGAAGGCCCTCGCCGCAACTACCCAATCCCCAGAACTGTGAGAAATAAATGCCTTTTCTCTATAAATTACCCAGTCTGTGGCATTCAATTGCAGCAACAGAAAATGAACTAAAAAACCTTGTAGGCACAACATCCCCTTAACCCTCCCAGCAAGCTGAGAGGTAAGCATGCTAAACAGTTCATTACCAAGACAGGGAAAAGGGACTCAGAGATTGAAGCCAGAGGTCACCCGGCCTGCGGGTGGTGAGCCAGGATTCACCGTCAGGCTGCCTGGCCCCACACACCAAGGTCTACTCTGCCATTAGGGATAAACTTAACCCTGCATATCTCCTTTTACCCAGTTATCTAGAGAACACGTTCTCTAACCTGTATTGGGGGATTTTGTGGTGGGTTTTGGGGGCCTTGGGTGTGTGTGCGTTGGTTGGTTAGTTTTTGTGATACTGGGATTCTGACATATTCCCACTTCTCTTTGCCTATCCCGCCGCACACAACTCGAGGCAGGGCGTGTACTGGGATGGTTGAGGAGAGCTGAGCTGTGACCCTGAGCTGCTGACAGAATGTCTGATATTTATAGCAACTTAGAGTCAACTACCAGGAAAAGTGTGTTCTGGATTGTTGCAGATGTCCTCAGGGGGAAAGAAAACATCTCTATGAAAAATTGTGTGGGATGCTTAACTGATGGAACCTCAGATGCGAAAGGACAATCCAATGGGTTTGAGTTCTGGTTAAGAAAATAATAAAAGGACAGCCCAGCCGGCCTCTGTGGGGAACATTCTTCAGACGCTTAGTATCTAGCCCAGGAGAGGCCCTAGGAGGGGCGCTGTGACTAGTTGTAGTTATAAATTGCCACCCAACATTTTAACACTTTTATGCATTTACCCATCAATTTAGGTCTGTCCCATTCCACCAAGAATGAGGCTGATTAACAGTGAAGCTATGATAGATTGATCCCATTAGCGGCCAGCTCTGTTATGCCCTTGGGTGGTACTCTCCCACATGGCTATGGCTTGACCCTGTGACTTACTTTGCCCAGTGGAATACAACTTGAGGCAAGCACAGCTTGAAAAGGGGTGCAGTGAAGAGCCAGGTTGTTCCAGGCAAGTCCAGTACTGGGAATGACCTAGGAAGATTTGAGAAAGCTCTGATGATTAATATATTTCAAAAATTGGGTGAGGGGCAAATCTGTGAAAGGACTTGGTTGCCAAGAAGGAGGCAACTATTCCAATGTAAATTAACCCAGCTAAAGGTAATTAACAAGCCTATAGGAGAGGGGAACTAGGACTTCTTCATTCTAAAGGCAGGTTTACATAATAATTGCATAATCTAACTAGTATGGGAGGACGGGGGCGACCTTAAAGGAGACACCTCAGCAGAAAAAAAATAAGGGGAGGAACTTTACAGGGACTTTTACTACGTCAGAATTACCTGAAACAAGATGGAGGATGTCATGTGTATAAAAAGGCTGTTCCATGTTTTGTACTTCGGTGATTTCATTCAAAGCACTCCCTCATGTTACCCCTTCTACCTCCGGGCTACACTCCCAGACCTACTCTATTTTATATGTTTTATTTGGAAACAGAGTCTCTTAAGCCAGCACGGCTGGCTTCAAACCTGCTCGATCCTCCTGTCTCTGCCTCCCAAGCGCGGGGATTACAAGCTGCTGCGCCACCACGCCCGGCTCAGGATTTACATTCTAAAGAAACACATTAACCAGCAGACATATATTGAATTCCATGCTCAGTCCTGTCGCAGGTTCTGGGAAATATAAAGGACATATTAAGATGTGATCCCCACCTACTAAGAGCTTCATATTTATAGATGCTTCTGTATTACAGTGGGCTTACATCCAGATAAACTCACTCCAATTTGAAAATATTCTAAATAAAAAATGCACTGAATAAGCCAGGCATGGTGGCACCCACTTGTAATCCCAGTACTTGGGAGGCTGGCACAAAGAGGATCGCAGGTTCAAGGTCAGCCTCAGAAACTTAGTGAGTCCCTCTACAACTGACTGAGACCCTGTTTCAAAATAAAAGGGCTGAGAATGCAGCTCAAAAGTAGACTGCCCCTGGGTTCAATCCCCAGTACCACACACACACACACACACACACACACACACACACACACACACAAAGTTAAAAAACGCACCTAGTACACCTAACCTACCAAACCTCATAGCTTAGCCTAACCTACCTTGAAAATTCAACTAAAAGTAAAGATCTCACATTAGCCTACAGCTGGGTGGAATCACCCAGCACAAAGCTTACTTTATAACAAAGCACTGGCTCTCCCATGTAATTTGTTGAATATTTTACTGAAAGGGAAAAGCAGAACGGTTGTATGGGTGTGCTTTCACACTATCCTAAAGTGGAAGGTTTGTTAAGCTGAACCACCAACCTTCCATACTTATGTAAGACAAAGTAAAAACACCACCAGGATCCGATTAAACCGTGTGGAAATTGTTTATATGCTACCCCCTTCACAGGGCCAAACTCCAGCGCCGCCTTCCTCCTGGAACCCTTCCCCCCTCCACCTCCTCAGTTTGAGCTGCGCCCACTGCCTCCTCTGGGACTTTTCAGGCCTCAGCTTGAGATTCTCCCCTAATGCTTCTCAGGCTAGCTTTGAAATTATGGTTGGATGAAAATATGTCCAGCTCTTGCAATGACGATAAAACCGTGCATCTTCTTTATTTTCTTGCTATCGTTATATAGATGACAGTTTTTAATATTTTAATGGCCACTTCTCAATCACTTTCCTTTACAATCTCATGTATTTTGTTTTATGAATTTAAGCCTCCCAACAACTAGCACAATGACTTGCACAAATGTTTGGGATTTTGTCTGCTTGGTTGGGGTTTCGGGGCTTCTTTTGCTTTTTGTTTTGGTTTTTTTGTTTGTTTGTGTGTTTGTTTGCTTTTTTGTGGGATCCAGGAACATTTTACCTCTAGACTACACATCTACCCCATTTTATTTTTATTTTCAAACAGGGCCTCACTAAATTTCAGAGAGCTTCACTAAGTTGCTGAGGCTGGCCACAAACCTGGGGTCCTCCTATTTCAGTGAACCAATCACTGAAATTTCAAGCGTGAGCCACCTTGCCCAGCTTAAAAAATGTTTGGTAAATAAAAAATTTTGTAAGGGCAGGGTGTGGTGGTGCATACCAGGAATTCCAGCAGCTCTGAAGTTTGAGGCAGGAGGACCGCAAATTTGAAGCCAGCCTGGACAACAAGTAATATTCTGTCGCAAAATAAAATTTTAAAAGGGCTGGGGACAAAACTCAGTGGTAAACTGCCCCTGGGTTCCATCCCCAGTAACACAAACTTTTTTTTTTTTTTTTTTGGGCGGTACTGGGGGTGGAACTCAGGGGCATTCTACCTCCAAGCTACACCCCTAACCCTATTTTTTATTCTTAATTTAGAAGCAGGTCCTCACTAAGTAGCTGAGGCTGGCCTCGAACCTGCGATCCTCCTATCTTAGCTTCCCAAGTACTGAGATTACAAGGACGTACCACCGTAGCCAGCTCACAAACGCTTTTAATAAAAAATTAATAATAATGTCAAAAGAGTTTAGTATGAGGAAAAACTCTAAAGCAGCGTGGTGGTGGAGACTTCTGGGAGCAAACGGAAGTTCAGGTTCTCAACAGGGGACAAAATTAAGACCTCACAGACTCCACAGTCAGAATTTTGGGGCCAGGAACTTGGATGAAGAAATACTGACATCTTTATAGACACTAATCTACAATTGAAACTTAGTATTTCCTTCATTATAAATGTAGGCTATAAGCCACAGAAGTAGATATAACAGATATTTTCTTAATACAGAAATATATATATATATATATATATATTTTTTTTTTTTTTTTTTTTTTTTTTTGGTGGTACTGGGGTTCCTGGAAACCCTTCTACCTCTGGGCTACACTCCCAGACCTATTTCAAACTTTTTTATTTTGGGGAACAGGGTCTCTTAAGCCAGCACGGCTGGCTTTGAACCTGTGCCATCCTCCTGTCTCCGCCTCCCAAGTGCGGGGATTACAAGCGTGCGCCACTGAAACGGGGGTTTCTTGCGAGAAAACCCCGGCGAGTTCTTGTCTACGGAGAGAGAAGAATGACACCCGCAGACCTCAGGAAGGGGAGTAAAAGGTTTATTGGAAGCAGCAGGGAATAGGGCAAGGGTGGCCGAACACCCCCAAAGGGGCTGGAACTCTGGGTCCAGCAGCTGCCTTCAGGACAATACTTGAGAGTAGCCCAGGCCGAATTGCCTTCAGGTGCAGGCTGCTTTCTTCCGGAGTCCGCACGATCTGCCAGAAGGGAATAGAGAAAAGTGGCCGAACACCCCATAGGGGCGGTCAGAACTCCGGGGTCCAGTAGCTGCCTTCAGGGTCACTACCCGAGTGTCGCCCGAGCCAAGTGTTCATCAGTTGCAAACTACTTTCTCCCAGAGTCCACGCGATCTGCCAGAAAAGAGGTACAGGTCACCCCTAGGGGCCTGGTCAGCCATGATGTCCAGCAGAGGCCTTCAGGTCACTACTCGAGAGTCGCCCGAGCCACGTGCCCTCAGATGCACTCTGCCTTCTCTCAGGGCCAACATGACCTGTGAGAGAGAGAACAGCTCCCCAAAGGGGGAGGGGGTCCCGAGCGGGAAGTACCCCCTTTTGCCATCTGACTGGCCGATGCCTGACCGTTTGTGGTTAGGGTGACTTTGAGATTCCAAGGAGAATTTGCATAGGACATTTGCAAGTTCATTGAAGGGTCTCCTTTCAGGAATGCCAGACTTGCTTGGTGGGTTTGTTGATTAGGAAACTCAGGATGGCTTTGTGAAGCTCTGGCCTTCTTATCTCCTGAGCCTTTGGAATTCCAGGCATTTGTCGCCCCTCAGGAAACTCAGGAAATTAGCTTTTCTCTACCAAGGCCTTTTCCCTATCTGCCTATTTCTATCTCCTCACCACCATGCCCGGCAATACAGAAATCTTTTTAAAATATGTATTTTGCAATGTCTCAAAATATCATGTATGTTCTCACTACTTCGCAACTGTAATGTTTCCTAATGTGATGGTGAAGAGGCATTCCTCTAGCACAAATTTGGGGGGTTAGTGACCTATTAGTTAATAAATAATCATCACTATTAATAATATAATATAGGGCCGCAGCTACTCAGTGAGGCCCTCTACCCTTAGTGAGACCCTATTTCAAAATTAAGAATAAAAAATAGTGCTGAGGGTATAGCTCCGAGGTAGAATGGCCCTGGGTTCAACCCCCAGTACTGCAATTTTATTAACTGTTTTCAATTACTTTATAATCTTACATATTTTATGAATTTTAAATCTTTTCCTAGAAGGGGCCTATTGGCTTCACCACACCGCCAAACGATGTTTATGACACAAAAATGGCTAAGACCCCCGGGACCCCTCCAAACCTGGGAGGAGGGAGCAGACATCCCAGCTGGTGCTGAGATTAGAAAGGCCACGGGAGGCAAAGCTCCTCCCCTCCCCATCCCGGAGGAGACAGTCTCCTGGGCCAGACTGAGTAAAAAGAAGGCGACTTTGCTAGCATAATAATGCGTCCATGGAGCAAGAGAATGGCTGATTTGTCTTAGACATGGAGAATTTAAATTTTTTCTTTTTTTTTTTTTTTTTTTTGGCTGATCCTGCAGATCCTGGGAAACCCCAGATCTAATACCCACTTCCAGGGTGAAGCCAGAACTCTGAGCAGAAGGCTGAACCCTAAGCTTTCAGGAACCTCACCCCTCCACACACTACACTCAAGCTGACCCCAAAAAGAGGGGCTGGTTCCGCAAGCAGCAGCGAGTGCATACCCTCTGTCTGTGGCTGACTTGCTGGGAGAAAGGACGTTTTGCATCATTCTTGGACCCCGAGGAAGTACAGAATTGGTCAACACTAGGACTCTCCCTTTGAGGAATGTGAGGGTGACAGCGTTCCCGCCCAAATGTTCCAAGCTTAACAGAGGAGTGGCCCCGTGTGGAGACAGTGTGGAGGCCGCGTTTTGAGCCAGAGGGTGTGGCTGGCTCAAAAGGAGAAGAGAGCAAAAGATGGGTGGCTCCAGGGTTCAACTATTAAGCCAAGATGCCCAGTTAGGAGGTGGGGTTGGGGACAGAAGGCTGGATCCAGAAATCCATCTGGACCTGGACGGAATAGGAAGTGCACCCAGGGAATGACCCACATAGCAGTGGTCATTAAGATTCACTAAAACATGGCTAAAGAACAAAGGCGATGCAGGCCATGGTGTCGCACGCTTGTAATGCCAGTAACTGAGAAGCTGAGACAGGAGGCCCGCAGGTTGAGGACAGCCTCAAAAACATAGGGAGACTCAGCAGCCTAGTGAGACCCTGTCTCAAAAGCAAAAACTAAAAAGGGCTGGTGGTGTAGCTGAGAGGTAAAAGGTAAATGCCCCTAGGTTCGAATCCCAGTACCACGAAAATAAAACTTGAAACAATTCAGTAGGCCTCTTTTGTGACCTGAGGCCAAGTGGGAAGCCTTTGCAGGAAGGGGCTTACACTCAGCCTGAAAAAGGAAGGTCTCGGCTGTGGCCTGTGGGAGGGCAAGCAGTTCCCACGGAGGCGCAGGAGGAGGTGCGGCAGGGCTGTGAGTGGGAGCAGCTGCCCAGGAGGCAGGGGACCAGCCAAGTGGGCGGAGGGAGCGTGGAATCTACAGGGCAGCAGCATCACATTAAGTTTCTGTTTTTCCAAGACGATCCAGTTTTTCATTAGCGAAAGAAGGAAACTTCAAATCTAGGGTATTTAAAGGTCGTGTGAAAATAATAGAAACCTCAAGTTGAATCCGTTCCCACCTAAATAATTCATGTTTAGAAACAAGCAAGGCCACTAAAACCATTTCAGCCCGGATCCCAAAATGGAATCACTCAACTGTCCCCGAAGATGTTTAGATGCTCTGAGCCACTCTGCTGACCAAGAAGGCGGCCCACAGCAAGCCGGTCGTCCAGGTGGTGGAAGCAGAAGCGGAAGCTCCTGGAGACAGGAAGGCAGGAAGTGGGTCAAGGGAGGGCGGCCCCCTCTGAACTCGGCAGCTTGGTGAAACTTTGATCCACCATTTGTTTAGCACCTACTGTGTGCTGGGCACTTAACATACATTTTTCTAATCCTCCACACCAGCACTTCCGAGTAGTATTGTTTCTGTTTTTATCCCCCTCTGAACAGATAAGGAAGCAGGTGGGGGCAAGTGAGGCTACTTGGCTACAGCCCACAGCTGAGGAATGGCGGGACTCATGGCAGAGCCCAGGACTGCCTGGCCCCAAATCCCACCCTCTTCCATCCAGCCTGTGACCTCAACCAGACTGGCCCTCACCGATGGAAAAATACAAATAAAAAAGTGCCATTGAAATGGGGGTTTCTTCTGCACCCCCCAGATGAAAAGGGGGAGGGGTTCCTGAGAAGAAACCTGGAGTTTCATCATAGATGAAACAGTTTCTTGAGAAGAAACTCGGCATTTCCTTACAGGGTTCTTGTCTACGGTGAGCAAAGAATAACACCCGCAGACCTCAGGAAAGGTAGTAAAAGGTTTATTGGAAGCAGCAGGGAATGGGGAAAGAAGGCTGAACACCCCAAAGGGGCAGGAACTCTGGGGTCTAGCAGCTGCCTTCAGGACAATACTTGAGAGTAGCCCAAGCCGAATTGCCTTCAGGTGCAGGCTGCTTTCTTCCAGAGTCCACGTGATCTGCCAGAAGGGAATAGGGAAAAGTGGCCAAACACCCCAAAGGGGCAGTCGGAACTCTGAGGTCCAGTAGCTGCCTTCAGGGTCACTACCCGAGTGTTGCCTGAGCCAAGTGCCATCAGTTGCAAACTACTTTCTCTCAGAGTCCACGCGATCTGCCAGAAAACAGGTGCAGGTCACCCCTAGGGGCCCTGGTCAGCCTTGATGTCAGGTCACTATCCGAGAGCATCCCGGGCCACGTGCCCTCAGTTGCACTCTGCCTTCTCTCAGGGCCAACACGACGAGAGAGAGAGAGAGAGAGAGAGAGAGAGAGAGAGAGAGAGAGAAAGAGAGAAGAGGAGAGAGGAGAGGAGAGGAGAGAGGAGAGAGGAGAGAGGAGAGAGGAGAGAGGAGAGAGGAGAGAGGAGAGAGGAGAGAGGAGAGAGGAGAGAGGAGAGAGAGAGGAGAGAGAGAGGAAAGAGAGAGAAGCGCTCCCCAGAAGGGGAGGGGGGTCCCGAGAGGGAAAAAACCCCTTTGCTGATTGCCTAGGGCCATTGCCCGACTGTTTGCAAGTCCTCTTTTGGTTAGGGTGACTTTGGGATCCCAGGAATTCTGGGAAGCAGCTCTCAGGATTTGCATAGGGTATTTGCAAGTCCTTGAAGAATCTCCTTTCAGCAGAAGTGAGAGACTTGCTCTTGGGTTTGGGCTCCTGGGTTTGTTGATTAGTAAACCGATGGCTTTGTGAAGCTCTGGTCCTTCTTATCTCTGAGCCTTTGGAATTTCAGATATTCATCGCCCCTCGGGAAACTCAGGAAATTAACTTTTTCTACTGAGGCCTTTTCCCTATCTGCCTATTTCCTTTCTATCTCCTCACCATTAACCCCCTGTGACAGCCAGCAACAGAAAATATTCCCCAATTCTAGTGTGGCTTCTCTCTTGAAAAGGTTTTGTTTTTTTGTTGTTTTTTGTTTTTTGTTCCAAATTTAACCATTTTTACTTTTTTTCTGTGTGTGTGTGTGTGTGTGTGTGTGTGTGTGTGTGTGTTTCTAGGGATTGAGCCCAGGGTCATTCTACCTCTGAGCTACACCCCCAGTCCTATTTTTTTTTAAACAGGGTCTCAATAAGTTGATAGTTTCACTATTGACTGAGGCTGTCTTCGAACCTGCCATCCTCCTGTCTCAGCCTTCCAAGTACTGGGATTACAGGTATGCACTGTTACATATCAGTTGACAGACTTTGCCAAGGAGCCCAAATTTAGAAAGTGCCTGGTCTCACACTCCTTTGCTGGATTTTGCCTCCCTTGAGACCCTGAACTCAGTTTCAACATTACAACTAGCCAGCCAGTGATTACACTGTAGGCTGTTTAGTCGTGAGTGCAACCCTGAGTGGTTTTTTAGGGCTTTTTTTTTTTTTTTTTGCGGTACTGGGGGTGGAACTCAGGGGTCTTTCTACCTCCAAGCTACACCCCTAGCCCTGTTTTTTATTCTTTATTTTGAAACAAGGTCTCACTGAGTTGCAGAGGGCCTCACTAAGCAGCTGAGGCTGGCCAGGAACCATGATCCTTCTGTCTCAGCCCCCTAAATGCTGGGATTACAAGAGTGCATCACCGCACCCGGCTTCTCAGGGCTCTCTTTATGCACCAAAATCACAAGCTCAGGAGTGAAGAATTTAGGTTCCCACAGAATGGACAATCAACGGTCCCCCACCCCCACCCCGCAGTAGACGTACAGATCAAGTGGGAATTGCAGAAACCAGGAACGGCATTTGCAGGAGCTCAGCAACCATGCCTGTCCTTCTATTGTCCACCTTTTTGTTACGGTGAAATATGTTACGGTGTGGGATGATATGGTTTTGGGGAAACTGTCCTCAGGGACCCCTATTAGGGTCCCGGACACAATTTCCCTCAAACCACAACAAAACCTGAAAAACAAAAAAACTGTGGGTTCTTGCCCTGAGCTAAGTATAAATACACATTATCCCGGACTCTTGCTGAAGATTTAAAGAAGTTTATGAAAAAGATAGAAATACAGAAGATAGTTACCAGAATGTCATGGGGGGAGGGGGTGGTTCAAATGAATGCCCACCCAAGATACAGCACGCGGACCGGACTTTTTATACCCATGACCTCCATCTTGTTTACGTAATTCTGACATAGTAAATGTCCCTGTAAGTTTCCTCCCCCAGCAAGGTGTGGCAAGGTGTCACCTTTCAGGAAGGTCGACCCCTCCTACCATCCTAGCTAGATTGTGTCGATCTGTCTTTTTCTCCTATTGACTTGTTAATTACTTTTATCTAAGTCAATTTGCAATGGAATAGTTGCCTGCTTTTAGGCAGAAACCAAGTCCTTTCACAGATTTTTGAAATATAATAATCATAGCTTTCTCAAATCTCCCTAGGCCATTCCCAATACTGGTACACTTTTGATTGTTTTAGGATAAAAGTTCCTAATGGCCTTTGTTGCTATGCAGGTGTAAGCCAAGCAGGAGTCAGAGGAGCCCAAAAGGCAGCTGTGCATGAGGAGCAGGGCATCTGGTGATGAACGTGACTGCCTTGGGTCGCCTCGGGAACATCATGGCGTTACTGAAGCGAAGGCCGAGGCTCACTTTTTCACAGCACCACCCTGCCCGTCTCTCAACTTTACTTTTTAAAATAAGATTTCATGCTCTTATTTATCGAGTGAATGGAGAGCACCACTATGTGTCCTGCCATGTGTCCATGTTGGAGACACAGCCCCAGTGCTTGGGTGACTCACAGAGGGAAAAGGGCCAGCACCAGGGATAGCGGGCAAAGTTTTCATAGAAGGGAAAACCTGAAGCCAAGCGCAGTGGTGCACGCCTGAAATCCTAGTATCTGGGAGGCTGAGACAGGAGGACCACAGGATTGAGGATAACCTCAGCAACTTAGACCCTGTTTCAAAAACAAAAAATAAAAAGGGCTAGGTTGAAGCCCATAGGTAGAATGCCTCTGAGTTCAATCCCCAGTATCGCGCACGCACGCACACACACACACACACACACACACACACACACACACAAATCAGTTTTAATTAAAAAAATAAAAAGGGCTGGGGATATAGCTCAGAGGTAAAATGCCCCTGGATTCAACTTCCGGTACCAAAAGAATTTTTGTTTTGTTTTGTTTTAATCAAAGTATTACCTGTAAATCTCTCAAAAAGCCAAATAAAGTCATTGAAAGGTTTGAGGAGGAAGAAGAGAAGTGGGAGATGAGAGACAGCTCAACAGCAGTACAGGCTTCATTGGAATAAAAGCTTCAGAGGAGGGCCTCCAGGAAAGGTTGGAGCCCATGTCCGCTTACAGGCCAGAAGTTTATATAGGTTGTTTTAAGGAGGTTTTATAGCCAGGCATGGTGGCGCATCCTTGTAATCCCAGTACTTGGGAGGCTGAGACAGGAGGATCCGGGTTCACGGACAGCTTCAGCTACTTAGTGAGGCTCAGTAAGACCCTGATGCAAAATTAAAAATAATACAAAATAGGACTGGGGCATAGCTCAAAGGTAGAATGCCCCTGGGTTCCAACCCCAGTACTGCCAAAAAAATAAAAGGTTTTACAGGGACGGGGAGTGGTAGTTTGCTATGGCCGAGACGGGATGTTAAGAGGAGATTCCACAGGGCTGCAGTGGGGTGAGTTAGCTAATACCAAGGGGGGTGGTTACTTCAGGGTTAAGTGGGATAATGGAACTATGTGTAAGCAAGACTTGGGGATTTCTGGTCACGATTTAGTCACTTGTTTGACACTCTAACAGTCATCCGTCAGTATACTTGGGGATTGGTTCCAGGCACCCTGCAGATACCAAAATGTGAAGATGCCAACTCCCTTAAATAATTGTGCAGTATTTGCATATAACCTACATCTTCCTACATATTATACTTTAGATCATCTCAGAATTACTTATAATCCCTAGTACAATGTGAATGCTATACAAGCAGTTGTTATACCGTATTATTTAGGGAATAATGACAGAAGGAAAAAAGTCTGAACATGTTCAGATGTGATTTGCTTTGTTTTGTTTTTCAACAACTTTCCATCCACAATTGGTTGAGTCCGGGCCTGCAGAACCCAAGGACGCAGAGGGCCGCCAGAGAGCGCCTTAGTGCTGTAGGCGTCCAAGGGAGATGGCAGCCTCTGCTCCCATCCCGCCCCGTCTCCCTCTCCTTGTCCCCTGAAACTGTTTCTTCTGCTACTTATCTCCCTATTTTAGGTAATATGCATGCTCTTCGATCTCCTGAGTCATCATCTTAACCTTGAGATGAACTTGAGGCTAGAAAGGGTTTCTTCCATGTCCTCTTCCCCTCCCCCACATCCCAAAATGATTAGATCACCATTGGTTTTTTGTTGTTGTTGTTTTAATCCATAGTCTACCTTTTCACTCTTATGATAACAGCAGTGTATTTTATTCCTGGGCCAAATAGTAAACCATAATTATATTTAATTATTACTTCATTTTTATCCACTTAGGTTTGTTTGTTAGACAATTGATTAACTCTTTCCATGCCTTTAGTATAATGTTCCACCTGACCAAACTGCCTGATAAATTGTCAGGCTCATTCATTTTCCTGGGAAAGAACTTCCTCACCCCCTAGAGCTTCCTGACCTCCTGCCACTCTGGGTTTTTTTGTTTTGTTTTGGTGGTATTGGGGGTGGAACCCAGAGGCTTTCTACCTCCGGGCTATACTCCCAGACCTATTCTTATATTTTATTTGGAAACAGGGTCTCACAAAGTTGCTGAGAGCCTCACTAAGTAGCTCAGGCTGGCTTCGAACCTGTGCGATCCTCCTGTCTCAGCCTCCCAAGCGCTGGGATTACAAGCGTGCGCCACCACACCCTGCTGACCTCCTGCCACTCTGGACCAGCAGCTATCTGCAGCAAGGCACAGCTGTCCTCCTGGGAAGAGGAATGCCTTTCCTTCCCCTCCCCAGTGTTGGGCTTCGTGTGTGTGTGTGTGTGTGTGTGTGTGTGTGTGTGTGTGTGTGTGACTAAGGATTGAACTCAGGCTACCCTACCTCTGAGTTATACTCGCAGCCTTATTGTATTAATTATTTTGAAACTGGCTCTCACTAAGTTGCTGAGGACCTTGCTAAGTTGCCAGAGCTGGTTTTGAACCTGCGATACTCCTGGTATAGCCTTCCAAATACGAAAATTAAAGCCAGGCGTGGTGGCACACGCTTGTAATCCCTGCGCTTGGGAGGCTGAGACGGGATCACACAGGTTCGAAGCCAGCCTCGGCTACTTAGTGAGACCCTGTTCCCAAATAAATATAAAATAGGTCTAGAGGTATAGCCCGGAGGTAGAAAGCCTCTGGGTTCCACCCCCAGTACCAACAACAACAAAAAAATTCCAAATAGGGAGATTATAGACACTTGCCACCATGCCCCACAGGTCCACTGGTTTCACTTGAGTGCATCCTTGGGTGTCTTCCTGAGAAAAGGTACAGGAGGTCAGCTATGTGGAGACTTGGTGTCTACAAAGCTCTTTACCTCCCCCTTCGTGTTTTACTGCTCTCCTGGCTGGGTATGGAATGCTCAGTGGGAAAACATTTTCTGTTATTGGAAAACATTTTCAAGCAGGATTCTGAAAAGCAGCACTCGAGCCTCGTGTGGTGGTGCACACTTGTAATCCCAGTACTTGGAAGGCTGAGACAGGAGGATGACAGGTTGGCACCAGCTTCAGCAACTTAGCGAGCTCCTGTTTCAAAATAAAAGCATAACCCGGGTGTGGTGGCGCACGCTTGTAATCCCAGCATTCGGGAGGCTGAGACCGGCGGATCGCAGTTCGCAGACAGCCTCAGCTACTTAGTGAGGCCCTCTGCAACTTAATAAGACCCTGTTTCAAATTAAAGAATAAAAAATAGGGCAGGGGGTGTAGCTTGAAGGTCAAATGCCCCGGGTTCCATCCCCAGACCCGCAATAAAAATAAATTAATTAACTAAAATAAAAGCATAAAATAGGGCATGGGGTGTAGCTTAGAGGTAGAATGTCCTTGGGTTCAATTTATACGAAGGAAGGAAGGAAGGAAGGAAGGAAGGAAGGAAGGAAGGAAGGGCATCAGTCCATTGTCTTAAAACTTCCAGAGTTGTTGTTAGAAGGCTGAGGCTGTGAAAGTTGTCAGAATCAAAATGGAGTCGTTTTTGTCAAGGCCTGACCAAAATAAATATAAACAGAGCCAGAAGGTTCTAAATGAGGCGCTCTCCTCAGGCATGTGTGCCAATAACCAGAACCAGTCACAGAGGACACTGCCAGAGCCACAGGCCTGCACAAAGGCCACCGCCACCCTACACAGAAACACGTCTGCAAGGTCATCTGCCAGCTGCTGCCTCTCAGCCTCAGGCTGGAGCCACCTGTGGAATCAGTCTCTGCAGCCAAGGACCACAGTTTCCAGATAGTCCATGTAATCCTTCTCACTGTGTGCCTTAAAAAACCTCCCTCCCTCTGCCAGGCTTGGTGGCTCACACCCATAATCCCAGTATTTGGGCAGCTCAGAAAGGAGCGTTGCAGGTTCGAGACTAGCCTGAGCGATTTAGCAAGAACCTGTTTCAAAGTAAAAAGGGCTAGGGGTACAGCTCAGAGGTATACTGTGGCTGGGTTCACTCCCTAGCACCCCAAAAACGAGGAAAGAAAAGGAAGAAGCAAACCCGCACTTTCACGAAGCAAACTCACTTGCCCAATCCCAGCTCTGTTAGATCTTGCCTTTGTTTAATTTTTTGTTGTTGTTCATTGTAGGTTATTTTGCTTTATTTTTAAAACTTTTCTATCTTGATCACTAAGTTTTTTGTGTGCCTCCTAAAACTTTATACATAAAGCAAATGCTTTATTTGCCTGCGTTCAAGCCCACCCCTTTCCAGCAACTAAAGAATTGCTCCTGACCCCTGCATCCGAGACGTCATGCGCTGACCCTGCACGTGGACCGTGTTGTTTTGCTTCATTGATTGAGTTGGATACCCAGGGGAACCTACACATCTGGAACTGGTGTCCTTTAATTCTGAAGAATTGTCACATATTATTTCTCTGGCAGTTTCTTTCTCTCTTTTCTCTATTTCTGGAACTCCTATTAACTGAATGTTGGATTTCCTGGGTTGGTGCCCTGATTTCTTGTACTTTCTCTCATTTTTCTTCTAGCAAGTAGTGTGTGTGTGTGTGTGTGTGTGTGTGTGTGTGTGTGTATGTGTGTGTGTGTGTGTATGTGTGTGTGTGTCTTGTTTTCTTGGTACTGGGCATTAACTCAGGGTTTCATGCACGCTAGGCAAATTCAGTGCTATGCCACTGAGCTACATCTCTAGCCCTTTATCTCTCCATATTTCTATTTTTTTTTAATTTTATTTTATTGGTGCACTGTATTCATACATCATAGTGGGATACATACTTTTGTAGACATACATGCACACATCGCCCAGTCACCCCACCCGATCCCCACCCCATTCCCTCCCCATCCCTCCTTCCCATGCTTGGCTTAGTGGTTGACATCTAGTATTATAGCAATTTATCCAAAATTAAAAATGTTAATCTCACATAACAGTTTCATTTGTCTGATACCAAGCTTTTGATAACTTAAAGATAACATTTCAATATTTCTTTTTGCTTTCTTTCTTACCAGAGCATATTTTTTTCTGTTTTTTTAGGTGAAACTATCATATATTCATATATTTATTTTTCAGAAAAAAATCTATCCTAATATGGAATATGAATTCTAGATACCCAAAACGATCTTGAAAAAGAACAAAGCTAGCAGATATATATTTTCTGATTTCAAACCATATAAAGCTACAATAATTGAAACAGTGTAATACTGTTCTAAAGGAAGATATATAAACCATTGGAGTTAAATACAAGCCTAGAGCTAAATTCTTCCCTATATTGTCAAGTTATTTTTGACAAGGTTTCCACGAACATTTGGTGGTGGAAATAATAATCTTTTAACTAAATATTGTTGAAAAATAATAATTACATGGAAAAGAATAAAATTGGACCCTTACCTAATCCCACATACAAGTATTAACTCAAAATAGATAAAAGACCTAAATATAAATCTTAAGACTATAAACTTTTAGAAGAAAATCTGGGTCATAAAACCTCACAACATTGAAATTGGCAGTGATTTCTTGGTTATTATTTCAATGGCACAGGCAACAGAAGAATATACAAACTCCCTAGAAAATAAAAAAAAATATATTGTATATCCAAAGACAATGTAAACAGAGTTAAAAGTTACTAATAGAATTGGATAAAATATTTCCAAATGCTATATCTGAAGGTATATTAATATTCCAACTAGAAATCCTAAAAATTAACAACAATAAAGGCAAACAATACAATTTAGAGATAGGTAAAGACTAACAAAAATAATGAATCTCCACAGATAACCAATCTTAGTTGTCTGTTGGATGGAAAATCTTGTTTCTCTGCTTCTGGTGTGTGTTACCTATTTCTTCTTTGTAGTTAATCTCTTTGAGTATTTTCTCTAGCGCTGGTTTGGAAGACATAAATTCCTTCAGTTTCTGTTTGTCATGGAAGCTTCTTATTTCTCCATCTAATTTGATAGAAAGTTTTGCTGGATAGGAAATTTTTGGCTGGAAGTTGTTTTCTTTCAGAGTTTGGAATATGTTACTCCAAGCCCTTCTGGCTCTCATGACTTGGTTTGGGAAGTCTGGAGTGATTCTAATTGGTTTGCCTCTGAATGTCACTTGGCCCTTTGTTTTTGTTGCCTTTAAGATTCTCTGCTTGGCTTCCACATTAGTCATTTTGACAATTATGTGGCGTGGGGATCCTCTTCTCCGATCCTGTCTAGAGGGAGTTCTATAAGTTTCCTGGATCTGTGTATCAACCTCTTGCTCTATATTTGGAAAATTTTCTGCTATTACTTCCTTGAAGAGATTGTTGATCCCTTTGGTTTCACTTTCTTTTCCCTCCTCTATTCCAATTATTCTTAGGTTAGCTCTCTTAAGATGGGCCCATATTTCTTCAATATCAGATTCCTGCTGTTGGATATTTTTTTCTAGATTAGAAACTATGCGTTCATTTTTGGATTGCTCATCTTCTAAGAGCGAGATTCTGTTCTCCATGTGTTCTAATGGGTTGTTTGTGCTTTGAATTGAGGCCTTTACTTCATTAATTGCATCCTTTATCTCTTTTGGGCTCTCTCTGAGTTCTTTTCGAAGCACCTCTATTATTTCTACAGTTATTTTCCTGATTTGATCTTCTAGAAATCTCTGATTTTCTGTTTTATCGGGTTCTGATGTTGTGGGGTTGTGGGCATTCATTACTCCAGTGTTATTCCTCTTTCCCATGATTTTGGAGGTTTGTGCCTTCTCTGGGTTCTTCCCTTAGGTCACTATGGCTTCACTTAAGGTGCTCTGGATCTCGAGTCTGTATTATCTCAGACCCCACTACTCCTTTACTGGGTTGTATCACAGAGTCTCCGACCCAGGGAGTCGATAGAGGCTGCTTTAAACTATGGGGGGTGCCAGGTTGGGCGTTCTCCTATGGTGTGATATCTCTGCCACCACCACTCCCTCACTGGGTCAAGTCCCAGGAGGTACAGTACTGGGATTTCTCCTCTGTGGCCCGCAATTTGACTCACTGTTCTTGAGTACGCAGATGTAGCTGTACTGGACTCGGTGAATTCACTGCTGCTGCCGCCGCCGGTGGCAATATGGCGCCTCTGCCACGCCCTCGGCCGTGAGGCGGGCGTATTTTTTCTTCTCTGGTTTTGATTTCCACTCTGAATCCCTGCAGCGTGTGCTGAGCTCGGCCACTGGAAGCTTTAGACGCTCTCTGTGTGGAGAAATCCCGCCTGGCTGTTCCGCAGTGGCTCACCTCGGCTTGCTGTAGCCGTCCGTTGAGTTCGCCGCTGCCGCCGGCAGTATGGCGCTGCTGCCACGTCCTCGGGCGCGTGTGTCTCCTCTGTGGCCCTGAGCTCTGTTCTCAGTCCGCTTTCTCTCTGGAGCCTGGTGGGTTTTTTTGTTTTTCTGGTGATGGTGTTTTCTGGCTATGAAAGGTGCTGGTTTTGTGGTAATGGAGATTGGTTGTTAGCGGGGCTCTTAAGCCCTGCTTTTCTCGGTCGCCATCTTCCCGGAAGTTCCAGTGTCTCTTCTCTCCATATTTCTAGAAAAATTTCCTCGACATTATTTTCCAACTCTTGATAATTTAAAAAACTTGTCGTCAGAATCTTTACTTCCAGGAGTTATTTCTTATTCTCTAATTATTCCCTTTTTATTTCACTGTTACTTTTTCATGAGCACAGTCTTTTTTCTCCCTAAGAATATGAGTTATAGTTTCTTTGACCTCATATTCTGCTCTGTTTCTTTTTTTTTTTTTTTTTTTTTTTTTTTTTTTTTGCGGGTCTGGGGATGGAACCCAGGGGCATTTGACCTCCAAGCTACACCCCCTGCCCTATTTTTTATTCTTTATTTTGAAACCGGGTCTCACTGAGTTGCAGAGGGCCTCACTAAGTTGCTGAGGCTGTCCACGAACCGCGATCCTTCAGGTCTCAGCCTCCCGAATGCTGGGATTACAAGCGTGCACCACCACGCCCGGCTCTGTTTCTTCTTGATTCATATTTTTCTTAGAGAAAAACCAAGGAGAAGCAACCCTCAGATACCAGTGATCATAGACTGTCCTCGTGTTTCAGAGCAGGCCAGTGAGCCCGCTGGAGGTGTTAGGTGCCTGAGTTCAATTTACACATGGGATAGTTTCACACTAGGATAATCCCAGATGCTTAAACCGAAGCATTTGCGGGTCCTTTCTTGGGTTGTTTTATTTTGCAGTCACTGGGGATGGAACCCAGGGGCATTCTAACTCCGAGCTACACCCCCAGCCCTATTTTTTATTCTTTATTTTGAAACAGGGTCTCACTGAGTTAGTTGCAAAGGGCCTCACTAAGTAGCTGAGGCTGTCTGTGAACCTTTATCCTCCTGTCTCACCCTCCCGAATGCTGGGATTACAAGCGTGAGCCACCATGCCCAGATCTTTGGGGTTGTTTAGTTCCTCCAACGAAAACTCCCTGCAAGTCCTGTGGAGTGAGGGGTGGGGGGCAGATAGAAGCCTGATGCTGGAGTCCTGGAGTTGGCTGGGGAAGAGGGGTGGGAATCACACCAGTTTACATCCAGACTCGACCCCTGACTCTAGGACTCCCACCCTACCCTTTCTACACATGACACCCTGAGACCAGAGCTTCTGGCCTTTCATAGGAGTAAGAAGAACAGTCACCATCCATGCAAGATGGAGCAGGGGCTTGGAGGCTCACCTGCTCCTCGCACAGACTTTGGAAGCTCTGCCTCCTTTCAGGCCCTGTGGTCCCCTGCCTGTGGATCCCCTGTGTCTGCTTCTTGACACTTCCTGGGGGGTGTCAGGGATCCTCTGTCTTCCCCACCTACGAGTGCAGAGCTGTGTTCCCCCTCTCCTCTAGCAATTTCCCCTCAGTACATTGAGATTTCGGCAGAGTCTCTGAATTCCATGAAACACAAGAGTTCAGACATCTGCCCCTATCCCATTTAAGGTCCGGGTGCAGGTTTCAGGAGGAAAATGGGATAAAAACCTTTCTGCCACCATCTTGGAAAATGAGCAAAATCTCAAAGGGGAGGTAGGAGCCAGCCAGGCGGATAAGGCTGGGGACCGTGTCCCTGGCCGAGGGATGGCATGACCAGGCACAGAAGAACGGCAGAAACCCGCCTGGGCTTTTGCATGGCTCGAGTTAGCCCACAGAAGAAAGGCAGCAACACTGAGGAAGAGGGCCATGCGGGCCTTCAGGGGCCAAGAGTGTGTCCTGGCTTTAGAACCAATGGGGAGCTGGAGGAAGGGGTGTCAGGGACCAGATGTGCTGTCTGCGGCAGCATGGCTGCTGTGGTTGCATCTGGAATGTCCCCCGCAGTCTCTGATGCTCATGGGGGCCATGGGAAGTGATGTGATGGGGGGGGGGGTCCGGCCTCACCAGTGGATTCACCCTTTGAGGACCAGATGGGCCACTAAGAGGCGGGACTTCCTGGAGGAGGTGTGCCCTAGACAGGATTGTCACCTCCTGAGCCTTCCGAGGGAAACCTGGCAGGGGTGGGCGGAGCGATAGCAATCCCAATGGTGGGATGGGCAGGGCCTGTGACTAAGGGAAAAGGGCCCTGAGGGCAGAAGGAGGGGCTTTGAGTTTGAGCACGTAAAACAGATGCAGGGAAACAATATTTAATACAACCCTCCTTAAGAGTCCGGTCTTTTTGTGGTGCTGGGGATTGGACCCAGAAGCATTCTATCTCTGAGCCCTTTTTACCTCCCCGCCCTTTTTACTTCTTGCTATGTTGCCGAGGCTGGCCGTGAACCTGTGATTTTCTTGTCCCAGCCTCCCAAGTACTGAGATTACAGGCATGCGCCACCGCGCCCCACCAGATTCCTGTTGTTAAAGCCATCTGTGTGGGCCTTATACAGCGGCAGTCCACGTCCACACGGCATCGCAGGTCCTGCCTTTCCAAGTGTCAACAAAACCTCGGTGGCCTCCTTTCATCTGGCCACAGAAGAGCCCACAATTCCGCCTGTTAAAGCACTCTGCGTCTCTCCTCCCAGGCCTGCGTTCTGCACATCCTAAAGAGAGCGGTGAGGAGACTGGGGTGCTCTTGGCAGGGTCCTGGCCCGGCTCTCAGCCTTCTCCAAGTCTGAGGCCCCGAGGACCCCTGAGAGCCACCATATCTGCTCTGCCATCTAAGGCAAAGCCTGCTGAGGTAGGAAGCCCAGCCATGGCCCCTGTGCCCCAGGTACCCCAGAGCACCCCAAAGGCAGGATGAGTCAGGTTACATCAGGGTTGACCTAGACCTGGGAGGAGGGGCACCCACACAGGGAAGCTGAGGCCCTGTGGCTGGGATGGAGAAAGAGGAGTGGACCCATGGTTGTTATGGTAACAAGGGCTCCCAAGATGGAGGGAAGGGAAGAGGCAGCCTGGCTCCAGAGTTGCCATAGCAACCCAGAACCTTGAGGCCAGCTTTGAAGACAAAAACCACAAACACCCTCCACTTAACAAAGAAAGATGCCCAGAAGCATCTGCAGTCCAGAGAGCTACATGAAAGAGGTCAAGGTCTCTGGGTCTCCCAATTGACATCACAGGCTTCTTAGGGGCAGGAGGGCTTCCGCTTTTCTGGGAAAACAGAAGGCCAAGGCTCGGCAAGCCACAGGTTGATTCAGCAAGCATTTACTGAGCCTACTGTGTGCCAAGAATGCAGAGGAACAATAAGCCCCAGACCCTGTTTCAAGGGAGGGACTGGACCTTCACACATCTGTGCAAGGCTGCTGCTGGGAGCAGGGGAGGAGCACTTGACTCTTTTCTGACACAGTATGGCAGTATCCATTAAAAATTTTAAATGCAAGCCAGGCGTGGTGGTACACACTTGTAATCCCAGCATTTGGGAGGCTGAGACAGGAGGATCACAGTTCGATGACAGCCTCAGCTACTTAGTGAGACCCTGTTTTCAAAATAAAGAATAAAAAAAAAAAGGGCTGAGAGTATAGATCAAAGGTAGAATGTCCCTGGATTCCATCCCCAGTACCGCAAAAAGTAAATAAATAAAAATTTAAATGCAGCTGGGCATGTTGGTGCACATCCATCATCCCAGGACTTGGGAGACTGACACAGAAGGATCGCAGGTTTGAGGTGCCTCAGCAACTTAGTGAGGCCCTCAGCAACTTGGTGAGACCCTGTTTCAAGATAAAAAATAAAAAATAGGACTAGGGGGTGTAGCTGAGAGATACAACGCCCTGGGTTAAATTCCCAGTACAAAAGAAATTAAATAGAGCTGGGTATGGTGACATACACCTCTCACCCCAGTACTTGGAGGCTGACACAGGAGAATCACAGGTTTGAGGCCAGCCTCAGCAACTTAGTGAGGCCTTTGGCAAATTAGTAAGATCCTACTTCAAAATAAAAAATAAAAAGGGCTCAAAGTGTAGCTCAGAGGTAGAAGGCCCCTGGGTACAATCCCTAGTATAAAAAAAAATTAAGCACATGTGCCCTGTGATGAAGCAACCCCGTTTCTAAGACTGTCCCTGCAGAATCTTTCCATCTGAAAGCGATCAACACCGTATATTCTGAGACAATAATGATTAGGAAAAAACCTAAACGGCCCACAGTGGGAGCTACTTAAATAAACTTCAGTGCATCCAAACTCACGGAACACACAACACTCAGGTGTCTGCAGGACGAGGAACTGGACCGACCCAGAGGCTCAGACGGGCGCAGCACTTTCACTTCCAACTCATCTGGATCTGTTACGAGAGTTTGCAACGCTTTGTCATCTGAAGACCATGATACCAATTTGGGAATAAGGGGAAAGCTTGGTGCTCTATGAGGTTTATGGAGGTGAAGGACAAAATACTGTTTTTAATACAATGAAGGGGCCGGGACGTAGCTCAGTGGCAAAGCGCCCGCTTTGCAGGTGGACACTCTGGGTTCAATCCCCAGTTCCAAAAAGACAAGAAAAAGCCGGGCGTGGTGGCGCACGCTTGTCATCCCCGCGCTTGGGAGGCGGAGACAGGAGGATCGCGCAGGTTCGAAGCCAGCCGCGCGCGCTGGCTTAGGAGACCCTGTTTCCAAATAGAAATGTAAAAAGAGGTCTGGGAGTGTAGCCCGGAGGTAGAAGGGCTTCCAGGAACCCCAGTACCACCAAAAAAAAAAAAAAAAAGACAAGAAAAAAGAACCCCTTGAAAAAAATAAGCTAATACAATGCAAAAGGCCACAGCAGAGAAGCATTGCGGGAGAGCTCTGCAGAGCAGCAGGAAGGTGGGAAGATGTTGGGGCTTGCATCTCAGTTCCTCATGAGGGAGGAGAAGGAAGAGTTTGCGAGACTCTTGAATCCCTAGACTTACATCCCGCCAGAGCTGGAACAGACACCTCAGCTTACAGATGGGGGAACCGAGGCCCATCTGGGGAGAGTGAGGCCCCCAGGCCAATGGGCTTATGCCTTCAGGTTTTCCCTGGGCCTGCTGGAAACTGGCACCATCCTCCCAGGACCTAGCCTTCTGCTCCTCCTGAGTCCAAAGATTCCCAACAGATGGGGTCCGCAGTCTATGGTCCTCGGAGCCCTCAGAAAGAAGAGGGGTTCAGTCAGAGGTGCCTTTTGATGTCCAGAGGGCAAGGGTCCGTGCTGAGTCAAGGCCGACCACGGGGGAGGCCAAGGCTGGCCTGCAGGCAACCTGGGGCAGTGCTGGGGCACTGGGCAGCACGGCCAGTGCTCCAGAGCGAGTCCGAGAAGAGCTTCTGGCACCTGCCTCTCTGGCGCCCTGCACCACGCCAGGCACCGTGGCAGAGCACTGGGCTCAGGAGTCAAGCGCCCTAGAATCTAGGACCTGCCTGTTCCGCACGCAGTAGGCTGGTCCTGAGCCTTGAAACTCAATGGAGCAGTAAGACCAAGGAAGACACCTGAACTCACAAAGAAATGTGTGGAACGTGGCCCCTTCCTGGGGGAGGAAGGCGTAAAGCCCCTGGAGCATAGCACTGAGAAGGGCCAGCTGTCTGCACTGACCCAATTAGTTAAAAGAAGAGGCAGGGCTGATGCTAATCACACCTGAACTGTGTGGGACTCCTGCTCAAGACACGCTCCCAGGCAAGAAGTCCTCTCGTTTGACTTCGAGAAAATAACAGCCACGGCCAGCACTGCACGGGTGCAGGAAACAGGTGTGAGAGATGTAGACTCCACCCCCAGGGGCAGAGGGTCTGCCTCACGCTAGTAGCCTCCAAACAGGGGAGTCAGATCTGTGAACACTGGACCCAAAAAGGGTCACCTGGCAAATAATCTGGGATATCACAGACACCATCCTTCCGCCTTAGGATCAATCGCCATGACTGTTAAATTATTAAAAGCTCTGAAGCTGGGCGTGGTGGCGCACTCTTGTAATCGCAGCATTTGGGAGGCTGAGACAGGAGGATCACAGTTCATGGACAGCCTCAGCTACTTAGTGAGGCTCTTTGCAACTCAGTGAGACCCTGTTTCAAAATAAAAAACAAAAAAATAGGGCTAGAGTTGTCGCTCGGAGGTAAAATGCCCCTGGGTTCCATCCCCAATACTGGAAAAAAAAAAAAAAAAAGCCCAGCAGCAACACTTTTCCCAAAAGTAAGGCCCCGGAACACCCTCTTATATTATATTCCTATAGAGTCTGCAGCACAGGGGTACCGTGGAACACATCTTAACAAACACTGACCTGACCCCTAGAAACAGCGCTAAAGGGGGGCTCCGACAGTTGGGTGCAGGGCGCATCCTTGGGTGGGGTCTGCCCTCGGTCCTTGGGCCTGGGCCTGGTGCCCGGTGAGCTGAGGAGGTCCCCGTTCTGTGACTCTTGGTCGTGAGACTCTCGACTCTGGCTGGCCTCGGCTGCCGAGTCCAGGACTGAAGCTTGGCTGTGGCAGAGCTGGTTTGTGGCTCGGGGACCGGCGCTCTCAGGTGGGCGGCAGGGTCAGGCATCTGGAACCGCCAAGACGCAGATGTTCCAGCGGCTCTTGGATCCCGGCCTGGGCGCCTGCTTTCCCTAATTCCAGTATCTGGCTGCCGCTCACCTAATTCATATTCCAATGTCAACACTGCATAATCTCCCCCAAACACGGATGGCCTTGGAGCTGGGAAAGGGGTAGAGACAGCCCTGGAGCCAGCAGCAGAGACCCCAGGGGAGGGGAATAGGAAGGACCTGGCAGCCACTCAAAGACCCTCTCTCATGCCCAGAGAAGGGGGCCCAGAGCCACCAAAGTGGCCAGCTGGGCTACCTGGGAGGGGGGTCCCCTATGCTGAACAGGAAGGGGAGCACCTTCAGTCAGGTCTCTAGCTCCAGTCAGTTCTACCTCTGTCTGGCTGTGTGACCATAGGCGAGTCACCCAACCTCTCTGGGTTTATTCCATTGATTAAATGAAGAAGTTGCTGGTCTTTGAGTCTCACTGGTTCTAACCTTGGAGAGGAGGCAGTGGGTCTCTGAGCACAGTACAGGGCTCCTGGGATTTGCCAGCTACAGCATTCTCACCTGTAAGCTGGGAGTCCTAATGGCTCAGTGGAATTAAATAAAACCCAGCAGGTGCGGCCTAGATTTTCCATGCTGGGCAGTGAAGGGTGTGGAGTAGCCTGCGCCCCACTGAGCCCTTTCTCCACCCAGGCCCCACAAGATCCGCAGGTCCTCAGTCTGTGAAGGAGAGAGGGTGACGAGCCCATTTTATAGAAGCAAAAACTGAGGCTTAGAAACCAGCACAGGGTCCCACGCTGGAAGTGAACCAAGGACTCTGGAGGCCAGGCCCCGGCCGTGGCGTCCTGCAGTGTCTTTCCAAGCTTTGGCGATGGCTGAGTGGATTGGCAGCTCCACCTGGCCTGACTTGGTGCAGGTCTGAGCACCACTGAAGGACGAGGCTGCACACAGCCCTAGAGGCCCTGCGCGCACCCCACTTCTCCCACCAGGCCTCCCTGCCGTCCCCAGGCAATGGCCTCTCCCATTCTAACTGCAAACTCCCTGGAATTCAGTGACCTCCACCCAAATTTCCCCCCAGGGCCACATCCTGTCTGACTTCCAGAGCAGGGCTGCTCATAAATATGTGGGAGATTTGCGTGTGACTTGCATACACTTCAAGGACCTGGGAGACAATTTCAAGTAAAGCTGCTGTGCTCTCTCTGTTTCTCCCTCTTCCTCAGCACTCAGCTTGCTTTCCCGTTTCTGAGCGGGTAAGGACGAGGAGGAGGAGTTATTATTTGAAAATCAATAGTTGCCATGATTGCACACCTACTATGTGCCAGGCCCAAAGCATTACTATGTAAGGGGACAAAAAAGAGTGCTCCTCTTCCCAGCCCAACTGGGAGACTGACGGGGCTCCCGCAGGTGAATTTCAAACCACTTCTTTACTGTGACTGCTGATGGCTGATTTGGGAGGAGATATCATGGGCCTATGGTTATCTATTTTTATTTTTTATTTTTGGTACTGGGAATTGAACCCAGAGGCAGTCTACCTCCAAGCTACATTCCCAGACTGATTTTATTTCTTGTTTGAAAACAGGGTCTCACTAAATTGCTGAGGCTGGCATTGAACCTGCAATCCTCCTGTCTCAGCCTCCCAAGGACTGGAATTACAGGCCTTCGCCACCATGCCGGCTTCCCAGGGAATTCCTAAACACATTAATGTATAGGCACCAGGGCAGAAAATTTGAGATCAAAGATGAAAATACATAGGTAGAGGTCAGAACGCCAGCTCTGCCACGGAACCAAAAGCCACGTAACCCCGAGCCTCAGTTTCCCTATCTGTAAGAGACACAGTGTCAACTGCCTCAGAGGTCTGCATTGAGGAGAAAATGAGGGCATGCACCCAGGAGCATTTTATAAACTCTAAAGGAATGACTTTTCAAACTGCAGTTCCCAGCCAATAAGTGGGCCTCAAAAGCAATTTAGTGAGTTTTGACTGGCATTGTTTTTTTTTTTGTTTGTTTGTTTGTTTTTTTTTTTTTTTTTTGGTGGTACTGGGGTTCCTGGAAGCCCTTCCACCTCCGGGCTACACTCCCAGACCTCTTTTTACATTTTATATTTGGAAACAGGGTCTCCTAAGCCAGCGCGCGCGGCTGGCTTCGAACCTGCGCCATCCTCCTGTCTCCGCCTCCCAAGCGCGGGGATTACAAGCGTGCGCCACCACGCCCGGCTGGCATTGTTTTTAATGAAATAGAATGGAACTAAAAACAGAATAAAAAATTGTACCATGAAACTCATGTATGGGAACTCACATGTATGGGAATGCTGGATCACAGCATTCTTCCTGTGAGTAGAGGTCAAAAACATTTTATTAAAAATTAATAGGCCGGGTGTGGTGGTACGTACCAGTAACCCCAGTGCTTGGGAGGCTGAGCCTGGAGGATCACAGGTTCGCGGCCGGCCTCAGTGATTTAACAAGAACCTGATCACTTAGCAAGACCCTGTTTCCAAATAAAGTATAAAAGAAGGCTGGAGGTGCAGCTCAGAGGTAGAACACCCCTGAATTCTATCCCCAGCACCAATCATAACAGTTCTACCTTTTTATTTTTTAATTTTTTAATTTTTTTTATTTTTGGTGGTACTGGGGTTCCTGGAAACCCTTCTACTTCTGGGCTACACTCCCAGACCTATTTTATATTTTTATTTGGAAACAGGGTCTCTTAAGCCAGCGTGGCTGGCTTCGAACCTGCGCGATCCTCCTGCATCTGCCTCCCAAGCGCGGGGATTACAAGCATGTGCCACCACGCCCAGCTAATAACAGTTTTGAAGCTGCGAGTGTAGCTCACTGCTACGAGTGCCTGATCCGCACGTGCAAGGCCCTGGGCTCCATCCCTGGAACTCCCCAAAATAGATAGCAGTGCCCCAAACGTGGGTGTAAGTCCTCATGACTTTGGGTTAGGCGATGGTTTCTTAGATATTATACCAACAGCAAAAGCAACAAAAGAAAAAAAAAAGATAAATTGCACTTCATCAGAATTGTAAACTGTGCTCCAAAGGGCATTATTAAGAAACTGGAAGGGCAACCGACAGGGTGGAAGAAACTTTGCACATCACATACCTGATAGAAATCTAGGATCTGGAATATGTAAATAACTTACGACTCATCAAAAATAAGTCCGCTTAAGAGTGGACAAAAGACTCCAATAGACATTTCTCCAAAGGAGATATTCCAGCAAGCACAGGAGAAGATTCAACATTGCTAGGCATCAGAGAAGTGCAAATCCAAATCACGGTGCGAGCCAGGCATGGTGGCACATACCTATAACCCCAGCACTTGGGAAGCAGAGACAGGAAGATCGCAGGTTCAAAGCCACCCTCAGCAACTTAGTGAGACTCTTGTTTCAAACTAAAAAAGTTAAAAGGGTAAGGGTTGTAGTTTAGAGGTGGAATGCCCCTGCTTTATTATTATTATTATTATTATTATTATTATTATTATTATTATTATTTTGGTGGTACTGGGGTTCCTGGAAGCCCTTCTACCTCTGGGCTACACTCCCAGACCTATTTTTACATTTTTATTTGGAAACAGGGTCTCCTAAGCCACCGCACGCAGCTGGCTTCGAACCTACACGATCCTCCTGTCTCTGCCTCCCAAGCGCGGGGATTACAAGCGTGCGCCACCACACCCGGCTTTTTTTTTTTTTTTTTTTAGTACTGAGAATTGACCCAGGGGCTACATCCTCGGTCCTATTTTTTGTTCTTTATTTTGAAACAAGGTCTCACTAAGTTGCGGAGGACCTCACTAAGTAGTTGAGGCTGGCCACAAGCCTGCAATCCATCCTTCTGTCTCAGCCTCCCAAGTACTGGGATTACAAGCGTGAGTCACCATGTCCAGTGGCAATATCTACTAAAAATCAAAACTGTTAGCCGGGCGTGGTGGCGCACGCTTGTAATCCCCGCTCTTGGGAGGCAGAGACAGGAGGATCGCACAGGGCTTAAGAGACCCTGTTTCCAAAAATAAAGTATAAAATAGGTCTGGGAGTGTAGCCCGGAAGTAGAAGGGCTTCCAGGAACCCCAGTACCACCAAAAAAATAAAATCAGAACTGTCCATCCTCCTACTTGGGGGCCACAGTCTTCAAAAATACTCCTAGAAGGAAGTAACAATAAATACGAGTACGTTTGCTATGGCAGGAAAATGGATAAATGCCTAGCAATTAAGTGATTGAGTAATAATCATTATTTAGTCCTAGGACTGGGCAAATGTAGATATCAGTCAGTGGCAGGTGAAGAAAAAAATGCCGTAAAACCAGCAAGGATGGGGAGAAAGACAGCCTTTTCATGACCAAAGAATTCCAACTAATAAACTGGATAATCTCCACGTACCTCCCCTGGGATATTTATTCACTGCAAAGGGAAAGATGGCAAGTTGGAAACCAGAAGCAGCAGGTGCCTGCCACCTTAGCCAAATGATCAAGGTCAGCACCCCGAGAACAGGATGCGTGGATATCACATCCACTCTGAGGAAGCAGAGGTAGTCAGGCCCGGAACCTGTGCTCTGGCCCCGCGTGGCGCGCAAACCTGTGATCCCAGTACTCGGGAGGCCGAGACAGGAGGATCACAGACTTGAGGTCAGCCTCAGCAACAGAGAGAGGCCTCTGCAACCTAGTGAGACGCTGTTTAAAATTGAAAAATAAAATAGGCCCGAGGGGGTGTAGCTCGAAAGTAGAAGATCCTTGGGTTCTATCCAGTACCACCCAAAAAAAAATGTATAATCTCAATCTAATCATGAAAATCAGCAGACACAGAGGAATGCTCTACAGGTAAGTGACCAGTGACCTTCCAAAGGGTCACGGTCATGAGAGAGAAGAGCGGAGGCACTGCCTGAGACTGGAGCGGATTAGAGACCTGACACTAAATGCAATGTGAAGCCTCCATTGGTTACCAGGACACAACAGGGTTATTAATTTTTAAAAACATTTTTTTTAAAGCAGGGTCTGAATAGAGTCTACAGGTCAGCTATTAGTTCTGTGCCCAGGTTAATTTCTTAGTTTGATCATTATGTTGTGGTTATGCAAGATGTGAACATTAGAGAGGGCTGAGTGAAGGGTATTAAGGGAGCTCTGTACTATTTTAGCAACTTTAAGTCTAAAAGTGTTCCGGAATAATTTTAGACTTATAACAATGGATTTTACAATCTCATTTTTGTATGAAAAATTATTATAATCTGTTGAGTGCCAGCTGTTTATCTTCTATAGTGGGTCGCAACTATTCCCCAATCTACAGGGCCATTTGAACACACACACACACACACACCTACAGGGCCATTTGAACACACACACACCTACAGGGCCATTTGAACAGACACACACACACACCTACAGGGCCATTTGAACACACACACACACACACACCTACAGGGCCATTTGAACACACACACACACACACGAACACACACACACACACCTACAGGGCCATTTGAACACACACACACACACACACACACACACACACACACACACACACGACGGCATGCCACCAGGGAGGCTGAGATGCGTCCCTCGGGGTGAAGCCTCTACAGGCCAAGGAACAGGAGCGGTTCCGGTTCCGGCAACAACCGGAAGCTGGGAGGGAGGCCGGTCCGTCGCCCTCAGAGGCCCTGAAAGCAACATCGCCAACACCGTGACCTCAGATCCGGCCTCCAGACCCCTCAGAAAACTCATCTCGGCTCGGTGCAGAGCCGCTGTCCCTTATCCACGGTCTTGCTCTCCAAGGTTTCAGAACCTGCTGCAGTCGACAGCAGTCCAAAAATACTACGTGAGAAATTCCAGACATGAACAATATATAAGTTTTAAATGACATGCCGTTCTGAGTAGTGTGATGAAATCCCACACTGTCCCGCCTCCATCCCACCCGGGATGTGAATCAACCCCTGTCCAGCGCATTCGCACCATATACATTACCTGCCTGTTACTTAGTCACCCCTGTTAGCACACTGTCACACACATCCCCAGATTTTTTTATTGTTTTTTGTTTGGTTTTTGTGGAACCCAGGGGCATTCTACCTCTGAGCTACACCTTCAGCCCTATTTTTTTTATCCTTTATTTTGAGACAGAGACTCACCAAGTGGCTGAAAGCCTCACTAAGCTGCTAGGGCTGGCTGCGAACCTGTGATCTTCCTGTCTCTGCCTCCCAAGTACAGGGATTACAAGCATATGCCACCAACTAAGTTGCTGAGAGTCTCACTAAATTGCCAAGGCTGGCCTTAAACCGCAATCCTCCTGTCTCAGCCCCCCAAATGCTGGGATTACAAATGTGTACCACCACACCCAATGAGGCTCCACATTTCTAAGGGGTCCCAGGTAGTGGTGGTAAAAGCCTGTAATCCCAGTACTTGGGAGACTGAGACAGGAGGATCACAGGTTCGAGGCCAGCCTCAGCAATTTAGCAAGGCTCTCTGCAACATAGAGAGACCCTGTTTCAAATAAATAAATAAATAAATAAATAAATAAATAAATAAATAAATAACATAAAGCCGGGCGTGGTGGCGCACGCTTGTAATCCCCGCACTTGACAGGCAGAGACCAGAGGATGGCGCAGGTTCGAAGTCAGCTGTGCTGGCTTAAGAGGCCCTGTTTCAAAAAAAAAAAAAAAAAAAAAAAGGATAAAATAGGTCTGGGAGAGTAGTCCGGAGGTAGAAGGGCTTCCAGGAACCCCAGTACCACCAAAAAAAAAAAAAAAAAACCATAAAAATAGGGCTGCAGGTGTAACTCAAAGGTAGAATGCCCCTGGGTTCAATCCCCAATCAAAAAAAAAAAAACCTCAACTTCCTCTGCTACACCCTCGTTTGTAAAATGTCGTTCCATCTGCCATAAGACTTTTCCTGGCAAGGAAGACTGGGTGCGAGGCGGTGGGGTATCTGTGCTGTCATACACACACCCTCAGCCGCCTTGCCCCTCAGGGCTCCTGGCCCCCAGGAAAGGCTGGGGATTTGGCCGGCCCGAGCCAGGAAGCCAGCGAGGCAGCTTCCCATTAACTGTAGCCGCTCCCTGCGATGCTGCCCGCATGCTCCCTGATACTCAGCAATGGGCGTCAGACAATCAGACCACGCAGTGCAGAGACTGTGTGATGAACCTCTGGCTGCTTCTCAGAGTGGCCCAGGGACCCAACTCGCCACCTCTGGGGAGGAACAGGCTGCCCTGCCCTTGGGCTCCAAGGAGGATGTTCTCAGGGCAGGGTCCTAGAGCCAGTGAAAGGAGAGAACACAGCGGCCATACCGGGGAGCCCTCTTGCCTGCCCTGAGTACCAGTCAGCCTTTAGCCTCCTCTGTCTGCTACTGCTGGGCTCCACCCAGTGGTTGTTTGTTTGCTTGTTTTGTGGTAATGGGGATGGAACCCAGGGGCATTTTACCTCCAAGATACACCCCCAGCCCTATTTTTTATTCTTTACTCACTGAGTTGCAAAGAGCCTCACTAAGTGGCTGAGGCTGTCCACGAACCACGATCCTCCTGTCTCAATCTCCCAAATGCTGGGATTATAAGTGTGCACCACCACACCTGGCTTTAAAAAAAAAAAAAAAAAAAACAGCATCTAAGTTGTTGAAAGCCTCACCAAGTTGCCGAGGCTGGCTTTGAGTCTGCGATGCTCCTGGTCTCAGCCTCCCATGTACTGAGATTACAAGCATGCACCAACACAGCTGGCTGCATCCAGTGTTCTTAAAACCTAAATTTCCTTATCTTTTATGTTAGTTTTATTTTATTATTTATTATTATTATTATTATTATTATTATTATTATTATTATTATCCCAGAGATTGAATCAGGGGCATTCTACCTCTGATCTACACCCCAACCCGTTGTTGTTGTTGTTGTTGTTGTTGTTTTGCGTGTCTGGGGGTGGAACCCAGGGGCATTCAACCTCTGAGCTACACCCCCTGCCCTGTTTTTATTCTTTATTTTGAAACAGGGTCTCACTAAGTTACAGAGGGCTCACTAAGTAGCTGAGGCTGTCCATGAACTGCGATCCTCCGGTCTCAGCCTCCCGAATGCTGGGATTATAAGCATGCGCCACCACGCCCGGATTTTTTTTTTTAACAGCCTCACTAAGCTCCTGGGGACCTCACTAGGTTACTGAGGCTGGCCTCTAACCCATGATTCTCCCATCTCAGCCTCTCAAATACTGAGATTACAGGTACCACCATGTAATACCACATGCCCAACTATTTTATTATTTTTTGTGTGTGATACTGGGATTCCTGGAAACCCTTCTACCTCCGGGATACACTCCCAGACACCTATTTTTTTATTATTTGGAAACAGGATCTCTTAAGCCAGAGAGGCTGGCTTCAAATCTGGACGATCCTCCTGTCTCCGCCTCCCAAGCGCAGGGATTACAAGCGTGCGCCACCACAGCCAGCTTACTTTATTTTTAAGATTAACTTTATTGGAATTTCTTTGCCTCTTGAAGGCCAGAATTGGTAAGACTATCTTCTACTTCTAGTGTCTTTATGAAAAGTAGGTGAGAAAGATTGCACATCACTTAGATGGTTCCCTCAGTGCTACTCAGTTTCCTCCCTGTCTGGGCGGCGATGTCGCCATGTGTAAAGTGGGGTGAGCCCACCGTGGGGGCTCAAGGGTGGGCTGGCCTTGTGAGCAGGCCTGGGGACTTCACGTATCATCCCTATTGTCCTCGTTGCTGAAACACACACCACACAGCCATGTGCACACAGCCCGACACAGAATACACAGATGCCCACACAGACACACACCTGCACCGACACACAGACTTATGCACGTGCACCTACAGACAGACACACACAGAGACGCCAGGGGGTTTGGGCATGCGCACTCACAAGTGCACGCACAGAGCGGCTGGCTTGCACACAGAGGCTCAGACTCACTCCATACTTTGAATCCGCTGGCCTCAAAAGTTGCCGCAGACCTTTTTCCCACGACTCTTCGCAGCTGAGCGTGTGATTCCAAAACCTCCCACAAGAGGGTGCTCGGGCTCTAGAAGTCCGCAGTCCCTGGGGCTGATGCGCAGAGATAGGGAGCGGAGCGGTGATCTGCGCCCCCTTCCATCCAGAACAGAGCAGCCGAGGAGGGGGATGGGGACTTGGCCCAATCCGTGCAGCGATTTCTGCCCCGCTCCCCACGGGGATCGCGGTCTGAATGGCGTACGGGGCATTTCCGCCATAGTGTCTAGAGAGAGGATGGGGGAAGACAGGGATAGTACGTTCCCCTCGGGGTTTGTCAGATGTCCCTAACTCACTGGCTCTGTGACTCTAAGTAAGCTACTTGACTCCTCTGTTTCTCAGTGAGGAAGCTGGCCATGCTTCTCGGCCCCTCTGGGCGCCCTGTGCACACACCTTCCCGTATCCATACACGTCCAGATCTGCAGATCCGGCTGCTTCTCCCATTCAGGTCTCATCACGGCTGCCCCAAGCAGCCCCCAGCCCTCTCTAAAGGCGGCCCCCAGCTCTGTTTCGCTTGCCCAACACTTCTTGCTGCTTAAACCTCCACACTTATTCATTTGTGTGCGTGTCGACCTTGTCTGCTCCAGGAGAATGTAAGGTTCGCGACAGCACAGGTGTCCAGTTCGCCTCATATCCTGGCACCCACCAAGCCTAGCACTCCTCGGCCTCCCGGAGCCCAGGGAAGGGGCTCGCTCTCTCAGGGCCCCACGGGCGGCCTCAGCTCTGTGCTCGTGCTGCCCTCTAGTGGCACGGGGTCCCCATCGCACTCGCTCGCTCCTGCCCACCGGTCCCCAGGGCACGTGTGGGTGTGACCCTGTGGTGGAGCGGGAGGAACTTGCATCCCATGGTTCATCCCGCCCGGACTCAGATGGATGAAGGACTCTTTCTGGCATCTAGGGTTTGAATGCCCAGCTACATGAGTAATCAAGATGGTGGCACGTGCTTGGATGGTTGGCATCCCAGTACTTGGGAGGCTGAGACATGAGGAACGCAGGTTCATGGACAGCCTCAGCTACTTAGTGAGACCCTGTTTCAAAAGTAAGTGATAAAATATAGGGCTGGGGGTATAGCTCAGAGGTAGAATGGCCCTGGGTTCAATCTCCATTACTGGGGGGTGGGGGGGATGAGTTCAGTCTTCAGTAGCGGCTGTGGGTCCTGGGAAAGATGGCTTGGAGTGAGGTAAGTTTGGCACCTGCCCCTACAAAGTCGCATGGAGTGAGCCAGATAAACCAGTCAGTCTGGCTCCCATTTTAAAGACAGGGTCACTGAGACCCAGACAGACAGAAAGGTAAAATTACCCGGCTTGGCCTAAGATAACCCTAGGATCTTCCATCATTCACTCTCCTCCCGCCAGTAAGCACAGGGATGACATTTTATGCAAAGCCTGTGTTCCCAAACACCTTGCTTAATGCAAAACACGCATAACTCCTGACTAATTTTGCCTAGAAATGAATGCAAAGTAGAGCGGATGTGTTGCATAAATCCACCCCACTGTGGCATCTTCTCGCTTTAATGTCGCCTCTTATTTTCCCGGCATTATCTCTAATATTTCACGGCGCGCTCTCCGGTAAATTAACAGCGCAGCACTTTCTGCCAGCGGGCTGGCCTTCTTCATAACATTTTATCACATCTCACTCCCTTCCCAATGTTATTGATTTCCGGGCGCGTGTTCCAGCACCACCACTTAAGGAACGCTTGGATGACATCGACACAGGCCGCAGATAAGAGGTTTAGAGTTTAACTGCGAAGGTGGAGAGGGTGGCGCACCGGAATCTCCTGCAGAAATTGGGAGCTGAGATGCGCAGAAGCAACGGCGCATGCCCGTAAGAAGGCAGGTATTTCTGCTTAATGACCAGGGCTGCGGCGCGTGCGGCAGGTTTATGGTCCCCAGTTAACAGCAAGCTTAGCCCCTCCATCTCTAGACTGTGCAAATCTCAGCTCTGTTTCACCGGAGGGCTTTGCACCGTTTCCAATTTAGTGCGCCAAACATGTGTTAGCATTTTCAGGCTACACCTGCCAACGGCACATAGTTTAAATTCTCTTGAACTGTGATCTCACCCTAAACAGTCTTCCTTTCTTTGTCCTGAACCCCACAAGGGTGGAAATGCAGGGCCACGCCCAGCAATTGCTGACAGACCAGAAATCGCAGCCTCCTGCTCACACTTCCTTCCGCAGGGGCCCTTCGGAGGAAGCCAGCCCTTCCTCAAGGACAGCCTGCAGGGGGCTCCTCCACCCAAATATGGAGCCTGAGTTCCGGGAGAGCAGAGGGGCCACAGGAGGTAGGAAAACTAAGGCTGGGTTTTAAGAATCTGTGAGGCCATATTCTTTCCAGACTCACAGCTGGTGACACCCGCCCGTGGCTGATCTCTTGCGCCTTCCCCCGCCCCAGGGGGAGATTGTACCTGACTCCACGTGCACATGACCTGAGCAAGCCCCTGTGCCAGGCTTCTTGTCTCTAAGCCTTGGGTGCCCCCTCAGCACTGCAGAGCCACCCCTGTCCCCACATGACAGCGCCTAGCCCAGAGTCGGTGCTGCGAAATGCCAGGTAGCTCTTGCAGTTGGGAAGGCGCTGACGGGGCTGATACTCAGCAAAAGCCCCGGGCACGACAGGATGAACATCAGGGTCAGCGTCGGGAAGTCCTGTCCCACAAGCCAGCCGGGAAGACCCTTCCCACTAATTCTGTGCGCCGGCTGGGATGCGGCCAGGTGAATCGCAGAGGCGGGCCAAGGGCCCAGCCCCGACTTTGCCCAAATGTCCATCAAGTCACCTGCCTCCGGCTCCCTCTAAGCTGGACAGGAGGGTGAACAGGAGCCCAGGGGCCCTTCACTCTTGGGTGCCCCATCCAGCCACCCCACCCAGGGGAACAGATGTCTGGCTTCTTTTCTGGATCCCTACTTGTCCAAAGCTTCTCCCCTGTCACACCCACATTATGCTCTGTGGACAAGCTCTTGTTCTCTCTGGACCTTAGCTGCCCCTCCAAATATGGGCAGCCTGGACTCTCCCCTGCTAAGAAGGCAGGACTTCAGCCGCTGCCCCCCCCCCATACCGCAGCTCCTGCCCTGGGGGCCCCGCAGCATCTGCTGCCAGGAGAAGAGGGAGTGGTGGTTTGGCTCCATCACATCTAACCCCGGCCCTCCCCCACCAGGTTTTAGCTCTCTCTCTCTCTCTCTCTCTCTCTCTCTCTCTCTCTCTCTCTCTCTCTCTCTCTCTACTAGAGTTCATAGATATTGAACCCAGGAGCATTCTACCTCCAAGCTATAACCTAGTCCAATTGATTGATTGATTGATTTTTTTTAATTGGTGCATTATATTCATACAACTTATTGGGGTAAAAAACTTGTGTGTACAAACATGTACTCATCGCTGATTTAACCCCTACCCAAATACCACCCCATTCCCTCCCCGTCCCTCCCTTCCTTGCTTGGCTTAGTGATTGACTTCGATATGTTTAAGTACATTGTGTGCTTTAGAGATTTTTCTCTTCCCCCTCCTTTCTCTTCCTTTAGGTTATCTTGTTTGCTCCTCTTTTCTCCCTAACTCTCACATATTAGGGAAAGCATCTGATTTCTTATTTTTTGTGACTGACTAATCTCACTTAGCATAATGTCCTCCAGTTCCATCCATTCCCCTGAAAATGACGTAATTGAGTTTTTTTTGATGGCTGAGTAAAATTCCATTGTGTACATATCCCACAGTTTTGTAATCCATTCATCTGTTGATGGACATCTTGGCTGGTTCCATAGTTTGTCTATGGTGAATTGTGCAGCTATGAACATAGATACACATGCATTAGTTTGGTAGTTTGGTTTCTTTTCTTTTGGGTAGATACCCAACAGTGGTATTGCTGGATCAAATGGTAGGTGTGTTCCCATTCTGAGGATTCTCCATACTGTTTTCCAAAGTGGTTGCACTAATTTGCAATCCCACCAACAATGTCTTAGAGTTCCCACTTCTCCACATCCTCGCCAGCATCTGTTGTTGTTTGTGTTTTGAATGATTGCCATTCTAGTTGGAGTTAGGTGAAATCTCAGGGTAGTTTTGATTTGCATCTCTCTGATTGCCAGTGATGTTGAGCATTTTTTCATGCATTTATTGGCCATTTGAATTTCTTCTTTTGTGAAGTGTCTATTTAGTTCATTTGCCCATTTTGTTATTGGATGCTTTGTTTTCTTAGTGTTGAGTTTCTTGAGTTCTCTGTATATTCTAGATATTAGTCCTCTATCGGAGGGGTAGGTGGCAAAAATCTTCTCCCATTCTGTTGGTTCTCGATTGAGGTTCTTGATAGTTTCCTTTGCTGAACAGAAGCTCTTCAGTTTTATGCAATCCCATGTATTGATTCTCCTTTTAATTTGTTGTGCCTTTGGGGTCTTATTGAGGAAATGTTTGTCTGTGCCTATGTGTTGTAGTGTTGGACCTATGCCCTCTTCAAGGAGCTTCAAAGTCTCTGGTTTAATTTCCAAGTCTTTGATCCATCGTGAGTTGACTTTTGTACAGGGTGAAAAAGTGGGATTAACATCCAATTTTCTGCATATGGTTAACCAGTTTTGCCAACACCATTTGTTGAAGAGGCTATCTTTTTTCCAGTGTATGTTTTTGGCCCCTTTGTCAAAAATCAATTGGCTGAAAGTGTGTGGGCTTGTTTCTGGGTCTTCTATTCTGCTCCATTGGTCTATATATCTGTTCTTTTGCCAGTACCATGCTGTTTTTATTACAATGGCTTTGTAGTATAGTTTAAAGTCAGGTATTGTGATTCCTCCTGCGTGGTTTTTGTTACTGAGAACTACCTTGGCTATTCTGGGCTTTTTGTTATTCCAGATAAATTTAAGGACTGATTTTTCTATGTCTGTGAGGAATGATCTTGGTAGTTTAATGGGCATTGCATTAAATCTGTAGATCACTTTTGGGAGGATGGCCATTTTAATGATATTTATTCTGCCAATCCATGAACATGGAAGATCTTTCCATCTTCTAAGATCTTCTTCGATTTCTTTTTTCAGTGTTTTATATTTTTCTTTGTAGAGATCTTTTACCTCCTTGGTCAAATTTATTCCTAGGTATTTTATTTTTTTGTGGGAGATCCTGAGTGGAAGTGTTTTCTGAATTTCTTTTTCAGTGGATTTATGGTTGGTGTACAGGAAAGCTTCTGATTTTTTAAGATTGATTTTGTATCGAGATACTTTGCTGAATTTGTTGATCAGTTCTATAAGCCTTTTGGTTGAGTTTGTTGGGTTTTCTAAATATAGTATCATGTCATCAGCAAATAGTGAAAGCTTAAGTTCTTCTTTTCCTATTGGTACTCCTTTGATTTCCTTTTCTTGCCTTATTGCTCTGGCTAGAGTCTCTAGTACTATATTGAAGAGAAGTGGTGATAGTGGACATCCTTGTCTCGTTCTAGTTTTTAGGGGGAATTCTTGAAGTTTTTCCCCATTTAATATGATGCTGGCAGTGGGCTTGTTGTAGATTGCCTTAATAATGTTGAGATATGTTCCTTCTATTCCAATTCTCTGCAGTGTTTTTATCATAAATGGATGTTGAATTTTATCAAATGCTTTTTCAGCATCTATTGAGATGATCATGTGGTTTTTGTCTTTGATTCTGTTTATATGATGAATTACATGGATTGATTTTCGTATATTGAACCAGCCTTGCATCCCTGGGATGAACCCTACCTGGTCGTGATGAATGATTTTCTTGATGTGGTTTTGAATACGTGTTGCTAGTATTTTGTTTAATAGTTTTGCATCCAAGTTCATCAGAGATATAGGCCTGTAGTTTTTCTTCCTTGAACTGTCTTTATTCGGTTTGGGTATTAGTGTGATGTTGGCTTCATAGAATGTATTTGGGAGAGTCCCGGTTTTTTCTATTTCCCGAAATAGTTTGAGTAGTATTGGGATTAGCTCTTCTGTAAAGGTTTTATAGAATTCACTTGAAAAACCATCTGGTCCTGGGCTTTTCTTTGATGGTAAGCTCTTTATTGCTGTTTCAATCTCTTTGATTGTTATTGGTTGGTTTAAGTGTTCTATATCTTCTTGACTCAGTTTAGGAAGGTTGTATTTATCTAGGAAGTTGTCGATTTCCTCCAGATTTTCCATTTTGTTGGAGTATAGTTTTACAAAGTAGTTTCTGATAATCCTCTGGATTTCTACACTGTCAGTAGTAATGTCTCCTTTTTCATCCCTTATCCTCATAATTTGGGTTGATTCTCTCTTTTTTTTAGTTAGGTTGGCCAGTGGTTTATCAGTCTTGTTAATCTTTTCAAGAAACCAGCTTTTGGTTTTGTTGATTTTCTGTATTGTTTTTTTATTCTCTATTTCATTAATTTCTGCTCTAATTTTAATAATTTCCCGTCTTCTGCTGGCTTTGGGGTTCAATTGTTCCTGCTTTTCAAGGGCTTTGAGGTGTGTCGTAAGGCTATTTATTTGAAGATTTTCTGTTTTTCTTATGTGAGCACTCAGTGCTATAAATTTTCCTCTTAATACTGCCTTCAAAGTGTCCCAGAGGTTTTGATATGTTGTTTCTTTATTTTCATTTGTTTCTAGAAATTTCTTGATTTCACCTCTTACATCTTCTATGACCCATTCTTTCATTCAGAAGTGTGGTGTTCAGCCTCCACATGTTTATGTTGTTTCTTTGGGTCTTCTTATAGTTGATTTCTAGTTTCATTCCATTATGGTCTGAAATGACACAGGGAAGTATGTAACATTTTTTAAATTTGCTAGTGCTCATTTTGTGTCCCAGGATGTGATCTATTTTGGAGAAGGTTCCGTGAGCAGCTGAGAAAAATGTAAACTCTGCTGTAGTTGGGTGAAATATTCTATATGTGTCCAACAGGTCCATTTGATTAATGGTGTTCTTTAGTTCTGAGACATCTTTACTGACCCTTTGTCTGGAAGATCGGTCTAGTATTGTGAGAGGTGTGTTGAAGTCTCCCAGTATTATTGTGTTGGGATTTATGTGTGACTTCATGTCACAAAGAGTTTGATTTATGAAAGTAGTTGCCCCTATGTTTGGGGCATAGATGTTGATTATTGTTATTTCCTCTTGCTGGACTATTCCTTTTACCAGTAAAATGTGACCTTCTTTGTCTCTTCTAATAAGTTTGGGTTTGAAGTCTAACTTGTCTGATATCATAGTTGCTACTCCTGCTTGTCTTCGAGTACCATTAGCATGGATAACCTTGCCCCAGCCCTTTACCTTGAGTATGTTCCTATCTTTACTTGTAAGGTGTGTTTCTTGTAAGCAGCAGATGGATGGATTCTGGCTTTTAATCCATTTTGCCACTTTATGTCTTTTTATTGGGGAGTTGAGGCCGTTTACATTCAGTGTGATTATAGAGAGATAATTTTTAATTCCCAACATGTTAAGATCTTATTTCTGTTTGAGATACTGTTTATTCTTCTTTGCTTAGTTGTCTGCTGGATGGGAATTCTTGTTTCTTTGGTTCTGGCGTGTATTACCCATTTCCTCTTTGCAGTTAATCTCCTTGAGTGTTTTCTCTAGCGCTGGTTTTGAAGACATAAATTCCTTCAGTTGCTGTTTGTCATGGAAGCTTCTTATTTCCCCATCTAATTTGATGGATAGTTTTGCTGGGTAGGAAATTTTTGGCTGGAAGTTGTTTTCTTTCAGAGTTTGGAATATGTTACTCCATGCCCTTCTGGCTTTCATAACTTGGTTTGGGAAGTCTGGAGTGATTCTAATTGGTTTGCCTCTGTATGTCACGTGGCCTTTTGTTTTTGTTGCCTTTAAGATTCTCTCCTTGGCTTCCACATTAGTCATTTTGACAATTATGTGGCGTGGGGATCCTCTTCTTTGATCCTGTCTAAAGGGAGTTCTATAAGTTTCCTGGACCTGTGTATCGACCTCTTGCTCTATGTTTGGAAAATTTTCTGCTATTACTTCCTTGAAGAGATTGTTGATCCCTTTGGTTTCACCTTCTTTTCCCTCCTCTATTCCAATTATTCTTAGGTTAGCTCTCTTGAAATGGGCCCATATTTCTTCAATGTCAGATTCCTGCTGTCGGGTTTTTTTTTCTAAATTAGAAACTATGCGTTCATTTTTGGAATGGTCATCTTCAAGAAGCGAGATTCTATTCTCCATGTGGTCTAATCTGTTGTTTATACTTTGAATTGAAGCCTTCACTTTATTAATTGCATCCTTTATCTCTTTTTGACTCTCTCTAAATTCTTTTCGAAAGTCCTCTATTATTTCTAGAGTTATTTTCCTAATTTGATCTTCTAGAGATCTTTGGATTTCTGTGTTATCAGATTCTGATGTTGTGGGGTTGTGGGCATTCACTGCTCCATTGTTATTTCTCTTTCCCATGATTTTGGAAGTTTGTGCCTTCTCTGGGTTCTTCCCTGAGTCACTATGAGTTCACTTAAGATGTTCTGGATCTCAAGTCTGTGGTATCTCAGTCACCACTACTCCTTTACTGAGTTGTATCACAAAGTCTCAGACCCAGGGAGTCAATTGAGGCTGCTTAGACCGTGGGGGGTGCCAATTTGGGTGTTCTCTAGCGGGGAGTTGTGACTATGGTATGATATCTCTGCCACTGCCACTCCCCCACTGGGCTGCACTGCCAAAATCTCCGACCCAGGGAGACTATCTGCGCAAGTCCCTGGGAGTGCAGTACTGGGATTTCTCCCCTTGGGGCCGCAATTTGACTCACGTTTGTTGAGTGCACTGATGGAGCTGTAGTGAACTCGGTGGATTCGCTGCTGCCGCCACTGGCAATATGGCACCACTGCCACGCCCTCGGCCGTGATGTGGCCTATTTCTTCTCTGGTTTTGAGCTCCGCTGAGTCCCTGCCAGGTGTGCTGTGCCCGGCCCTTGGGAGCTTTAGACGCTCCTTGCACCGGAGAAACTGCTGACTGCCCCCCGGCTGTTCAGCAGCGGCTTACCTTGGCTCGCTGTCCACCCCTCCTCTCAGGCGTCTGGTGGCTGGTTGTGTGGGTTGGTCTAGGGCCGTCTGGTGAATTCGCCGCTGCCGCCAGCAGTAAGACGCTGCTTCTGCATCCTAGGCTGCGAGGCCAGAGTACCTCCTCTCTGGATCTGAGCTCTGTTTTGAGTCTCCCTCCTCTCTGGAGCCTGGTGCTGCTAGGGGAGATGTAAGCCGCGCCGCTCCAGCCGCTCTGCGCTGTGGCTCAGGGTGCTCCGCACCACGGGTCTGACCGCTCTGGCCTCTCTGGCTGCTCCGCACCGCGGGTCTGGCCACTCCGGCGGTTCCGCGAAGCTGCTCTGGCTGCTCCGGCTGTTCTGGCCGCTCCTCTCTGGCTGGTCTGGCCGCTCCGCTCGGCTGCTCCGGCCGCCCCGCTTCGCGCCGCGGCTCTGACTTCTCTGCGCTGCGGCTCTGGCTGCTCAGGCTCCTCCGGCCGCTCCGCGCCGCGGCGGGCGTGGCCCTTCAGGCTGGTTTTTTTCTGGTGTCTTGTTTTTCCAGCCCTTTTTCTCTGTCCCTTGTATTTACCGTTTTTATTTCTTTGCTGGTGGTGTTTTCTGGCTCTGAAAGGCGCTGGTTTTGTGGTAATAGAGTTCGATTGTTAGCGGGACTTGTAAGTGCCGCTTTCCTCGGTCGCCATCTTACCGGAAGTCCCCTGATTGATTGATTTTTGAAACAGGATCTCCCTATGTTGCTGAGGCTGCCCTCGAACCTGTGATCCTCCTGTCTCAGCCTCCCAAGAGCTGGGATTACAGGCCTGCACCACTACACCCAGCTTTTAGTGGGCTCTCCATACCCCTGTCTCCACAGACAAGGTTCCTGAGAGGGGCAGGGCACGCAGGCGCCTCTCCGTATCCCCAGCACCTGGATTCTGGGACCTGCTTCTTGATTGACTAGTAAAGGCTGGTGCCCGAGAACAGGTGCAGGATGGGAATGCTTCCCAGTGACCACTCCAGTCAAGCCACGAGACCTGGAAAGGACGCCCTGGGCCTCCCTCTGCTCCCTCTGCTCTCACTTCTCGGCTCCCAGATTTCAGCCTCCTTCTTCCTCGTCATGCTCCAAGACCCTCTTCTGCTGGTGTCCTGCCTCCTAGCTGGGGACTCGGTCATTTCTGGATCTGACTCAGCTCTAGCTTGAGGACAGGGGTGGAAGAACTGGGGCTGTGGGTCCTAAGGATTGAGGAAAGGAGCGAGGGCCCTCCTGGCAGTCTGGCTTCTCAGCCAAGCATCTACAAATCCTCTGGAACTTTCTCAGACCTACATAATCCATATGTCATGTGCCACAGGCATCTCCATCCTCCCCACGCTGAGTTATGTTCTAAAGACTCTTTCATTACCTGAGTTGTAAGAAGATCCAGGTTCTAGGAAGGGCACAGGAACAGGCAGTCGGGAGAAGAAATGTATGTGGTGCAGTAGCACCTAAGTTCAGTGGCGCTGGTCCTGGTGTCATCCCTGAGATTCTTCTTCCTCCAGGAAGCCCTGTGGAGCTGGAGGGGAAGCCCGTGCCCCACCCTCTGGGCCCAGGTCCAGGAGTGTCCTGGGTGCCGGACACGGAGCCTTGGGGCTTATTTGCCCCGATGGCTTGCCATCTTGTTTGGTCCCATCCCTCCTTTCTATGGCCCCAATCCTCCCTTTAGGAATGGGAATGTGTACTCTGGGCCATGGAATGCTGGATGCATGTAACTTGCTTTTTATTTCACAGGGGCTCAGCGCTAGGAGTTTGCTGTGAGTCTTGGAAGAGACTTTAGACTTGGCCTTTGAGCAGTGCTGGTACCATGAAGCCCCTGGGGACTCTGGGAGATGGACTAGGTACACTTTGCATTGTGAGGTAGCCATGTGGTCCTGGGGCCAAGAATGGCATGATACAGTTTAGATGGAGAACGCCCCCCAAGTCTCAGGGGTCCCCAATACAGCAATGTTCATAGGTGGAGGTGTGGGGCAGTGACAGAACCCTGAGGGCTCTGACATCACCCGTGGATTAATCCATTGATGGCTAAATAGGCCAGCAGGAGATGGGACTCAGTTGAAGGAAGGAGGTCACTGGGGGCCCAGGAAAGTTTGTCTTTCTGGCTGCGGTGAGCTGAGCAGCACTCCTCCCCGAGCTCTGCCTCGCCCAGGCCCGGAGCAATGAGCCAGTCAACCATGAACTGAACCTCTGTACCATGAGCCAAAATAAACCTCTCCTCCTCTGAGTTGATCATGTCCGGTATTTTGGTCACAGTGACAAAAACCTAACACGGTCCAGAATCCTGAAAGAGTGTTAGATGTTTCTGGAATCCACTTCCAGGAGCCCTTCCTCCAGGGACCCCCACGTGTCAGTGTGAGGCCAAACGTCACTACTTCCTCTGTGCAGCTCTGGGCGCTTCCTGATGGGCTGTGATCGCAGCTGTCAAGGGAGATTGTTCAGCCAGGAAGCTGGTGAGAGGCCCCGCCCTGGCTTGGCCCCCATGTCCACCCCCGGACCTCCTCTTCAACCCTCCCTCTGCACCTGGATGTCAGCTCCCCAGAGCCTGTGGACAGGACTCTTGATTTATTCGTGGGACAGTAGAGAATCGGTGTGTTTGTTGAGTGACTACATAGATGAATTCAGAACTGGAGGCACCAAGATCTAAAACCTCCTAAGGTTGAGCCTCTGATCCTCCTCAGCCCTGAAACGTCTCCCTTCTGTTCACGACACCAGCCCCATAACAAAATCACCTTCTTAAGCCACCAGCCAGCCAGCCACACGCTCAGCACGGCCCGAGGAAAAGACCACAAAGTTGACAATATGTCTCGTCACTTGGATTTTCTTTCAGTGTAAGTAATTATCAGAGACCAGGGAAGTAATAACAAAAACAGCAGCAAACATTTATTAAAGCCCTAACACAGCAGGGCGTGGTGACACACACCTGTAATCCCAGGGCTTGGGAGGCTGAGACAGGAGGATTGTGGGTTCAAAGCCACGCACAAGTACGGATAACAAAAATGTGGTATATATACACAAGTGACACACACCTGTAATCCCAGGGTTTGGGAGGCCGAGACAGGAGGATTGTGGGTTCAAAGCCACACACAAGTATGGATAACAAAAATGTGGTATATATACACAAAAGAGGTTTACTCAGCCATAAAGAACAAAAGTATGCCATTGGCAGGAAAGTGGGTGGGACTAGAAAATATTATGTTGAGTGGGATCGACAAGTCTCCAAATTCAAGGGTAGAAAGGTAGTGAGGGCTGGGATGGAGCGCAGTGGCAAAGCGCAGGCTTTGCAGGTGCGGTGCTCGAGGTTCAATCCCCAGTTCCAAAAAGACCCTCTGGAAGCTCCTGAGAAAATAGAAAACAAGAGGAACTTTAAAAACAACAGGAAACCAAAAGCACCTCAGCAACTGAGCAAGGCTTTCAGCAACTCATTGAGACCCTGTTTCAACCTAAAAATTAAAATAGGGCTAGGGCTGCAGCTCAGAGGTAGAACATCCCTGGGTTCAATCAATCCCCCAGCATCACAAAGAAAACAAAACAAAAACACCTCATATATACCTGGTAGTCAGCGCTGGGCTTTCCTGGCATGACCTCATTTAATTCTCATGATGATCCATAAGCTTCTGTTATCTCCCACCTCTCTCTCTCTCTCTCTCTCTCTCTCTCTCTCTCTCTCTCTCTCTCTCTCTCTCTCTCCCTCCCTCCTCTCTCCCTCCTCTCTCCCTCCTCTCTCCTCTCTCCTCTCTCTCTCCCTCCCTCTCCCTCTCTTTCCCTCCTCTGAGGATCAAACTCAGAGCCCCAAACATCCCTGGGGATGCTCCACCACTGAGCTGCATCCCCAGCCCTGGCTCCAAATCTCAGGCCTGCAAATGAGGCTCACAAAGGTTGAACTTGCCCCAGGTCACACAGTGAGCCGGGGGACTCTGAATCATTCTTTATGTGTGTGTTATAACATTGTGATGTTTTTGCCGTCCTCTCTTAGACTTTGGGCTGTTTGTTTTTACTTGTCTATCCTAGACTATTCCAGCCCATTATGCCTGCTCTGTTTGGTCATGTTTCTGCAGAATGTCAATTTTGTCTTCCCTTCTAAGAGCATAGAAATATTCATGGAATTTGTGAAGACGCGGCTAAATGGGGAGAGTGGACATGGACGAGTGAAAATGCATTTTTAAAATGAAACAAACTAAAAAGCAGACCAAATTGCTTTCAAAATGCATTTGAAAAATCAAAATCTCCCCAGGGTGCGCCAACCTTATCACGACACGAACTAATGGTGTAAACATTCATTCCCAACCAAATTCCTTTTTGCTGATTTTCTTGGAATGTAGACAGACTTTAAAAGTTGTAATAGCTTTCTCAGATAAATGCATAATTGCTGGAAAATTATTTAGAAATTAAAATCCCAAATGTCTGAAAGTGCAGTTAGAGAGTCAGGGGATATTAATAAAAGCTGGGGGGGGGGGGCTTAGAAGCTACCTCACAGCACGTAGCATTTAATAACACCAGAGGAAATGGGGGCTAGGGAGACACTTTTAACCAATTTTTGTATCAGCTTTATTTTGAAGGAGAACTACATACAATGAAATACACAGATTTTTACGTGTAGAATGTAAGTTCTGACAAATGCATGTACCCAGGAAACAACCATACAATCAAGACATCCATTGATGCTGACAGTGCTAAGGTAGTAAACATTTTCACTATTCCAGAAAGTTCCTTGATACCTTTTGGCAGTTGGTACACCTAGTCAACCCGTGGTCATCCCTCTGTGGCCAGAGTTACACGTGCCTATTCTAGGATGTCACATAATGCATTCAACCATGTGCATGCTTTTCTGTCTTTCGCTGAGTGAAATGTTTTATTTATATGTTTGTTTATTTATTTATTTATTTATTTATTTATTTATTTATTTATGGTACTGGGGGTGGAGGTACTGGAGGCTTTCCACCTCCAGACTATACTCCCAGACCTATTTTATATTTTATTTGGAAACAGGGTCTCACTAAGTTGCTGAGGCTGGTTCCGAACCTGTGCGATCCTCCTGTCTCAGCCTCCCAAGCACGGGGATTACAAGCGTGCGCCACCACGCCCGGCAAGTGAAATGTTTTAGAGATTTGCCCATTCTGCTCATTGAAACAAGCAGTTCTTTCTGGTTATTTGTGTCACCGGTTAAATATTCCACTACAGGACCATACCTCAGTGTCTTTATCCACTCATCTCAATGACTATATGGATTTTCCCCGACTTTTTGCTATTGGAAATAAAGTTATTATGAAAATTTTTGCATGGGTTTTAATGTGACCACAAGCATTTCTTTTTCTTTTTTTTGTCTTTGTGTGGTACTGGGTATTGAATTCGGGGGCAATTTATCTCTGGTCTCAAACCTGAGATCCTCCTGTCTCAGCCTTCCAAGTGCTGTGATTACAGGCATGCACCATCACACCCAGCTTCATTTCCCTTAAAATCACCTAACATTGTGAGTGCTGGGTCATGTAGAAAATGTATAACCACATAAGAAACAGCCAAACTGATTTCCAAAATGACTGTATCACTTTGCTGTCACCTAAGAGTACATGAAAATTCCAGTTCTGCCGGGCATGGTGGCGCACACTTGTAATCCCAGCATTTGGGAGGCTGAGACAGGAGGATTGTGGTTCGAGGACAGCCTCGAACCACAGTTGCAAAGGGCTACTTAGGCCCTTTGCAACTCAGTGAGACCCTGTTTCAAAATAAAGAATAAAAAATGGGGCTGGGGGTGTAGCTTGGAGGTAGAATGTCCCTGGGTTCCATCCCCAATACTGCACACACACAAAAATCTAGTTCTTCCTCATCCGGACAAAGATTTTATAGTGTCAGCTTTATGCTTTTCTTTATTGTAAAAGGTAAGTTACTATCTTACTGTTCAACCAAATTGTCTTTTGTTTGGTAGTTGCTGGCTTCTTAACACTATATGTGTGTACATTGTATATTCGCCTGCAGTTCACAGATGCATGTACACACACACACACACACACACACACACACACACACACCCTGTGTGGTGCAGAATACTCCCACCAAGGAGATGAGTTAGGTTTGGTTCCTGCACAGGTAATGACTGACCCTCAGTGGGCTTAACTGACCCTCAGTGGGCCACTTCAAACGTATTTTCCAACAATCAAATGCTGACAGTAATCCCTGCCCACCAAAACCAAAACATCAAATTTTGCATGATCTCTTAAGAGAAGTTTTGATAATTTGGATTTTGTTAAAATTAAAGAAACTTCTGCTCTACAAAGGAGAATTTTTTTGGTTTGGGGTTTTTTTTTTGGGGGGGGTTGTTTTTTGCGGGTCTGGGGATGGAATGCAGTGGCATTTGATCTCTGAGCTGCACCCCCAGCCCTATTTTTTATTCTTTTATTTATTTTTATGTGTTTGTGGTACTGAGGATGGAACCCAGGGGCCTTCTAACTTCGGGCTATACACCCAAGACCTATTTTATATTTTATTTGGAAACAGGGTCTCACTAAGTTGCTAAAAGCCTCACTAAGTAACTGAGGCTGGCTTTGAACCTGTGCCATCCTCCTGTCTCCGCCTCCCAAGCACTGGGATTACAAGCGTGCGCCACCACGCCCGGCTTATTCCTTATTTTTGAAACAAGCTCTCACTAAGTTACAGAGGGCCTCACTAAGTAGCTGAGGCTGTCTGCGCAAGGCAATCCTCCTGGCTCAGCCTCCCGATTGCTGGGATTACAAACATGCACCACCACGCCCGGCTTCCAAAGGAGACTGTTAAGAGAATAAAAAGGCAAGTTGAAGACCAAAAAAAAATTAAAAAGTTTGCAAAACTTATCCATAAAGGACTGAAAACTTGGGCACCTATAATCCCAGTACCTGGGAAACTAAGACAGTAGGATCTCAGGTTAGGGCCCAAGAGTGCAAAGTGATTTAGCAAGACCTTGATTCAAAATTTTTTTAAAAAATTAGAAAGGGCTGGGGGTGTAGCTCAGAGAATACCCCTGGATTCAAGATCCAGTACACACACACACACACACACACACACACACACACACACACACGGGCTGTTACACAAACTATATGAAAAAATCTCAACAATTTAAAAATGGGCAAGAGATTATCTGTCACTAGGGAATTGCACAGTAAAATAACAACAATATACCACTACATCTACTGGATTGGGTGAATCCAAAAAACCAACAACATCAAATGCTGGTGGGGATGTGGAGCGACGGGAACTCTCATTCACCTTTGGAAATGCAAAATGATCCAGCCACTGTGGGAGACGGTTTGGCAGGTTCCCACACAGCTCAGCACAATTTGGCCATACAATTCGGCAATCGCGCTCCTCGGTAGACCTAAAGGGAAGCATATCCACAGAAAAACCTGCACAGAAACGTTGGTCACAGCTTTATTCACAACTGCCAAAAACTGGAAGCAACCAAGATTTTCTGGAAAGGTGAATGGATAGCGTGTGTGTTTAGTAGCATTTCTAACACTTTGACCCAAACACTGGACACACAAAACTTAAAGCAAGACTTGCTTGCTCATGTTTCTGGGGATTTCTGGAGTCATCGTCCATTTTTTTTTTAATTTATTTTATTGGTGCACTGTATTCATACATCATAATGGGATAAAATAATACTTTTGTAGACATACATGCACACATCGCCCAGTTAGCCCCTACCCAATCCCCACCCTTTTCCCTCCCCATCCCTCCTTCCCATGCTTGGCTTAGTGGTTGACATCTAGTATTATAGCAATTTATCCAATATTAATGTTGATAATCTCACATAACAGTTTCATTTGTCTGATACAAGCTTTTGATGACTTAAGGATAACATTTCAATCTTTCTTTTTGCTTTCTTTCTTACCAGAGAATATTTCTTTTTCTTTTTTAAGGTGAAACTATCATATATTTATTTATTTATTTTTCACAAAAAAATCTATCCTAATATGGAACATGGACTCTAGATACCCAAAATGATCTCGAAAAAGAACAAAGCTAAAAGATGTATATTTTCTGATTTCAAACCATATAAAGCTACAATAATTGAAACAGTGTAGTACTGTTCTAAAGGCAGATATATAAACCATTGGAGTTAAATAAAAGCCTAGAGATAAATTCTTCCATATATTGTTAAGTTATTTTTGACAAGGTTTCTATGAACATTTGGTGGAGGAAATAATTATCTTTTAACTAAATATTGTTGAAAAATAATAATTACATGGAAAAGAATAAAATTGGACCCTTACCTAACACCATATACAAATATTAACTCAAAATAGATAAAAGACCTAAATATAAATCTTAAGACTATAAACTTTTAGAAGAAAATCTGGGTCATAAAACACCGCAACATTGAAATTAGCAGTGATTTCTTGGATATGATTTTAATGGCACAGGCAACAAAAGGGTAAACTCCCTAAAAAATAAAAGCATATTGTATATCCAAAGACAATGTAAACAGAGTTAAAAGTTACTGATAGAATGGGATAAAATATTTCCAAATGCTATATCTGAAGGTATAGTAATATTCCAACTAGAAATCCTAAAAATTAACAATTAGCAAACAATTTAGAGATAGGTAAAAGACTAACATGAATAATGAATCTCCACAGATAACTAATCTTAGTTGTCTGTTGGATGGAAAATCTTGTTTCTCTGGTTCTGGTGTGTATTACCTATTTCTTCTTTGTGATTAATCTCTTTGAGTATTTTCTCTAGCGCTGGTTTTGAAGACTGTCGCGTCCCTCGACCAGTGATTAAGACGCAACACGAAGCTCTTCTTGCAAGCCATTTATTCAGGATACAAGTCGAAGAAAATGGCGGAATGGCAGAATGGCGGAAATCTGCCTTGCGCAGGGCATTATAAACATTAACTCTCCCAATCACTTCCTGCCACGTCTCACTCACTCATTGGCTCATGCTCGTCAGGCCACCACCACGTAATGCGTTACATAACTTTAGCCTCCAAATATGGAGTTGCTTCCTGCACAGCCATGTGTCAATCAAGCTCAGAGGCAGGAAGCTGGTGCCATCTTCTAGTTCAGAGGCAAGAAGCCGGCGCCATCTTCTAATGGCAGCTCGCCACAATTCCCCCTTTTTGTTTTTATAGGCAACAGGTAAGATCAGAGGTTTGACCCCTATTAATCACTGGCACCTTTTTCTAGGGACGGGTACTTGGGTGCCTAACCCGTGTGCAGTCAAGCGTACTCTTCCTGAGGACCAAACTTGTGCCCTCAGCTGCAGTGCTTTCCCTTGCAACCTGAGCCACTATGCCTTAGCTGCCACGAGCCAGGCTTGGGGTGATTGCCCCGCCTCGATAGCCACACAGGCCTGTATAAACATGGCTGTATTATGATTAAAATTTTGGCAAAGACGAGCAATGCACCAGACACAAAACAACACAGCCACAACCAATAATCCCATCAAGGCCCCCAATCCAGCCCATTCCTTTAGATGATTCATGGCACGAGTTATCCAAGATGACAGTCCTTTGGCCAAACTAATGTCCACATGAGTCGAGTTGACGGTGACCACGGCAGTGCGTAATCTCTCTAGTTGGGTTTCAAATTCTTCCTCTCGACAGATTTTCATCCAGTCCTCAATATTTTTTTTCCTTGTATGGTCGGATAGCAGCTCGGCATTCCTTTGTACACTGTTCAAAAACTAACTGTTTAATCAAAGGTGTTGCCACCTCCACATTAGGACCTAAAACTCTACTTGTAGCTTCAAGGAGACGAGCTACGAAATCTGCGAACGGCTCGGTAGGTCCTTGTATAATTTTGGTTAGATTACCAGCAGATTCCCCTGAGCTCCTAAGGGATTTCCATGCTCTAATAGCACAAAAATTTCGATCCCATTGAGGATTTCCAGCAAGAGCATTAGCAGCAGCCTGATCAGAGGCATATTCTATGTTAAAGGCCTTCCATTCCAAAAATTGTCCAGGGGTGAGGCACGCTCGTGTTAATACATTCCAATCCCCTGGCGTCATGCAGTTTCTAGCCAGAGCTTCCACTTGGGCTAATGTAAAGGAAGCTGTAACCCCATACATGCGAACTGATTCTGCTAATGCCTTAATGACCTTAAAATCAAGGGGTTCATAAAAACAAGTGCCCTGTGTATCTTGAAAAATAGGAAAGGCCAACGGGAGCTCAGTTTTAACACGTGACCAAACTTGAGGGCAAAAGGAATTATGAGATCCCTGAGTGGAGGATGGTAAGGATGGCGGTGGCCCAGGAGGAGGATAACATGGAGGAGGAATTTCTTGTAAACCTGAGGGCATAGGAAAGTCCGGATCTAATATAGGCAAACGGGATTTTTTCGAGGCTGAATGAATTGACACACATGCCATTTGTTTATTTAATGAACTTACTTCTTCATCAGAAGAATCAGAAGAGGAGTCTGGCCCTTTAAATTCAGACAAATTCGGATAGAGTGAGGAACGGACAGGTTCCTTCGCTTCACTAACTGCCTGTTCTGACTTATACTCCTCAGATTTCTGTTCTTTGAGTAATTCGAGGGCGATTTGCCCTTCCTTAATAGCATCATGATATTTTTGATCTTCTAAACAACCTCTGACCAATTTCCAAATAGGTAGAACACAGGGATTAAGGCTTCCCTGTTGCTTGGCATATTCAAGATCTCGACCAAGCTTTTCCCAACTAGGAACTGTCAGGTTACTTGAGACAGCAAACCATGGAGCGGTGCTGTCACAATCATTTAAAAATTTCTCTAAAGTAGACTTTCTAAATTCTAAACTTCTAGAATGAAGTAGCTCCTGGAGAGCCAAAAAAATTGGATGAGACTGCGAAGCCCCCATCCCAAAACTAAGCTCAAAATAAAACTAAAAAATGGTCCGCTTTGATCGCGGCTCTACTTTCACGTTCCCGCGTCTGTTTTGACCGCAGCTCTACTTTCACTTTTCCGCGTCTGCTTTGACCACAGCTCTACTTTCACTTTCCCGCGTCTACTTTGTTCGCAGCTCTACTGGATTTGCTCTCCCCTTATCCACAGGTGAGAGCGGTTACCCGCATTTTTCGCAGACCCCCCAACTTACCAGGGGACTTTCCGGTGCACCTTCCCTGATGACAGCAAGTTCTGAGCTTCACGCATGGGAGCTGATTCTCTTCCCCGTACGGGCCACCAGTTGTCGCGTCCCTCAACCAGTGATTAAGACGCAACACGAAGCTCTTCTTGCAAGCCGTTTATTCAGGATACAAGTCGAAGAAAATGGCGGAATGGCGGAATGGCGGAATGGCGGAAATCTGCCTTGCGCAGGGCATTATAAACATTAACTCTCCCAATCACTTCCTGCCACGTCTCACTCACTCATTGGCTCATGCTCATCAGGCCACCACCACGTAATGCGTTACATAACTTTAGCCTCCAAATATGGAGTTGCTTCCTGCACAGCCATGTGTCAATCAAGCTCAGAGGCAGGAAGTCGGCACCATCTTCTAGTTCAGAGGCAGGAAGCCGGCGCCATCTTCTAATGGCGGCTCGCCACAGAAGACATAAATTCCTTCAGTTTCTGTTTGTCGTGGAAGTTTCTTATTTCCCCATCTAATTTGATAGAAAGTTTTGCTGGGTAGGAAATTTTTGGCTGGAAGTTGTTTTCTTTCAGAGTTTGGAATATGTTACTCCAAGTCCTTCTGGCTCTCATGACTTGGTTTGGGAAGTCTGGAGTGATTCTAATTGGTTTGCCTCTGAATGTCACTTGGCCCTTTGTTTTTGTTGCCTTTAAGATTCTCTGCTTGGCTTCCACATTGGTCATTTTGACAATTATATGGCGTGGGGATCCTCTTCTCCGATCCTGTCTAGAGGGAGTTCTATAAGTTTCCTGGACCTGTGTATCAACCTCTTGCTCTATGTTTGGAAATTTTTCTATTATTTCTTTGAAGAGATTGTTGATCCCTTTGGTTTCACCTTCTTTTCCCTCCTCTATTCCAATTATTCTTAGGTTAGCTCTCTTAAAATGGGCCCATATTTCTTCAATGTCAGATTCCTGCTGTCGGATTTTTTTTCTAAATTAGAAACTATGCGTTCATTTTTTGAATGATCTTCTAAGATCAAGATTCTATTCTCCATGTGGTCTAGTCAGTTGTTTGTACTTTGAATTGAGGCCTTTACTTCATTAATTGCATCCTTTATCTCTTTTTGACTCTCTCTGAATTCTTTTCAAAACACCTCTATTATTTCTACAGTTATTTTCCTGATTTGATCTTCTAGAAATCTCTGAATTTCTGTTTTATCAGGTTCTGATGTTGTGGGGTTGTGGGCATTCATTGCTCCATTGTTATTCCTCTTTCCCATGATTTCGGAAGTTTGTGCCTTCTCTGGGTTCTTCCCTGGGTCACTGTGACTTCACTTAAGGTGCTCTGGATCTCAAGTCTGTGGTATCTCAGTCCCCACTACTCCTTTTTTGGGTTGTATGGCAGAGTCTCAGACCCAGGGAGTCAATAGAGGCTGCTTTAGACCATGGGGGGGTGCCAGGTTGGGCGTTCTCCTATGGTGTGATATCTCTGCCACCGCCACTCCCCCACTGGGTCAAGTCCCTGAGAGTCAGTACTGGGATTTCTCCTCCAGGGCCCGCAGTTTGACTCACTGTTGTTGAGTGCGCAGATGGAGCTGTCGTGGACTCGGTGAATTCGCTACTGCTCGTCATCGTCCATTTTGGAGCTGGCTTCGAAGCAAGAGCCACGGCTACACTTGCTGAGGGCATCAAAGAGGTCATAGAGGCCGCTGCAGTGGGCCTGACCAGGGCTGCACACTCTGTCCCTGGCTACACCACGCCCAGGGCCGTTCCCCAGCAAACAAGTCCCACCGCCAACAAGGCTGCCCTGTCTACCACAGGAGGGCGGGGGACATTTTAATCCAAACAAACTATGACAATGTGGTATATCCATACAAGGGATACTATTCAGGGATAAGAAATGAACTGAATTCCCCACCAAATTCATACATCGAATCCTAACTCCTCCCATCATGTGACTATACTAGAGACAGAGCTGTTTTTGTTTGGTTAGTTTGTGGGAGTTATTTTTGGTACTGGGAATTAAACCCAAGGGCAAGCCGGGCATGGTGGTGCACGCTTGTAAACCCCACACTTGGGAGGCGGAGACAGGAGGATAGCACAACTTCGAAGCCAGCAGCGCTGGCTTAAGAGGCTCTGTTTCCAAATTAAAAAAAAAAAATATATATATATATATATATATATATATATATATATATATATATATATGTCTGGGAGTGTAACCCGGAGGTAGGAGGGTTTCCAGGAACCCTACCCCCAAACTACACCTGCAGCCTCTGTGTGTGTGTGTGTGTGTGTGTGTGTGTGTGTGTGTGTGTGTGTGTTTTTACCGGGGATTAAATCCAGGAGAAATCCACCTCCATGCCATACCCCCAGACCTTTCTTTATCTTTTTTTTTTTTTTTTTTTTTTTTTTTGGTGGTACTGGGGTTCCTGGAAGCCCTTCTACCTCTGGGCTACACTCCCAGACCTATTTTTATATTTTTATTTAGAAACAGGGTCTCCTAAGCCAGCGCGCACGGCTGGCTTCGAACCTGCGCGATCCTCCTGTCTCCGCCTCCCAAGCACGGGGATGACAAGCGTGCGCCACCACGCCCGGCTTTATCTTTTTATTTTGAAACAGAGTCTTGCTAGGTTGCTGAGGCTGGCCTTGAACTTGTGGCCCTCCTGTCTCAGCCTCCCAGGTACTGGGATTACAGGTGTGTGCCACCACACCTGGCTAAGATAGAGTTTTTCTGGAGGTGAACATACCACAATGATAAACCTGTATACATCTAACGACAGAGCCTCAAAATGTGTGAAGCAAAATTGACAGAATTAAAGGAATAAATAAATAGTTTTAGTCTAATACAATAAAATTTGGGGAAGAAATTACTTCTTTACTACCTAGAATCATTTGATTACGAACATCACATATCTCTCCTTTTTTTTTTTTTTTGATGGAACTGAGGGGCATTCTATCTCTGAGCTACACCCCTAGCCCTATTTTTTATTCTTTATTTTGAAACAGGGTCTCACTGAGTTGCAGAGGGCCTCACTAAGTAGATGAGGCTGGCCACAAACTGTGATCCTCCTGTCTCAGCCTCCCAAGTGCTGGGATACAAGGGCGCGCCACCACGCCCGGCTCTCTCCATTTTTTTTATGTCTTCTTCTCTTCAGTGTTTTGTAGGTTTTAGTATAATAAATCTTACATGTACTTTGTTAGATTTATTCCTAAGTATTTCAGGTTTTCCTTGCTACTGTAAATGGTACTTTAAAAATTTTCAATTTCCACTTGTTTATTTCTATATATAGAAATACAATTGATTTTTTGTATTGATCTTATATTCTGCAACCTTGCTTAACTCACTTATAAGCTCTAATGGCTTTTTAAAACAGCAGGATTATGATATAAATCACATACCATACCATTTACCCATTTAAAGTGCACAAGTCAGTGATTTTTTAGTATATTCAGAGTTCTGCCAACATCACCACAATCATTTTAGAATACTTTCATCACTACAGAAAAAAAAAAAAATCCAAACCTTCAAATCCCTTAGCAGTCACTTCTCATTTCCCCAACCCTCAGTCCTGGACAAGCACTAACCCACCAGGTCCCCATAGATTTTCCTATTTTGGATGCTCTGGCATGGGTTTGGCTCACGGCTGCCTGGCTGGGCTCAGGTACTGGAAGCTTGCCCCTCCGTGGTGGTGTGATCCTCCTGTCTTAGCCTCCCAAGAAGTAGGATTACAAGTGTGTACCACCACACCCAGCTCTGGACAATTTATATAAATGGATTTACATAATATGTGTTTTTTTGCAATTGGCTTTATTCACTTAACAGTGTTTTCAAAGTCTGTGTGTCAGGACTTAATTCCTTTTTATGGCCAAATCATGTTCCATTGTATGAGTATATTGCCCTGTGTTGTCCATTGATGGACATTGGGGTTGTTTAAGCCTTTGGGCTATTAATAATGCTACTATAAACATTTATGGCCAAGTTTTTATGCACATATATGTTTTATGGTCTTGGGGATATATGCCTAAGAGTGAGATTGTTCCGGGTGCAGTCCACGTGAGGCTGAGGACCTTGCATCTCAAGACAAGGCAACAGGAAGAGAAGAGAGGAGGAGCACAGGGCTGTGCTCACGTCACAGAGAGGGCGCAGGGCAGGGGCCACTTCCATACTGCAAGGCCGCGCCCCAGGGGCCACCGCCTCCAGCCACAGCCTACCGGCCCACCAGGTACTGTGAGGGGCTAGAGGATTAGAAAAGACCCTAGCCCCATGAAGATTTAGGTTAACAATATAGGATAGTATTAGGTGTGTAATAGGAATTAGGACTTAGAGTATAAGGTGAGATTAGGTGAGATTAAAAGGATAAGAAATAGGAAAATAGGATAGTAATAAGTGTGAAGAAAAGAATGACTTTGGAATAGAAAAATAAATAAGTGTCTTGATAGTATTTTTGAGTAAAAGTTGTAGGATAGTTTTTCTTGAGAAATGTGTGGGTGTAAGTGTCTTTTATGAATTGCTTGAACTTTAGCTTCTGTACTCTGCTTACGCGAAGATGTGGCCTGGGTTGTGGTGGCGCACGCTTGTAATCCCTGCGCTTGGTAGGCAGAGACAGGAGGATCACGCAAGTTCGAAGCCAGCCATGCGCCCTGGCTTAGGAGACCCTGTTTCCAAATAAAAATGTAAAAATAGGTCTGGGAGTGTAGCCCGGAAGTAGAAGGGCTTCCAGGAACCCCAGTACCACCAAAAAGAGAGAGAGAGAGAGAGAGAGAGAGAGAGAGAGAGAGAGAGAGAGAGAGAGAGAGAGATAAAAAGCCTGTAAAGAAATGAATTTTGAAAAGTTTAGAAGTATGCTTTGCTTTTGAAATATGCTTTTGGAATAGGAAGGCTAAAGAAAGTTGAAAGCATTTTACAAGTTCTCTGTTCCAGGAAGCTTGTAACCACGAACTAACCTCTTTGGGAATATGTGAGCAGAGGTTCCCCCCACCCACCCACAGCATGAAAGTTTAGCAAAGATAGCTTTATAAGTTACTTAAGATAGAATAATGTTAAGAGTGATGTGAGAAATTTAAAATTGTTGAATGCAGCAAATGACAAGCAGTTAACTGACAAGTTCCTGCTTTTCATCCTGATCTGCTTAAATTATTGCTTCTGTAAAATGCTTATGCATAGGACTGGAGAATGTACGGAAAGAGTGTGTTATCTTAGATAGGCTGCTGGGTACTGACAAGTTCCTGTTTTTCATCTTAATCTGCTTAAGTTTTTGCTATCTGCTAGAACCTCTGCAGGCCAGAGGCAGCACTAGCAAGCCCAGCATAGGGAGATAAGCTGGCCCTTGGTGCAGTGACATAGAAAGGCAGCTCTGTAAAAGCATTTGCTGTGCATTAAGTATGAGTATGCTGGCTTTTAAAATTATTGGTTGTATTTGTTTACAAGTTTGTATGATTGGATATGCCTTTGGCGGGCTCTGACATGTGTGACCACCCCCTCTTTGGGCTATAAATTCAGAGCCCTCAGTGAGCTCGGGGTCGACCCTCGACTGAACTCCCTCGCCTACTAAAGGGGCTGCGGCTTGGCCAGGGCCACGCTCTGGTAGCCTATAATCCCCTGTGAGGTGACTGGTGAGTGACGTCTGGGTTTTGACCCCTGGCTAGCCGGAAAAGAGCTGCAGCACAATGAACCTCGCTTGTCTCTTGCATCTCTAAAGTGTCCTTCGTTATTTGGGGTGGTGGGCTTGTTTCGAACCCTTCAGTACCTCCCAGGTAAATCCATTACAATAGGCTGAGCCACTGCTGGGGTTACAGCGCTCCCGACTTCACTACATTGCCCGAGCCAGCCGGCAAAAGTACAGGTTCAGAAGAGAGGCGTGAGGATGAAGAATTCACCTCTAAGAATTTGATTCTCAGAATATTTAATTTATTTTAACATGGGGGGGGGGCACCACCCTACTATCTCTACTGGCCAACCCCTGTTCCTGGGTCAATATTTTCCATTGGTCGATGACTACTCCTGGGTCAGTATTCTCTATTGCGCCGACGCTGGGTTTGTTTTTCCTGAGGTATTTATACAGTCACAGGTCAATCAATATCCTCATGCTACCACCACCAGAATACAATAAAGACCAAATCCAAAGCACATATATTACAGATAGGTTAATCAGTACCCTCGTGCCATCGCCATCTGACCCTTTCCCAGACCTTCTACTCCAAACTTTCCATGACCCCAAACCTTGTTGACTCTGGGCGAAGGACAGTCAGCTGAGTCAGAAACATTAATCTAGGGGAAAGCCTTAATGGCTCCCCACACTACATCAACCCTGAATATTAATAAATGAGCTCTCTAGGGGACATTTTATATCTAACTCTAAATCACAAAGAATGTTCCATGTGCACTTGAGAAAATCATGTATTTTGTATTTTGGGGATGGAGTATCCAATATAAATCAGCTCTGGCTGGTTGAAACATAATGTTGTTTAGGTCTCTGACGCCCCTATTGGTCATCTGTCTACTGCTCTGCCCTTTATTGAAAGTGAGCTGTGAAAGTCTCCGACCGTCGTAGACTGAAGGTTTGTGTCCCTCCAAGATTTATATGTTGACGCTCTAACAACAATATAGCTACCTTTAGAAATAAGCTCTCTGAGGAAGGTATTAAGGTTAAATGAGGTCATAAGGGTGAGGACCTGATTCAATTGTATTAGTGTCCTTAGAAGAAGAGAGAGCCGAGTGTGGTGACACACGCTTGTAATCCCAGTACTTGGGAGGCCGAGACAGGAGGATCGCAGTTCAAGCATAGCCTCAGCTACTTAGTGAGGCTCTCTGCAACTCAGTTAAACCTTGTTTCAAAATAAAGAATAAAAAAAATAGGGGTTGGGGTGTAGCTTGGAGGTAGAATCCCCTGGGTTCCATCCCCAGTACTGCGAGAGAGAGAGAAAGAAAGTGAGAGAGAAGGAGGAGGAGGAGGAGGAGGAGGAGGAGGAGGAGGAGGAGGAGGAGGAGGAGGAGGAGGAGGAGGAACCAGAAATATTTCTCTCTCTCTCTCTCTCTCTCTCTCTCTCTCTCTCTCTCTCTCTCCCTCTCTCCCTCTCTCCCTCTCTCCCTCTCTCCCCAAATGCATAAAGAAGAGACCTGTGAGGATGTAGCAAACATGCCAACTACCTGAAAGCCAAGAGAAGAGGACTTAGAATGAAGCTTGCCTCGCCTCGCTGCCACCTTGACCGGGGGCTTCCCAGCCTCCAGACTCTAAGGATTAAATCAATGCTGTCTAAGCCTCCCAGTCTGTGGCGTTACATTCTAGCTGTCCATTAGCTGTTGACTCATTAGGAAACCGAGCACATGATGAAGAGGAACACATGACAGATACACGCAACAACATGGATCTTACAAGCCGAGGCCAGACTCAAAGCTTCTGTTCACACGACTCCTGGAAAAGCCGAACCCTGGGGCAGACCTCTGCCTGTGGGTGACCCCGTGGGGACGCTCGGGGGTGATACTGTGTGGGCTGCTGGGGTTTCTCAGAACCCATAGAACTGTGCACTGAAGGATGACAAATGCTTCTGTGTGTGACGTAGACCTCAAAAAGCCTAGCTTTGAGCGACCTTGACACTGCGTCTGTACCGACCAAGCTGCGCTGCTCTCAACCATACTGTGTATGTTGGCCACACTGAGCTGTCTCTCATGCTCAGCTGAGGTGGGCGCAGCAGCAAGACGTTCGCATTTGCACAGAGAGGGATGCCTCATTACTTGTAACCGCATTCTTTTTTCCCCCATACTTTTTAGTGTGTGTGTGTGTGTGTGTGTGTGTGTGTGTGTGTGTGTTACTGGCGGTAGAACACAGGGGCATTCTAACTCCAAGCTATGCCCCCGCACCCAACCCTATTTTTTATTCTTTATTTTGAAACAGGGTTTCACTGCATTGCAAAGAGCCTCACTAAGTAGCTGAGGCTGGCCACGAACCACGATCCTCGTGTCTCAGCCTCCCAAACGCTGGGATTACAAGTGTGCACCATCACGCCCGTCTTGTCATGAATTTTTGACACTGGAATTTTTATTCTTGTAAATTTTGAGGCAGCAAAACAGACATTTTTCTTTTAATTGATACTGCAAGATATGATTAATTCTCAAGTAGACACTTTCTTGAGAGATTAATGGTCTAAATGGAATTCAATTATTTTGTTTAATGTTAAAATGCTATTCTGCCAAACAGTTCTATAAAGACCGGAATTATAAAAGATAATTGAATGTCTATTATCCCACCTAGTATTCGTATTTAAATTTGTACAAACATTTGTTGGTTCTAAAAGAATAAAATATTCTCCCTAAAGTTATTTAATACACGCTCTCTTGATATTCATATGAACTACCAGTCTATTTTTCTATTTATTTAAATATCTGAAACTTAACAATTGCTTTTGCACATATAATTAACAGCTTTCAATTATCATCAATTATTGTGCCATATTAGCCTAGAATCACAAATACATGTGTGTTCACCAACGGATTGAAATGATTTCAACACATAAAACACAAAAGGAGACTTTTCAGCTTAAGTAACTTCTACAGTGCCTACCTATGTTTGGAATCGAATGTTCAGATATAATAATAAATCAAAATGACCCGCCTAGTTTGCGCCCCCAGTATACTTACACTGGTTAAAAACAAAACCCTTTTCCGATCACAAGCTCATTCTATTTCACAATTTCAGATGTGAAGAGCCACCGAAATAGGATCCAACCGTTTGATCTTCCAGAGGCTGAAGCCCGGGTGTTTTGTGTCCCCTGTGGGCTCACTGTGGTTAAGGACTTGGGATGCGGTAGGTGCCTGGGTCCTTAGGTCCCCGAGGGCGTGAAGTGCTTGCAGGAACCTCTGAGCTCTCTGGAGTGGACCGCTATAAAGAGGCAAGCCTGGATCCACCTGTCCTCTTTCAACTGCCCTGCTCCAGACGTGGTCATGCACTGCGACACACGTCACCACTGCCCGCTGCCACTGGCCATGACATTCTCACCAGGACAGAGCAATGCGCGCACCATGGCCTTGTTCAGTAGTGTGTGGGACAGATCTAACCGTATGAATGGACCCGACTATTGACCTCCCGTACCCACACACCCTTCACCTGTGACGTTGTGCTCTCCTCCCACTGACTCTAGACTACCCTGGGGAGCTGCTTTGGTCGGTAGAATAAGAAGGCAGAAGTCACAGGGCAGAAGGGCCCCTTCTGAGCAGGGGTCACAGGAGGGCTTGCCGCTTTTGCTTTCTCAGATGTCTGATCACCATAGATAAGAATAAGCCCCCCAGAGTACCTTCTCGTGATACAAAACCCATGGATGAGAAGCCAGTTAGCCTAGCAGAGGACCTCCTAATCCAACCTATAGCCAGCTGACCACCAAGCAGGTAAGAAAGCCCAGGCAAGGTCAGCGGAACCTCCCCATGAATCCAGAGGCATAAAGTTCCATTTTCAAGAGCTTTGCAACAGCTGACTGATACAGAGTGCTAGTGCAATGATGCAGAATGCCCAGTGCCAAGAGTTATGCGCACAAATGATGGAAAATGGCACAGAAAAAAAAGCCCACATAAGGAAAGTAACGAACACTATGTAATGTCCTCATTCTCTTTCTTATGTCTCTAAGAGGTTGAGTAACTGTTACAACCACACAGCTTATAAAGAGGTGGCCTCAGGACTTGGACCTAGGTCTGACTCCAGAGGATAAGATTTTAACTGCTCTCCTGCACCTCAAGGGAGAGGGTTCTTATTATTGGTTCTGAGAAATTGCTACACTAAGCTCACTTATGTATCCATTCACTCACTCATTTATATAATTTGGAAGCTTCCCTTGAGTTATTTATGTTTATTTCATACCATTCAACATCCACTAAAGGGCAAAGGGGCCGTCATCATGCCAGTGAGGGATGTATCCCATAATCATCTGCACTGAACCTGGTGGCAGGGAGGGCGGGCATAAGGGAGGGAGGCCAAGCAGGGGAAGCATTCAGAAGATGTAGCTCAGAGGTAGAATGCCCTTGGGTTCCATCCCCAGTACCATAAAATAAAATAATAAAATAAAATAAAATAAGGCTGGGGGTGTAGCTCAGGGATAGAATGCCCCTGGGTTCAACCCCCAGCACCACAAAAATAATTAAATTTAATTTATTTTTTTAAATGCTTGTTGAAGCCGGGCGTGGTGGCGCACGCTTGTAATCCCTGCACTTGGGAGGCTGAGACAGGAGGATCGTGCAGGTTCGAAGCCAGCCTCAGCTACTTACTGAGACTCTCAGCGACTTAGTAAGACCCTCTTTCCAAATAAAATATTAAAAAATAGGTCTGGGAGTAGAGCCTGGAGATAGAAAGCCTGAGGGTTCCACCTCCAGTACTACCAAAAAAAAAAAAAAAAGGCTTGTTGAATAAAATGGTGGTGCACACTTGTAATCCCAGCATTTGGGAGACTGAGACAGGAGGATCACAGTTCACAGAGCCTTAGCTACTTAGTGAGGCCCTTTGCAACTCAGTGAGACCTTGCGTCAAAATAAAGAATAAAAATTAGGGCTAGGGATGTAACTTGGAGGTAGAATGGCCCTGGGTTCCATTCTCAATGACACACACACACACACACACACACACACACACACACACACACACATGCTTGTTGCAGGGCATGGTGGCACACACTTGAAATCCCAGTACTTGGGAGGCTGAGACAGGAGGATCATCGGTTCACAGCCACCCTCAGCTACTTAGTGAGCCCTCTGCAACTTAGTGAAACCCTGTTTCAAATAAAGAATAAAAAATAGGACAGGGGAGTGTAGCTCAGAGGTAGAATGCCCCTTGGGTTCAATCCCCAGTACTGAAAAAAAAAAAAAAAACCACTTGTTGAACCAGTTCAAATTCCCAGGTATCCACACCAGCCCACCTCATCACCACCACATTCCACCTGCCAGCTTTTTACAAAGACCCATGGACAGAAGCCAACTCGGGCCTGCAATCCACCTGCAGGCAGCCCATCTGCAAACACACCGGTACCTCCCCGTGGGGTCTGCACTTGGCGCTCCAGCACTTGGGGAGGAGGCTGGAGGCTGCACTTGCTCCCTGGAGCCACTGGTCCCTGCTTTGACGCATCTCCTTGGGCAGAGATAAATGTCACCTTAGTATATGGGGCTCTCTGGTTGAAAGCAACAGACACAGACTCCAGCTAAGTTATGCCAAAAGGTGGTTGCTGGGCACACAGTGGGGGGGGAGGGCAGCACTGTGGAAGAAGCTGCAGGACAATAGGAAGACTCAGCAAGCAGAGAAGCTCTGGGGAGTCTCTTTGCCGCCACCATGAATCATCTGGAACCTCTTCCAGATTCCATTTCAGAGAGAAAAAGGAAGCAACCAATGCGAACACCTGGCCTGGGTCAGGCACACCCCTTTGGCTGGAAGAGAGCAGGCGCTTGGGTCCACGGCCCAGGAGCATCCTAACAGTAGGACGCTGGTGATGTTACAGGCGGGGCTGCTTCAGCACCCAGCGCCCGCCACCCATCAGGGCTCCTAACCTAATGGAGGCTCTCCCCAGGACTGAAGTCTGCCCTGAGTCCCGAAGGACAGGAAATTAGCCAGGCCCGGGTGAGCGTGGGGAGCACTGGACATGAGCACGGGAGGAGGCGTTCATGCAGCCTTCCAGGTCGCCCCGCCCTGTCGACTCATGTATTCACACTCCTTCATCCGTATTCACACTCCTTCTGACACACCTCTAAATTTCATTTGCAGAGCCATGGGCCATACTCTCTGTCTGTCCCATCTGGACCAAGAGCTCGCCGCCGAGCTGCACCCTCACAAACCTACTGTAACCAGTTTCCTAGAGCTCCCGTAACCCATTACCACAAACTCCGTAATTTAACAAATTCATTCCCTCCTAATTTGAAAGGTTGGAAGTCCAAAATCTAGGTGGCTGCAGGATGGATCCACTACTGATGCTTGCAGGCATCAGCAGCTTCCTGCCCTAGCTCCAGCCCTCCAACTTGTGCCCCACCCACAGGTCACCTCTGGCCACCTGTGTCACTTCTATGTCTATCCCCAAAGCTGCCTGTCTTGGATTTAGGACCCACTTTAATTCAGTATGAACTCATTCTTTTTTTTTTTTCTTTTTTTGGTGGTGGTACTGGGGGTGGACCCCAGAAGCTTTCTACCTCTGGGCTATACTCCCAGCCCTATTCTATATTTTATTTGGAAACAGGTTCTCACTAAGTTGCTGAGAGCCTCACTAAGTAGCTGAGGCTGGCTTCGAACCCGTGCGATCCTCCTGTCTCAGCCTCCCAAGCGCAGGGATTACAAGTGTGCACCACCACGCCCGGCTTGAACTCATTCTAACTTAACAATATAGCTTCAAAAACTCTATTTCTTGCCAGGTGTGGTGGCACATGCCTGTACTCCTAGTACTTAGGAGGTTGAGACAAGAGGATTGCAGGTCCAAAGACAGCCTCAGCAAGCAGTAAGACTCTCATCAGCCCAGCAAGACCCTGTTTCAAAATTTTAAAAAAAAATAGGGCTGGGAATGTAGCTTGGAGCTAAAATGCCCCTGGGTTTAATACCTTGTACCACAGACACACACACACACACACACACACACACACACACACACACACACCACATCTATTTCTAAGTGATGTATCATGGGTGGGTTTTGGCGTATGAATGGGGGAGATACTATTCATATGCTAAGTGTCACACTCACATGCTGTCAAAAAATACCAAAGACCGACTGGACTGAAATGGTGTGTTAACTTTAACACAAGCACCGCACCTCCTCTCAGCGCACAGCTCCTGCTCACCCTGTCCAAGAGGCACTGTGCTAGGTGCCAAAGGATCAAAGGTGCTTGTGAAGCCAGGTGCAGTGGTGCATGCCTCAAAGCCCAGTACTTGGGAGCCTCAGACAGGAAGATCACTGGTTCAAGGCCAGCCTCAGCAACTTAGTGAGACTCTCCATCACTTAACAAGTGCCTGTTTCAAGAAGAAGAAGGGGAAGGGGCTGGGGTGTAGGTAGATCAGAGGTAGAATGCCCCTGGGCTTAATCCCCAGTAGCACACAAAAAAGCAAAAGGTGCCTGTGTCACAGCCCCATGCTCAGGTGCTCACAGCCTGGCCCAGCTAGGGTCCGGCAGGCTGGGAGCAGTCAGGAGAGCTGAGCGTGGTCCTGTCTTGCCCTTTCTTACAGTGTGTGGTCCTGAGCAAGCACACCTCCTCTCTAACCGCTCTCTTCTCTGTAATGTGAAGATCTCTAAGGTACTTTGAAGCACTGATGTTCTCAGAGCTTTAAGATATGTGAAAACACTTGGTAAACTGCAAAGCACTATACTACAGGAGAAGCAGAGTAACATTAATAGTTTAGGTAAGTCAGACTTCCCAGGAGCAGATCCCAGACACTTACAAATTCTGATGGCCAGCCAGGCGTGGTGGTGCACGCTTGTAATCCCTGCACTTGGGAGGCTGAGACAGGAGGATCACACAGGTTCAAAGCCAGCCTCAGCTACTTAGGGAGGCTCTCAGCAACTTAGTGAGACCCTGTTTCCAAATAAAATATAAAATAGGTCCGGGAGTATAGCCTGGTGGTAGAGAGCCTCTGGGTTCCACCTCCAGTACCACCAAAAAAAAAAAAAAAAAAAAAAAAATTCTGATGGCCTTAGGCCAGTTATTTTACCTCCCTGGACCTCAGTTTCCTCCTCTGTAACATGGAATGATAAGAGTTTCCATCTCATAGAGTTATCATTCAGACTAGAAGTGCTGAGGCCTTGTGCTAAGAGCTGATAGCAGCTATTACCCCTAGACATGCTCTCTACCACCACGAAGCCCACAGCTCAGGCAGGTGAGAGAACTACTCAGTGAACAAACTACAGGGGGGAAAAAAGACAGTGGGTCAGCCAGAGGGCTCTCAAGTGCTGGTGTGGAGAGTTCCTGGGGACTGGGGCAAGCAGACCCCACATTCATATCTGCCCCTCAGTAGGGGGGACAAAGAACAGCAGTGCTGGGGACACTTCACAGGCCCAGTGCATTAGTCCACTTTTAATTGCTACAAAGAAATATGTGCTGTAGGATATTTATGAAGAAAGATGCTCATTCAGCCAGTTTGGGGATTCAAGAGCACAGCTCCTGTATCCACTCAGTTCTGGTAAGAGGCCTCTCAGCAGCGTCACAGCTTGGCAGGTGGCAGTGGTGACAGCAGGTGCAGGAACTCGTGATCACATCCCCAACAGGAGCCAGCGAGAGCTGGGTGGGGCCCGGTGCGGCTCTAATCACAACCTTCTTGGCGTCCCTCGGAATTACCTTAACCCCATCCACAGACAGGACTGAGCCCCTTGTGATCACCTTAATCCCATCCAAGGGGAGAGCCTTCAATGACCTAAGGACCTCCCACTAGGCCCCGCCTCTTAAAGGTCCCATCACCTCCTATACTGCCATGCTAGGAACTATGCCTCTAACACATGGACCTTTCAGGGACAGATCACATCCAAGCTCTAGCGTCCATGGACCTGGGGGACCAACTGGAAGGATGAGGGTGAGCTGAGCTCATGCACAGGACTAACTTCAGCTCAGGAGTCAAACTGGCGCAGTTCAGCTCCAGTCCTCCAAACCCTCAGTGGGTGGCCTTGGGTCAGTGACTTGCCAGGTTTGAGTATCCATTTCCACATCTGTAAAATAAGGATTATACTGATAGGCTCCACCCTGTGGGTTTGTGAAGACTGACATGTTACATAGCCAACACCTGGCATGAAGCCCACCTCCAATAAATGTAAAATGCTATTAGTAAAACACTCTTTGCCAAGAGGGATTGACACTGTTACTCAACCTGGATCAGCTGCTAATCCAAAGAAAATATTCCTGCTCAGAAATTAATCAGGCTCATATTATAGGAGTTGGACATGTAATATTTTTACTACTCTAGATCTCAAAATATCCATGAAGGCCTGCACCATCCATAGCTAAATGCTTAACAGAAGTCAGAGACGGAAATAAAGGTGATGTTTCCTGTGTTGTTAAAGAGGAGCCAGCTCCTTGCTAATCCTGTGAATCTTTCCCTGGCTTGCCAGAAGAATCCCCGCCTCCACCTCGAGGCTTCTACTTTGTTACTAGGGCCTTTACCTCCGGCCACTTTTTTCTCTAGGATTTGTAGGTCCTAATACTTGCTCTCCCATTCCTGCTCCTTGTCTGGGAAATGGGCCCAGCCTTGTCCATTCTCTGCCCACCCTCAGCTCTTGGGCTTTGGCCTGCTCCAGATAGCCAGAAGCTCCACACTGCTGCTCTGGAGCTGACAAACACTCGATCCCACACCTTCTGGGAGTCTTTGGCGTGAGCTCTACCAACACTGAGCTGCCCAGTAGACGCAGCTCTAAGTGTTTCAATTAGGATTGTATTTGGAAGCAAAATCAGAATGCCATCAGGTAATGGCTTAAGCTGATGGGGGGTCATTTGTTTCCTATAATAAAAAGTAGGCTGTCCGGAGCTGAGATGGCAGCTTAGCCACCCTTTAAGGACATATACCTTTCCATACTTCTGTTCTGCCATCCTTAGCTTTCCTCTTTGTTTTCTTTTGCCTCTTGGTCACAAAGTGTCTGCTGTCCATCCAGACCTCAGTTCTGCATTACAGGCAAAAAAAAAAAAAAAAAAAGAGGGAGAAAGAAAGAGTGACAAAGACCATAACTATGCCCAGAAAACAAAACTTTCCAAGAAATCCTCAGCTTACTGCTTAATGGACAAAGTATAACATTGGGTCACCTTGAGCTGCAAGGGCGTTGGGGATTTAGCAGTTTTAGGTGAACACATCGACTTACAGAATATGAACAATGTTAGTAAGAATGGGGGATACATTCATGTAGAATAAACCAGGAATCAGCAAACTATAGCCAGAGAGCCGGGCGTGGTGGTGCACGCTTGTAATCCCCGCGCTTGGGAGGCTGAGACAGGAGGATCACACAGGTTCAAAGCCAGCCTCAGCTAGTTAGTGAGGCTCTCAGCAACTTAGTGAGACCCTGTTTCCAAATAAAATATAAAATAGGTCTGGGAGTATAGCCTGGAGGTAGAAAGCCTCTGGGTTCCACCCCCAATACCACCAAAAAAAAAAAAAACCTATAGCCAGAGTACAAAATCTGTACCACTACTTTTTTAATAAATAAAGTCTTACCAAAATGCAGCTATTCCCATTTGTTTACAATACTACAATAGCAGTGTTTAGTAGTTTTGAGAGGTTTTATGGCACATAGAGTATAAAACATTTACTCTCCAGTCCTGCCAGAAAAGTTAGCCAGCTCCTAGAATATATGTTCCAGGTACTAGCAAAGGAAAGACTTAATTTTCCCCCTGGAAAATATTTATTATTTTCAAAAGAGCCTCCCAATAACAATATGAAAAAATCACAACATTTTTGCTCTGCTTACATGTATCTTGCAGTTTTGTGTTAGTTTTTATTTTTAATTACATATGAGATGAATTAGGAGCCTTAAAATCTTTTCAGGGTTTAGGACCTATAAAGTTCTTAACTGGTGCTGATTTTCAAACATTCCTACCTATGATAGGTCTTCTACTCATTCTACAAATGGGTATTAGGCATCTACTGTGGAAGGTGTTGTGATTGGTCCTGGATAAGGATAGGATAGATGGATGGATGCATGGATGGATGGATGCATACATACATACATACATACATACATACATACATACATGAATAAGAAACTGGGAAAAAAGGCAAGATAGAAGGAGATTGAGATCAAACTAACATTTCTGCCTTCTCAATTTTACATAAACTATTGATGAGCAAGAAAAAGGAAATATAGATCCCAATATATGAGGGCAAAATCCTAGCTGCTGTAACAAAGAGACCCCTTTAGAAGAATGTAGGCTGACTTCCCTATCATAGAATCGTCTCAGGGTAGACAGTCACATTGGCAGGCAGAACTGCTCCACACAGCCAGGGGCTCTGGCTCTTGCCCCAGAAGCCCAGAGACACTGTCCTTGTCTGCACAGTCATGACCAAGTTAAAGACAAAGTTGGAAAGAGGAGGACAAAGACCTAGACCTGGAAAGAAGCATACATCACCTGCTACTATGGACAATGTTTATATCTAACACTCCCCCTTCCCACCACCTAAAAATGAAATCCTATGTTGAAACTCTAATATGTCGTGTGTTTTGGGGACTAGGCCTTTAGGAAGTGACCAACTAAAAATGTAGAACCCTCATGATGGGATTAGTGCCCTCATCTGATACCATGAGGTCAATCTCTCTCTCCTCTCCTAGTCTTTCTCTCCCTCCGCCCTCTCTGCCATGTGAGAGTAGAGAGAGAAGACAACCATCTACATGCCACAAATGGGCCCTCACCAGACACTGGATGTGCCTGTGCCTTGACCTTGGACTGCCTAGACTCCAGCCAGAACTGTGAGAAATAAATGTTTGTTGTTTAAGCTTCCTGGTCTCTAGTATTTTGTTATAGCAACCTAAATGACTGAGAGAACTTTCAATATGCCACACGGCTCACTTGCCCCTAAGAGAGTCTAGGATAGCCGCAAATGGCGGCACACACTTGTAATCCCACTACTTGGGAGTCTGAGACGGGAAGATGGCAGGTTTGAGAACAGCCTCAGCAATGTAGCAAGACTCTCAGGAACCTAACAAGACCTTGTATCAAAACAAAAAATAAAAAAAGCTTTGGGGTGGAGTTTGGAGGCAGAATGCCACTGGGTTCAAACTCCAGTACCACAAAAAATTAGAGAGAGAGAGAGAGAGAGAGAGAGAGAGAGAGAGAGAGAGAGAGAGAGAGAGAGAGAGAGAGAGAGACTAGAAAGTGTAGCCTCTGGCTGAGCAGCAATGGGACTAACTACCATCTAGTTATTTTTGGATGAAAGGGAAAACAAATTTTGGTAGACAATGAGTGGTGCCCACCACAGAGGAAGCTCACGAGTCCTCTAAGACTCGGGGGTTGTAGTCCAGGTCTGTGTGTTCCAGGGAGCTCTCAGTCCTGTAGGGACTGTCCCTTGCACCTGGGATCTTCGTCCTGCTCAGCCTGTCTGGTGGAAATAGTCTCCTTCTGACGTCACTGGCTCCAGCTGAGGCAAGACAGAGGACAATGCCCCTCTGTCCTGCTTCCTGGCTTACCACAGCCCTTCTGCAGCCACACCAAGGACCTTTTGTTCTTCCTCACACCAAATCCATATACCAGGCAATTAACCATGGCAACACCCCAAAATTCACTCTTTATGGATTTTTTTGTATGAAAAATTCAAAAGTAAATAATTTGTACAGAGTTCACAAGTCTTAAAGCCTGGGATCCCTGGGAAACATCCTCACCTCCCCCTTACCTCAAAAGGAACAAAAAGGATTAAATTAAAGAAACTTGCTCTACTGGTCTGCTACAACCTTAATCCAAAAGAATGACACTCATGGTAGAATTTCAGGTTCAGCATAAGGAGAGAGAAAGGAGGTAAAGATACATTTTGGCCTCCTGGCCAGTGGACAGCCCTAACTATCCTCTACACAACCAGTGTATCCTGACCACCCCCAGGCCTCTACCAGTGCCATACATCTGGCCTACATAGACAGCTCTCTACCATAGGGGCTCAGAATGGCGGCAGTCAGCAAATAAATCAGTTCTTCCCGTGTGCCAAGCAGAAGGGCCTTCCAGGTAACCAGGGCCTCTTAGAGACAAGTTCTCCTTGTTTGCCATTAAATAATTTGTCATGACAGATTGTCAAGCCTCAAGAAGAGGCAAACATTTCTCCCAGTAAACAGAATCCCACAGAGGGCTCCAGGACAGTCTCCAAGAAGGTCCAGCTGCGGCCCTGACATCTTTCCTTTCCCAATGGGATCATTTGATGCCAAAGGTGATCAGGTATCTCCCAGGTGAAGACCACTCCATCTCTAGGAAGCAGGCCGTCCCTTCCTGAAGGAAGAAGAGGAGGGCACCAGGAAGGGCTGAGAGGGGTTGCTAGAGGCCTGGGAGGAGCTCATTTCAGCCTGTTTATCTCGCTGCAACTCTCCCATTTCCCAAAGCCCAGCCAGGGCAGCTAAGCTCAGGAGAAGGTCTGTGCAGTTAATATGCAAATATTAAAAAGTACACAAAAGGAAACTCCTAAGTGAACACCCAAGTGCCTATGCGCAACTTCAACTAACGTAAAATAGAAGAAATAAAATTGTAAGTAGAAAGGAGACGAATCGGGAAGAAAAGGAAAATATAATTTTAAAATCTGGAAAGGTCATAATGTCCAACTCCTATGGGGTGTGTCTCAGGCAGAAGCCTCCTGAGCCCACACTCTTAATCACAATGGCCCTTTTCCCCACCTAAGACTCCTGAGAGGCCCAGTAAACAAAGGATCCATTAGGAGGGGCAAGGTTAGATACGCCCAGCCACTTCCTGGGAGGTGAAAGTCCAGGTCTTCACTGCAGTCCTGTGTCCCTAGTCACCCCACCCTCTTGGTGACGTCTCTGCCTCTCAAGCTCTCCAGCCTCTCATGCTTTTGAGATGGCCAGCGTTCCCCTGAGCATGTATCTTTACTTGAATTAAAACTTCTGCCTTGTGGAGCATGGTGGCGCACGCTTGTAATCTCTGCCCTTGGGTGACTGAGACAGGAGGATCATGCAGGTTCGTAGCCAGCCTGCAGGCTTAAGAGATCCTGTTTCCAAATAAAAATATAAAAATGGGTCTGGGAGTGTAGCCCTGAGGTAGAAGGGTTTCCAGGAACCCCAGTACCACACACACACACACACACACACACACACACACACACACACAAACTCTGCCTTTACCTTTGACTGGCGCGTGTTGAAATTCTTTTCTCCGGAAGCCATGAAACCCCATACAAGTTCTTGGGGTTTCCCATGACACCAGGATGGTCAGCATGTTGCTTACCTTGTTTATCTATTGGCCTTTAATAAAAACAACTTTTGGGTAAGAACTCAGAGTATGTCAAAGCCAATTCTAGACATGGCATCGTCTAATCTATAAACTAAGTGTGTCAAACAAAAATGACGGGATATCTTTCTTTGGGACTGAACTTCTGCTCTAAGACCCAATAGACCAAAATGGAATTTTTAGCTGCTAGGTAAGAACTGACAGGGACAGGTGACTGTCCTTGCAGGAGGAAGCTGCTTCCTCTTTATTTTATTTATTTATTATTTATTTATTTATTTATTTATTGTGTGTGTGTGTGTGTGTGTGTGTGTGTGTGTGTTTAACTGGGGATTAACCCGAGGGGCACTTTATCTCGGAGGTACATCCCCAGACCTTTACAAATATTTTGTTTTTGAAACAAGGTCTCTGCAGGTTGCTGAGTTTCCACTACATTCCTGGGGCTGTTTTTGGTCCTGCAATCCTCCTGCCTCAGCCTCCCGGTACTGGGATTCCAGGCCTGCACCTGCTCAGGGACAGGCTCCCGGCCTCTTTAAAAGATTGCTAACATCCCTTCAATCTGAGCTGCTTCTTTCAGATAAGGTCCTCGGGAGGCTATGAGGAAGCAGTTTAGATTAGCCACAGCCACCTCTAGTCAGTTCTAGGTGACAAAAACTTGCTTTAATTTCATTATTATGCTAAATTCCCCACCCAAGAAACAGTTCTCTTCCATCTTTAAACTCCCGAGGCTTGTGGGAGCAATCGATCTGAAACTGCACGTGTGGTCCAGCTCTCCGTGGACTTAACTCTTCCAACGTGAACATGTCTTTCTCCTCAATAAAATGACTTTGCCTCCTTTGCTGGAGACACCCTGCCGTGGAGTCTCCTGCCTGTGCCTCTTACTTGCTGTGAACATCTGCTTTACTTACTGATTTTGCTGAGTGGCTTTGCTGGAACCAAGGGCCCAACCCACTGGGTTCTGCTAAATGCCACATAATCAAACTGAAACTTGAAGGAAGTGGACACATCCCCAAACAGACCAGTTTTTCTTGGAAGCAGGAGATTCCAGTTTACCATTCAAAAGAATAAGAAGGTCCCTCTGGTCTAATCTTCGCAAATAAGTGACCTGGAGTTACCTCATGTTAACCAATCTTTTTCTCCTTATTATTCAGTTTCCTTGTTCCTGCTTTACAAAACCCACTGTTCCGCGAGTGCCTGACCAGAGCTCCCGGTCTGTTTTGTGGAGTGGAGATCACCCACAGGGTGCGGTAGTGCCACCTACGACCCCAGTACTGGGGAGGCTGAGACAGGAGACTGCAGGTTCAAGGACAGTCTGGGCAACTTAGCAAGACCCTGTTTCAAAATTAAAAATAAGAAGGGATAGGAGCCGGGTGTGGTGGCCCACACTTGTAATCCCAGCATTTGGGAGGCTGAGACAAGAGGATCCTGTTCGCGGACAGCCTCAGCTACTTAGTGAGGCTCTTTGTAACCCAGTGAGACCCTGTTTCAAAATAAAGAATAAAAAATAGGGCCAGGGGTGTAGCTCAGAGGTAGAATGTTCCTGAGTTCCATCCCCAGTATTAAAAAAAAAAGGGGGGGTGCTAGGATGTAGCTCAGAGGTAGGATGCCCCTGGGTTCAGTCCTCAGTACTAAAACAAACAGAATGGAAGCCACCCTAATCCATTCATTGAGAAAAAACAATTCTATCTATAAATGTGTTGTAATTTTGTCTTTTGACAAAGGTTCCTAGTTAAATGGCATCAGATATCAGGAACATGACAGTCCTACACCTTCAACCACACAAGCTAGAGTTCTGAGCAAGAGGTGCAGTCCCAATGGACCTCAGCCTCCTTCGGTGACAGTGAAGAGGGCTGAGGCCCGGGACTGCCCTGCCCAACCCTGGGGCTATAACGCAGTCAGCCAGGTCAGTGCTCCGGCTCCCCTGTGACTACTGGACCCCGGGCTGGAGGTGGAGGTCCCGGGCCTGGGCCGTGGCAAGGAGTGGGTGACCTCTCCAGCCGCGGGATCCCGGCGGTTCGGCTCACGCTTCTGCCCATGCAAGTCTGAGCACATGCAAGTCTGTCCATGCAAGTCTGAGCGTGTAGGACCAAGGAAGCAAGCCAGGTCCCGGGACCTGCCGGCGGCGATAACTGAATCTCCCGGGAAAGCTAGGGCGGCGATCCCGGGTGCGGGGATGGCCTGACAAAGTGGGGGCCAGCTCCTAAGACCAGGGAGGGGGGAGAACCGCCCCGCCACCCCGGGGCCAGACGTGGCCAGGGCCAGGAGCAGGAAGTGTCCCCGGGGGCGGCTCCTGGGCGCGGCGCGGCAGGTGCAGTTAGGGTGGCGGCCGCGTCCGGAGAGCCCGGGCAGGGGAGAACCAGGAGCAGGTGAGCGCCAGGTCGCCTTTGCAGCCCGGGAGCGCGAGCCTGGGCACCAGAGCCGGGCCTGGCGGGGGGACGGCATTTTCTGGAAGGAGAAGGGACGCCAGGAAAGGGGTGATGCTCTGAGGTTCAGAGAGCCCGGATCCAGGCCCCAGGGGCTTGGACGAACTGGCGTTTGGGTGCCAAGGTGTGGCCGCCGGCCTCTGGGGATGCTGCATGCAGGTGGTGTCCAGCTTGGGAAAGGGCTTGGGGACATCGGGCGTGGGAGCAGGATCGTAACCAGTTCCGGAAAAAGAACCTGGGCTCGGTAGAGGGAAGCGGGGCCGATATGGGAGCTTGGGAAAAGGACTGGGGGCGGTGAAAAATGGGAGAGGGGACGCGGGCGCGGTGACGGCGCCAAGGCTCTGGGGACGCGCCCCGGATTCTGCGAGAGAGGGAAGATGAACGTGCGCGCTGCGGATCCGGGAGTGTGAGCCTCTGGGCAGACGGTGAGGATGGGCGGGGGAGGGTAATGGAGCCCTCCCAGAAATGGGGTAGGACTCACGCACCCAGGAAAAACCTTCCGTGGCTGCCAGGAGCCCCCCACTGTCTGAGGGCTGTAGAGCACCAGGGCAGGGCGGAGGGCGGAGGCGCAGACCCGGACGCAGGGGAGAACGCGGGTTCTCAGGGACTGTGGCTTTAAGAGCGACGCGGGGCGTGCGGGCTCTTTAAGGAGGGGGCCGGGGGCGTGTCAGGAAATGAGCCCGGGGCCCGCCTCGCCCGGGAGGCGGCCTCGGACGTCCGGAGGCTCGGAAGCTGAGCCGGAGCGGGACCGGAACCCGAGCCCGAGGACACAGCGCGGGCGCGGCGCCCGAGCGCCCGGGACCAAAGCACCCGCACCTACCCGGCTCGCTTCCTCGGTCACCCGCGGCCCGCCCTCGGGCACGCCTCCCCGCCCGCCTGCAGACCCCTGCCCACGCGGGGCGCCGCCCTCCCCGCCGCCTTCGCCGCGCTCCCTCCGCTGCCCCCCCCCACCCCGCTTCTGCTCCTCTCCCCTCCCTTCGCCCCTCGGCTCCTCTCCACCGGGCCCCAGCCCTTGACCCTCCCAGATCCTCTGGCCTGGCCGCAGCGCTTTAGCTCGGCCCGAACCTTCCCTGCGCCTGTCCTCATGAGCTCCCTCGGGGAGGGAGCCGGCTGTGGAGCGACACAGCGGAGCCCACCCCAAAGCAGAACCTCCTGCGAGAGAAAGGAGGCCCTGAGGCCACCCCCATGTAACAACTGAGGGCTGGGCCTGCAGAGAGACGCAGTTCGCTCCCCTGGAATTCTTTCTGGCCATCGGATGACCCAGTTCCTCTGCTACCATGAACAGGGCCCCGCTGAAACGGTCCAGGATCCTGCACATGGCGCTGAATGGGGCCTTGGACCCCTCTGAAGAGGCAGAGCCAGGCGGCAGAGACAAGCCCTTCCTGCTGCGGGCCGTGCAGATCGCCGTGGTGGTCTCTCTCTACTGGGTCACGTCCATCTCCATGGTATTTCTCAACAAGTATCTGCTGGACAGCCCCTCCCTGCAGCTGAACGCCCCCATCTTCGTCACCTTCTACCAGTGCCTGGTGACCACGCTGCTGTGCAAAGGCCTTGGCCTGCTGGCCGCCTGCTGCCCCCATGCCCTGGACTTCCCCCGCGTGGGCCTGGACCTCAAGGTGGCCCGTAGCATCCTGCCGCTGTCGGTGGTCTTCATCGGCATGATCACCTTCAACAACCTCTGCCTCAAGTACGTGGGGGTGGCCTTCTACAACGTGGGCCGCTCGCTGACCACCGTCTTCAACGTGCTGCTGTCCTACGTGCTGCTCAAGCAGACCACCTCCTTCTACGCACTGCTGGCCTGTGGCATCATCATAGGTGAGTGCGATGGGACCACGGGAATGGGCGGCCATGGGTGCTGAGACCCCAAAGCTTTCTAGGCATCTTTGGACTTCATCTCCTCCCACCATCTCTGTCCAACATCATATGAAGAAGAGCCTGAGCCCAGAGAGAATAAGTAACTTGCTTAAGTTCACCTAGCAAGTAAGGGGCCCAGCCAGGGTCAAAATAGTAATAGCAGCAGCAGCAGCAGCAGCAGCAAAAGCAACTGACATAGAGTCCTTGAAGTGTGCCAGGCAAGCGGGGTATGGCGTTACACATCTGTAATTTCAGTACTTGGGAGGCTGAGACCGAAGGATCATAGGTTCAAGGACAGCCTCAGCTTTGTTACAAGACTCGCAGCAATCTTATGAGACTGTTTCAAAACAAAAGATAAAAATGGCTGAAGTTGGGGCTTGGAGGTAGAATGCCCCTGAGTTCAATTCCCAGTACCAAAAAGTGCCAGTTACACAGTTCTAAGCACTTTACCCATATTAACTAACCACCACAACAAGGTAGGATCCTTATCCACATTCCACAGAGGGGGAAGCCAAGGAAGAGAAAGGCTGGGCAACTTTCCCAAGGGTCCAGAGCTGGGGTGTGAGTGAAACATTCTGGCTTCATGGGTCATGCACCTGACTGCTGCACCATGTTGGTGCTCAGTATCAGGCGTCCTGACGGCCTCTTTGTGAAGTCCGGTGCATCTTTTAATAAATGCACCCTCTGCCTTGCTAGCTCAGGATGACACCCAAGACAGTAGGAAGATATATACTTTGAGGAGCCTTAGCTCTCATCCTAGAATTGACCTTCAGAAAAAAAAATAAGTATTAAGCTGGGCATGGTGGCTCATGCTTGTTATCACAGCATTTGGGAGGCTGAGATAGGAGGATCGCAGTTTGAGGACAGCCTCAGCTACTTAGTGATGCCCTTGGCAATTCAGTGAGACCCTGTTTCAAAAATAAAGAATAAAAAATAGGGCTGGGGCCGGGCGTGGTGGCGCACGCTTGTAATTCCTGCGCTTGGGAGGCAGAGGCAGGAGGATCGAGGCCAGCCGCGCTGGTTTAAGAGACCCTGTTTCAAAAATACAGAAAATAGGTCTGGGAGTGTAGCCCAGAGGTAGAAGGGCTTCCAGGAACCCCAGTACCACCAAAAAAAAAAAAAAAAATAGGGCTGGGGGTGTCACTTGGAGTAGAACTCCCCCTGGGTTCCATCCCAGTACCAAAAAAAAAAATAATAATAATAATTAGTATTAATGAGGGCATTGTGCCAGTCTTTTTACATATAACATTGCCTTTGTTTGCCCAGAAGCCCTCTGGGTGGTATCGCCTCTGTGAGCATCTCCATACAAATGGGGAAACTGAGGTTCAAAGGGATCAGCTACTTGCCCAGGGCCACACATCTAGGAAGTAACCAGGTTGTCCTTTTTACCACTGCGCTCTGTTCTTGTCCACTGGAGGTTAGAGCTGCACCCCCCAATTCAGTAGCCACTGGCCACATGCTTATTTAAATCAGTTACAATTAAATGAGATTTCAAGGATTGCGTTCTTTGGTTGCAGGGGTTAAAACCCAGTCCTGTGGTCACATTTTCGGTGCCCAGCGACCACATGTGCGAGGTTCGGGTTCTTGTGCTGCGCGGCACAGGTTATATAGGACGGCTCCATCATTGCAGAGTGTCATGCTGGGCAGCCTGCCCTTCCCTCTGAGTCCTCCTAGGCTCTGCCACCTAGGAATGAGGTCTTTATTTGCACCTGTTCGGGCCTTTCTCGGCACCACAAAATTTGTCCTATTGGCCTACATAATCTTCCCTGGTGTCTCAGAGTCCCAGACTAGGTGCACCAGTTGAAGGGGAGAAGGGGCCCATCCCATGCCATCTGTCCTAGAAAATGTTTTTTTTCTGGTTGAGCGGCTAGATCCAGGGCCCCTAGGTCTTAGGTCCAAGACAGGAGAAGAGAGAAGGGCAAAGTTAGAATGGGCGGGGCTGCCAGGACCCCTCTCCAGGGAACTCCACCTCCCCTGCCTCCCCCAGGGCTGGGGCTGGTCCACCTCACTTACTCTTCCTTTTCCCAGCTGTGCCAGGGCTCTCCACCTGAGGCCCGCTCACCCTGCCAGCCGTGGAGTGGGTGGGCCTCCCGGTGGGAAAATTAGCACGCGGGAAGGTGAAGTCTCTGGGGCAATTGAGTGCAAGTCCTCAGAGTAACCCCAGTGGCTGATGGTAAGATAGCTTCTGAGAACAGTGCTCCAGGAGCCCTGCCAGCCACCCCAGGGCAGGGCAGGGCGGCTGTGTCCTCTCTGCTCTGAGACCTGGCCCCTTTATCTGCACTGTTTCCTTATCAGGGGAGGACAGGTCCCAGCCTCGCCTCCCATGTCACACAGCACTTTTGAAAACTCCCTCTAAGAATAAAAAATAGGGCTGGGAGTGTCTCTTGCAGGAAAAATGCCCCTGGGTTCCATCCCCAGTTCGAAAGAAAGAAAGGGGAGGGGGGGAGAAAAGGGAAGGGGAAAAAAGAAAAACAGAACTCCCTGTAGGGTCTGGAACCTTGAGATTATGGTCCCTTCTGCACTCAGCAGGCAACCAGCAAACCTGAGCATGGTGGCACAGGCCTATAATTCTAGTACTTGGAAGTCTGAGACAGGAGGAACACAGGTTTAAGACCAGCCTCAGCAATTTAGTGAGACTCTCAGCAATATAGTGAAACCCTATTTAAAAAAAAAAGAGTTGTGATATAGCTCACAGTTAGAATGCTCCTGGGTTCAATCCCTAGTACCACCAGAAAATAAAAAATAGGGCTGGGGGTGTAGCTCACGGATAGAAACACCCCCTCCCCCCCGGGTTCAATCCCCAGTTCCAAATAAATACAGGAAGGAAGGAAGCAACTGGCCAGAGGGCTGGGGAACTTGGCTAAGCAAGCCAGGGGCGGTGCATTCTCTGCCCCACCTGCAGCAGGCCTTTGGCACTGGCTATGCCAGGGCTCTGTGAGGACAGGGAAGACCATACATCTAGTGCCTACCATACAGCAGGTGCCTTCTATTTCTAAGACAACATCTCACTGTGTTGCCCAAGCTGGTATTGAACCCCTGGACTCAAGTGATCCTCCTGCCTCAGCCTCCCCAGTAGGTGGGACTACAGGTGCACAGCATTGTGTCCAGCCTCTTGTCTCTTTTAATAACTTGCAACCACCTCCAGAACACTCTTCATTCATGCATGCATTGAACAGCTATTCAAGCCAGGCGTGGCGCACGCTTATAATCCCAGTACTTGGGAGGCTAAGATAGGAGGATCACAGGTTTGCAGCCAGCCTCAGCAACTTAGCAAGGCTCTCAGCAACCTTGTGAGACCCCGTTTCAAAAATAAAAAGGGCTGGGGGTGTAGCTCAGAGGCAGAATGTAACTGGGTTCAATCCCCAGTACCACAAAAAACAAACAAAAACAGCTGTGCATTGGTGGCTAAGCACATACCAGGCCCTGGCCCAGGCTTCCTGGTTACAAAGTTAGAAAAGGTAATGCTGGTTCCCACACTCCTAGAGGGAGTGGTGACGGTATATGTCCAGTGGCAATGGTTAGCAGGAGTGATCAGGGCTGTGGCAGGGACACCGAGGTACTTTGGGAGCTCTGGAGGGAGGGGCAGTCTAAGCAGACGTTTTGGAGGAAGTCCTCCCCTGACACCAGGCTGTGCAGTCAGGATGCACAGGGTCTCCACATGGTGCTGGCCTCAGAGCCCCCTTGAAGGAGTCTAATTTTTCCTGAGGGCAGTAGGGAGCCATGGGGAGGCTTTAGCTTAGAGCAGACCCTGAGCCATCCATACCCTGAGAAGAGCATTCTGGTTGCAAGGCAGAGTAAGTTGGTTAGTTGGGGATCATCAGGAAAGTGGCTCAGATCTTTACCGATGAAGGAAATTGGACCTCAGAGAGGTTAAGTAGTGTCTTCCAGGCCACTCAGCTTCTAAACCACAGTGCCCAAGTCGAGGCCAGAATCTCTGACACCAAAGTTTTGCCACCTCCCCAGGCTGCTGTACACTGTGGCCTGAGATGCAGGGTGTGTAAGATCCATCCCTTGCCTTCTGAGAGCGTGGGGTCTAGCTAGAGATCAGACTGTCATGGCGGACAGGTGCCTGGCAGCCCAGGGCCAGCAAAGGGCTTCCAGGAGAGGTGCAGACAGTGAGCATCCAGGCAGAGGTCTGGGTGCTGGCGGTATCAGGAAAGGATCCCCCTGGATAGGGTGTCTGGACCTTGAGGAATGAGCAGAACCCCCTGGGGAGGAGGAGGGTGTGCCTGGTACCAATATGAGCAAAGACACCGAGGCCCAGGGTGCGACGCCAGGAGATGAGAGGCTGGCTTGGCGCGATCACAGGACAGAGTGGGGGCTGGCAAAGGGTGCAGGAAGCCCAGCCAGCCAGTCTGGGGGATGCGACGTCAACCTGCTGGTGGGCAGGGGGAGCCAGGGAGGCTCTTTGAGGAAGGTGTGTGGTAGGCAGAGTCTTGAGTGACTCTCCCAAGCAACCTCAGGCCCTGAGCGAGTCTGACTTGATGAGGAAGCCGAGGCTTAGAGACCCAAGGTCATCTTAACCACCAGTGGGCTCATCCTGCAGCCCTCTTTCTTCCCAGGCGCCCCAGGCCGCGCAGCGCCCTGTGCTATTTTATAGCCCTCATTACAATGATAATTAAAGAAGTAATGCGGCAATGGTGTGTCCGAATGTCTCTTCTCTTGCTAGAACATAGGCTGGTGAGGAGGGAGGTTTCCAGCTGAGGGCCCCTTCACCAGCCCTTATATTTCACAGGGATAGAGGTGTTGGAAGGGATTACAAGAGTCACGGTGCAGTCTGTGAACCTTGGTGTCAAAGTTCTGTCCCTCTCCCTCCCCATCCTCTCCCCACTGCAGGTGGCTTTTGGCTGGGTGTGGACCAGGAGGGGGCCGAAGGCACCCTGTCTTTGATGGGCACCATCTTTGGGGTGCTGGCCAGCCTCTGCGTGTCGCTCAACGCCATCTACACCAAGAAGGTGCTCCCGGCGGTAGACGGCAGCATCTGGCGCCTGACCTTCTACAACAACGTCAACGCCTGCATCCTCTTCCTGCCCCTGCTCCTGCTGCTGGGGGAGCACCAGGCCCTCCTCCACTTTGCCCACCTGGGCAGTGCCCACTTCTGGGGGATGATGACGCTGGGCGGCCTGTTCGGCTTCGCCATCGGCTACGTGACAGGGCTACAGATCAAGTTCACCAGCCCCCTGACCCACAACGTGTCGGGTACTGCCAAGGCCTGCGCCCAGACGGTGCTGGCTGTCCTCCACTACGAGGAGACCAAGAGCTTCCTCTGGTGGACCAGCAACATGATGGTGCTGGGGGGCTCCTCTGCCTACACCTGGGTCAGGGGCTGGGAGATGAGGAGTCAAGAGGAACCCAGCCCCAAAGAGGGCGAGAAGAACACCATGGGGGTGTGAGCCCGTTCCGGGACCCCAGGATGGCTCAGCCCCAGGGACAAAGTCAGGTGGGGCCAGATCAGTGCCGGAGGCGATCCCTGTGGACGCACCAGTGGCGTGGAGCAGGCGTTCTCAGGAACCAGGGTTTCCAAGTCATGGCAGAGAGCCGCCAAACCTGTCTCTTTTCCCCACCCCACCATCCTATTTCTGGGGTTCTGTCCCCCTTTGGGAATGCCCTCCTGAGAGTAGCCCCCTTTCCTGCTCTATCCCAGGGCCTGTCTACCTCCACGTCACCTCTGGGGTTGGGCCAGCCTAAACCTTCACGGGTAGTATCGGTAAAATGAAGTCCTCACTTATACTCAGGGGAGATGGGGTGACCCCAACACACCAGCGGAAGGGCACTGGGAAGCCCCACATCTCCAGGGTCCCAGGCAGGCAGCATAGCTTTAGCCCTATAAACCAGTCTGCCTTTGGAGGGAAATGGGGACTTGGCTGAATGAGGGAAGAAACAGACAAGCATTCCCCACCTCCTCTGAACTGAGACCCGCAGCCCATGGAAGGGGGTAAAGGGTCAGTCGTACCCACAGCCAATCCTGCTATCCAAGGGTGGCTGGGAATGAGGTGGACGGTGATAAAGAGCCCAGCCTCTGCACCCCATTTTTGTGGCTTTGGAACATGAGGAACCATGCATCTTTCACAGGTTAAGTAGGGTCATGAACACCCTCCCCCAATCCCTGACCACGTTTTCCTGCCTGGTGCTTCTGTCCCTGGACCACATCGCGCCCTGTCTCCGAGCACCTGGTACCCGGCTTGGGTGACCACCCTCTGAAAGCGCATCCAGGGAGCTACTCCTTCCTATCCCAACTCTGTCTCCCCCAAAGCCTCCATCCCCCATGGGGCAGAAGAGACCAGGGCCAAACCCAAAGCCTTCCACTCCACCAGACCCCTGATTTTGAGCCTCTTTCCTAGAGAAGGTGAAAACCCACTGTTGAACTCTTCCCAGAGTTTGAGGCTGAACACACCTGCTTGTCCCAGTCTTCACCTACCAAGCCTGTGTGATAGTTATCAGAGGCGGGTGGCTGAGAAGCCAAAGGAGTTGATATCTCCCCTTCAGGAGGTGGGGAAGCCTAAGATCTAGGCGCCAGCAGATCCGTAGGTGGTGATTCCCCTCCTCATAGAGGAGAAGCACAGACAAGCTCCATTGGGCCTTGTATGAGGCCCCGCCTGTGACCTTGTTGCTTCCAAAGGCCCTGCCTCCTGGAGGGCCAGGACTCCTGTGAATTCTGGGGCCAGACATTCGGACCACAGAACCACCCCCCCCCCCTGCTCGCTTCCTGGTGTCTTCCGCTCCTCCTGTCCTTTCTGCTGTGCATTTTGTACCTCCCACGTCTTTGGGGTGATTTCTAATGTTTTAGGCCCTGGACTTGAAACCTGGGGAGAGAGGGTCTTATCAGCCACCTGCCCCTCCCACATACTCCCAGGTGATTTCTAATGAAGTTGGGGCCTGATGGCCTGAACCATATGGAATTTAATAAAAAGCCAATATAAGACAACTTGTGTGTAGAGGCTGGAAAAGGAATCAGGTCCCAGAGGGGATTCATGAGCAAGGCCCCGGGGAGGAGCCTGGAATCTAAGTATTCTGATACTGGGGCCCCTTAGTACTGGGGACTAGGCATGTACTGAGTGCTAAACACCCGGCATCCATCTTTGTCACCTTCCACGGCCATCACTGAAGCCCCCACCTCACAGACGAGTATGTGGAGGCTCAGAGAGGATCACAGGAAGGAAGAAGCAACCGGACCCAGCCTTCCATGGCGCCCCTTAACCTGTACCCAGCTTTCTTTCAAGCACCTACTTTGTCTCTGTTCAAAAATGTTCATCATTGAACTTGTCCAAGTCCCTTATTGTTGGCATTTGGGGGGAAAAAAAGGCATAGTAAGGTTAAAGGAAAATTCTGAAATCAGAGACCAGATTACTGGCTGAACCCCAAACAGAACATGTGTCTACTGACCCTAATCCAAGACATTTCTGTTTGCTCAAAGTCATATAGAGCCGGCTGGATGTAACTTACGTCTTAATTTAAGCAAACCCATAGCTGGGCGTGGAGGCATACCTGTAATCCCAGTATTTGGGAGGCTGAGACAGGAGGGCCACAGGTTCGAGGCCAGCCTCAGCAACTCAGCAAAACCTTCAGCAATTTATTATTTCAAAATAAAAAGAGCTGTGGGTTCAGCCTGAAGGTAGCATGCCCCTGTTCAATGTCCAGTGCAACGGACTTCCCCCAAATGAAGCAGACAGGTAGACTTTACTAGGTATTAGGCACTGCTGAAAGTGTTTTTACCAGTGCTTACTTAATCCTCATAACAACCCCACGTGTGAGTACCGTTGTCATTTCCTAGCTCACAGACCAGAAACCTGAGGCAGAGAGACTAATTTGCCAGAGGCCACAAAGCTAATTAAGTGGCAGTGGTAGGAGCCAAACCCACACAGCCTGGCTCTTGACCATAAAACCACACTGCTCCCCTCCTCTAAGAGCTTATCATAATCCCATAATGTAAGTTAAGGTGAGAGAAATTAAAGGTGAAAAGAATCCAGGTGTTAGGGACAAAAGAACCAGATCCAACCACGCACTAGCTGTGTGGGCTTAGCCAAGTAACTTACCCTCTCTGATGCTCCTTCTTATTTGAAAGAAAGGGAAGTTATTCTGCTAAGAGATAACATGATGCCCTGAGGAGTCAACACATGTGGAAGGTGGTTGCTAGGTGAGAAAACCGAGGTCCCAGAGGGTCAACAACAACACAGAATGCAGGACTTCACGCTACTGAACCTCCTGATCAGATCTGCTTCCCACGGTACCACTTGACGGAGAAGGTGCCTGCTATGGTTTGAGTGTATCTATATTGGAAACTTAATCCCCAGTGCAACAGTGTTGGGAGGTGGAGCCTAATGGGAGGAGTGTAGGTCATGAGGGTGGAGCCTAATGGGAGGAGTGTAGGTCATGAGGGTGGAGCCTAATAGGAGGAGTGTAGGTCATGAGGGTGGAGGCTTCTCATGAATTAAGGTCAGTATTACAGAAGTTTGTTCATTATTTTGGGAATAGGTTCGTTCCTTTCCCTTCATTCATTCCTTTCTTTTTGGTGATACTAGGCATTCTCCCTCTGAGCTATATACCCAGCCTAATTTTATTTATTTTGAAACAGGTTTCCCTTAAGTTGTTAAGGACCTCACTAAGTTGCTGAAGCTGACTTCAAACCTGCAATCTTTCTTTCTCAACCTCCCAAGTACTGGGATTACAGACATGTACCACACACCTCAGTTCTCCCAGCCCTTTTTCATTTTGAAACAGATTCTAAGTTGCTAAGCACCTCTCACTAAGTTACTGAGGCTATCTTCAAACCTGAAATCCTCCTGTCTCAGTCTCTCAAGTACTGGGATTACAGGTGTGCACCACCATGCCCAATGGGAGGAGCTTTCTTTCTTTTTCTTTCTTTCTTTCTTCCTTCCTTCCTTCCTTCCTTTCTTCCTTTCTCTTTTGTTGTTGTTGCAGTACTGTGGATGGAACCCAGGGGCATTCTACCTCTGAGCTACACCCTCAGCCCTATTTTTTATTCTTTACTTTGACACAGGGTCTCACCAAGTTGCAAAGGGCCTCACTAAGTAGCTGAGGCTGTCTGTGAACCTAGATCCTCCTCTCTCAGCCTCCTAAATGCTGGGATTACAAGCGTGCGCCACCACGCCTGGCTAAGAGAGTAGGCTTCTTATAAAAGCAAGCTCATCCCTCTCTTGCTTCTCTCCCTCCATCTCTGTTTCTGGCTCTTTTACTCACACACTCTCTTGCCCTTCTGCCCGCGGCCAGGAGCCAGGAGATGATGCGGCAAGAAGACCCTCACCAGATGCTGGCCCCTTGATCTTGGAATTCCCAGCCTCAGAACTGTGTGAAAGAAATTGCTAACTTACCCAGTTTCATGAATTCCATTATAACAGCACCAGGCATGCAAGGATGCTACCTCCAGAGATGCTGTCCTCCTCTACCACATGCTGGCTTCTGTGAAAGGGCTAAATTTAGGCCCTGAGTGAGACCAGCTGAAATGGGGGCGATGAGCCCGCTGTGTTGAAGCAGCAATCCAGCTGTGCCAGGGGCAGAGCGCAGACAGGAAGGCTGAGTGTGGGCGTGGGGGGGGGGGAGGGAAAGGAGGGCAGGGATGGGCAGCCGCAGGCTGTCAATGACCCCCAGTGGGGAATCCATGACATTAGAACTGAGAGTAAGTTTGGAAATCAGAGTCCAGCCCAAGATTCTTCTGACCAGTCTGAGGCTCAGAGGATTCCCAAGGAGCCAAGGTGAGAGCATAATGGGGCAGAGACAGGACCGAAGCTCCCGGAACCTTCCAGACCAGTGTCCTGTTACCAAGCAGAACTACAATAACAGCTTTCAAAACAATTACTATTGAGCCAGGCTTGGTGGTGAACACATGTAATCCCTGCATTTGGGAGGCTGAGACAGGAGGATCGCAGTTTGCGGCCAGCCTCAGCTACTTAGTGAGGCACTTTGCAACTCAGTTAGACCCTGTTGCAAAATAAAGAATAAAAAATAGGACTGGGGCTGTAGCTTGGAGGTAGGATGCCCCTGGGTTCCATCTCAGTACCCCCCCAAAAAATTAAAAATTACTATTGCCAGGCATTGTTTTGTAATCCTAGTACCTGGGAGGTTGAGATAGGAGGATTGCAGGCTCAAGGACAGCCTCAGCAACCTGTTGCAAAATAAAGAATAAAAAATAGGACTGGGGCTGTAGCTTGGAGGTAGGATGCCCCTGGGTTCCATCTCAGTACCCCCCCAAAAAATTAAAAATTACTATTGCCAGGCATTGTTTTGTAATCCTAGTACCTGGGAGGTTGAGATAGGAGGATTGCAGGCTCAAGGACAGCCTCAGCAACCTAATGAGATTTTAGGCTGTCCTAAAATCTCCGGCTGCCCGGCTGACACCCATTGATGCCTGGCTGCCACATGCTATTCTAAGCACCGGACACACGTTCACAGCTGAAACGGGTTCCAGTAACATCCCATTTCACAGACGAGCCATAGCACAGGGAGCTAAGCAGGCAGGAGCCCCAGATGCCTGGGTCTGTTGGAGCATCCGTCCTACGGCCCTCACCTACTAAATGCATCTTGTGGTTTGGGTTTCAAAAGTCAACCAGAGCCGGGCGTGGTGGTGCACGCTTGTAATCCCCGCACTTGGGAGGCGGAGACAGGAGGATGGCGCACGCTTGTAATCCCAGCATTCGGGAGGCTGAGACAAGGAGATCACAGTTCACGGACAGCCTCAGCTATTTAGTGAGGTCCTTTGCAACTCAGTGAGACCCTGTTTCAAAATAAAGAATAAAAAATAGGGCTGGAGGTATAGCTTGGAGGTATAATGCTCCTGGGTTTCATCCCCAGTTCCACAAAAAATCAAAGCCAGTTGTGGTTGCGCACACTTGAAATCCCATTATTTGGGAGGCTGAGACAGGAGGATCATGGTTTGCAGACAGCCTCAGCTACCTTGGTGAGGTCCTTTGCTACTCAGTAAGACCCTGTTTCAAAATAAAGAATAGAAAATAGGGCTGGGGTTTTAGCTCGGAGGTAGAATACCCCTGGGTTCCATCTCCAGTACTACAAAAAAAAGGAAGAAAATTGGGCTAGGAATGTAGCTCAAATATATAATGCCTCTGGGTTCATTCCCTAGTAACACACACACGTGTGTGTGTGTGTGTACACACACAAGAAATGAAACTATCACAGCAGTGAATTTCCAATGAACACCCCCCCCCCGACAACCAGTTATGTAAATGAGGAAGGCCAGCTGGATGGGGGCTGTGATGAAGTGGACAGGTCCAGTGCTGGGAACCACTGCTCAGCTTCCATCATTTTTGCCATTTGGGCATGTGGGCCTTGTGTTAGTCCATTTTGTGTTACTATAACAATATTTGATGTGGGGAAACATGTGAAGTCTAGGCACCAGGACACAACTCAAAAGATCTGAACCAGGAGGCAGCAAACTTTTTCTGTCCAAGGATGGATGGTGACTGTTGTTGGCTTTATGGGCCACATAGTTAATGCCTACGCTGCAACTGCACCTTTGTAGCTCAAAAGCAGCTACGGACCATATGCAAACCAAAGGAGGGGAGGCCGGGCCGTGTTCTAATAAAGCTTTATTTACAAAACAGGTGGGGATCAATGAACCCTGAAAGCATGGTGCTAAATGAAGATGGTCAGTGCAAAAGATGACATGAAAGCCGGGTGTGGTGGCATAAGCTTGTGATCCCAGCATTCGGGAGGCTGAGACCAGAGGATGGCGGTTCACGGACAGCCTCAGCTACTATTTAGTGAGGCCCTCTGCAACTTAGTGAAACCCTGTTTCAAAATAAAGAATAAAAAATAGGGCAGGGGGTGTAGCTCAGAGGTCAAATGCCCCTGGGTTCCATCCACAGACCCGCAAAAAAAAAAAAAAAAAACACATGATACATGATTCTATTTATATAAAATGTCCAGAACTGGCAAATCTCTAGAGACAGAAAAGAGTGGCTGCCTGGGGCTCAGGTGGGCGGTAAGGGAAGATACTCTAAAATTAGATTGTGGAGGCTGCTGAACAGCTCCATAAGTATAATAAAAAGTGTTGAACTATACGCTCAAGTGGGGGCATTTTTTGGGTAGATAAGTATAAAAAAAAAAACTGTCTTAAAAGGATACAGCAGAGTGTTCATAGCAGCACCGTTCACAATAGCCATACGGTGCAAGCAACCCAAGTGTCCATCGATGACTGGATACGCTAAATGTGGTAGGCACGTACAGTGGGATGCAGCCAGCCTCCTTAGTGTGAGGAACACGTCCTGAGAAAGGGGGGTCAGGTGGCCCCACCACTGTTTGAACATCAGGTGCACTTTCATAAAGCTAGAAGGCGTAGGCCAGTCACTGGTAACCTCTGAGTTTTTTGCTTTGCTTTGGTTTGGGTTTTGGTGCTACTGAGGATTGAATCCAGGGGCATTCTAACTCCAAGCTACACCCAGCCTGTTTTTTATTATTATTTTTAACTAATTAATGAATTTGCAGTATTGGGGGTTGCTGTACTTGGAGGTATTCTATCTCCAAGCTATACCCTCAGCCTTTTCTATTTTTTGTTTCAAAACAGGGTCTTATTAAATTGCTGAGGCTGGCCTCAAGCCTGTGATGCTTCGGTCTCAGCCTCCCAGGCCTGGGATTACAGGTGTGCACACCACAGTGGTTTTACAAATATCCAGAGATCTGGGAACCAGGGCTAGGAACTACACAGAGCCTCAAAGGAGTGGGCTGGTGGAAGACACAAAAATAGATAGCGACAGACCGATGACAGCTCTGCTTTCCCCACCACACCGCCCAGCTGGGGCCCACCTGCAGGAAGGCTGTCCATCCAGAGCCATTGTGAACAGGCCCTGCCTGCCCACACAGGGAGCCCTGACATCTGCTCAGCAATCACACAGTGAGCACACAGAGATGTTGGTTGAATGGCAAATGAGCATGTTAAACACCATTGTGGAATTACTTTTTTTTTTTTTTGTCCCTGATTTCAGTGAACTTTCCAAATTTTCTTTCTTTCTTTCTTTCTTTCTTTCTTTCTTTCTTTCTTTCTTTCTTTCTTTCTTTTTTTTTGTGGCATGTTACCGACGGGCTCAGTCCTGTGGGGGCAAGTCCACTCGCGACCGGGAGCCTCAGAAAGATGGGGCAAAAGGCAGGTGGAGTTCTGCAGAAACTTATCTGCAGCAATTCTTTCCCCTCTATGAATTCCCTAAGTTTTTAGGTACGGCGCTTGGGAAAGAATTTGAGGTGGACAAAGGCTTCTTGAGCCAATGACACTTTATTACAAAAACTCCAAGAAATTTATACCTTTCACCAGTAAAGTTAATAGTAAGAGGAGAGGGAGGTGGGTGTAATCATTGTGAAATAATAATGAATGACATGTAAACAAAGGTAATAAAACTAGTCCTTCAGCTGGCTGTTGATCTTCGAGAGATTGACTCCTGACTCCTGATTCTTTTCCAAGGTCTTTGCAGATAAGCAGTCCCAGGGGGCCACTTCCCAAAATAAACAAGCATGGCCAAGGCTTGGGGGTTTCTAGGGGGAATCTTCTTTGGCTTTCTTGGAACTTTCCATCTTTTGGGCTCAGTTCATATAGCAAGTGTGGGGAGACGTGGTGATTCAGGTGGATGTGATAAAGTTTCTCCAGGTGTTGGCATTTTTATCTCCTAAATCTGAAAGCTTAAGCAAACTCACAACACAGTTTTGCGGACAAAATACCACAAACAACACCACAAGGTTCTTGGTTTTAATTGTCAGATGTATTTCCTTAACTGCTGAGCACTCTTCTTTAGACAATAAGCCTATTAAAAGTCTAACCATCTTTAATAATCCATTTCTCTGTCACAAACCCTCTGCAACCTGCTTCTAACTTTCTAATTCCTTTCTTTCCCAGTTGGGACTTTCTTATGATAAGCTCTTCTTCATGCAAAAATGCTTTTCTTACTCTTACACGGTATTTCCTTTCCTTCATACATATATATTTAGAACGTCTGTCCTTTATTTTGTCATATTCATTAACCATGCGGTCAGCCTCTCTGTCTTCAGGAATATTTACACTGGGCGTAAAAGTCACCAATCTTTTTCCTTGAGTCTATTGTATTTGGGCAACTAAGTTGTTTATCAACTAAATTGCTTTAAGGTCACACACAAGGTTTTTATCTTTTCTGTCTCTAGGCAGGATCTCAAGGGTAAACAAAGTTACCTTAAACTGAACTACCTTACCGGAGTTAATAGCTTAACCTAAGTTAGTGATAGTGAGGGTCAGAGACCCTTTGTAATTGCTGCAGCTGGAATGCTTATCACAGCATCTGAATTCTGGCCAGTTTTTATTGTTATTGAGCAGAGCCAAGGACGTTTAGGCAAATTATTAGAGATTTTATTTCCACGGACTCAGTTTCTATTTGTAGTCCTAATTTCACATCACTGGAGCAATTCGTGTAGAAAGTTAAAGGAATCATTAATAGTCATGAAGGGTAAAAGTGGGGGATATTTTGGCCAGAGATGATACCTCTTTCTCGGGGCTTTTTGCCGATTAACTATGTGGAGTGGGGGGTCTCAACACATAGATGCCGAGGCAGCAGGATGTCTTGGCAGTGGCACGGGGATTGAACCCAGAGACATTTTATTTCTGAGCTAAAACCCATTGCCCGATTTTATTTTATTTATCTTTTTGAAGATTTAAAGTTTATTAAAAGAAAGAAATACAAAGCCCCATGACACTTAAAGCCCCATGCCATTCAGAAATGGCACATGGGGGTGATTCGAATGAATTCTCCAAAGATACAACATGTGGACCCGGCTTTTTTGTACACATGACCTCCATCTTATTCACGTAATTCTACCACTGAACCGCCCATGCTTCTATGTTCATGTAATTCTGACATAGTAAAAACCCTGTAAGATTCCTCCCCTTACCCTGTAAGGTACCTCCCCCGTCAAGGCGTCTTTCACAAAGGTCGGTCCCTCTTCCCATCCTAGTTAAATTATCCAATTATTATAAACCTGTCTTTAGAATGAGGATGAGGAAGTCCTAATTCCCCTCTCCCGTAGACTTGCTAATTACTTTTAGCTAAGTCAGTATAAGTTTCAATAGCTGTTTGCTTCCTGACCGAAACCAAGACCAAGTCTTCCTTTCCCCAGGTCTGCCATTTCGACACAATTATTTTTGAAATATATCTATTAATAATCAGAGCTTTCTCAAATCTTCCTAAGCCATTCCCAATACTGGTACATTCCCCCCTCTGTCTAGTAACTTCCTGACACCTGTCAGGCCAAAGGTAAATACAGAAAATACACTTTGACTTTTGTAATTTTACAAATATTTAACATGAGCTAATTTCCCACCAATTTTCTCCCATTATTATTATTACATACGTGTACCCATAGCAAAGGATTAAGGTCGACGACTCATCTGGCTTCTTCGAGCTGAACAGGGGTGATGTAAGGGGGCCTCGGCTTAGGGTACACATATATGTAATTGGCATGGAGAAATCAGATGGGCCCATGTGGTATGTCTTTGACCATCCAAAGGGCTTTGATAGATGTCTTTGTCAGGTTCTGTCTGTAACACCATCTGATGTTGGAAAGCTTTAACCCTATGAGACAACACTCACAATACAGGTTAACCATGAAAACTCAAAATATAACACTTAAAAATGAGAAGTTAAAACCTGTTTTGCTGACTTAGGCTAAAACACACAAAAGTGGGCTGTATTTAGTTTATTTTGTGCCATGTGAATCCAGAAATTAGTACTGTGGAGACCTGAAATAGGCTTTGGGGTAATTTGAATAAAGATTTTAGATGATTTGATTAGTACCAGGTCACCTGGACAAAACAAAGTTCCCCCTTCTGCTCCTGCACTGTTTGAAGTTTACTTAAAACTTGCTGGTGAGCTGACAATAGGCTAACATTGCTATCTAGGACTATGTCCCAGTCAGAAAAGACCTAAAAGTTTCCCCTGGCATATGAGTGAAACCAAGCTGCCAATCCTCACCCGGACATGTGCCCTAGATTGCTTGCCTGGTGGACTTAACAAGCTATTTTTGGAATTAATTTCTAAAGCAAATTTCAAATCCCCGTATGATATGATATGATAGTCTCCTGTAACTTTTTTCCTGGTAAACAATCTTGAAGCCAATTTTAGAGAATGATTACAGACTCTGGGGTCTCTAGATTTTGTTGCCAGATTTTATTAGCCTTTCTATCCACAGATCACCCCTGCTGCTGAACTCTAGCACTTTTCTTTTGGGAATATACAAGCGGTAGGCTTATTAGAAACCTACACCCTTTTAATAATCCATCTTCATCACATATGCAAACAAATATTCCACAAACACTCTACAACTTGCTTTAACCCTCTGATTTTTAGCCTGGTCCTTTCTTTTCCATTTGGGACAATACACCTTACAATATGCTTTCTTAGTCTCACAAAATTTCCTTTCGTTACAAAAACTTTATACTGACACACTCTTTATATCTGGCTATTGTTGTTACACACAAGCAAACCAAAAATCATACCATTTTATAATGTTGTTTAGATACCAACAATTTAAAAACCCATTTAAAAGATTTAAGTGTTATTTTAAACCTTATGAAGTTAAGAGCATTTTAAAGCATTGCATTTTGTATTTCCCCAATTTAATAGTTGAAGACATTAGGTAAATATCACTAGCACCTTAAAACCTTAATTTTGCAGAAGGATAACTGTCTCATAGATTACCACAGAAATACACTACATTAAATAAACTTTACTAGTGTCCTAAAACATTAATTCTGTCAAAGAAAAAAATAACTATTTAATCACATCTCACAGGGGTCTAATTGCACAGCTTTTTAGGAGTTTACATTTTAGCTAAGACTGGTTGAAATAAAAAAAACTTTGAGCAATAACTTTAGTGACATGAGCATAAAGAAAAAAGTTGGTTTCCTGAGAGGAGCTGAAAGCTCTAGTTTAACTGAGAATGGGAGAATTGGCGGTCATCCTGGATGCAGCAGACTGAATCTGGAGTAAAGAGATGGTTTAGGGATCTGGCCTCCGAGATCTCACTGTGATTGCCTAAGGCTCTTTAGTCTTAACTCAGGTGGTGGGAGTTGGGAACTTAGGTCTGGGGACCCCAGTGCTCTCCAGAACTGGGGGCGCTCAGCCATTTAATGGTCCCCCTGAAGGCACTTGGCCCGGACTACACTCAGGTAGTGACCTGAAGGCCTCTGCCGGACATCAAGGCCAACCAGGGCCCCTATGGGTGACCTGCACTTCTTTTCTGGCAGATCGCGGGGACTCTGGGAGAAAGCAGTTTGCAACTGAAGGTACTTGGCTCAGGCTACACTCGGGTAGTGACCTGAAGGCAGCTACTGGACACCAGAGCCCTGACAGCCCTAGAGGTGTTCTGCCACTTTCCCTATTCCTTTCTGGCTGATCGCGTGGACTTTGGGAGAAAGCAGCTTGCAACTGAAGGCATTCGGCTTGGACTACCCTCAAGTATTGTCTGAAGGCAGCTGCTGGACTTCAGAGTTCCGACAGACCCTTTGGGGTGTTCAGCCACTTTTCCCTATTCCCTGCTGCTTCCAATAAACCTTTTACTTCCCTTCCTGCAGTCTGCGGGTGTCATTCTTCGCTCTCCGCAGACAAGAATCCGGTAAGGAAACGCTGAGTTTCTTCTCAAGAAACTTAGTTTCATCTTAATGAAATGCCGGGTTTCTTCTCAAGAAACCTCCCATTTCAGGATGACAGGGAGCATTAAAGTGGCTTCACCGTCCACCAGAAGGCCGGTGCAAGCTTGAAGTTTAGCCACCTCCCTTTTGCCTTGCAGCTAGCTTTCACCTGCCTGTCCCTTCTCTCAATGAGGTTTTCTAGCTGAAAATATTAACATTTTTTAAAAAATGATCTTATTAATTTGCCTCCCTGAGAATATTTTTCCATTTCTGAGGGGCCTAAGAATCCCCAGCCGCCAGCAGTCGTAGGGCATGGCCTCCTCCTGAGCTTGAGGACTTTCTTATTCAAATGGAGCTGTAACTGCTTGCTGAATGCCTGACAATGCCTCCTGGGTGTGGCCATTCACCTAGCAGATGGGCCTAGCAGTTATCTGGCTAAAACTTTTGACTCAGGCTTTTTCTTGAGCTCTTGGAGAAGCTTACCCATTGAGGCTTCCAATAGCTGCTGGGGGTTCAGAGCTACTGCACCTGGCTGCGGTTGCCAATGGCAACACTTCCTAGATGCTGCTGCTAAAAAAACAAGCTAGCTTATCTCCTTAGAACCTGTTTCCAAATACGGGGGAGGGGGGGGGACACACTACCATTTTAGAAATGGGTGCTGGCTGGCATCTCCTGTTTGGGGAGCTTTCTGAAGGTGGGCCATGGGCATTTCTTTTTAGATTTAACTTTGTATAGAGCTTTTAAAAGAGTGTCCCATCTGTGATGTGGGCAGGATGGATGGGCACTCATTGGGCCTATCATGCCTATGCTATTTAATGGGGAATTTTCCTTTCCCCTGAAGATTCTGCTGTAAACTAGTCCATGGCAGGGGGATCTCCACAGTTCCAGAGAGCCCGTTGGCACCAGCAATCCAGTCATCCACCAGGATCTGGTCCCATTTTGGGGAGAGTTACTGACCTTCAAGATGCAGTGGCTTTGGGGCCACCATTGGCTAGAGTCGCCTTTGGCTGGACAGATAGCCTCGCATGGGCGCCAAATATGTTACAATTTGATATGATATGGTTTGGGGGAAACTGTCCCCGAGGACCCCTGTTAGGGTTCCAGACACAATTTCCCTCAAAACACACACAAAAAAAAACCCCAAAACAGAAAACCGTGGGTTCTTGTCCTGAGCTAAGGGTAAACACACATTAGCCCTGACTCTTGCTAAAGATTTAAAGAAGTTTATTAAAAGAAAGAAATACAGAAGACAGTTAAAGCCCCATGCCATTCAGAAATGGCATGGGGGGGGTGATTCAAATGAATTCACCCCCTATTTTATTTTTTATTGGAAACAGGGTCTCACTAAGTTGTGGAGGGCCTCGCGAAGTAGCTGAGGCCGACAGTGAACCTGCAATTCTCCTGGCTCAGCCTCCCAAGTACTGGGATTACATGCATGTACCACCATGCCCAGCTGATTTTCTGAATTTTCTAAAATCAACTTACACTTACACTACTTTTAAACCTGAAAACAAGATTCTTAAAGAAACAGATGCCCAGATCTAACAGTTGGTACCACCACCTCTAGGGTTTGGGGACCGCTTCTCCTCTCTGCCCAGCTGGGGTTTCCTGGGACCATTCTTTCCTTAAGCCCCAGCATGTCCTTTTTTTCTTTTCCTTTCATCTGGGTCATTTTATTTTATTTTATTTTTGTGGGTCTAGGGATGGAACCCAGGGGCATTTGACCTCCAAGCTACACCCCCTGCCCTATTTTTTATTCTTTATTTTGAAAGAGGGTCTCAGTAAGTTGCAGAGGGCCTCACTAAGTAGCTGAGGCTGTCCACGAACCACAATCCTCCTGTCTCAGCCTCCTGAATGCTGGGATTACAAGTGTGCACCACCATCCCTGGCTTTTTTTCAGATCAACTTCTGTGACCACTCCCTCTGTCTCTCAGGCCCACAACTAAGAATTGTCTGGTCCTAGCCAGGTGTGGTGGCGCACGCTTGTAATCCCGCATTTGGGAGGCTGAGACAGGAGTGTCACGCAGGTTCAAAGCCAGCCTCAGCTGGCTTAAAAGACACTGTTTCCAAATAAAATATAAAATAGGTCTGGGAGTGTAGCCCGGAGGTAGAAGGCCCCTGGGTTCCATCCCCAGTACCACCAAAAAAAAAAAAAAAAAAAAAAAAAAAAAAAAAAAAATTGTCTGGTCTCAAATACCAAGGTGGAGAAAACTATGTTCCTGAGATGATAATAACAACAACAACAATAATAATAATAATAATAAATAATAGGATCATCTTAACTACCATTCACTGGGCCTTCTATCTGAAAGGCACCGGGCAAGGAGCATTACACAGTGAACATAATCCTTGCAACGGCCCTAAGAGGGCAGTAAGGTTCTGATCTCCATTGTATAAAGAAACTGCAGCCCAAAAAAGTTAAGTCCCTGGCCCCAAGTCACACAGCAAGTGTCATATATAAGTTTAAATCCAAGTCTATCTGATTCCAAAGCCGGGAGGGACCCACACGCACATCACTCTTCCTCCCTTCAGCTGAAAGGGAAGTGACGGTTTTCTTGGGCGAGAATTTGTGAAATTTCTGGTTTGAAATAAACATGGCTTTGCATCCGTTCTTTTGACTGGACACCCCTCCTTCTGTTTCTGCTTTCTTGCCTCTGTCCTTTGCTATCGTAGGCTCCGCTGACCACACTCAGACCTGGTTCTGGGGGGAGAAACAGCGCAGCTTCCCGGAGCCTTGGAGGTGACCGGGGTGGCAGCACAGGGCTCAGAAGGCAGCGCCTGCGCGCTAGTGGCCGCACCTCGGATGGAGAGGCACATCCTGCAGGCTCAGCCTGCGGGAGCCAGGATCAGTAAAGCACGTACTTGCCCATTTTCCTAGTGCAACTCCCATAGACCCCCACCCCGTTCTTTTTCCTTTCTTTCTTTCCTTCCTTCCTTCCTTCATTTCTTCCTCCTCCTCCTCCTTCTTCTTCATCCTTTCTTCCTTCCTTTCTTTCCTTCCTTTTCTTTTTCTTTTCTTCCTTCTTTTCTTTTCTTTCTTTCTTCCTTCCTCCCTCTTTCTTTCTTTCTTTCTTTCTTTCTTTCTTTCTTTCTTTCTTTCTTTTGGTACTGGGGATTGAACCCATGGGCTGAGGGGTCTACTGTAACCAAAATTTTTCCTTTACAGAGTCCCTTCCCTCGTTGTCCCATCTGGGGTGCCAAAATGACGAAGGTTTCTTCTTTCATTGGGCACCACCATGCCCAGCTTTGTTGGTGGTTTTTAGCTTACAAATGTAAGGTCTTTATTTTCTTAATATGGATGCCAGTAGCTTCATTTACTTGAAACATTATACACACTAAACCAATGCATATAATTTGGTTAATGAAGAACCCTATAACATCCATGAAAAGCTAAATGTGCAAATAATGCAAATTTAATGAAAACACTGTTGTTGTTGTTGTTGTTTCTGGAAATTGAACCCAGGGGCATACCTCTGAGCTACACCCCCAGTCCTATTTTTTATTCTTTATTTTGAAAGAGGGTCTCACTAAGTTGTGGAGGGCCTTACTATGTAGCTGAGGCTGTCAGTGAACCTGGGTTCTCCTGTCTCGGCCTCTCAAGTACTGGGATTACAAGCGTGAACCACCATACCCAGCAGAAACATTGTTTTTAAACATTAGAATTTCTTTTTTTTTCTTTTTTTCTTGATGTATTGGGGATTGAACCCAAGGGCATTCTACCTTTTAGCTACATCCGCAGCCCTATTTTTTTTATTCTTAATTTTGAAACAGGGCCTTACTAAATTGCAGAGGGTCTCACTAAGTAGCTGAGGCTGGCTGTGAACCACAATCCTCCTGTCTTAGACTCCCACATACTGGGATTACAAGCGTGCATCACCACACCTGGCATAAATATCTTTCTTTTAAAAGTCATCTCCTGAGTTGGGAGTGTTGGCACAAGCCTGTAATCCTAGTACATGGGAGGCTGAGACAAGAGGATGACAGGTTTGCAGCCAGCCTTAGCAATTTATAATGAATCTCTTCACAACTTAATGATACTCTGTTTTAAAATAAAAATAAGCGAGTTCTAGGGGTGTAGGTCAGAGACAGAAGCCCCCTGGGTTCAATTTATAGTACCAAAAAAAAAAAAGTGCTGTTCTGTGCAGTGGCACACACCTATAATCCCAGTACTTAAAAGGCTGAGACATGAAGATAGCAAATTCAAAGCCAGCCTGAACAACTCATGGAGACCCTGCCTCAAAATGAGAAAGTAAAGCAGTGGGAGTGTAGCTCAGTGGTAGAGCGCCCTTGGGCTTGATCCCCAGTACCACCATAAATAAAGACTAAACAGTCCTTTTCTGGTGCTGAGGCTTATTTTACTCATCATTTACATTTTTTTTTGCCAATGACAGTTTTATTGAGACATAATTCATATTCCCTACAATTCACCACTTGGAGTGCACAAGTCAATGGTTTTTAGCATATCTGCAGAGTTGGGGGACCATCCTCCTCCTCCTCCTCAATTTTTTTTTTTTTTGGTGGTACTGGGGTTCCTGGAAGCCCTTCTACCTCCAGGCTACACTCCCAGACCCATTTTTACATTTTTATTTGGAAACAGGGTCTCCTAAGCCAGCGCGCGCGGCTGGCTTCGAACCTGCGCGATCCTCCTGTCTCTGCCTCCCAAGCGCGGGGATTACAAGCGTGCGCCACCACGCCCGGCCTCCTCCTCAATTTTAGAACATTTTCGTTATCTCATTTCTTCTCCAGATCTCCCTGCCCTAGAGCACCCTGACTTCTGTCTCTGTGGAGTTGCCTATTAAGGGCACTTTATTTAAATAGAATTCTACAGTATGCGAGTCTTGGAAACTGGCTTCTTTCATGTTGCATAATGTTTTTTAAGAGCCACCCCGTTGAAGCATGTGTTTGTGCCTTCTTTCTATTGCTATATAAGATTCCACTATATGGATGTGTCCCCATTTTATTACTCGTTCATAAGATTATGGACATTTGGGTTGTTTCTTCTTATTTGTCTATTAACACCACACATTAGTTGTGCCTGGTTGTGAACTCTGTAAAGAGGGCTATACGTACATAAATGTTTTCTTTGTGTTTGGCTTCTTTTGTTTCTGAGATTCATCCATGTTGCCACCTATAGCTATAGGTTGTTCATTGTTGCTGCTGTATAGTATTCCTTTGTTTAGATATACCACAATTTATGTACCCATTCTACTTCTTATGGACATTTGAGTTGTTTCTGATTTAAAACTGCCACTAATAATATTATGAACACCTCTGTATACATGTCTTTTGGTATACTCTGTACACATTGTATACTCTGTATACATTGTCTTTTGTGTATAAATGTCTTTTGGTGCACATGGGTACGGGTTTCTTTTAGGTATGTGCTAGGAGTGAAATTTCTGAGTCAGGGCATATCACTCACACTCACAGAGTGTTCGGGTTTTCAGATGTAGTATATAATGCTAGCTTTATAAAGTGAGTGTGTGAATTTGCACTCTCAACAGCAGTGCATGAGTGCTTCCACAGTTTACCTCCTCCTCAACACCTGGTCTCATCGGTCCTCAACTTGCTGGTGGTAGGATCTCGCTGTAGTTTTCATTTGTATTTTCCTAGTGAATGAATGAAAGTGAGCTTCTCCCATGTGTTCGTCAGCCACTTGAATATCCATCCTTTGGGTGAGGGTGTGTAGAGAGTGCCTGTTCATGGCCCTGGCTGAGTTTCATATTGGGTTGCCTGTATTTTTAACTTGCAAAGGTTTTTACTCTGGATTAAATCACTTTAAGTATTATTAGTGTTACAAGTGTCTCCCATTCTGTGGTTGGCTTTTCATTTTTATTATTATTATTATTATTATTATTATTATTATTATTATTATTGTGGGGGCACTAGGGATTGAACCCAAGGGCATTCTACCTCCGAGCTACACCCCAGCCCTATTTTTTTATTTTTATTTTGAAACAGGATCTCACTAGATTAATGAGAATATCACTATTTGCTGAAGCTGTCCTCGAATCTGCAATTCTACTGCCTCAGCCTCCCAAGTACTAGGACCCACCATGCCCCGATTTTAATGTTTTTTGATAAACAGAAGTTTTTAATTTAATTCAATGTATTAAACTTTTCTTTTATGAATAGTCTATTTTAAGGGTGTGGTGGCACATATCTGTAATTCTAGTACTGAGGAGGCTGAGACAGGAGGATCACAGGTTCAAGGCCAGCACATAGTAACTTAGTAAGACACTTTTGTGTGTGTGTGTGTGGTACTGGGGGTGGAACCCAGAGGCTTTCTACCTCTGGGCTATACTCCCAGACCTATTTTTCTATTTTATTTGGAAGTAGGGTCTCACTAAGTTGCTGAGAGCCTCACTCAGTAGCTGAGGCTGGCTTCAAACCTATGGGATCCTCCTGTCTCAGCCTCCCAAGCGTGGGGATTACAAGCGTGCGCCACCACACCCGGCTAGTAAGACCCTTTTAAAAAATAAAAAATAAAATAGGGCTGGTGTATAGCTCAGACAGCACTTCTGAATTCAGTCCCAATACCACACACACACACACACACACACACACACACACACACCGATTTTCATATATTATTCAAGAGATCTTTGCCTACACCCAAGACCACGAAGAAATTCTATATATAGTGTTTTACCTCTCACATGAAGCATATAATCTGCCTGGAACCAACCTGTGGGTGTGATTGACCTACTACCATTATAGAAAAAGCTACGTTTCCCTCACTTCTTTACAAAGACATCCTTGTCATGAATAAAATGTCCAGATTCATGTGTGTCTGTTTCTGGACACTCCATTCTAAACCATTTCTCTATTGTGCTCCAAACCCACACGGCACCTGTGCCAATGTCATCACCCATATCACAGACTAGAAACTGAGGCACGGTGAGCTTCAGGAACTTGCCCAAGGTGTACACGGTTTGCTAGTTGATGGCCGAGCTGAAAGGGCGCGGGGAGTCTATCTTTACTGCCCATGTTTTCAAAAAGCTTTATGGCAGCCAGGCGTGGTGGTGCACACTTATAATGCCAGGGCTTGAAAGACTGAGACAGGAGGATCGCGGGGTCCTGGCCAGCCTCGGCAATTTAGTGAGGCCCTCCGCAACTTAGTGGGACTCTGTTTCAAATAAAAAATAAAATAGGGTCAGGGGTGTAGCATAGAGCTACAATCCTTCTGGGTTCCGTCCTCAGTACCACTACATATACATATACACACATACATATATACATACACACATACGCACATACATACATACGCACATACATACATACATTAAAATAGGGATGGGGTGTAACTCAGAGATAGAACGCCCTTGGGTTCAATCACCCACACGCACGCGCGCGCGCATTGCTTATGGCTTCTCAAGCTGAATGGTTTAAAGAGCAAATATTTTTGTCACCACCTCCAAGTAGACTAGTCAGAGCTAAGGACAGGAGCCCCATGGAACCGCCGCTTCCCCTCCCACCACCAGAGGGCGCGGGAAGCTCAAACTCTCCGGGGCCGGCCCTCCTCCTGCGCTGGGTTCCCCATCCACTAACTAACTAATCAAATATTTACAGAAAGCACGGTTCAAAGCCAAGGTGGGAAGCCGTCTAATCCACCCTCCGTGCTGGACTTTGACAAAAAGGGACTGAGAAGAAAAACAATACCCACTCCCGGCTAAATTGTCTCATTCTTGAAGCGCCTTTTCCAGGGACGTCGCTCAAGTCCACAGCTCCCCTGCGCAGGCCAGGTCCTCCTGTTCTCCGGTGGACCGCGGCGCCTCTTCGCGGTGTCCTCCTCGTCCTGCTCCTACAACCGCTCTCCAGGGCCGCTTGTAAATATTAACGAGGCGATGGCTATGAGGTCGCCAGTTCTTATTTATCTCAAAGAGAAATCGTCCTAGATTGCTTCACGTCTTGAGCAATGTACAGGTTTCTTTGATCTCACACCAATTTCTCTATGCCCTCTTTAAAGGATGTAAACCAGAAGGGGACTTTGCACTCCAGTATTCTGTCCAGTGCTAGATTTACTTCCCGGTCCTTGAAGGTCACCCTGTTAACATACGCAAGCCACAGGCCACCGGTCAGCGGAATAATTCATCCTTATCAACCTGATGATAGCAACGCAAACCACACAGAACAGACAATGACATAGCAATATAAACAGGTAGCGCAACACGGCGCCTCAACGTTGGCTAAAGCTGTTAAATTTAGAAGTTTTCAGAGAGTCTAGAAAGCAGCATGAAGGTAAGAAACAAGGGATTTGTTAGTTTGGGGGGAATGATCACTTGTCTTTGTTTTTCATTACTGGTATAATTTTTTTTTTCCAGAACTGGGGATTGAACCCAGGGGCATTTTACCTCTGAGCTGCACCACCAGCCTTATTTTTTATTCTTTATTTTGCAACAGGGTCTCACCAAGTTGTGGAGGGCCTCACTAAGTAGCTGAGGCTAGCTGTGAACCCAAATCCTCCTATCTCAGCCTCCCAAGTACTGGGATTGCAAGCATGCGCCACCGCACCTGGCTTCATTGTTGGTATAATTGGTATAATTTTGAGGACTTTAAAAAAATAAGAAGCCCGCCAGGCGTGGTGGCGCACGCTTGTAATCCCCACACTTGGGAGGCAGAGACAGGAGGATCACGCAGGTTCGAAACTAGACTTGCTGGCTTAAGAGACCCTGTTTCCAAATAAAAATATAAAAATGGGTCTGGGAGTGTAGCCCAGAGGTAGATGGGTTTCCAGGAACCTCAGTACCACCAAAAAATAAAAATAAAAAAATAAGAAGCCGGGCACGGCGGCACATGCTTGTCATCCCAGTACTTGGGAGGCTGAGACAGGAGGACTGTGGGTTCACAGCCAGCCTCAGCGACTTGTGAGGCCCTCCACAACTGAGTGAGACCCTGTTTCAAAATAAAGGATAAAGTAGGGCTGGGGGAAGGTAGTTCAGAGGCAGAATGTTCCTGAGTTTAATCCTCAGTACCACACAAAAAAAAGAGCAAAATTTTTTACTTATTTGGTCTCTTAGAGAGCACACATACACCTAGGACTCGGGGCTGGATATTGCAAGAAAGGTGGAATCAGACACCAGACCTGTGTTCAGAAGTATAGTCACTGACATGGTATATGTGCTTACAATGACCCAGCTACTATTATCTCTACTGTGCAGATTAAGAGTGTAAGAAACAAAGAGGTTAACTAGCATATTCCAGGTTACATAAAATGAACACAAAATGAGAATTTGAACTCATCCACTCCAACTTTCAAGGAGTTGGTCTTAACCATTATACTGTGCTGCCTTTTTTTTTTTTTTTTTTTTTGCAGGTCTGGGGATGGAACCCAGGGGCATTCGACCTCCGAGCTACACCCCTGCCCTATTTTTTATTCCTTATTTTGAAACCAGGTCTCACTGAGTTGTAGAGGGCCTCACTAAGTAGCTGAGGCTGTCTGCGAACCGCGATCCTCCCCCGAATGCTGGGATTACAAGTGTGCGCCACCATGCCCGGCTGTGCTGCCTTTTAACAGTTTAATAATATAGAAAAGGATGCTTGATGTACAGCAAATATTATTTGCTGAATCCCTACTAGATGTTAGACACCCCAGTAGGACTCACATACCCTGATAAACAAGACAACACAGTCCCTGTCCTTATGAAGCTCACAGTCCATAGAGATGGCATTATGAGCAATCAGAGGATAAAAAGAATGTCCACCTTTGAGGCTATTTAGGAAAGTACCGCCTCCTTACATTCTGAATTTTCTTCCTAGAAAAGCATTGGTCTTGTGGAGAGAAGAAAAAATGGGAGAAGAAACACAATTCCTCAAAAGAACAATTATGGGAGTGGCATCCACTCACTTAGTGGGTACCTGGAGAGACTAGGATAGACCTTTAAGTCCCCATCAGTCCAAGGTTCTAGTCCTTTTTACTCAAATAATCCCTGAGAACTATGTTCCAAGAGCTGAGCTAGACCTTGGAAATAAATCATGGCCCCGCCCTCTGGGAGTTTATGGCCTAATTGGGCAAACAGACAATGAAGCAAGAAATGCCAGTACCATGTGCTGAGGCCAGTGATGAGAAGAAGCACAAAGGCACACTCAGGCCGGGACCAGACAGCGACACTCTGCGAGACCCAGGGAAGCTGGAGTTAGAAAGGGTTGGAGTGCGTGGGTGATCTATGCTGAGGGCACACCTTATACAAAGGCCCCTAGAAAGGAGAGAAAGCCTAGGGTTGCAGTGACACTCAGGCTTACAGAATGGTGACAATTCATGCCACTAAACTGCTGACTCAATTGCTAAATTCTTTCATTGTTCATTCCCAAGTTCAGGAAGGGTTCTAAGCTAGGATCAACATAGGGACAGTTGAGACTGTTTGCCACCTGATAACTCTAGAGCTTCAGCCTAACCAGGCCATCTTGGCCCAGCCTGAACACTTTGCTGCTGATATTTATAGCGTCTCCTGACTTCCATTAGTTCAATCAGGAAGCCCCGTGTCTTCAGAATAAGAAGGCACCTGGCTTCCCGGAGAGGGGCGAACAGTGCCCTTCACATAACTGAAATCCACATAGAATCCAGTTCAGTGCTTGTACACAGTGGAATCATTTGGGTCTGATAAACATAGCCTAAAAGAAAATAATTCGTCTGATGACATATTATTTACTCTCCCAACCCACCCACTCCACATCCCCTATTGCCAAACCTTCTACTGCTGCAAATACGGGCACCCTCCTTCATCCTCAGACTCTGCCCCTTGCAAGTGTCTAGGATCTCAGCACAGAAAGAAGTATAGTTTCATGGGTTAAAAGCAGAAGCTTTCAAGGCAGAGTAATCTGAGTGGACTCTATGATATTGAGCAAGTCCCTCAACCTGGTACCCTCAGTTTGTTTCATCTGTAGAATAAGACTAATAGCGGCTCTTTCACTGGGATTTGTGGGTTAAATGTGACTGGGCTGACAATAGAAAATAAGACATTTTATTTATTTATTTATTTTTCTGCGGTACTGAGAATGGAACCCAGAGGCATTCTACCTCCAAGCTATAAGCCCAGCCCTATTTTTTTTATTCTTTATTTTGAAACAGGGTCTCATCGAGTTGCAAGGGACCTCACTAAGTAGTTGAGGTGGTCGTTAAACAGCGATCTTCCAGTCTCAGCCTCCCAAATGCTAGGATTACAAGCATGTGCCACCACGCCCGGCTGAATATAAGACATTTTAAAAGTAAGGAAGCTGAGCGTGGTGGCACATGCTTTCAATCCCAGCATTTGGGAGGCTGAGACTGGAGGATCACCGCCTCAGCTACTTAGTGAGGCCCTTTGCAATTCAGTGAGACCCGGTGGTGCACGCTTGTAATCCCAGGGCTTGGGAGGCTGAGACAGGAGGATCCACAAGTTCAAAGCCAGCCTCAGCTACTTAGTGAGGCTCTTAGTAACTTAGTGAGACCCTGTTTCCAAATAAACTATAAAATATGTCTGGCCCGGAGGTAGAAAAGCCCCTGGGTTCCACCCCCAGCACCACCACCAAAAAGGAAGAAAGAAAGAAAGAGAGAAAGAAAGAAAGAGAGAAAGAAAGAAAGAAAGAAAGAAAGAAAGAAAGAAAGAAAGAAAGAAAGAAAGAAAATATAGGGATATAGGGCTGGGGATAGCTCAGAGGTAGAATGCCCCTGGGTTCCATCCCCAGTACCGCAAAAAAAAAAAAAGAAAAGAAAAAGTATGGAGGTTACCGTGTTGCTTGGCAATAAACAGCAAGAGGAACACCGTAGATGATGGTGATGTAGAAAAGCTGGTTGTCAGTTCCCTAAGTGACTGGCCTGGTCACAGCAAACTCCGCCAACCTATTCCAGAGGCAGGCCCTGAACAAGACGTATGTAAGAGATCTGCTGTCCCTGGAGACGCGGCCCACGCCCCGACCTCCGCGGGGAGTGCCAGCCTGCGTCACTAGCCCGGCGAGCCGGCTCCAGGCGGGCGGGACGACACATGGTGGAAACGTGAGGGGGCGTGGCCGGATTCGGCGCCGCGAGCCAATCGCCGAGCGGGAGGCGCCCAACCAATGACAGAGGTCCTTCAGGTCCTTGGGGGCGGGGCCATGGAAAGGAGCGGCGGTGTCATAGGTCACGGGGCGGGCTGTGGGCGGGGCCCGAGGCTCCGACTGGGGCGGAGCGGCCGCTGCGGGAGCAGTCGGGGCAGAGATGGCGGCGACTGTGGTGACGGCGGCAGCCGCGGCCCCAGCGCCGGCGACCGGCGCGGAAGGCGCTTCCTCGGTGCACTGGTTCCGCAAAGGGCTGCGACTCCACGACAACCCGGCTCTGCTGGCGGCGGTGCGCGGGGCGCGCTGTGTGCGCTGCGTCTACATCCTCGACCCGTGGTTCGCGGCCTCGTCCTCAGTGGGGATCAACCGATGGAGGTGAGTGGGCCGGCGGGCTCGCGGGGCCGGGGGACGTGGGCAGCTCCGAGGGAGGCGAGGCGAGGAGACGGCCCGGGCTGTCCAGAGGGGAGACGCCGAGACATGGGAGCAGAAAATCTTGGTGCCCGTGTCCCCGGTGGGCTAGGGATCCCCTTCTGACACAGCGCTTTTGCTCCATATGTTAATCCCCCTGAGCCCCACAACATGCCTGTGGGAGTGAGACCATGGTTCCCCTTGTACAGATGAGACCCTGGAAGCCGGGACACGCACAGCTACCTGCCCGAGGACTTGCAGCCAATGAGTGTCCGAACCGGGACTTAGGGGTGTGCTCTGGGAGGGGCGGAAGGAGATGATGCGGTGTGAGGGCGGGGACCAGCATTCTTAGAGCCAAGAGCTCTTTGCTCCGCTCCGAAGGCCATCCCTAAATCTCCAGTTGGTTTGGATCTGTCCTCCACACATCCTGGCTTCCCTCCACCAGACAGTCCTGCCTCTGGAAGTGTCTACAGAGACCGTGGTTTAGGATTAGGTACAGTCTTCTCCCCTATATTATAAATAAGAGCCCTCCAAAAGCATCTTCAGGTAGAGGCGCTTGTGTTCTGAGCTCCAAAGCAATACTTAACCCATTTTAGAGAACCCCTCAGCAGTCATGACCTTGCTAGGGAAAAAAAAAAAAATTCAAAGGAACCAAAGCGCCACTCTCTTTCCTCTTCTCGTGTGATACTTTTAGAGGACTGTCAGGCCATTATAGATGAGACTTTTATCAACTGATGGCAGAGCAAGAAGCAGGAAAACTATGATATCAAGGATCCCTCTTTAATGACTCCCAGGAAATGAGTCCTTTTCCAGGATCATGGGGAAAGATTAACAGGTAGTTGTTTTTTTTGTTTTTTTTTCTGTAAATGAGTGTTCAAAAGCAGAGTTTTGATACATTGTGTACCCATCACTCTTTAAACACTCTGCAGCAGTGACTTGGTTTGTTTGCATTGCTCTAAAGGTTGTTTGCTTGTGGCCTTATTATACAGATGGGCAAGATTATTTCCAGGATACAGTGGCTTCCACCACACCATTCTTTCCTCTCCAAGGTGTGTTCCCTGCTAAGAGAGTGAGTGCACCTAGCAGTGGGCCTATTAAATGCCCCCTCCTGCCCCAGTTTTATAGAGGGAACAACTAAAGATAGCCCTGTGGAGAGCCTGCCCATACTGTTTTCGGGCTGCTGTATTGCTCTGACTTGCTCCAGTTTCCATAGATAGGAGGTTGCGTTTGACAAACAGCCTCAAATGACCATCTCTAGTGTGGACATTAAACCAAGCCTCAGACTTTGTCCCCCTCCTTTTGGCAGTGTGCCAGTCCAAGCAGAGTAAATAGAATCCAGCTATCTGCTTGTTATGTTGTCATGAAGACATTTCTTCTTTTATTGGGTTTTGGGGAACATTGCATAGGACTGCCTGCTCATTTATTTGTCCTAGTAGAAATGAAAACTGAACAACGAAGATCCTGTTGCTGATTAAACCCCAGTTTACTAGGAACTTGGTGTTTATGGGGTCTTGCGGGTTACCCTTTTGTGTCCGTGCTTTCAAAAGAGTGAAGGAGAAGAGGAATATGATAACTCAGGTGCCTGGCTTAAATCTCAAAGTCAGAGGTTGTATAGGAATGCAGGTATTAATGGGGTGATTGTTTAATGAGTGCCTAATATCGGCCAGACACTGTGGTAGGTGTGACTAGGGGCCCAGCCGTGAACAAGCACATGCTGTCTGTTCCCAAAGCTCCTGAGCTTGCCTAGGTTTTAGTGGAGAAAGGCACGTAAAGCATGTGATTTAGCAGAACTAAGCATCATGAAAAAATAAAACAGGGAGATAGACTAGAGTAGTGGTTCCCAGTCTTGACTGCACATTGCAATCACCTAAAGATCTTTAAAAAGCAATGCATGATGGGGCATGCCAATAATCCTAGTACTCAGGTGGCTGAGACCAGAGGATCAAGGACAGTCTCAGCAATTTAGTGAGATCCTGTTTCAAAATTATATTAAAAAAAATGTTTTAAAGGTCTGGGAGTATAGCATGTTCCTGAGCTTAATCCCCAGTACCAAAAAGGGGAACTTTTAAAGATGCCTGAATCTTTCTCCCCCGATTCTGATTGAATTGTTCTGGCATGGGCATTGAGAGTTTTTTTGTTTTGTTTTGGGGGGGTTGTTGGCTGGTTGGTTGGTTGGTTGGTTGGTACTGGGGATTGAACCCAGGAGCACGCTACCTCTGAGCTAAACCCCCAGACCTTTTTATTTTTGTTATGAAGTAGGATCTCCCTAGGTTGCCAAGGTTGGCCTTGAGCCTGCAATCCTCCTGTCTCAGCCTCCCAAGTACTGGGATTACAGGCATGTACCACCATGTTTGGCTGCCTTGAGGTTTAAGTGCTCTCTGCAGCAAAGCGTGAGAAGCTGTGGACTAGAGAACCACAGGCCTGAGCCAGGCAACCTGGGAAGTGTTTCTGCAGTGCATTGGCAGGACGTCTAATTAGCTCTGGCATTCAGGAGAAAGAGATGAAATAAGAAGATCAAATATAGTAATTGCTCCTAGGCCTGGCAGTAGACACGCTCCTCCCAGCCCCACCATTCTTGCTCCGGATGGATTGGGGGCAGAGCTGCATACTGTTTTGCGCATGAGGTTGGGGGAGGCACCAGCCAACTATATCTCTGCATAACTACAATATGTGCAGTCTTCCCAGGGCTGATTCTGTATCCTGGGAGCGGTCTGGGAGAATTGTGCTGCAACAAAACCTCCTAGCTGCCAAGGATTGCTATTTCTGAAAAGCCTCTCTAGAAAGAGTGAAGGTCCATGTGCAAAAAAGAGCCGGGGAACAAACTCTGTCCTATCTGTGACTCTACTACACATCCTGCACTGATCCCCGCGCAGCAAATAGAATCAGATTAAAATAACCATGAATGACATGTTGAGTAAAAGAGGACAGAAAAGCAATCAATAAATGTGCATATTAGTTGGCATAGGATAAAGCTAGTCTACTCGTCTTGGTGGTCGTAGGAAATCTGGGGGTTAGTTGTAGCTATATGGATCTCAAGAATATTTTTTTCCTAAGTACCAATTGGCTAAGCCCTTTGCCATTTTCCCTAGCTCACCCACCCCTTCCCCAGATCTAGGAGGAGGTGCCACAGCAAGAACTGAAACAAAAGAAATATGTCTCCAACATCTAGAATTTAAAATAGCCCTCAAAATAGACCCTTGCAGTTTTTAGTTACCTTTCTCTCCCTAGTGCAATTTAGATAGATGCTGGCAGCGATTCTTCTCACCCTTTATTAAAATCGTTTTGTCCCTGGCTCTGTCTGTGCTGCACCTCTTTCAGGAGTTTCCGGTACAGAGGGAGTTGGTAGAAATAAAATATGCTCTCTCTCAGCCCATTTATCTCAGAATTAGTAAATGAGGTAAACGGGGAACTCTTCAGATGCCTGGTGAGGAGTGTGCCTCTTCCGGAATGCTGAGAGCTAAACACTGTTGGACTGTCAGAGTGGGTGGCTAGCCCCTGAAACTTGGTCACCAAGGAGACCGCTGAGGACTATAGTCAGCTGGTGGGGAAGTGTGCATTTCTCTGAACTATCCGCACTGGTACCCAAGCAAGGGACTTTACTGTCCTGCCGCAAAGGAAATGTTTGCCCATGAGGGGTGAAAACCTTCCTCTTTCTTTTTGAAATTAAGAAAGAATCAATACATTTCACCTGAGTGATACTTAGAATCCAATTGCTGCCATGCTCCTTGGGTTTAGGTTATCCTCTCCATGGGGCTTAAACTCTCTTCATTACTTAAGAGAAATTATTTTCTATTAATATCCTATATCCCAGTCTACTAGCCAATGGTATCATCTTTATCGTTAGATAACCTTGGCTTGAAGGAAGAGAACTTGGCCAAATGGGGTCTGGACCCCAAAGAATTCATTAGCATTCTCTTCCCCACCATTAACAATAAGGACACAGCTAGGCATGGTGGCGCATGCTTGCAATCCTAGTACTTAGGAGGCTGAGACAGGAGGATTGCAGTTTTGAAGACAGCCTCAGCTACTTAGACCTCTGCAACTAAGTGAGACCCTGTTTCAAAATAAAGAGTAAAAAAATAGGGCTGGGGATATAGCTCAGAGGTAGAATGCCCCTGGGTTCAATCCTCAATACTGGAAAAATAAAAAAATAAAACAAGGAAACAAAATGTTTTCATTATTTTGAATCTGCTACCCCTGTTGCAGGCATTCCCTAATTATAAATACTTAGCCAAAGGATCTGCCTATTTATTCTAAAGGGCAAGCCTCATGGAGTCGCTGAGTTAGAGTCCTCTTTTATTTTTGGAAATCTCAATTTGGTTTTCTCCAATTCTGTCTGCCTCTGGTGCTAGAGTACTTATGTAATGTAATTCAGTTGCACATGATGTCTAATCCAAAGTGTGAGCTTTGACTGCTCACACAGGACCGTGTGCTCTAAATTTTGGCCATGTGCGCTCAGCTTGAAGCTGCTAGAGGGTGAGGTGCGAGCCTCCAACAACATTGCCTCCAGTGCCCCTGTCTTTGGAGTGAAGAGAAGCTGGGAAGAAGGCAGTAAGGGAGCACCGGAGGCCCAGATTTCTCTGATGAAAGATGCCCACACCCACTGCCATGAGCGTTTGCCCAGCAGCAGCAGCACTGCTCCAGTTCCTCTGGGATTATGCAGAGCTGTCACCTGGCAGAGCTCAAAGTAGTGCCGTGGTGCTGGCCTCCCTTCTGCTGGCCGCCAGGAGGCTGGTGCTGTGGCCTGCTCCTGTCTCCTGCCTGTTGTCTGCTGTGAGCCCTCCTGCCTCCTCCCCATCTGGAGAGCCCTGCAGGGCTTGACTCTGAAGGGTAGTTGGAAGTAGCAGAATATTTCTCCAGGGTCATAGAAGAGACAGCAACCAGGATTTTCAAGAGAGGGGAAAAAAAAGAAAAATAAAGAATGGCAACTTATAAACATAAGCTAGAAGGAAAGTCTGTTTTCTAGAACAGTGTTTCTTAAAATTTAATGTACAAATGAATTGCCAGCTGATCTTGCCAAAAGGAAGATTCTGATTGTGGAGGTCTGGGATGGAACGGTCCAGCCAGTTCTGGGTGGTTCACACCAACTTTGAGTCCCAGACCACACTCAGAGAAGCAAAGATCTGGCAGCAAAGGTGCTGGCCTCTGAGCTGGGCTGCGGTGGCTTCCTAATGCTCAACACTGGGCAGCACCACCTTCTTGCTCACCGCTTAGAAGTGAGTCTGGTGGGTAAGAATGAAGGCACTGCCAGGCGTGGTGGTGCACTCTTGTAATCCCAGTACTTGGGGGCTTAGATAGCAGGATCTCAGGTTTATGGCCAGCCTCAGCAACTTAGTGAGACCCTCCACAACTTAGTGAGATCTTGTTTCATAATTAAAAATAAATTAGGGCTAGGGATGCAGCTCAGAGGTAGAATGCCCCTGAGCTCCATCCCCAGTACCACAAAGGAAAAAGAAAAAGAAGAAAAAGAAAAAAAGAAGCCAGGTGTGGTGGTGCACGCTTGTAATCCCAGCATTCGGGAGGCTGAGCCCAGAGGATGGCGGTTCATGGACAGCCTCAGCTACTTAGTGAGGCCCTCTGCAACTCAGTGAGACCCTGTTTCAAAAAAAATAAAAAAGACTAAACATAGGGCTGGGGGTGTAGCTCGGAGATACAGTGCCCCTGGGTTCCATCCCCAGTACCTCAAAAGAAAGAAAAAGAAAGGAAGGAAAGAAGAAAGAGAGAGAGAAAAGGGAAAAAAAAAAAAAAAGAATGAGCACACTGAACCAGGATGATGGCCTGGGTTTGAATTCTGGTTACTTTCTAGGTATGTGAGGCTGGGAAGATGACTTAATCTTGCTGTACCTCAGTTTTTTCCTGCTGTAAAATGGGAAGGGTAATAGTATCTGCATCACAAGGCTGTTTGAGAATAAAATGAGGTCATCTATGTAAAACAAGCAGGAGGCCTGGTTCTTTGTAAATGTTCTTTGCATACTAGTTGTTGCCATTATTACTGCTTCTTTGCTGGGTTTAGAGTTGGGCTTTCTGTTTCTTGCCTTGGCTATGGACATCTCTTGTCAAAGAAAAAAAGGGCCCTTTAGAGTTGCTCCAAGAAACATTCCTTTTAGTAAATGAGGCCTAAAATAAAGTTCTGCAGAGGGCAGATTGCGACATGTTCTGGAACCTAGATTTTATGTGCATTTCAACCTTATTTATAGCTTCAAATGGAAGTCCTCTGTAGCCAGCAGACTGTGAAGGAAGAAACTCCCAAAGTGCTTGGCAGGGCGTTCTGGGAGCCTCGATGGAGGACCCTCGGACCCGGGGTTGTGGAATTTAACCCCCACTTATCCCTAGTCATTCAGCCTGTGGTTTCAGGTGGCCGAGGCTGTTTGCATGGATCTCTCATGTTTCCCTTGTGGGAGGAGAAGTGAGGCCTGGGGGAGGCCAGTGGTCACTCGTCACTGTCACTCGCAGATGGCTTGGCATTCAGAGGGTGTCAGCTTCTTGTAAACAAATTCAGGGAGGCAGAGCTTTTGGTGTGCACACAGCAGCGCTCAGCTTAGAGCCCCCCTCCCATTGCTCCAAGACCCTCCTCATGCTAACGCGATGCTTTGGGGGGGCCAGGGCTCAGCTGCTGCTGGAATGTGGGCCTGCAGCATCGGTCGTGGGATCGTGTCATGTCGTGTACGTCAGAGGCGGCAGCAGGGGCTGGCTCTAGTTGGCAGCCTGGGCACAGTCACTGCCTCCGTAAACCTCCGGTAATCAGGGAGTGTGACTTGCTGCAAAGGAGGCACAGGGCTTCATTGTGCTCAAAATAAAATCTGGTGACTCTCATTGTTGACAGAGATGAGGGAAGCCGGGGATGAGTGGCAGACACCAGCACCCCGAAGGATTCATGACATATGCTGAGGCCCTGAGAAGGAAGATAAAAATGTCAGTGGGTTACCTGTGTGAGGTTTGTGTCCATCAGAAAAAGGGATTCCAGCAGCAAGAGATCTGCAGGATCTCAGCAGTGCTGGAATGCCACTAGAAGCCTTTAGAAATGGGGTGCAGACAGGAAAACATGGGTTTCAGAGTCTCACTGACCTGGGTTCTCGTGCCAGCTTTGCTACTTAATAGCTATGATCTTAGGTAAAATGGTTGACCTCTTTGTCTCAATTTCTTTATAAAATGGGGATAGTACAATTTCCTTCAAAACGTTGAGAAAATGCACTTAAAAAGCATGGCAAAATCATAGTCAAATCATTAACCTTGGTTCTGGGAAAGGAGCAGGGATGGACAGATTTTACTGTTACCCTTTTGTCACTAAGTTTTGAACCACATGAATGTTTATTTTAAAATGAAACTGAGCCGGGTGTGGTGGCGGACACTTGTCATCCCTGCACTCGGGAGGCTGAGACAGGAGGATCACACAGGTTCAAAGCCAGCTTCAGCTACTTAGTGAGGCTCTCAGCAACTTAGTGAGACCCTGTTTCCAAATCAAATATAAAATAGGAGCCGGGCGTGGTGGCACACGCTTGTAATCCCAGCATTCGGGAGGCTGAGACCTGGAGGATCGCGGTTCGCGGACGGCCTCAGCTACTTAGTGAGGCCCTCTGCAACTCAGTGAGACCCGGTTTCAAAATAAAGAATAAAAAATAGGGCAGGGGGTGTAGCTCAGAGGTCGAATGCCCCTGGGTTCCATCTCCAGACCTGAAAAAAAAAAAAAAAAAAAAAAAAACAAATATAAAATAGGTCTGGGAGTATAGCCTGGAGGTAGAAAGCCCCTGGGTTCCACACCCAGTACCACACACACACACACACACACACACACACACACACACACACACAAAAGAATAAAAATGAAACTGAAGCCAGGCATGGTGACATACACCTGTAATCCCAGTACTTGAGAGGCTGAGACAGGAGGATTACAGGTTCGTGGCCAGCCTCAGCTACTTAGGATCTCTGCAATTTAGTGAGACCCTGTTTTAAAATAAAGAATAAAAAAAAATAGGGCTTAGAAGTAGCTCAGAGGGAGAATGCCTCTGGGTTCCATCCCCAGAACCATAAAAATTTTAAATAAATAAAACTGAGCTGGGTGTGGTGGCATCCACCTATAATCCCAATACTTTGTGAAGCTGAGCTAGGAAGATCACTAGTTCGAGGCCAGCCTTAGCAAATTGACAAGACCCTGTTTCAAAATATAAGGAGCTGGGAGTGTTCAGTAGTTCAGGAATTCAATGTCTCTGGGATCAATCCCTAGTACCAAACGAACAAAGATAAAAATAAGACTGAAGGCACTCAGCAAAGGCTGCTTTCCCTTTCACCGGCTTGTCCAGCTCTTGTGCTGGTGAGAATCACAGCATCCCGCCCCACATACACTCCCATCCTGGTCTTGTCACCAAGCATGCAAAGACATCTATCCAGAAGGACTTCCTAAGGCCCTTGTCCCTCTCAGCACGAGAAGCTGGTGCCCCGAGGTCGGGAGCCACCTGTCACAGGGGACCCAGCCCAGGACATGTGTGCAGCTGCGGCAGTAGAAACACACGCGGCCCAAAGCACAAACACAGAAAGGCAAAAAGTTCATTGGGCCAGCATTCGCAGGATTTTCCAGAGCGATGACAGTGTGTTCCTCTACTAATGGCACTTTATTGCTTCTATGCCGCAGTATCACAGTTGTTTTTCTGAGGCTTTTTTATCCATTCTTCCATTTGATTCGCACAACATCTCATGCTGGGTGGATAATTGCATACCGCCCCGGAGGCTGGGAAGGAGTAGGGGAGTTGTCTCTGATCACATAGACACACAGCAGTAGGAACACCTCACATTTATCCCACACGTTCTTTGTGCCAGGCACTGTGCTAAATGTTATTTGATTTTCTTAGCAGTTCTATAGGTGCTAAACTTAATTCCATATTACAAATGAGAAAATAGGCTAGAGGTTAAGTTACTGCCTGAAGTCCCGTGGCTAGTAAGCCACAGTCACTCCCAAAGCAGCACTGACCCACTATCCATCACTCTCAGACCGGACCCCACCCTCCTGTTCAAGACTCAGCACATCACTCGTTTGGCGTGAGCAGTAGGCCAGTTTCTGCTCTGTTAAGAGGCGCTCCTCCTTATTACATTATCAGTAACCAGGCCTCTGTGGACTCTGCAGGTTCCTGCTGCAATCTCTGGAAGATCTGGACACAAGTTTAAGGAAACTCAACTCCCGCCTGTTTGTGGTTCGGGGACAGCCGGCTGACGTGTTCCCAAGGCTATTCAAGGTGAGCGCGTAGGCCCAGAGAAAAGGGGGATTCTGCTCCCCGGAGCTTCCCCGCAGGTTGAGTGAGATGCCGAGCCAACTAAGGAAATGAAATGGAAATGTCGGAGTGGGCTGGCCATTAAATGGCTGCGAGGGCAGCTTGCCGACAGAAAGGGAAAAAATTCTGTGAAACTAGCGTCTTGTTGGAAAGTTCCCAGCTCAGTCCAGACATGCGATGTGGTAAGTCGTTCCACCCCGGATGCCGCTGGCTTCCTCAGATGTTTTCTCAGCTCAAGCCAGTGAGTTTAATAGGGCTTCTCTACACCAGGACTGTGAGGGTAGGGTTTCCTGTCTAGCAAGGGGTGTTTCCATCTCGCTCTGCTCTGCTTCCTGGGAAGAAGTCAGCCTTTCTGAGCAAGTATCCCTGCTTCTCCGGGTACATGTTTGATAAGACCTTCACTTGGGTGCCTCAATGGCTTGTTTGCCGTGTATCAGAGGGACAGCCACTCCCTCATCCCAACCCCTTAAAAGGCACGGTTTAAGATCCAGATGGAGGCCAGAGTCCTTCTGGACAGAGGGCTCTGGGCAGACACCTCATCCTCAGTAGCACAAGAGTTTTTATGCCCTCCACCCAGCTGCGCGACAGGAGAAGCCTGGTGTCAAGGCACACAGCTCAGTAAGTACGTCCTCATTCACTTGTCTCCCCGCACCCTGTCCCACGTGGTCACACACATGTGTACATCACTCCGTACTAGAAGTTGCTAACCTGCACTGAGGGCGCTGAGTCAAGCACTGTTCCAAGTGCTGGCGTGCGCTAGTTAACTCAGCCCTCACTGCAGCCCTCAGGAAGACGCTCGCATCCCAGCTGTACAGGCAGAAATGATCATTAGCCCGTGGTCAGAAAGCCAATAGGCAGTGGTCTTGGGTTCTCTGACTTCAGAATTGTGCTTACCCACCACACCCTAAAAATACGTTTGCCAGGCGGGTGCTGTAGCTCAGTGGTGGAGCACTTGCCTAGTATGCACGAGGCCCCGGACTCAATTCCCAGCACCACAAAAATAAATAAGATTGACTTTCTTACCTCTCCACACTGCTCCTCTCTCCCCCAGAAACTCAGAGGCCAACCTAGTTATAGCTCAGAGATATAGACAGATCATTCATTCGATCTGTGAGTGTATGTTTATTGAGCTGCTACTCTGTCCGAAGTCCCATACCAGGTAGTAGAGTAACAGTGCTGAGTGAGACAGCATGGCTTCTGCTCTGAGAGTTCACAGCCGATGGGAGAACTGCGCCATGTGAAAATGTTATGATGGAAATAGGACAAGGTCCAGGAAAATCATATTGAAGGGAAAGGGACGTCACTTGGTGATGATATTGTTGGTACTGTTCACAGGGCTATCACAAGTATTTAAAGATGAAGGTAACCAGGCGTGGTGGCTCACACTTAACACCCCAGTACTTGGGAGGCTGAGAAAGGAGCTCACAGGTTTGCAGCCAGCCTCAGCAACTTATGAGGCCCTCTGTAGCTTAGTGACACCCTGTTTCAAAAACAAAGAATAAATGCTGGGCATGGTGGCGCACGCTTCTGATCCCCACGCTTGGGAGGCGGAGACAAGAGGATCGCGCTGGTTCGGAGCCAGCCTCGCTGGCTTAAGAGACCCTGTTTCCAAATAAAAACTATGTATAAAATAGGTCTGGGAGTGTAGCCGAGGTAGAAGGGCTTCCAGGAACCCCAGTACCACCCCCCAAAAATTAAAAAAATAAAAAATAAAGAATAAAAAAAATTGGGGCTGGGGAGTAAGGGCCCAGTAAATGTTCAGTGCTTTTATCCTTGGACAAAAGATAACCCACCCTGCTAAGGACCCACTTCCTCAGACAGGGCCGAGTCAGGACCAGTCCAGCCTGAGCATGAGCAGGACATATACTCCCAGGATCCATGGCTTTAACAGGCATGACTTTGGTTAGAATGTGTTTTCTTCAGCCAGGTGTGGTGGCTCATGCTCAGAAGCTGAGGCAGGAGGATTGCAGGTTCAAAGCCAGCCTTGGCAACTTAGTGAGGTTTTCAGCAGCCTACTGAGACCCTGTATTCAGATATAGAAATAAAGTCATGCTGGGGGTGTAGCTCGGAGGCAGAATGCCTCTGGGTTCAATACCAAAAAAAAAAAAAAGAATGTGTTTTCTTCTTCCTGGTTACATGTTGCTAGTTTCTGTGGGTTGTCTGTTTAGCCTGTGGCGGCCAACTTTCTCCTGGTGTTGCTAGGAGACATAGAGAAAGACTTAGAGAAGAATTCCCTTTTTCTCAACCTGTAGCTCCTTTGGTCTGTTTCCTCTGACCTCTGGACTAAGGATCGGCTCCTCCTCCCTCCTCCCTCTTCCCAAACTCTGAGAGCTGGAGCCTATTAGCTCTGTTTGCTACTGGCCTCAGGAGTGTTGCTGTGGAAACCATTAAGACACTTCACATAGCACAAGTCTGCCAAGAAAAGTAGGCCACAAGTTTGCATGCTGCAAGGAGCTCTGGGAAAGGCTTGCCAAGCAGCAGGAGCCGGCGATCCCGCCTCCCTCTCCCTCCTCACTGACTGTGAGTCAGGGCCTCTTTCTGGGCCTGGGGGCTCCCCTGGGAGCACTGTATTTATAGCCTCCAGCTGCATTATCTTGCCTCAAGGACACAGCAGGGCAGGGGCCACCCTCCCCTCCCTGGGCCATGGCCCCCTCACAGGCTGCCTCCCCACCCTTTCTGAGTCTCAGGTTGTTTGCCCGGTCCAGTTATTGTCCCTGGTTTGTTCTACAGCCCACTCGGTTCTGTTTCTTCCCAGGAAGTTGCTGAGTGCCTAGCATCCCCCTCCTCCCTGAACAGCGCCAAGCATAACAGATTATCTCCCCACAGGAATGGGGGGTGACCCGCTTGACCTTCGAATATGACTCCGAGCCCTTTGGGAAAGAGCGGGATGCGGCCATTATGAAGATGGCCAAGGAGGCTGGTGTGGAGGTGGTGACCGAGAACTCCCATACCCTCTATGACCTGGACAGGTAAGAAGGGGCCCAGGGGTCAGGATGCCCGTTGTGAGGGTCGGCAGCTTGGGTTTCTGCTGAGCGGAACTCAGGGAGGTTCAGGAATAGGGCCTCCTGGCTCATGAAGTATAGCATTTTCTAGAAGCTGCAAGAGAGCGGGCCAGAATTGAGCCTGTAGAACAGGTCACAAAGAGCTTTGCCTGACTTGAGTGGCAAAGGGGCAAATGAGGCTCAAGCCATGGAAGCAGAGGATTCCCACTCGAAACATTCATAGAGCTCCTAATCTGCTCCTGTCCTGCTGCGCCTCCTGCTACACTTCTGTCCTGCTCCTGCCTCCATGGACCCTGTCTCTTACTCCTCCCAGAAGATCTCTGTTCTTTTAATTTGGATTTTATTTTATTTGCTATATTGGGGATTGAACCCATACAGCTGGCAAGTGCTCTACCATTGAGCTATATTATCACTAGCCCTTTTTTCTTTTTCTTTTTCTTTTTTTTTTTTTTTTTTTTTTTTTGTGGTACTGGGGATGGAACTCAGAGGCATTGTACCTATGAGCTACATCCCCAGCCCTATACACACACACACACACACACACACACACACACACACACACATTTTTTTTAAGTATTTTTATTTTTTGAAACAGGGTCTCACTGAGTTGCAAAGAGCCTCGCTAAGTAGCTGAGGCTGTCCACAAACTGTGGTCCTCAGGTCTCAGCCTCACAAATGCTGGGATTACAAGCGTGCACCCCCACGCCCATCTATTTTGAGACAGGGTCTCCCTAAGTTGCTCAGGCTGACCTCAGACTGGTGTTCCTCCTGCCGCGGTGTTCTGAGTAGTTGGGATTATGGGTGTGTGCCACCATGCCCAGTCAGATCTCTGTTCTCATGGGCTCAGTTTCTGTGCCTGGGATGAGTTTTGCAGCCTCCCCTGGCTATCTGGGTTTGCAGGTCATGCATTTCAGTGGTTGTGGGGGATCTAGAGGTTCCTGCAGGGAGCTGGTAACCGCAGAGGAACCTCTTCCCCTAGTGACACAGGCCTCTGTGCGCCATAGCATGCAGGAGGAAACCTCCTCCTCTTCCCTGCCAGTGCTGTCACCCTCCTACTGCTGCTGCTGCTGTTATCAAGCCAGCTCCCTACCCCCTCTGCAACCCAGGGCTGGCCGCGCCAGAGGGCTGGGTCACACAGCTGTGCACGTGAGCCAGGCCTCAGGAGGAGAGGCTGGGTGCGGAGCTCTTCCTTCTGCCACGTGCCAGCGCAGGGTGGGAGGGGGGAGGTGCTGCAGAGGCAGCAGCCAGCCTTCTATCTCGGCTCACAGAGGCAAGCGGGAGAGCAGACTGGGAAGTGAACTCACGAGCCAGCCAGGTCTTGCGTAAGCCAATTCATGGCCAACAAGAGCCCCAGGAATCTGGCTGCAGGCCATTCCAGTTTCTCCTTCTATAAACAGCCTACATTTCCTTCTTCACCTCTAATATTTTTCCTTCTTATACAAGTTCAGTATGTTCCCTGTTTGTGATAAATATTTTTTAAACTGAAAACTATTTACTTATCAGTTACTGCTCTTTACTCCAGTTGCAGTTCCTGATTTAGGAAGGACTGATAGGCCTCTGCCTCCCTGTTCTATCCCAGGGCCAAAGGAGAATTTTCTTTCAAGAAGGAAACATGTTTGCAGTTCTTAAAGAACTTCCTCCAAGGCTTGTGCTAGGGGAGAGAAGGCAGGGGTTGGAGAGGGGCGTCCATGTGTGGTCAGAGAGGCGGTTTTCTGTGACCAGGGAGATAGTTAGTCTCTGTCTCTAGGCCGCTCCACATGGACACCAGGGAACGTGAGCTGAGTCCCAGCTTTGCTGTCTGCTCCCTGATCTGAGGCATGTGCCCCAGCTCTCTGGGCTTCATCTTTCCTCAGGAGTGGAGATACAGCCTCCCTTCCCTTCCCTGCTTTCTGCTCCATGGGACCTGTGAGCCCATGAGGAAAGCCATTCTCAAAGGCTTCAGTCTGCCTTCTCTTTTGGGTGGGCGGGACCTGAAACAGGGCCTTGTGGGTGATGCCATTGTGCTTTGGGCTCCCAGGATCATTGAGCTGAATGGGCAGAAGCCGCCCCTCACCTACAAGCGCTTTCAGGCCATCATCAGCCGCATGGAGCTGCCCAAGAAGCCAGTGGGTGCAGTGAGCAGCCAGCAGATGGAGAGCTGCAGAGCCGAGATCCAGGAGGACCACGACGACACCTACGGTGTGCCCTCTCTGGAGGAGCTGGGTGCGTACTTCCTGGCCCGCCGCTTGCTGCTGCTCCCTGTCATGGGTGTTTTCCTCTCCTTCTCTTCTTATTTACTTTACATACTTATTTATTTGTTGTGGTGCTGCATATGGAACCCAGGGGCACTCAATCACTGAGCTACAGCCGCAGTCCTTTTCATTTTTATTTTTTTTATTTATTTATTTTTTTTTAATTTATTTACGGGTCTGGGATTTGAACTCAGGGGCATTCACCCTCCAAGCTACACCCCCTGCCCTATTTTTTATTCTTTATTTTTAAACCAGGTGTCACTGAGTTGCAGAGAGCCTCACTAAGTAGCTGAGGCTATCCTCGAACCGCGATCCTCCAGCCTCAGCCTCCCAAATGCTGGGATTACAAGCATGTGCCACCACGCCCGGCTTCATTTTTATTTTTTTTATTTTTTATTTATTTATTTTTTGGGTGGTATTGGGGTTCCTGGAAGCCCTTCTACCTCTGGGCTACACTCCCAGACCAATTTTATATTTTTGAAACAGGGTCTCTTACCCGTGGCTGGCTTCGGACCAGTGCGATCCGCCTATCTCCGCCTCCCAAGCGCGGGGATTACAAGCATGCGCCACCACGCCCGGCTTCATTTTTATTTTGAGACAGGGGCTCACTAAGTTGCTGAGGCTGGCCTAGAACTTTCAGTCCTCCTGCCTCAGCCTCGAAATTGCTAGGGTTACTGGCATGGACCACTACACGCAGTCAAAGTAATGCATGTTATTATAGAAAGAGTAGCGAATACAGAACAACAGAGGTGGAAATAACAACCACTCTACCCCATCCGCCCTGAGCTAACCACTCCCGATGTCCCTCCAGCCTGGCTTGTTCCTCCTTGTTGCTAGCTCGTGCCTCTTTGTGAATGCCCCCCTCAGGCAGTAGAGGTGCTATCTGGTGCTGGCATCAATGCGCTTCTCACTATCAGGGTAACTAGCATGGTCTTGGGAAACTAACTCCACCCTTCCTCCCCTCCCCCATCCCAAGCCTGCATCTTCGGATCTGAACAAAGGTAGCCTTTCTCATCTGAAAACCTCAGTCATTGCCAGCTAATCTAAATGGGCGAGAGAATCAAGAGTGTTCTCACCTTGGAATGGTAAGGCACAGGATGAGGAGGGCAAGAGAAAGAGGAGGAAATAGTGCTCGTGGGCAGAGAGCCAGGATGACCTAAAAACGCTGAGCTTTTAAGGGTCGTCTCAGTTCTGGTAGCACCAAGAACAGGAACTGTGACTTGGTTCTCAAAAAGTTTAAGAAACAGACCACCGTGTCAAGACTTGCTGAGCTCTCTGTGAGATGGCCTGACCCCAGCCCTGTGATCTGCTGCTCCTCCTGTAGGGTTCCCCACTGAAGGACTTGGCCCAGCTGTCTGGCAAGGAGGAGAGACCGAGGCTCTGGCCCGCCTGGATAAGCACTTGGAGCGGAAGGTATGGCCTGGTTCGCAGCTACAGAACTGCACATGCTGGTTCCCATGCAGGGGATATGTGCCCCGCTCCTGTCCCTTCGTGCCTCCTAGACCCAATTATCTGAAAATGAAAACATCCTCCTGGTGGCAAAGGCAACAGCCACAGCATTCGCAGCTGCCATTTAGAGTTCTCACCCCATGTTCATCACTGGCTGAGCATCTCTGGGTTAAGCATCCGCATGCATTGTTTCTTTTGATCTTTCCAACAGCCTACAAGGTAGAGGTTGGGCACTCCATTTTACGGAGTATGAAACTGAGGCATAGAAAGATTGACTTGCTTGAGGTCACACTGTTATTAAGTAGCAGAGTAAGACATTGTTCTGTGTGATTGTAAAGCTTGGGCCATATTGCCTTTCATCTGTGGGTAGGTTCTCTAGATACTAAGAGAGTATCCGGTCACCAATGTCCAAAATTATTTTGTATTATGTTCTCCCATACACACATACCTCTTTTACTGGGAATCTCTTCCAGAGCTTTGATTTCCCATTTACTAGCACCCAGAGAGCAAATGGCCCACCTGTCAGTGCAGTGGAAATTGGTAGAAGGAAGGAAAGAGGCGAAGGCCCCAGAGGCGCTCTACACTGTATCATGGCCCTCGCGCCCTGTGACGTAGAGGAGCAGAGGAGGTGTTCCTGACGGAGAACTATCAGCTCCTAGTTCCCCGCTCCGCAGCTGGTTTGTAGACTGAACCCTCAGAGCCACGACTTTTGAGTGTGTGTGTGTGTATGGGGAGGTACTGAGGATTGAACCCAGGGGCACTCTACCACTGAACTATATTCCCCCAGCCCTTTTTATTTATTTTTATTTTTGAAACAGGGTTTCACTAAGTTGCTGAGGCTGGCCTTGAACCTGCAATCCTCCTGTCTCAGTTGCCCAAGTACTGAGATTACAGGCCTATGCCACTGTCCCTGGCTCTGTCACAACTTTTTCTATCCCTGCTCAGATATAGAGGCCTTTCTCAGAAGCCAGATGATAACAGTGGAATAAGAGGCTAAGAATTTTTTCCCAGCCCAGGAGGTGCCTTGCAGCAGTGAAAGCTATGCTAATGGCCTCAGCCTTCCTGAGCCCAGCAGCCCTAATGTTTCCATCTGGGTCTCTATCAGCTCAGGCCAAAAACAAACCCTCCCAGACTTGGAAGATGAGACCTAATGTCTAGAGGCTACAAGGGGACCAGCTTTCTCTGTCTACAGTAAGACATTTACCCAGAGATTCTTGGACTCAGTTGCGAGACAGATGTTGGGGCAAGGAGGAGAAGATAGAAATGACAAATAGGGGCGCAGAATAGATAAGACTTCAGAATGTAGAGAGCTAGCCTGTTGTCCCATGGGTTGTAGTTTTTATCACCTTAAAAGCATATTGTAGCTGGGCGTGGTGGCGCACGCTTGTAATCCCCGCGCTTGGGAGGTGGAGACAGGAGGATCGCGCAGGTTTGAAGCCAGCCACGCTGGCGTAAGAGACCCTGTTTCAAAAATATAAAATAGGCCTGGGAGTGTAGCCCGGAGGTAGAAGGGCTTCCCGGAACCCCAGTACCACCAAAAAAAAAAAAAAAGCATATTGTAGCCAGGCGTAGTGGTGCACAAACTGTAATCCCAGTGCTTGGGAAGCTGAGACAGGAATGCAGATTCATGGCCAGCCTCAGCAACTTAGTAAGCCCTCTGCAACTTAGTGAGACCCTGCTTTAAGAAACTAAAATAAAATCAGGCCCACCCTTGGGTTCAGTCCCCAGTGCCACCAAAAACAACAACAAAGACAGAAACCATTTTCTAGAGGACTTCTTCACTCAGATCACCAAGACAAGAGTTCTTTTCCGCACACCCCTGGAGGGCCCCTTCTGTCATGGGCCCTATGTCATGGACCCATTCAGCCCCACAGAGGAAATACAGTGTCCACTGCATCTGGGAGAACAGAAGGTGCTGTGTGGACAGGAGTTGAACCTGTCCAGGAAGTTTATTTATTCACCATTCAAAGTCTAAAGCAGCTACTCCTGCCAGGAAGTTCTAGCTACTAGAGGGAGACTGCTGAACAAGACTGGATGGACTCTGTCTCCAGAGGTCCACTGGAGTCGATGCCCATTCAACAAGGACTCACAGAGGTTAGGGGAGGGGAGGTTCAGAGGACTGTGGGAGCAATGAGCATGGTGATTATGTCAGTCAGTTTTGTTTGCAGCAGGCTTTGAAAACGAGAACCATCTGACCAGGGGTGTAATCTATAGCCTTTAGGCACAGCCAGATCCAGGTGTCTGAAGAATGCCATTAGAAAGGTGTTCTCCGCCTCAGCTCTGCTTCTCTCAGTGCTGTTCTTTCCCTTAGGCTTGCCTTGAGCAGTGGCAATGTGGTCACCACAGCTTATTTTCCATCTGTTTAGCACCAAAGGGAGGTTCTCTTCCAAAAGCTCAGGAGGAGTCCCCAGAGTGCGTCCATTGGCCTGGCTTGGGTTATGTGACCTTCCTCGACCCAGTCACTATGGCTGGGAATGGGGCGTTGTCCCCGACAGACTCATCATGAGCCCGCTCCGGGAGTCGGAAAGTGCACACAGCTCTGCTTTACCTACCGGGCCCGAGATTAGGGAAGGCTGATTCTTCTCAAGAAAATTAGAAGTTGTTACCAACAGAGGGAAGGCAAACTCTATGATCTTTACCTCTGGGTTACTCAATAGTGGATGAGGACAAACATCTTCCCTATAAAAGTATTCTTTCTTTCTTTTTCTTTTTTTTCTTTCTCTTTTCTTTCTTTCTTTCTTTCTTTTTTTTTTTTTTTTTTTTTTTGTGGTACTGGAGATGGAACTCAGGGTCATTCTACCTCCAAGTTATACCCGACCCTATTTTTGTGTGTGTGTGTGGGGGGGGTCTGGGGATGGAACCCAGTGGCATTTGACCTCCGAACTACACTCCTGCCCTATCTTGTATTTTTTATTTTGAAACAGGGTCTCAATAAGTTGCCGGGGCCTCACTAAGTAGCTGAGGCTGTCTGCAAACCGCTATCCTCCAGTCTCAGCCTTCCAAATGCTGGGATTGCAAGCATGCGCCACCGCGCCAGCTTTATTCTTTATTTTGAAACAGGTTCTCACTGAGTTGCAAAGGGCCTCACTAAGTAGTAGCTGAGGCTGTCCATGAACCACAATCCTCCTGTCTCAGTTCTGAAAAGACAAAAAAAAAAAAAATAGAATCCCTGCTGGGCGTGGTGGCACACACTTGTAATCCCAGCATTTGGGAGGCTGAGACCAGAGGATTGCAGTTCAGGACCAGCCTCAGCTACTTAGTGAGGCCCTCTGCAACTTAGTGAGACTCTGTTTCAAAATAAAGAATACAAAATAGGGCAGGGGGTGTAGCTCGGAGTCGAATGCCTCTGGGTTCCATCCCCAGACCCACCAAAAAAACAAAACAAAAAATTCCCTTTAAGAAAAAAAGTAAGCTAAGAACAAACAAAAATTAAATGAAAAAAAAATGATAGTATTGGAGTGCCATCACCCAGTGATGACCCATTATGCATCATTGACCACTAACATAATAGAGACAGTCATTATGTACCCTGAGTAGACTTCCCAAAGGATCAAATCCAAGTCTAGTCTGGTTCTGGTACCAGCCATCAACTTACATGCAATACTCAGGACAGAGGGATGTGTGCACCGTGGTGCGCAGGCACCAGACTATCCTGGAGATTTCCACAGTACAGTGGCTGAGTTCTTCCACAGAAAAAATGGAGAGGGAAAGAAAGAGATGGCAGGAAGTGTGTAGAAACTTAAGTAACATGTGAAAGTTTTTTACCCAGGATAAATGTAGCACCTACAGACACACACCTGGGTGAAAAAGAGCAGTCACTTAAAAGTATAAAGAATAACTGTGAAAAGATAAAGCCATCCCTTCCCAACATGTCTTGCAAAAGTGGAAAAATGTAAGCATTTTAAAAATGCAGGAAATGACTATTATAATAAGTTGAAGCAGGGTTCACTTGTTGGGGGAAGATGCCTGTTCTGGAATGAGCACCTAAACTGAGTGGCTGCCTGGGATTTGCATTAGAATAATTTAGAATATTTCACTAAGCCACACATTTGTATGTGTTTCTATGTCTAGGTTTTATTTAAAATAGATTAAAAGGCTGGGCAGGCCACGTGTGGTAGCTCACACTTATAATCCCAGCATTTGGGAGGCTGAGACAGGAGGATCACAGTTTGCAGACAACCTCAGCTACTTAGTGAGGCCCTTTGCAGCTCAGTGAGACCCTGTTTCAAAATAAAGACTAAAAGTAGGGCTGGGGTATAGCTCGGAGGTAGAGTGCCCTTGGGTTTCTTCCCCAGTACCATATAAGAAAAAAGATTAAAGAGATGCAGAGTCTAATGCGGGAAGCACACAAAGCTGCACATAGGCAGAAATACCCAGTGTCTGCTAGAGATGCTTGGGTTATAGCCTGACGAACGAGTCAGTTGACCAAGTAGAGGTGGGGAAGGAAGGCAGAAGCCAAGAAGAAGGAATGCGCTCGCTGAGGCTGGTGAGAGCGCCATGCTTCAAGACGAGAGGCAAGAAGTGAGATTGCACAGGTGTGGGCCGCTTGTGAGCTGTCTTTAAGAACTGGAACTGCCCAATGACCACTCCCATCCCAATGTGGAGAAGGGGTTCAAGGGTACTGGAGGTAGTTTCAGGGAGACCTGTTGGTGGCTGTCACGGCTTCCTGGTCTAGATATGATCTTAGCTTAAACCAGATTGGTCGCAGTAGTGAATGGGCAGGAAAGGATGGAGTTGAGCAGTAGAATTGATAGGACCTGGGACAGGGGGAGGTGTTAGAGGGCACAGGCCAGACTCGTGCCTCAGGCAGCTAGGTGGGTGATGGTGCATTTGCTCTGGTAGGGGAGGCCAGTGGATTTAAAGACAGAGCACATAGCTTCTTGGCCTTTTGGCTAAGATCAAGTGTAGTATTGTTCCTATCAGTTTAAAGAAGCGAGCATAGCCAGGTATTGTTGTGCACACTGTTAATCCCAGTGCTTGGGAGGCTGAGACAGGAAAATCACAAATTCAAGGAGAGCTCCAACAGGGGTCTCTTAGCAAGACCCTGTTTCAAAATAAAAAGGGCTAAGCCAGGCGTGGTGGCACACGCTTGTAATCCCCGTGCTTGGGAGGTGGAGACAGGAGGACCGCGCAGGTTCGAAGCCAGCCACGCTGGCTTAAGAGACCCTGTTTCCAAATAAAAATATAAAATAGGTCTGGGAGTATAGACCGGAGGTAGAAGGGTTTCCAGGAACCCCAGTACCACCAAAAAATAAGTAAAAAGGGCTAGGAGTGTAGCTCAGAGGTAGAATGCCCCTAGATTCAATTTCTATCGACAACAAAAAAAAAGGATTGAAAAAAGGATAAAGAAAGAATGTATTCCACACATGGCAGCTGCGTGGAGCCACTTGGCCTATAACTGCAGACTTGGTGATTGCCTACAGAGAGAAACTATTGAGAGCCAAGGGACTGGAGCACGTAGGACAGAGCCCAGGGTGGAGGAGACGGAGCCTGAGAGACCAAGAGCAGCCTGCCAGAGTTTCTGAGGTTCAGGGAATAGAGGTCCAAAACACAAGCACAGAGATACAGGAGATGGGCAGATGCTGGCATGGTGGAGTGGTAAAGGTCGAAGCCTGCTGAACGGGCTAGAAAGAAGAGGTGGGGGGGGGAGGAGCGAGGTCAGCTACGACACTGCAGAGTGCACCTAGTCTGGAGTTTACGGGGGACATACGTTATTTTTATTTGGTTTTGTTTGGTTTGGTTCACCAGTAGGAGAAGTAAGATTGTCTTCCCAATGACCTAGGAGTGGTAACTGGAGAACAGGAGGGTGAGCATGCAAGAGAAGGAAGAGGCGTGCCCTGGAGCCAAGTAGAGGGAGGCCTTGCCCTTGCGAGGCGGGAACGTGAGGGAGCCTGAGAGTCTTTGGCTCAGAGTCGAGGTGTGTGTGCCACCCACGGCTCCTGCTTCCGCTCGTAATGCGGGAAGGCCATCTGCTGAAGGGTGCTGGGAAAGTGTGGCATGTGGGCAAATCAGGGCAGTGTAGAGTTTGTGAGCTAGTCATCATGGAGAAGAGGAAAAGGTGTCAGAAATTGAAGAAAAAAAAGTGGTTATTTGCTGTGATGGAAAAAGACTGGAATCTGGAGCCAGAAGCCCAAGATCCCCTGTGACCCTGTCCCTTTTTTGCTTACTTTCCTTTTGGGAGCTCTGGGGATGGGACCCAGAACATCACTCATGCTAAGCAAGCCCTCTACCACTGGGCTACACCTCCAGCCCAGCCCTGTTTCCTACCATCTCTGAAACCCCTAGAGAGTCATGGAGCCCTTTGGAGCTTAGTTTCCTCATCCTCAGGAGGAGCTAATAACAAATTCTGCCCAGGAATTGTTAGGGTTGAATGAGAGAACTCGGAACAGCAAGCCGGGAAGGTAGAGCACGGCACCAGTGGCCACTGATGAGAAGGACAAGACCAATCATACTGTGCAACAGACAGCCGCAGGAATGAAGGACTCTCGCTCCCAGGAATGGGCCGGGAGTGTGTCCTTCCCTGAACGATGGTGGGAAGTCCCTGGGTGTCCTTGACGCAGCTGCAGCCAGGCCCCGGGTGACTCCAGCAGGAACTGAACTAGAAATGTTTTTTTCTGGAAAGTAGAAGCCCTTTTTTCTTTCCTTTATATAATTATAGTTTCCTTAATGCTTTCAGAATCCCTTCATATCTCATTTAATCTTACAAGATGGGAGATTTTGTTCTCATTTAGTAGATATGTAGCTAGGGAACTAAATGCTCTCTCACAGTCACATCACAAATTAAAAAGCAGAGTCAGGGCAGAAACACAGGCCTCCATGTTTGGCCTGGCGGCGGCTCCATCCCAGAGGCAGCTGGTGTGGAGTGGAAGGAGCAGAGTTCAAGTCCGTGGTATGGTGTTCTTTGACCTTAGGTGAACCTTCCCCTCCCAGGATCTCAGCTTTGACTCTAACCTCCAGCCCTTAGCTCTCTCCTCCCTCTCTGCTGCAGGCCTGGGTTGCCAGCTATGAGAGACCCCGCATGAACGCCAACTCCCTGCTGGCCAGCCCCACGGGCCTCAGCCCCTACCTGCGCTTCGGCTGTCTCTCCTGTCGCCTCTTCTACTACCGCCTGTGGGACCTGTATAAAAAGGTAAGGGCACACGAGAGTCGCGCCCACCCCAGCTGCAGCCAGGTGGACCACGGCCTTCGGGGCCCTTCAGTCACCCTGCAAAAGGACCCTTCCCTCTGGTGCTTGGTGGTGGCTGGGTTGTGGGTCCTGGATGCCTGATCCAGAGAGTCGGGCAAATTGGTGGTCAAGAGGTGGCGAAGCGGAGCACACACCGAATCACTGATCTGAATGAACCTAGAGTTTCCTTAGGGAGTGGCCCTCGAGGTGGCAGATCCATGGGCAGCAAGCACATGGGGCAGGGTCCTGGGGCGGGAGGTGGGGGGAGCCAGCCCAACGTGGAAGGCGCGGTTGCCCATCAGTGGCAGAGGGAATGGCCTGAGGGGCTGTGTGCAGGGCCTACCACATGGACAAGAGGCATGTAGCCCTGTGGTAAGGCTTTGCCAGGAGAGAGGACAACATGCCAGCCTTCCACTCCTCAGATCATCCTGTGTCCACATTCTGTGTGTGTGTGTGTGTGTGTGTGTGTGTGTGTGTGTGTACGCACGTGCACGCGCATGCACATGCTGAGGATTAAACCCAGGGCCTCATGCGTGCTAGGCAAGCGCTTCACCACCGAGCTATACTCCCAGCCCTTTTTACTTCAGGAGTCTGGTAAGTTGCCAAGGCTGACCTCAAACTCGCCATTCTTCTGCCTTTGCCTCCCAAATAGCTGGGGTTACAGGTGGGTGCTGCCACACCTGGCCTGTGTCTCTGTTCTTTAATGTTATTTCCCCATCCTTGCCAATACCAGTATTTTTGGCATGAGGTAGCTTTGCCAGTTTGATGGTTAGTCTTATCATTGTTGGAAAATCATTATTTGTGTGGAGGTCCAATCTAATTCCCTCATGGCCCTAGATTCAGGCTGTTGTATGTAACTTACTTAATCAAATTCCAGTGCTGATGTAAAAACTCTCTCCCACTTTCTGAAAGTGGAGCTAAGCTGGGAGTCCTGGGGATGAAGATCGTGACCGACTAGGGGAGTGTGTTTCCTCTGGCAGAGTTCTGCAGCAATGTCCCCTTTTCCTGCCAGCCTTCTGATGGTCCTGGAGATTTTTTGTGTGTGTGTGTGTGGTCCTGGGGATTGGACCCAGAGGCATTCTGCCTCCAAGTTATACCCCCAGCACTATTTTATCTTTTTTGCTTTGAAACAGTGTCTCAGTAGATTGCAAAGAATCTCACTGACTTGTGATGCTGTTCTCGAACCTGCAGTCCTCCCGTCTCAGCCTCCCAAGTACTGGGATTATAGGTGTACGCTACCATGACCAGCTAAATCTATTTTTTAATTAATTAATTTATTTATTTTTGGTATGTGGTGCTGGAGATCAAACCGAAGGCCTGGCACATGCTAGGCAAGCACTCTCCCACTGAGCTACACCACAGCCTTCTCTGTGTCCGCTCTCAGTGCCCAGAAGAGCAGCCCAACACAGGGCCTGGGCGTCGAGTCCCAGGCATGCCATGACGCTTCTTCAGGGAGATATTCCCTCTGCATGCCTGGAAGGGCTTGTGGAAGAGGCCTAAGCCAGGAGTGCCAGGAGCCAGGCGAGTGTCTATACTCATGTGCTACCCGTCCCTCAGGTGAAGCGGAACAGCACGCCCCCCCTCTCCCTGTTTGGGCAACTCCTGTGGCGAGAGTTCTTCTACACGGCAGCCACCAACAATCCCAGGTTTGACCGCATGGAGGGGAACCCCATCTGCATCCAGATCCCCTGGGACCGCAACCCCGAGGCCTTGGCCAAGTGGGCCGAGGGCAAGACGGGCTTCCCCTGGATTGACGCCATCATGACCCAACTGAGGCAGGAGGGCTGGATCCACCATCTGGCCCGGCACGCCGTGGCCTGCTTCCTCACCCGCGGGGACCTCTGGGTCAGCTGGGAGAGCGGGGTCCGGGTGAGTGCTCTCTCAACGGAAGCTGGCCTGTACCCTCTGATCAGCAGGCTTCGGGCTGGGATGGGGTGGGATCCCTGGGTCCAGGAGATCCCCTCCAGATCCTCATGGCCTGCCCTCAGTGGAAGGGCGTCAGCTCCTCGGGGTGCCATGTGACTTGGGAAGAATGGGGCAGCAGGTCCCCAGGGAGGCTGATGGTCCTCTCCCGTTAGGTCTTTGACGAGCTACTCCTGGATGCAGACTTCAGCGTGAACGCAGGCAGCTGGATGTGGCTGTCCTGCAGTGCTTTCTTCCAGCAGTTCTTCCACTGCTACTGCCCCGTGGGCTTTGGCCGCCGCACAGACCCTAGTGGAGACTACATCAGGTGAGGACTTGGGCCGAGCTCTCCGGCTTCCAACCCCTGCCTCCGCCTCTAGGATGGGATAGCCTTGGCCCTTCGAAGGAGGGTGTAAGTGTGCTGATGGGCCGTCTGGTGTGTATGTTTCAGGCGATACCTGCCCAAATTGAAAGGGTTCCCCTCTCGATACATCTACGAGCCCTGGAATGCCCCAGAGTCAATTCAGAAAGCAGCCAGGTGTGTCATCGGTGTGGACTACCCACGGCCCATCGTCAACCATGCTGAGACCAGCCGGCTCAACATCGAGCGAATGAAGCAGATCTACCAGCAGCTTTCACGCTACCGGGGACTCTGTAAGGAACACTGCCCAGCCCGTATCCTAGCTAAGGGAGGGTAGCACTGCAGGCCCAGAGGGTTAGATGGGGACTGCCAGGTGTTTGCAGGGATGCTGAGTGCCGTCTTCCAGGCTATGATTGGCTCGGCCTCCAGGGACACGAGCCTCGCAGGCTGGGTGGGATCAGGCCTCCTGAGTCGTGAGGCAGTGGGCAGCGGGGCCTCAGTGTTGTGGCCCCACACCCCTTGCTTCTGTTTCTGCGGTCCTGTGGTCCTGCAGGGCTGCATCCCCATCACTTCCCTGCCTCTTCTCCAGGTCTGCTGGCCTCTGTCCCTTCCTGTGTGGAAGACCTCAGCCACCCTGTGGCCGAGCCCAGCCCAAGCCAGGCTGGGAGCATCAGCAGCGCAGGTGAGTAGCCACAGCTAGCTGTGGCCTCCCACGATCCCTGCCACCACCTCAGTCGTTCAGCTGAGGCCCAAATGAGGGCTTGCCTAGTGGAGCCTGGAGTCCACCTAGGCCAGAGACAGTAGGGGAGCCAAGTAAGAGCATTTCAGATAACAAGTGCTTTGGGGGAAAATGAAATTGAGTGGCTTGGCAGAGGGGTGCCTGGGAGGGAGAGGTTCCTTTGTGGCACTTTCAATGGGAGTGGTCAGGAAACACCTCTCTAAGCAGTGGCTGATTACCGACCTGATGATCAGGAACCACCCTTTCTGAGAACCACGAAAAGAACGTTCGTTTTAGGCAGACAGAATACCAAGAAAAGGCCCAGAAACAGGAAGCAGGAGAAGCCAGGTGTGGTGGCGCATGCCTGTAATCCTAGTACTTAGGAGGCTGAGCAGGAGGATTGCAGGTTTAAGGCCAGCCTTAGCAACTTACCAAGACTTTTATCAATGAGTAAGACCCTTTTTAAAAAACAAGACAATGCCAGGTGTGGTGGCATATGCTTGTAATCCCAGTGCTTGGGAGGCTGAGACAGGAGAATCACACAGGTTTGAAGCCAGCCTCAACTACTTAGTGAGGCTCTCAGCAACTAAGTGACACCTTGTTTCCAAATAAAGTATAAAATAGGTCTGGGAGTATAGCCTGGAGTTAGAAAGCCCCTGGGTTCCACCCCCAGTACCACCAAAAATAAAAAATAAAATAAATTAAAAGGGCTGGGAAACCGTGCATGGTGGCACACACTTGTAATCCCAGCATTTAGGAGGCTGAGACAGGAGGATTGTGGTTCAAAGATAGCCTTAGCTACCTAGTGAGGCCCTTTGCAACTCAGTGAGACCGTGTTTCAAGGCTGGGGTGTAGCTCAGAGGTAGAATGCCCCTGGGTACCACACACAAAAAAAGGGCTGGGGATGAAACTTAGGGGTAGAAGGCCCTTAGGTTCTAGCCCTAGTGTGTGTGTGTGTGTGTGTGTGTGTGTGTGTGTGTGTGTGTCTCTCTCTCTCTCTCTCTCTCTCTCTCTCTCACACACACACACACACACACACACCGCAGCAGTAGCAGCAGGAAGGTTGGTGTGTCGTGTCAGGAGCTAGAGTGAGCTGGGGGCAAGGCGCTGCAGCAGGAGCAGCATCGGGCTCCACTTCACTGTCGCCTGTGCACTGAGGCGTTGGCAGGCAGGGAATGGGGTCCACTTAGCTTTTAAAAGCCCCCTGGCTGCTGAGAGGAGAGGTCGGTGTGGGGCCGGCTCCAGTAACTGAGCAGGCGGAAGCCAGAGAGGCAACAGAAGCAGAGTAGACGTGTGCATGCTCAACCTTTGGCTTTGGGACCAAGGTCAGTAATCTGAAACCTGCAAGAACTCCAAAGGTTTTTCCAGTCAGCACAGCCAGGCTGGCTCCCCTACTCATAGCCACACGGGAGGCTGCTTCAGGGCGGCAGAGTGCCTCACCTTGAGAGCAAGGGCCACAGGTGGCCACACTGGTCTCTGTCCTGCAGCCCATGGGATCTGGGGCCAGGATCTAGTCCTGCTACCGGCAGGTGTGGCCATGCTCTCTGTGGACATCTCCAGGCGAGGTCACCGCTGGACAGGCCAGGGCCAGCCAGAGGAGCAGCTGGCTGCGCTTCCTGTCCCCAAAGAGCAGCTGCCGCACAGTGCAGGTGCGCTTGGCTGTACAGTCGCTGTGACCCCGTCACGTGCTTCCCCGTAGGTCCCAGACCACTGCCCAGCGGCCAGTCGTCCCCCAAACGCAAGCTGGAAGCAGCCGAGGAGCCACCGGGCGAAGAACTCAGCAAACGGGCCAGAGTGGCAGAGCTGCCCCCGCCAGAGCTGCCCGGCAAGGACGCCTGAGAGTGAGTGACAGCAGCCTCGGGCAGCCCTGGGGGGGGAGCTCCTCCTCCTGCAGAAGGTAGAAGAGTAATCTAGGGTAGCCCTGGAGGGGCCTGCACGTGCGATCCCACCCTTCCTACTTGTGCCGTCTCAAATTTAATAGGAGATTTATATGGTTCTTTTTTTTTCCCCCAGCCTTATTATTTTGAAACAGCATCTGACTGGGTTGATGAGAATCTCACTAGCTGAGGCTGTCCTCGAACCTAGGATCCTCCTGTCTCAGCCTCCCAAGTACTAGGATTATAGGCATTATAGGCATGCGCCACCACATCCAGCATAAAAAAGAAATTTAAAAGTTGAAACCCTTTGCTTCATTTACCAGTCAAGGGGAAAGAAAAAGGTTTCGGGGTGTGTGTGTGGGGGGGGCACTTTCTGCCTGTTAAAAGTGAGTCAGATCTGTGCTGTGACTCTGGTCCCTATTGGCGCCTTCCTGGGGCAGCCAGAGGAGGGCAGCACTGCCCTTGCCAAGCCCTTGAGGCCAGGCCCGCAGGCCACTCCCCTTTCTCTCCCCTTCAGCTGGGCTGTCTCAGTCACCACTCAGCACTCATCTTTTCTGGGAGCTTCCTGGATGTCATTAAAATAAAAGAGTCCCATTCCTCCCCAAAGCAGGAAGACCCTTTTTTACCTTTCTCAGGGAAATAGGAGTTGCTGTCCTCTCTGAGTCACCATGTCGGGCTGCTCTGTACACGCCTCGTCTGTGGCAGAGGGCAATTTTCTCCATGAAAGTGTTTGGTTCTTTTTCCAACTCTCTCACCCAGGCCACACTGGGGCCATCTGGTCTTGGTGTCTAGGTTCCTGTGTTCAGTGGCACAGTGGGTGTTTGATACTTGTATCTTCTCCATTTGATGTCGACCTCTCTGATGGATGGATTGTACTCTTGTTCCTGGATCTACCAGCAACCATAGATACCACTCTCCCAGCTATCTCTTAGCTCTGTGATACTAGGATTCAGTCTGTATACAGATGTGGAACTTGCCAGGCCGATGCTGTGATTCAGGCAAGATCAAAGAACACAGAGGTCAAATGTCAGAGTCAGTGTCTCTCGCTAAGCTGATGGCACCCAGTTCAGCACAAGAGTGTTGCCCGCAGATATATGAGGAAAGGGAAGCTTAAGGCATATCACATGTGGTGTGGTGTCCACCATGGGGATTGAACAGTCTGCTGAAAGAAGTAGATAAGTAGCCTGTGATTCCTAGACAAATCATAGAGACTCCTCGAGTCATTGGAAGGGAGCTGTGGTTGTGCTGGGGTGGTCAGGAAACCCATCAGATTTACACGAGGGGACCTGAAGAGGAATTGAATGCAGGCGGCTAGGAAGGTACTTTGGACAAGAAAAACAGTTTGACATTTATATGATATTGTGCAGATTAAGTACCATTATGAGAACCAGTTTCCTCTTCTATAAATTGGGTAATTGTTGCAGAGATTAAATTTAAGCTGGGTGTGGTGATGCATGCCTCTAATCCACAGTACTTGGCAAGCTGGGACAGGAAGATCACAGGTTCAGGGCCAGCTTCAGCAACTTAATGAGACCCAGTTTCAACATTTATAAGAAATAAGAAGCCGGGCGTGGTGGCGCACGCTTGTAATCCCAGCATTCGGGAGGCTGAGACCAGGAGGATCGCGGTTCGAGGACAGCCTCAGCTACTTAGTGAGGCCCTCCACAACTCAATGAGACCCTGTTTCGAAATAAAGAATAAAAAATAGGGCGGGGGTGTAGCGCGGAGGTCAAATGCCCCTGGGTTCCATCCCCACACCCGCAAAATAAATAAATAAATAAATAAATAAATAAATAAATAAATAAAATAAAATAGGGCTAGGGGTGTGGCTCAGAAGTAGAATGCCACATTCTAGGTTCAGTCCTTAGGGCCCCTCATAAAACTTAAGTTTTTATGTCAGCTCAGAATGTACAGGACTGCTAAGTCAGGTTGAACATTCCTAAACCAAAACTCCAAAATTTGAAATTCAAAACTTTTGAACACCAAGCTGGTAATCAGGAAGTTTGAATTTTTGAGCATTTTAGATTTTAGATTAAGGATGATCAACCAATAAAGCAAGCAAATTGAAAACCTGAAACATTTTGAAACCTGAAATGCTTCTGGTTCCGAGCATTTCAGATAAGGAATATTCAACTTGTGGCATAAACCCCATCCATTTGCCCAAAACCAATAGTGCCCTATTTCCTCACCCAGCAGGAGGCCCAGAGGTGACTCTTGCTGGTTTGGGTTTGGCGGCGCCACAATGTAAGAGCCAGCTTTTTAGGGGTTCTCTTGACCCTTGCTTGGTGGTCCCAAGATGGCCGTGGCAGGTTTAGCCACTGGTGCCTTTTCAAGTCCGGAGACAGAGGAACAGCAGGGATGGTTGTGTTTGTGTATTCAGTTAACCAAATATCAGATGTTCCCAGAACACAGACTTGTTCTGTGCATTGGGGTGTGGTTGTGAACCAGGCTGACAGCCTCTTCCCCTGTGTGCACATCAATGGGAGAAGACACAGTAAACAAAGAGATCTTTTAAGAGGCCATAAGTGCTGTGAGAAGAAGATCGAGAGTAAAGGTTGGGGCACAGGAAAGATTGCAGTTTTGTGGTTTAAGAGTTGCTGGTCCAGGCCGGGCGTGGTGGCGCACGCTTGTAATCCCCGCGCTTGGGAGGCAGAGACAGGAGGATCGCGCAGGTTCGAAGCTAGCCGCGCGCACTGGCTTAGGAGACCCTGTTTCCAAATAAAAATGTAAAAATAGGTCTGGGAGTGTAGCCCGGAGATAGAAGGGCTTCCAGGAACCCCAGTACCACCAAAAAAAAAAAAAAAAAAAAAAAAAAGAGTTGCTGGTCCAGGGACCACACTTTGGGAATCACTGATTTTTTTTTTTGTTGTTGTTGTTGTTGTTGTTGTTGTTGTTGTTGTTGTTGTTTTGTGGTACTGGGGGTGGAACCCAGAGGCTTTCTACTTCCGGGCTATACTCCCAGACCCATTTTATATTTTATTTGGAAACAGGGTCTCACTAAGTAGCTGAGGCTGGCTTCGAACCTGCATGATACTCCTGTCTCAGCCTCCCAAGCGTGGGGATTACAAGCGTGCGCCACCACGCCCGGCGGAATCACTGATTTAGACCAATCACAATCTACTGTCTGAGCCAGGAACTATGGCTCCTGAACAGAATCCAGGTTCTGTTCCCTAGGAAGGAGGCTACTGGTCGACACCAGCAGGTGTGCGTGGCGTGCAGCGCACTGAGCTCGGTGCCTGGCCAATGAGTCCTTGGCAAACAGTCCTGTTATGATAGGGATGTCATAGCTGTTGATCTAGAGGATAGGTCAGAGTTGGGTCTGACCCTGGAGGGCTGTGAGGTCAGGCAGGTGGGTTCCTTGAGGGCCTCTATGGAACCAAAGAAGCCTTTTGGAGCAGCGATGATTGAACTGGCCTTTTGGGGACACTAAGCACCAGTCTGGGGGCTGCAGAGGAACAGGTGGGTGAGAGCCATTTAGAGGTGTGACAGTGATGCCGAGGGATGAGGTCGCAGGGCTGCAGCAGGAGCACCGGGGTCAGCCTGCTGGGATCTCAGGGACTGCTTCCCAAGGTTAGCTGTTCCCTTCTTTGGTGGCTCTTTGGGCAGTGTGGCCAGGGGAGGCTACTGAAGGTAGGAGTGGGGAGCAAGGGATGTAGGCTGGCGCAGACGCCCCTAAAGGCAGGCAGGAAGAACACCCGTGCTCCTCGGAAACCCTAGGAGGAAAGCCTCACCGTGCTGTTGGGACGTCGGGCCTGAAGATTTCTAGCGTCCTCTCCGTGAGACGGCGATGATAGCCTTTGGTCACCTGCCCTGCCCGTCACGTATACAGGGGAAGGAAATGAAAACCCCTATGGGAAGCCCTTGCCAGTCAAGTGTGCCATGCAGATGAAGTCACAGTGTGGTCTGCATGCTTCTCAGCATCGCTTTTATTGTGCCGCTGTTATTTCAGTCAGACCTAGCACCTGTGCTGCACGGAGGCCACAGGGCTCCGGTTGATACAGGGCTCCATGAGAGGTAGGAGTGCTCCTTCCTCCCCATTCCTTGAGCCATCTTTAGCAGGGTGACTCTGGGATGCACATGTCACCTCTTTGAGGTGCTTTAGGTATGAAGTGTAATCATTCTTTACCAACCTGAGGACTCCATCCCAGACCCTTCAGGGCCTCTTAGCTCTGAGTTCTGCTGCTTTGTGGTCTTGGTACTTCTAATGCCACCAGCTTGTTAGTGCTCAGGATGGGCAGTCATGTGCAATTTAAAGTGATAACATAGAAAAACAAGACTGATGTCAGTAGGTTTCATGTTCACCTCAAAACACCACTGAATGTTCCACATTTAGTTTATTTTACAGTGTTCACTAAACTGAAAAACAAGCCAGCCTCCAAATAGCTATCATTTCAGCTGGTTCCTGTAATCCCCGGAGCTGCTGACTGCTCAGGATTCCATCGGCTTGAATTGTGCACAGATACACTCATCGGTCCAATTATTTTACCCTAGTGGGAGGAAGGCTCGCGTGCTCTGTTTGCCCTTCTGCTGGTACATGGCGATCCGCTGAGAGAAGCCCAGTGCGTACGAAGGCTTGCAGCCTCTGCCTCTGCCTCTTAGCTCCTGACCTGAAAGTGGAAAGGAGGACCCCAGTGTCCCCAGCACTCACTGAGCGCCCTCCCTGGCACTTGGCGAGCAGTTGTTAACCAGCTGGCATCTTGGCCCTGTTTTACATGACTTGTGCTAGAAGGGGAAGTGTGCGGTTGACAGGGGATGAGACAGAGCTAAGAACATCAGCCCTTCCCTGCAGGCCCAGCTCATCTCCGGGCCTCCCTGGCCCTGACCGGGCCCTGACTGGGCCCTCTGCCTGTCTCTCGCTCTCGGTGCCGCACCTCGCCCTGTGCGGTGGGAGGGGGAGCGTTGAGACTTGGTGACAGTCTACAGACAGTCCCCTGCAGCGCTCTGCTAACCCAGCTCCTGCACGCTCATGTGTGCACGTGCACGTGTGCACACGCCCCTCAGCGCTGGGCCCCGGGAGGGTGGGGGCTGACAGGTGTAGGCTTCTTGGTAACATCTAATGGGTGGGAAGGGCTGTGAGGCAGAGGCCCTGGACGGCCACCCTGAGTGACTTTGGAGACACGCAGGGAGGCACTCATTACCTCCTCTTGTTCCAGCCGCCTCCATGCTCCTCATGTTAATGACAGATTAGAGATTTTCCAGCAGCTGCTTGACGAGCTGCCTCTCCCCGGTGCCCCTGCCCCGCTGCTCTCCCTGGCCCCAGTGCTGCCATGATCCTGCACAGCCTCACTTGATTCCCCAGCCCCTTCTGTAGACGGAGGCTCCACTTGAGAACAGGAGCAGCCGTCTGCCGGTCAAGCGGCGTGAGCAGCGAGGTGAGCGGGCCTTTGACTCCTCTGTGGGTGAGGACAAGCTAGTTCTCAACCTGGGTGTTCTGTGGTGGTGGCTGTGAGGCCATCTTGGAGCGGCGTGGGTGAGGCCAGCCCACCACCACCTCCCTGCACCAGCTGCCCAAAGCCAGGCACTCTGGATTATCCAAGTTGGGACGCTGGCTCCTAAACCTTTGTGGGCACCCTGTCTTTAGAGAATCTGATGGAGGATGGAGCCTCTCCCCATTCCTACACACCAGAGAGAGTGCACCTGTTACATATGCACAACAGAATACTATTCAGCTATGAAAGGGGGTGCGATCCTGTCATTTGTGACAGCAAGGATGCAGTGGAGATCATTATGTTAAGTGTAGCAAGCCAGGCCTGGAAAGACAAGTACAGCATGCTCTCACTAGTTTGTGGAACATATATATATTTTTTTTAAAAAAGTGATTTCAGCCGGGCGTGGTGGCGCACGCTTGTAATCCCCGCGCTTGGGAGGCGGAGACAGGAGGATCGCGCAGGTTGGAAGCCAGCCGCGCGCGCTGGCTTAGGAGACCCTGTTTCCAAAATGAAAATGTAAAAATAGGTCTGGGAGTGTAGCCCGGAGGTAGAAGGGCTTCCAGGAACCCCAGTACCACCAAAAAAAAAAAAAAAAAAAAAAAAAGTGATTTCAAGGAAATTGAGAGGAGAATGGTAGACTTTGAATTTTTTCACCATAAAGAAGTAATAAATGTCTGAGGAGACTTATATATTTAACCTAATTTAAGTAATACACAGTATATACTTCTATGAAAACATCATGTAGAGCCTGTGTGGTGGTGCACACTTGTAATCCCCGCGCTTGGGAGGCTGAGACAGGAGGGTCACACAGGTTCAAAGCCAGCCTCAGCTACTTAGTGAGGGTCTCAGCAACTTAGTGAGACCCTGTTTCCAAATAAAATATAAAATAGGTCTGGGAATATAGCCCAGAGGTAGAAAAACCCCTGGGTTCCCCAGTACCCTCCCCCACACATACACACACAGCATGTGGTACTATCTATCTATATATATATAATTTTTATGTGTTTTTTTTTTTCCTTCTCAATACTGGGGATTGAACCCAGGAACAATCTACCACTGAGCTACATTCTCAGCCTTTTTATTTATTTTTTCTTTCTTTGAGACAGGATCTCACTAAAGTGCCCAGGATGGCCTCAAAGTTATAATCCTCCTGAGTCGCTAGGATTACAGGCATGAGCCACTATGTCCAGCAATGTCTAATGTTTTTATTCATCAGTTAAATTTAACTTAAAACATTTTGAAATGTGCCTGAAACTCTAGAGTCTTATAAGCCTTCTCTTGGCCTCCTAGCCCAGGGACCTCAGAGTACAAGGCTTATTCCAGGGAACCTTCAAACACTCCTTATCTTCCCCCATCCCTGAGGGTGAGAAAAACACAAGACTGGATGTGTCAGGTACAGAGGACCTGTTGTGCTGTATTCTTCAATCCTGAACTGATTGTTTTGTAAGAATACTCACCTCTTTGGCTCAACAGCAAGGCCAAAAAGAGCCCTCCTGTGGGATGTACAGTCAGTGTGTTTCATTAACATGCATACACCTTAGTAACACATTTCCTTATTTATGTGAAAAACTATGGAAAGGTTACTATAGTATAAGTTTAAAAGGTGAAATTAGCCATGCATGGTAGCGCATGCTTGTAATCCCAGCATTCGGGAGGCTGAGACTGGAGGATCACGGTTCGCGGACAATCTCAGCTACTTAGGCCCTCTGCAACTCAGTGAGACCCAGTTTCAAAATAAAGAATAAAAAAATTGGGCAGGAGCTATAGCTTGGAGGTCGAATGCCCCTGGGTTCCATCCCCAGACCTGCAAAAAAAAAAAAAAAAAGGTGAAATTGTTGAAAATGATACATATTTTATTTTATTTTATTTTATTTTTGTGTGGTATTGGAGATGGAACCCAGGGGCCTTCTACCTCCGGGCTACACACCCAGGCCTACTTTATATATTTTTTGGTAACAGGGTCTCAGTAAGTAGCTAGGGCTGGCTTCAAACCTGCACGATCCTCCTATCTTAGCCTCCTAAGGGGATTAAAAGCGTGCGCCGCCACGCCTGGCTGAAAATGATACACGTTTTAAAGAATGAAGCTCTCAGTACTGACAGCTCCAGGTACCACTCCTACTTTTCTGCCAGCTTCTATATAAATTTCCATCGTCCAGATAAAATCGGCTTCAGGTTTAGTATGTGGCCTCCAAAGGGTCACATGTACCAGAGGCTGATCTTGGATCCACGTGTCTAATTTAGACTTCCAGGAGCACTTTCCCTTTTCTCATGACAGCTTCCATTTACATTGCTTGAATATTAGTCTTCATGGCATCATGTTGAATCTTTTCTTCCATGCTCTCTGAAAAGTCTTAATGAGGAATACTAGAATCTAGAGGTTACTTACTGGTAAAGAAAATAAATAAAGGTCCTAAAATGAGAAAGACCCGCGATTCCTGTCTTGGCCGCTTGCGAGTATTCATTCGTGTCTGCAAGTTAACTCCCTGGTCTCAGTTGTCTCATCTGTAAACATGGAGGGAACGCCTGCAGGGCTAACGGGATCACAGGCGTATTAGTCTGCAAGGCCGTCGGCCATAACAAAGTCCTGCTCACCGCTGGCTTCCACCACAGAGCCTGTCTCACAGGTCTGGGCGAGAGGTCAAGATCGTGGCTTCTCCCTGTGTCTTCACCTGGTTTTTCCTCTGTACTGTCTGGATCTAAATGTCCTCTTCTTATGAGGACACCAGCTAGACTGGACTAGGGGTCCCCTAGTCTCCTCATTTTTACTTAATTGCCTCTTTAAAGATCCTATCTCTAAATATAGTCACATTTGGAGTACTGGGGGTTGGTTAGGATTTCAGCATATGGACGGGGCGTGTGCATAAGTCCGTCACAGCTCAAGCGTGAGGCGCCTTTCCCACGTGCACTCAGGTTGCCCGCTTGGTGTTGCCCCCGCCTCCAGCGTACCAGATGTACAGACTTGAGCAGAATGCCGCGCGTCTCTGTAGACTCAGACACGCCAACCCTATTTAAACAGGCAGGCCGGCGTTGTGATGGGCTTACCTCGTCCTGTGTTATCAGGGACGAGGCCACTTCTCTCTGCCCCAGATTCGGATGCTATAAATCTTTAGAGTGAGTCATCCTGCGGCTCTGCTCCCCTCCCCCTAAAGTCTTCCAGCGCTGTGCCAGAGTTCTTTCATCTATATGTGGAAATTTGTTCACCTGCTGATTCTAAACTCAGTCTTGCCTTATTCTTCAAAATTATGGGTCCCAGATGGCTTCTCTTCCAGCCACGTTTTCCTGAGTCTCCATCGCTGGCAGCAGCCGCTGTGGGCTTGTCATATCTGAGCAAGTGTCGCCCAAGGCTTCAAGTGAGCGTCACGTGGCCGCCGCCTCTGCTGCGCACGGCCCTGGCGGCGGGTCTGCAGGGAGAGCTTGTCCTGCACCAGCACTTTAGAGGAGCAGTCGCCACGTGGCTTCCCGGCAACAGCCCTCCCCAGAGACGGGCCGTCGGCTCACTCTCATCTCTCCACAGCCCCAGCCTGAGTGGCCCCAGAGGAGGCGACTCTGGGCCACCGTGCAGCGGCTCACTGCCCCTCTCGCACTTGTTTTTCTCTTCCAGCTGCTGAGCCGCTGCTCCGTGAGCAGAGCCTGGGTGCCCACGCAGCCACCACGGCCGCAGAGCGCAACCTACAGAGAAGCCGACCACCGACAGAGAGCAAGCGTGTGTGTGCCTGTGTGAGGAGGGCCACGTGGTGTGCTGTTTGCGTGTGCATGCATCTGTTTACACTCTTGATCCTGAGTGTGCCTGGGCTGGAGGGGTACCTGGAGCACGCCACACCACAAGTGCTGCTTCACAGCCTCCAGACTGGAGGCCAGGAGTCCAAGCCACCGCCCCGTAGCTAGGCCCGCCCCATATGCCCTGCCTTGTCCAAGCAGAACATAGCAGTAGAACCCCCCCCCTCCTCACACAGGACTGAGAGACAGGAGGGCGATACATCTGGGGCTCTGGTCCAGAGTCTGGGGCTCTAGAGGTGGCCAGGGTCCTGCTGAGCTCCTGCTTTCTGAAGCTGGAGGCTGGGCCGGCTGGAGCAGATGGATGCTGTCCAGACTTAGCCACGTGGCCTGTCTTCTTTCTTATTTTAAAATTCCCTGCCACCGGCTCCTCCACACCCTTCCTTGGGCATCTGGAACTGAGCATGAGGCTTCAGACAGATCTGAAACGTTTCTGCCGTCATCCAGAGGTGCAGAGATGCCTGCCTGGGCGGCGTGTGCCCGCACTGGGGGTGCAGCCTCAGCCAGCGCAGCGTCTTGGGGCTCAGAGCCCAGGTGAGGAGTAGAACCCTGCTCCCACTGCTCCTTCCCTGGAAGTGGAGGCCAGCGCAGCGTCTCTCCAGGAGCTGCGGGCCGGCCCAGCCAGGCCTCCAGCAGGAGGCCAGTCCTGGTGGCTTTAGGCCCTCGACGACTCTGGCCACACTCCAAGGCCAGTGCTCCTGCAAGGACAGCTGACGCTGGCCAGGGAAGCTGGCTAGTCTTTGTTCTGGAGGCTTCCAGGGCCCACCCTGGACTGGTCAGCACCCAGGCTCCATGACAGCTGGCCCAGTAGCCAGGCTTCCAGCACTCAGCAGAGGGACTGATGAGTGGACACTGCCAGGGACAGTGGGCAGAAGTCCAAGCAGCGTTCCCACTCAGCATACCATCCCTTCCAGAAGCAGCAGGTGGGAGGCTGGCACCAGGGAGGCCGAGCCTTGCATTCCAGGAGCGGCCTTGCCCTCCCTCCCATGCCGAGGGCCGTGTTGAGAGAGAAGCCGTGCCAAGGACCACGAGGTCAACGAGAACAAGTCTTCCTTCTGCCCCGTGGCCTGCGCTTGATCCACGAAGGGTGTGTGTGTGTGTGTGTTCACGCACATGTGTGCACACAAAGCTGAAATGCAAATTCCTGTTTGGACTTTTGTTCTCACATGTAACATTACGCGGCCTGGGGCCTTTCCCTCTCTACCTCCTGTGACCTTTCCCCGCCTCAGTGTTCCCGTCCCCAGCCGTCCAGCACATTGACAGGCTTCTCCTGAGGTGTCCTCAGGTTCCCTCAGCCAGAGAGCTGCCTTTAGAGTCCAACTGTCGATTGTCGTCCTCACTGAACTGTCCATGATCCCGTGGGGGAGGCACAGGAGTGTGTCAGGGCGTTGGCTTGGGCTTCCCTGTTCCCTCATCCGAAGCTGCGGTGCTGGAAGGAGCGTGGGAGGCCGGGGTCAAAGGCCGGGTTCAGATGCAATATTTATGTAGCAGCACTTCAGCTTTGCGGATGATTCCCTTGCCCTGTCTATTGGATGGCAGCTCTGCTAAGGAACAAGCTGGCAGGTCCACCTGCCCCGTTTCCCCTCTGTTCCTGGCATGCTGGCCGTTCCCAGATCAACCTTGCGGGGCGGGAGCTACGGGCAGAGGGTGCAGGGCCTGGAGCGCCATGGCGGCTTCCTGCCCCTTCCAGCCCACTGGCCTGCGGGCTGCTGCAGTGCAGTGCCCTGCAGCCGGGTCTGAGGGCCAGCATCGGAAGGATGGTCGCAGGCAAAATGCACTTTATATGGAGTGTTCTTACTGCTGCACAGATGTGTTTCTCCCACAGTTTGTGAATATCCACTTGTTTTATAAATGTCTGATCCTGTCTGAGTAAAGCTGTGCTGTGTCGGTCTTGTGGGGCCGGGGTGGGCAGGGCCGAATCTGAGTGAGGCAGTGCTGTCAGGGTTCTGCCAGGAGCTCTGACCCTGTGGAGCAGGGAGGCGCCCTGTGAGCGCCTTTGGAGCCTGTTTGTGGCAGATCGAGAGGTTGCTCAGGGTCCGCCGGGCACTGTGGGCCCAGGCTGTGTTCCTGCTTGCGACCCTGCATGACTCGCTTAGACCCCCCAGACTGGGTCAGTCTGGCCAGATCCCAGAGCGTCCTCAGCCTCAGGGCAGCCACTTCAGCCATGTGGAGGAGGGCAGGTGGGTCCTCTGCTGTTACGACACTGGAGATAGGCCACACCAAGCCTGGGCCTGCATGCTGGCTTTGTCTCACACCATCTGGCCAGAGTGCCCCGCACACGGGCTTTCCCTCTGGGGAAGGGGCCCACGCAAAGCCAAAGAAAACCACAATCTGCTCTGCACAGAGGGAGGAAAGGGAGGAACTTGACTCAAATTCTCACTCTTGGCTCTGCTTTGAAGCTCCCGCTGGCCTCCTTCCCACCAGACCTGGGCTGCCTTCCTTCCCTTCTCCCTTCCCCAGCTTCTCTTGTGGCTTTGGCTTGGCCCCAGGAGAAGTTAAGATACCTTTATTCTTAAACAAGCAGTTCTGGAAGTGGGAGTTTTCCTCCATGTGCGTGCACACACCCCTGACCTCCTGACCTCCTGAGGATGCCCCTAGCTGGCACAAGCATGCATCTTGTTAGTCACAATAATTAGGCAAGACCGCTTTCCTGGGAGGAAAAGGTAGGCCCATAGCCGCAGATGGTGGCAGGGCCTCGTGTGAGGGGCCTGAGCCAAAATGGCAGGAAAGGTAAAGTGACCGCCCCCGAGCCCTCTGGCACGAAGAAGGGCAGCCAAGGCCTTCGGCTCTAGGTCCCAGGTGTTCTAGGGGCTGGAGAAGAGGGTTCTTGCCGCATCGCGAGTGCCTGCAGCTCTTTGCTGGGTACTTCATGGAAAGAAAACGTGCCAGCATGACCAGCTGGCTGTCAAGATTTACACATAGGACCCCACAAGCTGTGAACATTTGCTCTGCCCTGCCCTGTGACGTTTGGCCAGCAGCTCTATGACCCACCCAGCTGGGTCGTGGGCCTTCCCAGTCCATGCTCCGCAAGATAACCTAGTCTGGGAACACAGGCCCTGAAGACCAGGCTTACCCTCTAGCAGGAGAGAAGACCAGGAGCCACCTACAGCCAAGCCTCAGGGCTGCATGGAACAAAATAACCAAAAGAATGCCAAGTCGGCGATGAGGGCAGAAGGAAAGGCCCAGGTTCTGGAATGTGAGGAGCCAGGTCTGGAGGGTCTGGATGCAAAGGAGGGGTGCTATGCAGGAAATGCAGTGAGGGGCTGAGAAGAGAGGGGCGCCAAGAAGCCAGCCAAGAGGGCCGGCTCACCACTGGCAGCTGTTTGGAGCAGAAGGGAGGTGTGGGTCAATTGTTAGAGGACACCTGGGAGGGTCCTTGTGGAGGAACGTGGGCAACCCTGGTCCCAGTGCAGTGTTCCCAGCTCCCAGGGTCAACCATTTCTTAGTTTTTGTCCTTACAACAGCCAAGAGAGGGCTAATTACTGTCCCCATTGCACAGATGGGGGCCGTGAAGTCACCAACGCAGGAACCCTCTGCCTGTCCTCTTGTGGAGCCAGCCTGTGAATTCACACCACCCGGCTCTAAGACTCTGCTTTTTTGGAGTCCATCCCCCGCCCCCACACACACACACACCCTCTCCTTTCCCACCTGCCTTCTTTGTCCCTGGTGTGGGCAGCCAAAGATGGACTTGGGGGCCAGGGTCTGGCCATTAGTTACCTGACACCCGGCCTCTAGGTGCACCCCTGGGCAGTCCGCTCGGCAGCTCGGCTTGGCGGGGTGGGGGAGTCGCGGCAGCTCGGGCGGGGCGGGCGCTCCAGCACCTCGGAGAGCGCCGGGGGCGGGGCCTCGAGACCCCGGCGGCCGGGGGCGCGCGCGGCGCTCGGGAGCGCGCCGGAGCCGTCCGGAGCCGCCCGGAGCCGCGCCCTGCCCCGCGTAGGTGCGCCCGCCGCGCGCCCCGCGAGCCCCCGGCGGCGGGCCCCCCGCGCCGCGCCGCCCTCCCTCGCCGCCGCCCCCACGCCGCGCTCCGCCCGGATGGCCAGGGCTGTGCCCGGGAATGGCGGAGCGAGAGAGCGGCGGCCTGGGCGGGGGAGCCGCGTCCCCGCCGGCTGCCTCCCCGTTCCTGGGGCTGCACATCGCGTCGCCTCCCAATTTCAGGTGAGACTACCGGTCCCTGGGGCCGGGCCGATCTGCCGGGCTGCCCCGCCCTGACCCCACAACCTCCATCCCCGGGCCGAGAGGGCGGCGCGGGGATGGGGTCTCTTCCCGAAACCCCCGGCAGCCTCGAGCGCAGACCGATAGCCGCCGCAGATTCCTGGTGCAGCGCCCTCCGCCATTCCACGCCCTGGGGTGGGAGGCTCTGAGCTGGAATTGGAGGAGGGGGCGCGGAGGCTGCCGTCTCCCCACCTCGGCGCTGCGGCTGGCTCCCGGGTCTGGATTGAGATCCCGGAGAAGGCGGGCAGGCGGGCCCGGGCTTTGCCCTGCCTGGTCCAAGGTTCCTGGCTGGAGATGGGAGCGAGCTGGGGTGTCTCGTGGGTCCCAGTTTTATGAGTAACCGACAACCTTGATGCTGGAAGGAGCCGCGGCCCCTCCCCCAGTCGTTCCTGGCCAGATGGGCCTAACTGCTAGGCTGGCGTGGCCAGGACCCTCTGGAATCGGGCAGCACCCACCTGGTCAGGTGTGTCTCAGGACAGGTGCAGAAGGCTCAGTCTCAACTAGGGAATCCTAGGTCGTTGTGGGAGGGGGAGTCTGTCCAGGAGTAGCCAGGATACTGGGGGATCTCTGCTGGGTAAGTACCCAGGACCCTGGCCTGAGCTCCTCTCCCACCCCAACCCCGATCTGGCATGAAGCCAGGTGGATTTCAGAGATATGAAGGGGGCGATGCTGCAGGGGGCAGGGGGAGGGATGGGTTTCCCTCTCATAATTCCATCCCCATGTTGGTGAAGAGGCAGAGAAGGATGTCACTGTTCCAGACTCTAGGGAAAGGGAGCTGAGACATCCCATTGTGTCCCCATCTCCAGAGCTGGCGCCTTCTGCTCTCCTGGGGCCCCCGCCCCAGCCAGGCCCCAGCTGGCCTCTGGCGCCAGCTCCTCCTCTGACCAAGGGGTCTCTGGCTCCCAGGCCCCCAGGTGGACAGGGAACTCTGGGGACCTCTAATGGCATCATCAGGCTCAGAAACCTGCCCTGAGGCCCTGAGCCCGGCTGGGAGGGCCAGGGGAGGGGGCCTGCAGCTGGAGGGCTGCAGCCTGGGATGCATGTTAGACTTGTGCACGGCCTCCAGCGCACACAGCCTGCCCGCCCCAGGCCTCTGCGGTACAAGGGTGTCAGGCTGTGAGGGAGCTGGGTTCAAATCCTACTCTGCTACCTCCTCACTGCAGGCAGGACCCAGGCAGGGTTTGTCCTCTCTGGGTCCCATCTGTCAAGTGGGCTAATTAATATTGACTCCTGTCTGGAAAGGAGAATGCACATCAAGTCACTGTTCAACAAGTATCCGCCTGCAGCTAGCAGGCAGCTGCGGCCCAGCCCTCACACCACCCGAGTGCCTCTCCTCCTGTCTGCCCTTTGTGGAGATGGGGCTGAGGTTAAGGAAGCGGGGAGGCTTGCCTGAGGACCCCAAGAAATTCAGAGGCTGCGCTCGAACTGGGGTCTTCGTGAACTCAGCCCACTGTGCCTCCAGGCCCTGCCCCTGGCAGGCAGTTACACAGGCTTCAGTGAGAGGGGCTGGGGTGCCAGCCAGGGAGCACAGGGCCAGCTTTGGGCCAGTGGGACATGGGGCGGTGAGCCAAAATGCTTGACATGGGACAGCTCTCCAGGAGACTTGGGACGCCCTGCGGAGACAAGGCCAGCTCGTGGGAATAATGAGGGTCAGTGTCTCGGGCTGCATGGCCAGCCCTCTCTGCCCTTTCTCTCCTCCCTCCTCTCAAGGCCCCTGGCCCAGCCCCATCAACCCTGGGCAGTCATGCTATCTTGTGGCTCTTTGGTTGGGTCATGGGTCCAACATGCCTGGGTTTGGATCCTGGCCTGCCTGCCTGCCTGCCTTGAACCTAGGGATTTAATCCAGGGGCATTCGGCCTCTGAGCCATACCCCAGCCCGTTTGCTTTTCTTTCTTTCTTTCCTTCTTTCTTTCTTTTTTTTTTTCTGGTGCTGCTGGGAATGGAACCCAGGGGCATTCTACTTCCAAGCTACACCCCCAGCCCAATTTTGTATTCTTTATTTTTGCGGTACCGGGGATAGAACTCAGAGGCATTGTACCTCCAAGCTACACCCCCAGCCCTAGTTTTTATTCTTTATTTTTGAAATAGAGTCTCAGTCAAAGGGCCTCACTACGTAGCTGAGGCTGTCCTTGAACTGCAATCCTCCAGTTTCTGCCTCCCCAGTGCTGGGATTACAAGCATGTGCCACCATCCCCGGCTTGTGTTCTTTATTTTAAAACAGGTTCTCACTAAGTTGTAGAGGGCCAACTGGGTGTGGTGGCGCACACTTGTAATCCCAGTGCTTAGGAGGCTGAGACAGGAGGATCACACAATTCGAAGCCAGCCTCAGTTACTTAGTGAGGCATTCAGCAATTAGTGAGACCCTGTTTCAAAAATAAATATAGTATAAAGTATAAAATAGGTCTGGGAGTATAGCCCGGAGGTATAAAGCCCCTGGATTCCACCCTCAGTACCACAATAAATAAATAAGTAAATAAATAAATAAGTTGCAGAGGGCCTCAATAAGTAACTGAGGCTGGCTGCGAACCCTGATCCTCCTGTCTCAGCCTCCCAAGTACTGGGATTACAAGTGTGCACCACCACACCTGGTGTTTTATTTTTTATTTTGAAACAGGGTCTCACTAAGTTTGCCAAGGGCCTCATTATGCTGCTGAGGCTGTCCTCAAACCTACATCCTCTTGTCTCAGCTTCCCAAGTACCAGGATTACAGATGTGCGCCACCGTGCCTGGCTCAGGCCATCTTTCCTAGCTGTGTGCCCTGAGACTGTGCATCTAACCTTTGTTTCCTCTTCGAGATGCCCGCTCTGGCCCCTGCTCAGAGCGGTCCTGAGACTCGCCTAGCAGGCTCCGAGGATTTCCAGGGCTGTGTGTGTACACGTGTGTGCACCTGCTTGTGCTCCCGGGCCCTAGTACCACTGTCAGCTCCAGGAAGCCATCGGGGGTCCTTGCCAAAACTTTGAAGTTCTCCCTGCTCGGCGCAGAGTAAGTGCTCAATAATGCCTTGTTGATTTATTATTTAATTGAGAAAATGAGGTGCTGCCCTTCTAGAGAGAACAGAGGACGGGGGTGTTAACCGCTGACACAGAGCGCTTGGTTTGCCCAGGCACCGTCCTCAGAGCATTCTCCATATAAGGCATTGACTCCCTCCCACCACGCGCATGGAGCACAGTTACCATCCAGGCTTTCCAGATGAGGCTAGGTAAGTGGCAGAGCTGGGATTTGAACCCAGGCGGCCTGGTTTCAGGCCACAAAGAGGACCCTGGGATAGTGGAGGAGCCCCCATGGAGGTGCAGGCACGGCGTGGACCTGGAGGGGCTGGAGTGTCTGTTTGTTGGTGTTGGTTTAAATAAATAGGAGATAGCCAGGCGGGGTGGCGCACACTTGTAATCCCAGCATTTGGGAGGCTGAGATAGGATTGAGGTTCGCAACCAGCCTCAGCTACTTAGTGAGGCCCTCTGCAACTTAGTAAGATCCTGTTTCAAAATAAAGAATAAGCCAGGCATGGTGGCGCACACTCGTAATCCCAGTGCTTGGGAGGCTGAGACAGGAGGATCGCGCAGGTTCGAAGCCAGCCTCAGCTACTTAGTGAGGCTCTCAGCAACTTAGTGAGACCCTGTTTCCAAATAAAGTATAAAATAGGTCTGGGAATGTAGCCCAGAGGTAGAAAAGCCTCTGGGTTCCACCTGCAGTACCACAAAATAAAGAATAAAAAATAGAAGCCAGCCGGATCTGGTGGCACAGCTTGTAATCCCAGTGCTTGGGAGGCTGAGACAGGAGGATCACAGGTACAAAGCCAGCCTCAGCTACTGAGTAGAGCTCTCAGCAACTTAGCAAGACCCTTTTTGCAAATAAAAATAAATAAAACAGGTCTGAGGTGTGACTTGTAGGTAGAATGCCCTGGCTTCAATCCCCAGCACCACAAAATAAATAAATAAGTAAATATTGATTTTTTTTCCAATTATAGAAATATTTCATCTGGTGACTAGTGGTTATGGCTGGGTATGGAGTTAGGTGAGGGATTTTCACTTCTTATATTACATCCTCTGTATTACTTATTTTTATAATGAGCATGTGTATAGGTTGCTTGTGTAATTTACAAATAACAAAAGGAATTTATTTATTTATTTATTTATTTATTTATTTATCTATTTTTTGGTGGTACTGGGGGTGGAATTCAGAGGCTTTCTACCTCCGGGCTATACTCCCAGACCTTTTTTTTTGTATTTTATTTGGAAACAGGGTCTCTCTAGGTTTCTGAGAGCCTCACTAAGTAGCTGAGGCTGGCTTCGAACCCGTGCGATCCTCCTGTCTCAGCCTCCCAAGCGCGGGGATTACAAGCGTGCGCCACCATGCCCGGCTTAACAAAAGGAAATTTAAGGTGATACAGGAGCCAGGCACAGCGACGCAGACCTGCAATCCCAGCTCCTCAGGGAGGCTGAGGCAAGAAGATCAACTTAGCAAGACCCTATCTCAATAAAACAAGAAAAGACTGGAGATGTAGCTCAGTGGAGAGCACCTCTGGATTCAGTCGCCGTACTGCCAAAAAAAAAAAAAAAAAAAAAAAAAAAGCCAGGTGCGGTGGTGCATGCTGATAATCCCAGCATCTGGGAGGCCAAGACCGGAGGATTCCAGTTCGAGGACAGTCTCAGCTGCTGGTGAGGCCCTTTGCAACTCAATGAGACCCTGTTTCAAAATAAAGAATAAGCAATAGGGCTAGGGGCGTAGCTTGGAGGTAGAATGCCCCTGGGTTTCATCCCCAATGCCACAAATAAATAATAAATAAATAAATAAATACAAGTTATATATGTCCAATATAAAGAGAACTCTAGAAGAGAGACTTCGGAAGCTTACACAATGGGCACATTGGTGCTGGTGAGTGGGATGAGGGGGGGCACAGAGGACAGTGCCCATGTGGGAGGGCTAGCAGGACAAAGTGGTGTTCATGGGAAGTAGAGTGAGCGCCCGCCTGGAGCGTGGAAGGGCGCCATGAGATGAGAGCGCTTAGAGCTCAGCTCCTCAGGGCTGGGGGGAGCTCAGTGGGAGAACACCGGCCTCGCGTGCACAAAGCCCTAGGTGTGCTCCCCGGCACTGAAAAACAAAAATGGAAAAGAAATCAGTTCATCCAACCAGTTGCCCCCTTACGTGGAAACAGGAGAGAGCCGGTGGCTTCCCCAAACAACACAGAAGTTAGCTGCGGAGCCAGGCCCCGGACGCCCCCGGGGGTTTGCATCTGCCCTACCACACTACCTCTGGGGTGAGAGACAGGCCGCCGAGCTGCAGGGACCTCCTTGGGTGTCTCTGGGGTGGCACGCGGTTGGGTGTCCCTTCCTTCACGCGGCACTTGGCCAGGCTCACAGGATGCGTTTGGCCATCACAAAGGTGACAGTGAAGAAGAGGGAGGCTGACAAAGAGGCCTCGGCAGACAGGGCTGGATGCGATGGTGTGCAGCTCCTGGCCTCGAGGGGAAGGTCAGGAGACCCAGCAGGGGAGGGGCCTCTGCGCTCAGGCTGGTGGGTGAGCAAGAGTGACCAGGAGGAGCCAGGTGTGGCGGCACATGCCCATAATCCCCGCACTTAGGAATCCCAAACAGGAGGACTGTAGGTTCAAGGCCAGACTCGGCAAGTTAGCCAGACCCTCAGGAACTTAGCAAGACCCTGTTTCAAAATAAGCAAGTAGCCGGGCGTGGTGGCGCACGCTTGTAATCCCAGTCCTTGGGAGGCTGCGACAGACAGGAGGATCGCAGGAGGTTCGCGGCCAGCCTCAGCAACCTCATGAGGCCCTCTGCAACTTATGAGACCTGGTTTCAAAATAAAACATAAAAATAGGGCTGGGGGTGTATCTTGGAGGTAGAATGCCCTGAGTTCAACCCCCAGTACAAATAAATAAATAAGAAATAACAAAAAGTGTCGAAGTTGCAGCTCCAATACAGAATGTCTCTAGGTTCAGTCCCCAATACCAAATGAAATAAAATCACCAAGAGGAGGCCGGTGGGTCTGGAGGCCAGGAGGCAGGGCCAGTGACGTCCTGTCCCGCAGTGAGGGGAGCAGGGTGGCACAGGGGCCACTGGCCTTGCTGACCCACAGTGGGGCCGGCAGGGGCAGGGCTGGTGCTGCATGCAAGGATGTTCTAGGAAGACCCCTAGGGCTGCCGGGCAGAGCGGACCCAGCAAGAGCCTGGAAGCCTGGCATCGCCCTGAGGAGGGGTGGGGACTTGAGGATGGAGGTGAGAGTGATGTGGGGGGTGAGGTAGCCCACTGGGGGAGGGGTGTGGAGTGCGGGGGAGGGGCGATCATCCAGGATGCTGCCCGGGCTGTCCAGTGGGAGGCAATAGGGCTGGCAGGCAGGGTGGTCACAGCACTGAATTTTAAGTTGGTTATCACTGAACCGGGTGTGGTGGCATAGCCTATAATCCCAGAACGTGGGAGGCTGCAGCAGACAGTAGGATCACAGGTTCAAGGCCAGCCTCAGCAATTTAGTGAGACCCTGTTTCAAAATAAAAATGGCTGGGAGTGTAGCTCAGAGATTGAATGCACCTAGGTTCAATTCCCAGGACTAAAACACAGAGAGAGATCAGATTAGTGATCGCCAAGAACCCAGTTGGAGGATTCAAGCTGGTTTGGGAACAGGGAGGAGGATTAGGCTGGAGTCAAAGCTGCAGGAGTGTTGTGGAGATGGCCGCCGAAGTCTTGATGTCTCAGGGAACACCTCACCTGGAGGACTGGGCAAGGAGACGCCCCAGAGCCAGGCGGAGGACCACCCACCCCAGCTGTGCAGCCCGCCTTCTCGGTGGAGGCTCCAGATGGGCCTGAGCTGTGGGTTGGGGGCTGCCTCACACAGACCGAGGTCCCCAGCTGTGACCTCAGAGCCTTCCCGCTGGTCTCCGGATGCCTGGGAACGGGCCGCAACCCAGCTGTGGTGTGGGACCCACAGGCGGCCCCACTTTGTGTCAGCACCGCCATCCCCACTCAGGGCCCTCACCCACTCCAGCACGCACCCTGTCCCCAGTACGAGCGACCCCGGGCTCTCGCCTCGCTCTGTCACTGGAGAAGCAGCGAGGAACCCGGGTCCTGCTCCTGCGCCTCAGTCCACCAGCAGCACTTCCCGTAACAGAGTAGCAGGCATGTATTTAGTGCCCACTGTATACAGGCTGTGTGCAGAGCGGGTGTCCAGGTGAGCTGCTCGGCTGGGGCTGGAGCGAGGCGGTGCTGGGAGCTGGCGAGGAGAGCGATGGAGAGGTCAGATCCCAGACATCCACAACCGCACGTCGCTGTGTGTGCTTCCGGCTGTGTGTGATGCATCCTGGTCTGGAGCCATGTTATTCGTTGCCAGTTTCCACATCAGCAACAGGCTTTAAAATGCTCATTCCCCAACCCCGCGCTGTCCTGCCCACTGCCACCCAGAGGCTGCTTGTGCTGAGGGCTTTCCACCTGCGGGAGGATTTCTTCAGAGCAGTTTCCCCAAAGCCCAGCGGCTGCATCCCGATTCTACTCCATATAACAGCACCAAGGTGTTCAAACAAATCAAAGGCCTTGTGGCCCCAAGTGGGGGCTGTCCCTTGGGACTTGTTTCTTGAGTTGAATTCAGATTTCCTTGGAGTTGGCGCCAGTGTGGACATGGTCATGAAGGGAGTGCCACACCAAGGGACTTGTTCCCAGTGTCCATCAGAGTAGGAGTGGAACGAGAGAGGGTCCTGAGGACAAGGCCAGGTCACCGCCATTTCTGCCAGAGCCATCTTCTAAGAGGCCTGGACTTCCAACCCCAGACCCCCCAGGTGTGGGTGAGGACAGAGGAAGCTGAGTCCAAGTGGGGCCTGGCTTAGAGAGTCCGAGGCAGCAGTCTAGGAGGACCGGGGATGCTCGTGGTCGTTCATTCCCTCCCAGCCCTGGTTAAGTACCCATTCAGCACCACGCGTGTGGATGGGACAGACCTGATCCTGCCCTTCTGGGCTGAGAGGACCTTCTGGGCTGCCTCTCAGGGGAGCCCAAAGGGAAAACGAGCTATTCCAGAGCCGCGGGCACCAGGGACTTGGCGGCAAGGCAGATGGCCTGGCCCTGGTCCAGGAGGTCAGGAAGCATCTGGGTGCTGGACGGTGCAGGGTGGGGTGGGGGCACAATGCAGTTGGAGCAGGGGGAGGCCTACCGGGCCTCCAGCCATGGAGGGGGATTCTGTCCCTTGCCCTCAGGCCAGGGAGCTCCTGACGGTTGAGTAGGGAGGCGGCTGAGTAGGGAGGCGCCACAGCTCCAGATTAGGCTCCGGATGCTGGTTTGGACTCCGGTGCCTGGTGGACAGTGGCCTGCGGGGGAGCCAGAGGGCCGTGGGGGCCTGCCGAGAGGTGAGCACTGAGTCACAGGTGTCCTGCGGAGGCCCTGGGAGCCTGCTCTGTGCTCCGCACTCAGGGCTGCAGGGCAGGTGGGGCCCTGGGCCACAGGGTCACGGAGGCACATGGGGCCCTGGCTGGGACCCAGGCCTCTTGGCCAGCATCCTTCCTCACAGCCGGCACCTCAGGAATGGCTCTGACTTGCTCAGCTGAAGCTGGGCTTCCCCACTAGCATGCGCTTGCGTGTTCCAACTCAGCTACTCCAGGGACGCAAGGGTGATTTTAAAAGGGCTGGACTGCTGTCAGGGAAGGAGGCAGTGGGGATATGTGACAGCACCCAGCCAGGCCAGCCAGGCCAGCATGAAATCAACAGAATGTGCCAGGCGCCTCTGCCCCGGGCCCTGAGGGCAGCCCAGCAGTGGGCAGGAAGTGTGGGGTGCCACGTGGCCAGGCCCAGGGAGGGGGCTGCTTGGCAGAAGAGAGGTGGGGCCCCATCTGAGGGGAGGGGAGGTTAACGAGGAAGGGGCTTTGGATCTGAAGATGCACTCCAAAGGCCGGGGGAGGTCTTCAGAGGCCAAGCTCCAGCACAGAGACAGAGCTGATGTGGATGCTGTCCACCCAGTGGGCAAGCAGCTGTGATGGTCAGCGGTGGCTGCCCCAAGGGCGGCTCCCGGCCCACAGCAGAGGGCCGCCCTGCCAGGGACGGCTGTGTGGGCCAGTTCACGTGGCCTTCCGGTGCTCAGGGCTCAGGTTTCCAAGAAGGTGGATCCGGCGAGACTAAGAGGGAGCCTCTCTCCCCTTCCTTCCCCATGGTTGTCATCCATAAGTGGGAAGGGCCAGGAGCTCGGGCTGGGAAACCCAGAACATCCGGTGCTGAGAGCAGAGCAGAGCAGAGCAGAGGAGAGCAGAGGAGAGCAGAGGAGAGCAGAGGAGAGGAGAGGAGAGGAGAGGAGAGGAGAGGAGAGGAGAGGAGAGCAGAGGAGAGGAGAGCAGAGGAGAGGAGAGCAGAGGAGAGGAGAGCAGAGGAGAGCAGAGGAGAGGAGAGCAGAGGAGAGGAGAGGAGAGCAGAGGAGAGGAGAGCAGAGGAGAGCAGAGGAGAGCAGAGCAGAGGAGAGGAGAGGAGAGGAGAGCAGAGCAGAGGAGAGGAGAGCAGAGGAGAGGAGAGGAGAGCAGAGCAGAGGAGAGCAGAGGAGAGCAGAGCAGAGCAGAGGAGAGGAGAGGAGAGCAGAGGAGAGGAGAGCAGAGCAGAGGAGAGGAGAGCAGAGCAGAGCAGAGCAGAGGAGAGCAGAGCAGAGGAGAGGAGAGCAGAGGAGAGGAGAGCAGAGGAGAGGAGAGCAGAGGAGAGCAGAGGAGAGGAGAGCAGAGGAGAGGAGAGCAGAGGAGAGCAGAGGAGAGGAGAGCAGAGGAGAGGAGAGGAGAGCAGAGGAGAGCAGAGGAGAGGAGAGCAGAGGAGAGCAGAGGAGAGGAGAGCAGAGCAGAGGAGAGGAGAGCAGAGGAGAAGAGAGCAGAGCAGAGGAGAGGAGAGCAGAGGAGAGGAGAGCAGAGGAGAGGAGAGCAGAGGAGAGGAGAGCAGAGCAGAGGAGAGGAGAGCAGAGGAGAGCAGAGCAGAGGAGAGGAGAGCAGAGGAGAGGAGAGCAGAGGAGAGGAGAGCAGAGCAGAGGAGAGGAGAGCAGAGCAGAGCAGAGGAGAGGAGAGCAGAAGAGAGGAGAGCAGAGCAGAGGAGAGCAGAGCAGAGGAGAGCAGAGCAGAGGAGAGCAGAGGAGAGGAGAGCAGAGCAGAGGAGAGCAGAGGAGAGCAGAGCAGAGGAGAGGAGAGCAGAGGAGAGCAGAGGAGAGGAGAGCAGAGGAGAGGAGAGGAGAGCAGAGGAGAGGAGAGCAGAGGAGAGCAGAGGAGAGGAGAGCAGAGGAGAGCAGAGGAGAGGAGAGGAGAGCAGAGGAGAGGAGAGCAGAGCAGAGGAGAGGAGAGCAGAGGAGAAGAGAGCAGAGCAGAGGAGAGCAGAGGAGAGCAGAGGAGAGGAGAGGAGAGCAGAGGAGAGGAGAGCAGAGGAGAGGAGAGCAGAGGAGAGCAGAGGAGAGGAGAGCAGAGGAGAGGAGAGGAGAGGAGAGCAGAGGAGAGGAGAGCAGAGGAGAGGAGAGCAGAGGAGAGCAGAGGAGAGGAGAGCAGAGGAGAGCAGAGCAGAGGAGAGCAGAGGAGAGGAGAGCAGAGGAGAGGAGAGCAGAGGAGAGGAGAGCAGAGCAGAGGAGAGCAGAGGAGAGGAGAGCAGAGCAGAGGAGAGCAGAGCAGATGAGAGGAGAGCAGAGGAGAGGAGAGGAGAGCAGAGGAGAGGAGAGCAGAGCAGAGGAGAGGAGACAAGAGCAGAGCAGAGGAGAGGAGAGCAGAGCAGAGGAGAGGAGAGCAGAGGAGAGGAGAGCAGAGCAGAGGAGAGCAGAGCAGAGGAGAGGAGAGCAGAGCAGAGGAGAGGAGAGCAGAGGAGAGCAGAGCAGAGGAGAGGAGAGCAGAAGAGAGGAGAGCAGAGCAGAGGAAGGAGAGCAGAGGAGAGCAGAGCAGATGAGAGGAGAGCAGAGGAGAGGAGAGGAGAGCAGAGGAGAGCAGAGCAGAGGAGAGCAGAGCAGAGGAGAGGAGACAAGAGCAGAGCAGAGGAGAGGAGAGCAGAGGAGAGGAGAGGAGAGCAGAGGAGAGCAGAGCAGAGGAGAGCAGAGCAGAGGAGAGGAGACAAGAGCAGAGCAGAGGAGAGGAGAGCAGAGGAGAGCAGAGCAGAGCAGAGGAGAGGAGAGCAGAGGAGAGGAGAGCAGAGCAGAGGAGAGCAGAGCAGAGGAGAGGAGAGCAGAGCAGAGGAGAGGAGAGCAGAGGAGAGCAGAGCAGAGGAGAGGAGAGCAGAAGAGAGGAGAGCAGAGCAGAGGAGAGCAGAGCAGAGGAGAGGAGAGGAGAGCAGAGGAGAGGAGAGCATAGGAGAGCAGAGGAGAGGGCGGGGTCCAGGTGACGGTGACCCTTGGCAGTGGCCTTTCAGCAGCTGCAACTCACAAGCCCTGGCTCCTGCTCCTCCCCCCAGCACCCCGGGCAGGGAGAGGCAGCCTCCTTTCACCTGTGGGAAACTGAGGCCCAAGGCACCACTATCTGAGCCTGGTGCTCCTCATAGAGCAGGTGACCTAGAAGCCCCTCCCAAGGTCATGCCAAGGATGAAGGGAGGCACCAAGAGGCAGGAGGTTTGCCCAGGAGGTCAGCTTGTGAGTCGTCGATCAGGCCTCCTGCTCCAAACCTGACATGGAGACCCCATCGCTCTGTTGGCCTGCCTCAAAGCCCCCCAATGTAAGATAAGGTGTTTGAGTAGATCAAGCACATTGTAAGTCCAAGCAGGGGTCGCCCCGAGGATGCGTTTCCTGGGTGGGTTCAGGGAAGAGGTGAGGGGACTGGGCACAGGCTATCTGGGCCCACAGAGCCTGGCGCATCATTCCCAGTTAAGCCTGGTTCCCTCATCCATGAAGGATGACTCAGCCCAGCCTGCCCCACCCAGCCCTGCTGCCCAAGGAAGTGGGTAGTCGGGGTTGCTGGGGATACAGAGATGTGCTGAGACACCTCCCGTCATCTGAGCCAGAGCCGGTGGGCCCTCCTCTGAACCCTTCAGATGAGAGGAGGGCTGGACACCGAGGATGTCCTTTGACAGACAGCTGGCAGCAGGTACTGAGCACCTAGTGTATGCAGGTGGCCCCACCAGCTCAGGCCTCCAGGAGCTAGTCTAGATGGTGCCCAAAGGGAGGGACACAGATTGATCCTTTTCTGTGTCCAGGGTGGGGATTGAACCGTCCACCTTTGGAGCAGCATGGGGTGGGTGGGGTGTCTCTGGTGGAGGCCTGGTCAAGGCTGCTCCATGCACCACAATGTATTACGGCCAGGCAGATGACACCAGCCACAGGAGAGGGCAGGGAGGGCTTCCCGGGAAAGTGGGCTTCACGGAGCAGGCCCCTGGCCTGCACACTCTGAGAGCCTGTGCATTACCCATGGAGCCTGGCCTTGAACACCAAACACAGGACTCTAGCCCTAGCTGAGACCTTGGGGGGGGGGCATGTATGGGGCAGAGGGACCTTGGTGTTTCCAGAAGCTTTGCCTGATGTGGCAGGTGGTGGTGCAGGTGTAGGGATACTGAGACAAGCGGGGCAGTGGGTGATCTGGGAGGCACAAGCAGACGCTGTACCAGGGTTTGGTGGTGAGGAGACAGATATGTGGAGGGGTCACTGGCAGGGGCATCTGAAGGCACTCCAGGTCAGATGCCCAGGGTCCCCTGGCTCCCCCCACGGGATGAGTCCCCCTGGCCTTGCAGTGACCTTCCAGGCAGCACCAAAGCTGCTCACTGGGTTCTTGTCCCTCTTGTCCCAGGGCCAAGATGCCACCCTTTTCACCCAGTCTAGGAAGGGCTTCTCTGGCTTCTGGGCAGGGTCTTCCTCCCCAAACCACCTCCACATTGCTCGTGGCCACACCCCCACGGCCCTGGGGACCTACTACCCTCATACCAGATCCGAGAAGCTATAGAGAAAACCTTTCCCCAGTTGGAGGTCCATTGCACTTCCCTCCAGGGCCCTCAGGTCCTGACAGTCACTCCCAAATGACAAGAAGTTCAATGCCACCCAGCCACTGCTCCAGCCCTCTCAAGGGGCCCAAGGCTGGCCTGCCCTTGGCAGCGGGCCTCCTGGGTCCTGAAGGATGGAGCCCTGCCTGGGAGGGAGGCAGCCCAGACCCAACCAGGTCAGGTCGGGACAGCCTGCACTTGCCCTGGGCCCACCAAAGCCTCCTGATGGCATCTGGGGCCTGAGCAGGTGGCTGCAAGGATGGGCACTCCTTCCTGGAGAGCTCTAGAAGCCCCCCATTTTGCACCTGGTACCCTAAGTATGGTGCTGGCCCTTTAAAGCAGATCAGAGGCTGGCTTTGGGGGAACATCCCAGATTTCTGCCATCTGCTTACAAGCCTGGGCCAGGGATAGGGGCCACCCCAGCCCCCAGCAGGGGCATTGGAAGGGCAGGTGGAGCCGGAGGCATTGATTGCGGTAACCTGATCCGCGGGGAGGCGGTGACTCCGGCGCGCAGCGGGCCTTGGGAGGAAGCTGCTGCACAGGGCTGGCTGGAAGAGCTGGGGCTGGGCCCGGGTCGGCAGCTGCTGCCTCCTCTCCGGCCCATCTATTTTTAATGAGCTCCCCAGGCCTCCGCAGCCGGCAGGACACAGGAAGGCAGGTCCAGGCGGTGGAGGCCGGAGGCCCCAGCCCTGCCTTGAGCCCTGGCCCCCACAGCCTTCTGGGCATGAGAGGGCAGCCCTGGGGCCCCGCAGCCCCCTGGCCAGGCAGGGCTCTCCATGCGGCTGGTGCTGAAGATGGATTCAAGCCCAGACAGTGACAGCTGGTTGGAGGATCAGTGGGAGCGCTGGTAGGGGGCGTGGGGGCTGGCTGGGGCCGGGAGGGATGGGGGAACACCTTGAGCTCAGGAGAGTCCCTATTTGCTGTGACTGGGATGAGAGGCAGGGTGTGGACCTCCTAGGTTCCCCTGGGGGCTACAACTGCCCCCTCTCCTGGGTGACCTTGGACCAGTGGGTTCCCTTTGTTCTGTGCCTCAGTCTCCTGGTTGTTTTGGGGGAAAGGCTCAGACCTTCGCCCCAACTTCCCAAATGTCCCACTCACACCAGACCAGGCGGGGTGCCAGGGTTAGGGCAGCAGTGCAGGGCAAGGCCGGCTCTGCAGGGGCTGGACCAGCCCTGCTGCCAAGGTGGGTGCAGAGAGAGCTGGCCTGGGTCTTCTTGGGGCAGCTCGGAGTCCGGGGCCCAGGTGCTCCGTCTGGTTTGTCTCCCAGCCTGGAGCCTTTCCTGACTGCATCTGCGCAGCCTCCTGTTCAGGGTCCTTACAACAAGGCGAGATTTTGTGGCTGAAGGGATGAGGCCAAGAACACAGCATGAGGCAGTTCCCTCTGGAATGGGCTGCAGATGCCCACACTGATGCCAGGCTTCCCTGGCCTGCTCCCAGGCCTGCACCTCTGTAGGCTGGGGGCGCTGTGAACTCCAGGCATCCCTTGGAGTCTCTTCTCTACTCTCAATTCTTTCTGCGGGAACTGGCCTGGGCGCCTTGACCCTGGGAGACATTTATCTGGCAGAGCCAAGGCTCTGACCTATTGGGCTCCTCTTCCTCTGCCACCCTGGGAGGCTGCCCTTTGGCATGAGTCCCAATTTCTTTCCTTGCCTGTTGGCTGCCCCTTCCATCGGTGCGGAGGGACCCAGTCCCATCCTCAGGGGGCTGTGACCTGCCTTCCAGAGGCTGCTCCTTGCAAGAGGTAGTAGGGAGAGACCCCCGGGCTCAGCGGTCCCCTCGTTATAACTTTGGCTTCTCGTCCCCACCAGGCTCACCCATGACATCAGCCTGGAGGAGTTTGAAGATGAAGACCTCTCGGAGATTACTGATGAGTGTGGCATCAGCCTGCAGTGCAAAGACACCCTGTCCTTACGGGTAAGGGCTGGCTCTTGCGAGCCTCAGGGCGGGGTGGCAGACCAGGGACAGGGCATCCCCAGGCCCACAGAGGAGCTTCCAGGTCGGTGCGGCACCTTGTAAAGTAGGATGCAAGAAACATCCAGCTCGGGGCTTGGATGCTCAATTAGAATTTCCTAAATAATTTTTTACAACAATTAAATAATTTGCCAGGACTAAGGCAGCAAGTAGATCCCTCAACTGCTCACAAGGAGGAAGGGCAGGAGCTCTTAAGATGTAGAACAGTGGGGACGAGGGCCAGAGTTTAGGGAAGGCCCTTTCGGGAGCAGCCCTGGCACAGCGCCTGCGGCAGGGCAGGGTGGAGTCTGGTAGACTCTGCAGTGCTCTGGGGGAGGAAAAAGGGCCACCGCCTGCCCGGTAGCTCGCATGGCTACCAGCCACCCCTGTACCAGACCACACACACTCGGCCTCCCAGACCCTCTGCCCACTCCAGGGCTGGCCCAGCACCGCCGCAGCTCCGGGCCTGGGCTTTGCCCAGGGAAGATGGTGCTCCCCTGCCTCTAAAGATCTGGAGGCTGCCAAGTCCTCGGCTGGGGAGCCTGGATCGGAAGGGGAGCCCCACTTTGTCTTTTCAGAAGAGGAAGCTGGGGCCAGCTAGCCAAGAGGTGGGCGGCAAAGCACAGGGCTAGGTTTTAGGGCCTGGTGCTTCTCTCTGCCCCAGGAGGCGGCAGCTAGGCGTGGAGTTAGGAGGGCTGCAGTGTGGGTCGGGGAAGGGTTCTGGCCTCAGTGCTGACCTCTTGCCACCCCAGCACTTCTGTAAGCTCTCCTGGGCAAGAGGAAATCCAAGGGCAAGGACAGCGCTCCAGTTCCCATCCCCGCCCCACTCTCTGACCAGGCAGGAGGGGATGGAGGCAGAGCCACTCATTGTGGACTTGGGAGTGGTCCCAGGGATTTGGCATGCTTCCCCAAGGGCCTACACCTGTCTGGACTCTGCCACCACCCTGGCCTGCAGTAGCTAGAGGCATGCCCCCTTGCCTTTAGACAAGCTCCTGGGGACCTCCACACACACACTTTGCAGTTCTCTGGAAAGCTGGGAGGCAGGGGTAGTGTACCCAGTCAACCAAGGAGGGGCCGAGGGGCCAGGGATCTGTCCAAGGTGCCGGGGAGTTAGCGGTAGAGGTGGAACCAGCTCGGGTCTCTCGCGGCAGGGCCGGCTTGGGGTGATCTCACGTTGGAGGGACCTGGAACCTTGGGCTCAGAGGAGACAGGGGAGGGCGGGGATGCCAAGTCCCGGTTCCGGCGCCCGCTCGCCCCTCCCCCTCGGCGTCCCTCTTCCCGGTCCGCACTGCGGCCCAGTCTTGCTCGCCTGGCTGAGACTCAGTGTTCCTAAGGCTCTCTTCAAATACTAATCGCCCCCTCCAATCCCATGTGGGGCCCGAACTCCTAGGCGACCCCTTCGTTCCCATGACAACAGCGGTGATTTCACTCTGGGCTGGGTTTACAACCCGGGTGAGGTCACCGGCCGTTACCAAGGGAACAGGAGGGTGCTAGGAGGCAGGAGGGGTGCACCTGGGGCGTGGAGAGGCCGGACCCGCTAAGGTGCTGGCCGCGTGGGGAGGCGGCGGCCACGCGCTCCCTCGCAGGGGCAGGCGGAGCGGCCCTCTTCCCGGCCCGGGCCCCTCACCCTTCCTCGGGAATGGTCTCGCCCGGAGGGGGCGGAGCTAGGCCCAGGCCCCGCCCCGCGCGTGGCCACGCCCCTGACGCGCCTCCGTGCATCCGCGCAGCCCCCGCGCGCCGGGCTGCTGTCTGCGGGCGGCGGCGGCGGCGGCGCGGGGAGCCGGCTGCAGGCTGAGATGCTGCAGATGGACCTGATCGACGCGGCGGGGGACACTCCCGGCGCGGAGGAGGACGAGGAGGACGACGACGAGGAGCGCGCGGCGCGGCGGCCGGGAGCGGGGCCGCCCAAGGCCGAGTCGGGCCAGGAGCCGGCGCCCCGGGGCCAGGGCCAGAGCCAAGGCCAAGGTCCAGGCGGCGGGGACACGTACCGACCCAAGCGGCCCACCACGCTCAACCTCTTCCCGCAGGTGCCGCGGTCTCAGGTGAGGGCGAGCGGTGGGGGCGGGGCCGAGGGGCGGGGCCTTGCGGCCGCGGGAAGTGCGAGGGGCCGCCGAGTGCCGGGGGCTCCGGACCCGCGATCGCGGGGGCAGCCAGGTGGGCAGCCAGGTGGAGGGCCTGGCCGGGCCGCGGTGCGCCGAGGGCCCGGTAGGTCTGCCTCGCGGCGGGCTGGGTCTAGGCGGCTGTGTGGTGCCAGGGACTGTGAGGGTGTTGGCGGGGACCGCAGAAGGACTGGAGTAAGGAGAGGGGTAGGGCACTGGGAGAGCAGGCCTTTGGGGTTGAGGAGGAGTTTGCGACCTCTGGCGGAGTCAGGGTTTCCATTAGGTTGTGGGGCTCCTGGTGGAGTGGGGCAGGACGGGGTGCCTGCAGCAAAGAGCATCTGAAACGGTGTCTGTGCGGGGAGGTCGACGGGCTTGTGGTGAGGTGCGGATGGGAGCTCAGCAGCAGCCGGCTTGAAGTCTGGGCATCTTGGAGATTCCAGCAGGCAAGGGAGTGAAGTGGGGGATGGAGCTGCTTGGCTGAGTTGGGGGCCTAGGGCCCCTGGGGGGGGGTGGCTGGATGCCAAGAAGAGTTGAATAGGGTGGGGAGAGCTGGCTGTGGCCCTTTGTCTTCCAGGCCCAGGCTGGAGAGGTGCAGAGGAGCAGCCAGGGGGGTGGGGCTCCTGGTGGATGGTGCAGGGGCTGCAGGGAAGGCTTGGTCCCTTTCCCAGCATCCTCTTGGCATGGCTCTTGGCAGCCCAGCTTGTCAATGTGAGGGCTTAAGAGGGCGTTCTTAGGGAGCGCAAGTTGGGTGTGGGGAGCCTTGTATGTGGGCATTGTGGAGGAGTCTCTAGGGGCTGAGAATGTGGATGGGCAGCCCGGGAGATCTAGGAAGGAGGACTGCTGACAGCTACATCTGTCATTCCTCAGTCTTGTGCATCTGTGGGGAGGGGCCATGTCATGGAGTCAGCATTTGGATTCATCCCAGTACCCCAGGCCAGCTGCTGGGGAGACCCTTCCCAGGGTTTTTTTTTTTTTTTTTTTTTTTTTTTTTTTCCAGACTCTACCAGCAGGTCCCTGCTTCTTCCTAAGCCACAGCTTCCTGAGTTCTGGGGCAGGGAGCCACTCTGTCCTCCTCTTGGGCTGGTTTGAGCACCTTATATGCGATTCCTTAATGTCAGGCTGCAGAGATGACCATCTCCAGAGCGCTCTCTGGCTTCTCCTCCTCCTCCCTCCTCCCTCCCTCACAACACACTGGCCCTTGACACCTTGACTGAAGCTGATAAGAGGGTCTCCCTGAAGGTTGGCCAACTGCCCTGAGCCAGGAGGGAAGGCCACCTAGAGCCCACAGGCCTGCGGGGAGGGCAGGGCGGTGAATTAGCACCGCCCCTGCCTGCTCCAGGGAGTGAGGCTGGGCCAGTGGAGGCCAGCGGGTGCAGCAAGCAGCCTAAGGGTGGCCTGATGGGGGCAGGGCCAGGGCCTCCCTGTGCCGGGCACTGATGACGGCCTCTTCACAAGGGCCTTTTGTTCCCTGCACAGGACACACTGAATAATAATTCTCTTGGCAAAAAGCACAGTTGGCAGGATCGGGTGTCTCGGTCGTCCTCACCCCTGAAGACAGGTGAGTCAAGACCCCTTCCCTGAGCTGGGCTTCAGCCTGCCCTGACTCAGTCCCACTGCCCGGACCCAGCCTAGCAGTCTCTGCTCACTGGGCCCCCTGTACAGCCCAGTGGGGAGGGCTGAGGTCTGCCGTGACTGGCCCCAGCACCTGGGGAGGCCTTGCCCGGGCTTCTGTGTGGACAAGGAACTGGAGGGAGCAGGGAGCCCAGAGTCCTGGCTGGGCCACCTGCCCTCAGCACCTACCTGCCCACCCCCCAGGGGAGCAGACACCACCGCATGAACACATCTGCCTGAGCGATGAGCTGCCCCCCCAGAGCAGCCCCGCCCCCACCAAGGACCGCGGCACCTCCACCGACAGCCCTCGTCGCCGCAGCGCTGCCACCCAGATGGCACCTCCAGGAGGTCCCCCTGCCGCCGCTCCTGGTGGCGTGGGCCACTCACACCGAGACCGAATCCACTACCAGGCAGACGTGCGGCTAGAGGCCACCGAGGAGATCTACTTGACCCCCGTGCAGCGGCCCCCGGACCCTGCAGAGCCCACCTCCACCTTCCTGCCACCCACCGAGAGCCGGATGTCGGTCAGCTCCGACCCAGACCCGGCTGCCTACCCCTCAGCCGCAGGGCGGCCGCACCCCTCCATCAGCGAAGAGGACGAGGGCTTCGACTGCCTGTCCTCCCCAGAGCGCGCGGAGCCCCCAGGCGGAGGGTGGCGGGGGAGCCTGGGGGAGCCACCGCCACCGCCACGGGCCTCGCTGAGCTCGGACACCAGCGCCCTGTCCTACGACTCGGTCAAGTACACGCTGGTGGTGGATGAGCATGCGCAGCTGGAGCTGGTGAGCCTGCGGCCGTGCTTCGGAGACTACAGCGACGAGAGCGACTCAGCCACTGTCTACGACAACTGTGCCTCCGCCTCCTCGCCCTATGAGTCGGCCATCGGCGAGGAGTACGAGGAGGCCCCCCGGCCCCGGCCCCCCGCCTGCCTCTCCGAGGACTCCACGCCCGACGAGCCTGACGTCCACTTCTCCAAGAAGTTCCTGAACGTCTTCATGAGCGGCCGCTCCCGCTCCTCTAGTGAGTTGGCAGGGGGAGAGCCGGGCGGAGAGCCCAGGTGCCATCCCTGAGGTGGCCGGGCCCTCGGGTCTGAGTGCTGGTAGAGCGCTCTCCACCTGCTGCTCAACCACAGCCTGAGCTGGGGCCACCCTCCTCCGCCTCACCTACAGGTGCAGAGTCCTTCGGGCTGTTCTCCTGTGTCATCAACGGCGAGGAGCAGGAGCAAACCCACCGGGCCATATTCAGGTGAGGGCCACACCCCTTCTTCCCTCTCCCATCCAGGTGGCCCCAGGCACTTCAGTGCTATGGTGTGCCGCCGAGGAAGCCAGGACTGTGTACCTTGGCCCTCACCTGGCCAGGGCAAGGCACCCTGGAGAGGGACGGACCTACACCCTTCCCGCCCTCCTCCAGGCCTCTGCCCTCTTCCTCCCTTGCCCCTGGGTCCCCGCATGGCAGGCGTGGGTCCAGATGACATTAGTCCATCGCAGAGAGATCACTGTGTCAGGCACACGCCACGTTCCACCATGTTTACTAATAACCGATGGCGCGGTGGCAGGCTGCGTGAGGAATTCACGTGGCCTTATTGGGGGCAGGTTCGTGCCTCGACATGAAGATGAACTGGAGCTGGAAGTGGACGACCCCCTGCTGGTGGAGCTGCAGGCTGAGGACTATTGGTACGAGGCCTACAACATGCGCACCGGCGCCCGAGGCGTCTTTCCTGCCTACTACGCCATTGAGGTCACCAAGGAGCCTGAGCACATGGCAGGTAGTGCCCTCGCCCCGCCCGGCACCACCGGCCCCCTTCTGCCCACCTGACTTGCTGCCACAGGCTGCTCTCTCCAGCCAGGAAAGAGAGGCAGGGTGGTTTCCCATCCTTTTCACAGTTGACAAGTCAGGCCCAAGCAAGTTGGAACATCCCGGGTTGTGGCACCCCCTGCCGGCCATGTCGCTCCAAGGCCTCCCTCCCTCCACATCCCGCCTCTCCTCACTCCAAGCTTGCTTTCCAGCCCTGGCCAAAAACAGCGACTGGGTGGACCAGTTCCGGGTGAAGTTCCTAGGCTCGGTCCAGGTTCCCTATCACAAGGGCAACGACATCCTCTGTGCCGCTATGCAAAAGGTACCGCTCCCTGCGTCCCCTTGTGGGGGCCCTCCCAGCCCAGCCCGCGCTGTCCCCTGGGTAAAGGGGCACGGGGCCCAGGAGGAGCCAGCAGCATCTGACATGTCCCCATGTCCCCTGCCCACAGATTGCCACCACTCGCCGGCTCACCGTGCACTTTAACCCCCCCTCCAGCTGCGTCCTAGAGATCAGTGTGCGGGGCGTGAAGATAGGTGTCAAGGCTGATGACTCCCAGGAGGCCAAGGTGACTTCCTCCCACCCTCCCCTTCCTTCCTCAAGCCCCCAGTCCTCCCATTACGTTTGCCATTACCGCCAGGTACATACCTATATTCCCAGTACTTGGGGGGATGGGAGGTCTGAGGCTGGAGGATCCCAGCTTCAGCAACTTAGTGGGGCCGTGTTTAAATTTTTTAAAAAATAGGATCAGGGGTATAGCTTAGGGGTAGAGTTCCCTGGGTTCAATCCCCAGTACCTAAAGCTAAATGAAAATGAACTTAGTGGGCCATGGTGGTACACACCTGTAATACCAGTACCTGAGAGACAGACAGGAAGACTGCAGGTTTGCAAACAGACTCGGTCACATAGTGAGACCGTGTTCCAAACAAAAATAAAAGAAGGGTTGGGGTGTAGCTAAGAAGCAGTGTGGCCCTGGGTTTAATCTGTAGCACCACATACAAAAATAAATAAATGAACTTGCCAGTGACAGGGAGTGCCTCTCCTGCCCTGCCCCAGCGGGCCGGATGACGACCCTCTTGGTTCTCCTTCCTTTAGGGGAATAAATGTAGCCACTTTTTCCAGCTAAAAAACATCTCTTTCTGTGGATATCATCCAAAGAACAACAAGTAAGTGAGAGGGACAGGTGGAGCCACAGGGGTTGGTCTGGAGCCACGATGCGGTGTGTGGCGCCCAGCCTGCCCCACCAGCGAGGCCCGTCTTCCTACAGGTACTTTGGGTTCATCACCAAGCACCCTGCTGACCACCGGTTTGCCTGCCACGTCTTTGTCTCTGAAGATTCCACCAAAGCCCTGGCAGAATCCGTGGGGTACGTGCGTGCATCCCACCAAGCGCCACTTGAGCGGCGAGCCCCACTGCCAGGCCCAGCTTCTCCCCGTGCTCCGCGTCCCGCCTCAGGCCTCCCACGGCCTCGAGGGAGGGCTGAGGGCCCTGCGTGGCTTCCAAGCCTGATTGCGCTGAGCCCCTTCCCCTGCTCCCGCTTGGGAAGCGCGGTTCCCTGGGGGACAGAGCGGCTCCCAGGCCTCCCGGGACCTGACTGGGTGGAGACGCCCAGTCACCTGCGCCCCTGCCTTCCAGGCGCGCGTTTCAGCAGTTCTACAAGCAGTTTGTGGAGTACACCTGCCCCACAGAGGACATCTACCTGGAGTAGCAGCGCCGCCAGCCCTCTGTGCCCCCAGGCCCCGGGCCAGTGACAGGACGGCCACTGCCGATGGGACGTGGCACCGCTCAGGAGGAGCACCGCCACCACCAGAGGACGGGGAAGTGGGGCCGCGCCAGGGTGGGGGAGGGCGGGGCTGCTGGGAGAGCAGATGACGTTTATTGTAATATATGGGATTAGATTCATCTATGGAAGACAGAGCGGGCTGCCCGGGGGTGGGAGGGGCAGGCTGGGATGTCAGGCCTCGCCTTGAAGAATGGCCTGCCAGAAGCAGCTCTGCCCCGTCCTGGCCTTACTTCCCTGCCAGGACTCAGTTCTCTGGCTCTTGGCTCCTGCCTCGGCAAAAGCCCATGCCACCTGCAAGTGCCCACCTCCCCCACCCCAGCCCCACCAAGAGCCCTGAGCCCAGGCGAGCCGGCCACCTCCCAAGGACTCTCCAGCAGGGAAATGGCGGCAGGCGGAGGTGAGGTCCCTGCCCTGGCTGCCCTTGGGCCTCCTGCCTCCCAGCACACGGGCGCCTGCAGGCCTGCTCCGCAGGGAAAGCACCTCCTGCCTGGCACAGGCCAGCCCCATCATGGTCACATCACCCTGGCCACACTATTAAAGTGCCATTTCCTGTCTGGACCACGGTGTTATCTCCGCGGACCCCTCTGGTGCCGTCTTGCTCACTCCCCAAGAAAGCCTGAGCCTTTGCTGCACAGAATAGCTTTATGTGGGCCCCCGTCACGGATGCGCGTCGTAGTAATACTCAGCCATGTCTGGCCCATCCCGCTTGCGCTGCTGGGCCTGGGAGAGGAGGGGTCTGGGCCCTCGAGGCCATGGGTGCTTGGGTCGCACCCCATAGTCTACAGAGAGAAGAGAGTAGGTGTGGGAGGCAGGGGGGCCACAGTGAGCCCTAGGCTGCCCAGGAGGAAGACACAGAGGGCTGTCCCGGCCCTCACTGGGGGCGCCTCCACCCATGGGGCAGGGGTCGGGGGGAGGAACACTACCATCTACCAGGCCGGAGAGCGGCTGCGGGAGCTCCAGGGGGGCTGAGAATTCCTCAGGAACAGCCCGCTGCGACCTGTGGGCGATCGGGGTGCTCAGCCTGACCCGAGTTCACCGCCAACTCCCGTATGTGGCGGTGGCCCTGGGAGGGATTGGGCGAGGTGGCACCCTCCAGCACCGGGGCCCTGGCATTACCACAGGGGCTGAGGACGAAGGAGAGCCGCTGCCAGGATGAGGTAAAAGAGGAAGAGGCTGAGCCCAGCCCTGGGGTACAGAGCTCCCAGCATGACCAGCACCATCTCCACACAGGCCCAGTCCAGGCTGTGCCTGCCCTCCCCGCAGCCGGCGGAACCTGCGCCAGCTCCCAGGGCCGCCTCACAAAGGGCACTGGTTCCGGGGCTCAGCCTTGCCACCCCACACTGAGTGTTCTGTTGATGCTCTAGGCCAGCAGCTGCCAACCCTGTCTTACTCTCATGTCGCTGCCCAAGGGTTGGGGGCACAGACCTTGGACTCAAGTCTCAGTACAAATCCTGACAAGTCCTTCATCTCTGTGTGCCTCAGTTTCCTTATCTGTGAGGTAACAACGTACATAAAATCCCTAAGGCCTGGCACACAGTGGGCCCTCAACAGAGGTTACTGACCTGGTACCTAGAGCTCCATCCATCCCAGACAGCCTCCCCCAGCCAGGTGGCTGTCCTAGGAAGGCCCCGCCAGCTCAGGAGGCCAGGGAGGGCTCCCCACCTGCAGCCTACCAGCAGGACTCGCGGTGCTTGGCTCCCTGTGGCTTAGACCGCTGGCCCAGGGCCGCCACAGGCTGCCACCGCCCCTGGGACTGAATAAAGGGTTTCCAGGAGAGGGCACCCCAGCACAGGAGCTGCGGGAGGCAGGGACAGCTTGGCCCACTGGCATGCAGTGTGTGATGCCTGGTGCCACTCTGCGTTTGTGGAATGAACAAATGCACCAAGAGGGTGCTGGACACCGAGTGCCCTGAGACTAGAGGCAGAGAAGTGGCCATTACCCGAGGCTCTGGCTCCCCAGCCCAGCCTGGCCCACTTCATGCAGGGCTGACCTGGCTGGCTTCCCACCACAGAGGTGGTGACAGCAAGACCCTGCCCCTGTTCTGCATCTCTGGTATCTGAACCTGAGGGCTGAGCCCTGGGTCTGGAGCTTTGGGAACCCAGTTGCTTCTAAGACAACTGGCAGCTGGTCTGGCCTCTCCTTTAGCTGCTGAGGTGCCCGCAGCCCAGAGGGTGGTGGCCCTCACTGCCAACCCTGGCTTCTGGTCCCATGTGTCCCGGGGCAGATCAGCCCAGCGCACCCTGTGCGTCCTAGAGCCACATACTGACTTTCAGTGGCCACCTCACCTTTGCCCTGGAGATAGCCCACCTCCCACAGAACTGCACCCTGGATCCCAGTGACCTGGGATCCATGCACTGACTCAAGCCCCAGTCTGCACACCCCTTGCCTCCTGGAAGCCACCGTCTTCCTCCCTGCCCCATCACTAGCCCACTTGGGCCACACCTCACCTGTGCCAGCACACTGCCAGATTCAGCTCTCCCAGTGTTCCAGGTGGGCCTCCCAGTGCCACGGCTCCACCCTCGCCTCTGCCCCGGCCTTGCTCCACAAGACGCAGGGAGGTTCATTCTCCTCACCACTGCTATCCACAGACCAAGTTCACTGCCTGGGTATGTGGTGCCTGCTTGATTTGGCCCCGACCTTCCCCTCCCCTCCGGGCTTGTGCCATCTGTTCCTGCCCACCACTCCCTGCTGTCCTCCTGACAATGGCACTTCACGCCAGACCACCCTGCTGTGACACTGCTCCTCTACCCAGGTCACCCATCAAAAAAGCCCGATGAGCCAGGTGCAGGGCCACAGGCCTATAATACCAGTACTCGGGAGGCTGAGACCAGGCCGCAGCTACTTAGGCCCTCTGCAACTTAGACCTTGTTTCAAAATAATGAAAAATCAGGCTGGGGGCGCAGCTTGGAGGTAAGATGCCCCTGGATTCAATCCCAAATGCCCAAAAAACAAACCACAAAAAAACTGATGATGCTTACTAGACATACTAGGCAAGACCAGATTTGGTGGTACACCCCTGTAATCCCAGCTCCTTGGAGGCTGAGGCAGGATGATGGCAACTTCTGGGCAATTTAATGAGATCTTGTCCTTGTCTCAAATTTTTCAAAAAGGCCTAGAGGGTGTATCTCAGTGGTAGAATGCTCCTGGGTTCAATCCTCAGTACCCTGACAACAAAAATAATGAACATGGGCTGAGAGTGAAGCTCACACACCAGTCCCCGAGTTTGACCCCCAGCACCAAAACAAAACTGATGAGTTATTTTCACAACTCGCTGGAAGGCCCAGTCCCCCACCCCATGCTGCCCCACTAGCCACTATCCCACCGCTGGACCACATACATGCGCTGCCTTCCCAGGAATCCAGTGTGGCCCCTGTGCATTGGGGTCTGTCTCCTCCATTCACGGGGTACCTGGGGGGCAGAGAACCAGGCCCATGTATTTCTGACCACACAGCACGTGCCCAGGAGCAAGTGTTAAACTAAGCCAAAGGTCACAAGAGCCAGAGCTGGTGCAGACTGACGGGCAGCGCCCTCCCCTGCTTGATGCCTCTCCAGCGTGCAGCCCAGAACTCAGAACTCAGGCAGAACTCAGGGAGAGCTGTGCCACTGAGGCTGGGCCTCCCAGGTTGGTACTCCAGCCAGGGCACCTCAGGAGAGCCTGGAGGACAGATGGACAGGGAGCCCTGCGATGACACCTTGCCCATGCCTGGAGACTCCAGTGTGATAGGCTGGTTCTTCCGAAGGCCCAGGGGCAGCACCAAGGCTGAGAAGTCAGGCCTGCACGGTCCAGGTCCCCGCCCTCGCCCCTTCACGGCAGCCTGTCGGCACTGAGCAAACTTGGATACTAGCAGCCAGCAGGGCAAGTGTGGGAAGACGCCAGCCTGCGCCCCTGGACTTGCCCCAGCTTGGCTCAGAGCCGCACACTCCCGCTGCCTCCCTGTCCCAGGCCAAGTGCTGGCCAGCACCTGACATCTCCCCGCAGAGGCTTTCACCCCCAGCTACAGCAGGAGCCTGTGGGGCCTGTCCACGGGCCACCAGGCTCCATCACGGGAGGTGCCTGGGCCCAGCAGGGAAGGGCTAGGCAGAGGCCCTGGCCACAGGCACACCGGGCAGACGTCATCCACGGTCCGGCTCAGCATGTCTGCCTTCACCAGAGGCCAGTGAGGGGGCAGTGCTTCCCCCAGGTGTCAGGCAAGTGGCTGTCCTGCCTGATAAAGCTTGATCGCAGCGTTCCGTGGCTGGAGGGACCAGGATCCAGGGCCTGCTGGAAGCATCTTGGCCCAGCAACAGGGGCAGGCTGCAGTGGCTCCATCAAGGGGGGGTGCAGTTAGGATCGAGAGGATCTAAGGAGGATCACTGGTAGCAACAGGGGCCGTTTGCAGTGCCTGGCTGGCACAGAGGAGGTGACGGGCAGTGGGCATGGAGAGGCCATATGCTTGGACAGTGCCACAGTCAGTTTTATTAGGTCAGAAGGGCCAGGGCACTGGAGAGCAGAGGCCGGCTCTGGCCAGAGCACAGAGCATCCCCCTGCTCCTCCCGCACCCTGCTCCCGGGATGACTGTCAGCCCCAACTGTAGAAGTAGATTTTCTGCCAGGCAGGCAAGTAATCCATGAGCGGCCCTGCAAAGAGAGAGAAGGCTGGTCAGGGCAGAGGGCCAGACCTCTGCTCGCAGGGTCTTTCTTGGGCCCAGCTGTATTGCCGCCCCAATACAGCTGCTCACATCTGGGGGAGCCAGAAGGAGCCGAACCTTCTGCCTTCCACCCTCGGAGGGGCCCACATCCATCAGCAGGGATCTCTGTCCTGTCCTTACAGACAAGGACCCCCAGCCTCAGGAAGTCAAAGGGCCTGTCCAGCTATAGGTGTTAATAGGGGGCCTAAGCAAAGCCACCTTGTGCTGAGGGGGGACATCAAGACAAACGGGCCGCCCCTCCTGCCAGGTAATCGTCCACCAGGTGAGATGGCCTCATATTACTCCAAGATACAGGCAGGAGGGAGGACGGATGATGTGGGCCAACAACCTCACAGCGCAGGTGGCCCCTTCCAGCCACCCAGGGCTCAGGCCCAGAATCTGTCAGCCACCCACCCTGGCTCTGGGCTCCCTCTCCTGACGGTGCCAAGAATCAAACCACTAAACGAGCAGTGGGAGACAGGGCCACACACTCAACCCCCGGCACTCGGAGCCACACACTCCTACCCTCACTTACTCGCAACCAGGCCGACGCCGGGGACGTGGTCAGCCAGCAGCTGCAGGAGGAAGAGGATCTTGGCCCTGCAGGGGGGTGGGAAACAGAGTGGGCTGAGCAGGGCCAGGGCTCCCCATACATGAGGAGCTAAGAAGCCTTTGCTGGCTGACGGGCCACAACAGCACCCCCCAGAGGAGCTGGGAGAACCCCAAGACAGAAGGGGGCAACCTCGGGAGCTGGCTCTGGCTCTGCCCCCCAGTGACACCCAGGGTGCTCAAAGCTCAGCTCTGGCCGCAGCTTCTGCACAGCTCCTTGCAGACCCCTCCCTCCAGTGGAGCTTCATCAAAAGTTGTAGAGTCCCACTGCAGCAGGTGCAAGGAGGGACCCCAGCAGGCAGAAGAGCTGTGCCAAGAGAACCTCACAAGCAGACACCGAGAGCGGCCAGGCCTGGGGCAGGGACGGGACATAGCATCAAGTGTGGTTCAGTGGTAGGACGTTTGCCCAGCCCTGGGGTTTGATCTCCATTGCAAAAACAAGGTGTAACTTTTTGTGTGTTTGGTACTGTGGATTAAACCCAGGGGTGTTCTACCTGCAAGCCACACCTCTTGTCCTCCTTTGTTTTTTATTTTGAAATAGGGTTCCATTAAGTTGTGGAGACCCAAGTGGAGAGCCTCACTACGTTGCTGAGGCTGGCTGCAAGCCTGTGATCCCCGTCCAAGCCTCCCAAGTACTGGGATTAGAGGTGCGTGCCACCACGCCCGGCTGAGACGTGACATTTGTCAAGTGCCTGCTAGACATACTAGGCAAGACCAGACCGGGGGTGGGGGCACTGTCCTCATTTTCTCTTTACAAATGAGGCACAAAAAGGTCCAGTAAGTTGCTCAAGGCCACACAGCCGGAGGCAGGCTGGCTCCAGGGACCGGTGCAAGCTGCAGAAGAGGGGAGACCGCTGCTCGCAGACCACACCCCGACCCTGCTCCTAGTCTTTCAAGGAAACAAGGGCTTCTGAGGACAGATTTCTGGAGCCCCCCCCCCCAGGTCTGGGACTCAGCCCTGAGGCACCAGGCTGGTCAGGCTGGAAGAAGAGTGAGCCACAGGGGGCCTGCAGCCCGGCAGCCACTTCTAACTACTGCCATCTCCGAATCCCTTGGTTCAATGAGACACTTAGACGGGGGTCATACAATCCCTGTTAGTTTCTGGAATGTTTTCCTTCCTTCCTTCCTTCCTTCCTTCCTTTTCTTTCTTTCTTTCTCTTTCTTTCTCTTTTTTTTTTTTTTTTTTTTGTGGGACTGGGGATGGAACCCAGGGGCATTCTACCTCTGAGCTACACCCCCAGCCCTATTTTTAATTCTTTATTTTGAAACAGGGTCTCACTGAGTTGCAAAGGGCCTAAGTAGCTGAGGCTGTCCACGAACCGCGATCCTTCTGTCTCAGCCCCCAACTAGCCAGGATTACAAGCGTGCGCCACCACGCCCGGCTCTGGACTGCTTCTTTCTGAGAGTGGTACAGGGTTTGCTTGAGTTCCTTATGCACTTTCAGACTTACCTGAAAATAGCAAAACTGCCAGGAAAAGTTCTTTTTGGTGAGTACTAGACATGACATAAGCCTTCTCTACTGCCTTAGGAAGAAACAGGTTGGATGGCCATAACATTAAGTGCAATGCCATTTACTATTCTAATGTTTTATTATTTTTTGTGTTACTGGGGATGAACTCAGGGGCAATTTACCTCTTGAACTACACTGACAGCCTTTATTTATTTACTTATTTCTTTCTGCGGTACTAGGGATAGAACCCAGGGGCATTCTACCTCAGAGCAACACCCCTGGCCCTATTTTTTTATTCGTTTTATTTTGAAACAGGGTCTCACTGAGTTGCAAAGGGCCTAAGTAGTAGCTGAGGCTGTCTGCAAACCGCGATCCTCCTGTTTCAGCCTCCCAAATGCTGGGATCACAAGTGTGTGCCACCACGCCCGGCTATTTTTTATTTTGAAACAGGATCTCATTAAGTTGTTGAGGGTCTTGCTAAATTGCTGAGACTGGTCTTGAATCTGTTTTGGCCTCCCCAAATCTGGGATTACAGGTATGTGCCACCAAGCCTAACCTTACTATTCCAGTGTGTGTGTGTGTGTGTGTGTGTGTGTGTGTGTGTGTGTGTGTGTTTTGCTGGGGATCCTGTAATCCTCATGTCTCAGTCTCCCAAGTACTGGGATTACAAGCATGCACCACCACACCCAGCTGGTACTAGGGATTGAACTCAGTGGCATTCTAACTCTGAGCTACACCCCCAGCTATATTTTATTTTTTACTTTGAAACAGGGTCTTACTAAGTTGTGGAGGGCCTAAATTACTGAGGCTGGTCACAAACTTAAAATCCTCCTGTCTCAAGTACTGGGATTACAAGCGTGCGCTACTACTCAGCTCTTACTATTTTAATTTTGAAGCACTGTATTCACTAAGTCCTAGACCAAGGTGTCCTGGAGCATGGTCAATCTCCCCACCACACAGCGGCCCTGCCAGGCCTTCAGGGCCCAGGCCCTGCAGCTCCAGCTCAGCAGGCTTCTCTGTGGCTGGGGCCCAGGACTCAGGCTCCTCATGGGTGACCCAGCGGGGACTGGGCCAAGCAGCGACAGATCAGCAAAGGACACGGACTCGGGACCCAGCTCGGCCAGGGCTAGCTGGTGGCTGAGGTGCCCAGCCTCTTTGAACCTCAGGTGCTTCCTGAGAAGGGTGGTAAGCCGAACTCTCTGGCTTACGACGTGGGGATGAGCTAAGAGTATGGAGAGCTGGCACCTGCCCCGACGATGCCCTCAGCTGTGCCCTTGGAGTCAATCCCGCCTGCAACTCCTGGGCCGGTGGCTGGGCACACCGAGGGCAGGCTGGGTTGGCATCTGGTAACTGTTTACTGGGCAGTACATGGTAGGTACCCAGTGAACCCAAGGGGAAGAAACCAAAAGGGAAGGCCCCCACAGGAGCAGCACCTGGGCTCCCCCCCCCCCGCCCCTGTCCCTCCGGAGGACGGCAGTGCTGCGGGCGGGGCGGGGCCTTACTCAGAGAAGCGGTCGTAGAAGGGGGACCGCAGCAGGTAGAAGAGCAGCACGAAGGTCCTGCGCCGCAGCTCCAGCCGCTCCCTCCGGGTCAGGCCCTTCCTGTCACTCAGGAGGCTCAGGCTGGGGGGGAGAGGCCAGGATCAGGGCCAGGCCAGGAAGGAGCCACAGGCGGGCAGTCAACCGGGGCCCACTGTCTGTGCAGGGGAGCCAGGCCTGCTAGGGGAAGCCCCAGGGAAGGAGCAGGACCCCCAGGCAGGCCCAGGCTCACCTGGTCACATCCACGGCGCCAGACAGCAGCCAGGGTGTCCATGACCGTTGACCCCACAGGCCCAGGCTGAGCACTGCCGACCAAGGCGTCAAGGATGTCTCCAGCACGGGCAGCCCGGCCCCCCATCTGGCCCTAGCCCACAGCACCAGCCCCCACCCGGGCGAAGGATACAGTGCAGCAGGGGACGCGCAATATACAAGGTCTCCGCGATGGTCTCCTGCAGGCCCAGGGGGGTCGGGGGGATGCTCAGCTCCTCATGCTGCGGCTGCCGTCCCTCCCGCTGCTGGGGCACTCCCCAGTGCCTTGAGTGCAGGGACGGAGCTGGAGTACAAGGTCGGCAGATGAGCGGCCCAGGCCAGGGAGAGTGGGCGCTGACCTCACACGTAGGCGGCCAGTCCTGCTATTCGCGCCCTCCACTTACTGTTCTGGAGGGTCCGCACCACTCGGTTCGACCGCTTCCCCACATAGGACTGCTCCTGGCTTCCCGAGCTGTGGTCACCAGCTGGCGGGGACAGAGAAAGCCATGCTGTCAGAGGGACAGGTTTCCAACAAGGAACAGGTCTGCTCAGGGGCGACAGCGAAGGCGTGAGGTTTACACCAAGAGAGCAGCTGAGCCAAGGAAACTGGAGTCAGGGCTGCAGTTCAACACTGAACCTGAATGCTGGGAGAAGCATTCTGGAACTCTCCCTAGCCTGGGAAGAGGTCGGCATCACCTGCGGCCGGAGTCAGCTAAGAACTCAGGTTTGCCAGACCCAAACCCGACCACATCCATGGGGACCACAGCACCACAGGGGCCACAGCCCGCAACCCTCTCTGCTTTCAACACAACTGTGATTACCAGCAAAGGGCTACCCAACTAGCGGCCAAGGCTGCCAGGTGGCAGCCCACACCCCTGAGGCACAGGACTGCCCTGCCTCTTGAGACTGTGGTCTTGTCTCTGAGCCAGGCCCAGAGACAAGACCGGCAGGACCCCAATCTCCTGCTGATGCTCTGTCCCCTCCACTCAAAGCCCACAAAAAAAGAATGAGGAAGCCAGATGTGGTGACCCATGCTTATAATCCCAGTGCATGGGAGGCTGAGACAGAAGCATCACAGGTTTGCAGTCAGCCTCAGCAACTTAGCAAGCTCCTACTTCAAAATCAGGGCTAGGAGTGTAGCTCAGAGGTAGAATGCCCCTGGGTTCAATCTCCAATATAAGAGTCCCAAGTTCAGCTGGGCGTGGTGGCGCACGCTTGTAATCTCAGCATTCGGGAGGCTGAGACTGGAGGATCATGGTTCGCAGACAGCCTCAGCTACTACTTAAGTGAGGCCCTCTGCAACTTAGTGAAACCCTGTTTCAAAATAAAGAATAAAAAATAGGGCAGGGGGTGTAGCTCGGAGGTCAAATGCCCCTGGGTTCCATCCCCAGACCCGCAAAAATAAAATAAAATAAAATAAATAAATAAATAAAATAAAAAATAAAATAAAAGTCCCAAGTTTAAGTTCTGATTTTGTTCCCAATCTAATCTTTTTCTCCTGCACAGAATAATAGTGTGATGAGAACCAAATGAGCTGATGGGATAAATGTGCCCCATAAATCCACACTACGTATTCACAGTGATCAGCTCGAGGGCCGCAGATCAGTCCCATGTCCCAAGTCAAGCAGCTTACCCAAGGCCTGGGCCTGGGCCTCCCTGTCCAGTGGAACAATGGGGGGTGAGGTCTGGAGGCCAGCCTTGAACCAGATCAGCAGGAACATCCGTAGGACAGCCCTGGGTTGGAGAGGAGAGGAGAGGAGAGGGAGCAGGGCTGGGGGGAGCGGCCAGCAAGCAGGGGCCTTGCCGCTGGCTTGGGCCACACACCCAGGCCCCGCCCTCCACCTCCCAACCTACTTAGCCAGCTGGATGAGGGCGATGACGAGCCAGCGGCCCACTTCACCCCACACTTTGGCAGCCCCCATCTCCATGAACACCTCCACGCACTCCAGCACGCTCAGCCATGTCAGCAGCTTCTGCTGGGACAGCGACTGCAAGAATCCCAGGCCAAGAAGTCAGGGGGCTCCTCCTAGTCCCAGGCTTTCCCCCAGGGGAGAGGGCACCTATGACAGGAAATGCTGAGCCCAAATACCAACTCCACCACTAACAGGATGGGTGAGCAGGGGCAGGCTCTCCCACCTCTCTGTCTCTTCATCTGAGATGGGGACTCTAACACTTGGTTTGAGGCTCAGGTGGACGCAGGCATCTCTCGCGCTGCGACTGTAACTTGTACTGCACACGCGGGCTGGTCATTACACTTCATCCCCGAATCCTGTGCTTCCCGCCTGCAGTGTCTGGAAGAATTCTCACCACAGGCAACTTCTTGCGAAGCTCCTTCCGCAGGATCCCGTCATTGAGCAGAACGAGCAGGTTAGAGGCGGAGTACACTGAGGGTGGAGAGTGGCCCTGAGAGGCAGCTCTGCAGCCTCACCCCTCACACCCTCTCACCTTCTCCCCAGCTCTAGGGATCATCCGTCATGTGCTGTGTTCTGCCACCCACAGACTATGTGGAAACCAACCTGCCTCTCTGCCCATTTCCTCAGAGCTCCACACTCCCCAGTACGACCTTGTGTGGGTGACCGGACCAATAGAGCATGGGACGACCTCAGAGAAAAACCAGCTCCTATCCCGCTGGCGAGCACTGGTCATCTGGCTGCTCAGAACTAGCTGCCCAGGTGACTCGTGGCCTCACCGCCACACCTGTTCATACCTGTCAAAACCCAACTCACCTTTCAGGACTGTCACCTCCAGTACTCACTGGGCAAACACTACTGAGACACTTACGGTTTGGGAATCCCGGAATCTGGGACATCTGGATTTAAATCTTGGTTCTGGCATCACCAGTGGCTGTTCCCTACCTTCACTGAACTTCTGTTCCCTCAGCTAGGCAGTGAGGACAGCAACAGAGCCCACCTCATAATTGTTGGGAAGATAAACTGACAGGCAGGGAAAGGCGCTAACTCCGGTGCATAGCCAGGGAGAACAAAGTGCTCCGACGCGTCTCCCGGCTATTGGGACAGAGGGCTCTGGACGGGGGACGACAGACCTTTCTCTAACTCCGTCACCGCACAGAGGCACCTGATGAGCAGCCAGGACCTGGGGCCGTGTGGCCACACCCTCTGGAAAGCCCTCCCGGGCCCTGTCCCCCCTCCCCCCAGAACCCAGCTCACCCAGTTCTGACAGCTCGTGCGACTCGGAGAAGCGACCTGGGAGAGAGCAGAGCAGGCGTTGGTGAGAGCGTGCCTTCCCGGCGGCTTCAGGTCCCCGGACTTCCTCCCCTACGCCCTACGGGAGCCTGGAGGGAACTTTTCAAGTACGGAGATTACTACCCTGAGTCCACAGGGAAGGGGGCCAATGGGGTCATAGGTCAGAGCCCCGAAGGATGTCAAAGGTCAGGGTGGCACCTGCCAGCAGGTAACTGAGACCCCGCACTGCCGTCTCCAGCTGGGCCGTGGCGGCCGGATGACGAGTCACGTACTCCTGGTAGCGGAGGCCCAGGAGTCGCAGCTTCTCCATCCTGCCACCGGCACCCACAGACCCAAGGGCCGACAGAACGACTGGCCGCAGCGCCCAGCTTCCTGCGCCCTCCTTCCTGCTTCCGGCCCTAGGCCCGCCTCCCGGCTGCTCAGCTTCCGGGAGCCAGAAGGATGGTGACGTGAGGGCCTTTGAACCACTCTTCACCCCATCTCTGAAGCCACCTCCCTCTCGGGTAGTGCTTAGCAACTGCGGGCCTAAGCCCGCCCTCCTACTCCTTCAAGTCATTGGCTAACGTACTACCCGCCCCGCTCTCCCCAAAGCCACCCGGACCCCACTCTTCCGCCTCCTCGGTTGGCCACCCCTGCGCCTGCGCAGTTAAAGTTCAGGGACCCGCTCAGCAGCAGGCCGCGCAGTTCATTCCAGAGAAAGGAGCAGGAGCCCTGAGTCTTTCCAATAGATCGCCGAGAGGCTCGAACGGGAGGAACGGCTGTTTAGGGGCTTGGGAGGTACTGCGCGGAAACCAGCTTCAATCAGGCTGGGAAGATTCAGGGGTTCTAAAAATACTCAGACTGGGTCTCAGCAAGTGCGTGTTTGTCGAGTTCTCCTACAAGAGGTGGTGCTGGGGAAACTGAGGCAAGAGGCCAGACTCCCCGCGCAGTCTCATTTCGCTAACCGGAAGATTCAGTGCTCTGGCTTCGGCCCCAGCTCCTTCAAGGACTGTGTACCCAAGATCGCGCACCTGAACGTCCACCTCCCCGAAGAAAATCCTGGTCGGGCTTCTGCTTTAGGCTCAGATTGACCGTGAGCAGCACTTTCCCTTCTCTGGGCCTCTGGTTCCCCCTTCTGTAAGATGAATTGAGAACAGACTTGGTCCTTGGACTCGGGATCAAGCTCACAGCGCTCTGTGGCCATCAGATGCACCTCCCGGCCCGCAGCTGCACAGCAAGGATAGGGGCGACTCCTGGGGATCCCTTCTCAACCCAGCAGCCGTGCTAAAAGGGGCTGCAGTGGGAGAGCGGCTACCGAAGGTGGAGAGGACGGCGCCCCGGAGAGGGAGCTGATTGGCTGTAGGGCAGGGGGCGTGGCACGGCTGGGCCACTGGGAAAGCAGCCCGCGGATTTATGGTACTCCGGGAATAGTAGTACTTTAGCTTACCAAATGCCCTCGGCCAGATACCACCTCCAGATCAGAAAGGGACTGCTTAAGAATGCCCAATCAAGCCAGGCGTGGTGGCGCACACCTGTAATCCCAGTACTTGGGAAGGAGGATCTCAGGTTCGAAGCCAGCCTCTGCAAATCAAAATAAAACACTATGGTGGTCTGGAAGCTGGGCGTGATGGCACATGCTTGTACTTGGGAGGCTGAAACGGGAGGATCACAGGTTCACAGGTTCGTGGCCAGCCTCGCTACTTAGTGAGACCCTATTTCAAAATAAAGAATAAAAAAATAGGGTTGGAGCCAGGGGTGGTGGCGCACGCTTGTAATCCCAGCATTCAGGAGGCTGAGACCAGAGGATCGCGGTTCGTGGACAGCCTCAGCTACTTAGTGTGGCCCTTTGCAGCTCAATGAGACCTGGTTTCAAAATAATGGATAAGCCGGGCATGGTGGCGCACGCTTGTAATCCCCGCGCTTGGGAGGCAGAGACAGGAGGATCGCGCAGGTTCGAAGCCAGCCGCGTGCGCTGGTTTAGGAGACCCTGTTTCCAAATTAAAAAAAAAAAAAATGTAAAAATGGGTCTGGGAGTGTAGCCCAGAGGTAGAAGGGCTTCCAGGAACCCCAGTACCACCAAAAAAAAAAAAAAAAAAAAAAGATAAAAAATATGGCTGGGGGTGCAGCTCGAAGGTAGAATGTCCCAGGGTTCCATCCCCAGTACCGCAATAAATAAATAAATAAATAAATAAATAAATAAATAAATGGGTTGGGAGTGTTGCTCGGAGGTAGAATGCCTCTCAATATTCCATCCCCAGTACTGCAAAAATAAAATAAAATAAAAAAGAATAAAAAATAGGGCTGAGGCCCAGCGCAGTGGTACACACCTGTAATCCCCTCTGCATGGGAGGCTGAGACAGAGGGATCGCACGGGTTCAAAGCCAGCCTCAGCTACTTAGTGAGGCTCTCAGCAACTTAGTGTGATATCCTGTGTATAGCTCAGAGGTAGAAAGCCCTTGGGTTCCATCCCTAGTACCACCAAAATATAAAAATAAATAAATAAATAAATAAATAAACAAAGGGGCTGAGGGTGTAGCTCACAAGAGGATCACAGATTCAGGGTTACAAGCATGTACCACCATACCCGATGCTCACACCATTATTTATTGGTACTAGGAATTGAACTGAGGGCCATTCTATCTCCAAGCTACATCCCCAATCCCTTTTGTTTATTATTTTGAAACAAGGTTTCAGTTGCTCTCAGATGCTAAGGGTCTTGCTAAATTGTTGAGGCTGACCTTGAACCTGTGATCCTCCTGTCCATAACTGCCTCCCAATATTTGGCTTGTTATTGTCTGTCTGTCCTGAAATGTAAGCTGCTTGAGGGACAGGGACCTTGTCGATCTTGCCCTAGGTGAGTGGGTGGGAATGAGCACCTTCCCTCCAAGGCCTCCACTGGGCCTAGCCCCTGGAAGGGGCTCCGGCTGGGTCCTGCAGCCCAACATCCTGCTGTAAACCATGAGGCCGACCCCAAAGAAGCAGTGCAGCCTGTGCTTGGACCTCTGCTGGGAGGTAGGATGCCTCTCTCTGGGAGATGGGGGGTCAGCATTGGGCCTTGGGAGGCCAGGGCTAATGGTTGCTATGGAAACTGATGGCAGCTCCTTACACATCTGGGAATTGAGAAAAGATGGGTGCAGTGCCGGGGCCACCCAGGCATCTAGAGCTTTGATCTCCAACTCTCCCTTTCCTCATCTCTAGCCTGTAGCTGGGGTGAAGGGTGGAGGATTCCCTCCCCAAGGGAGCAGGTGAGGCACACCGGCAGGCCCTGGCCTGAGATAAGTCTTCCATAAAGGTCAGGGGTCAGTGGGAGACACGGGGTCCACAGGTCCCACTGTGGCCACTCTCTCACCTAACCTCAGCACTTGGGTGGGGGTGGGGAGCAGAGATGTCTGCTGGACCCCAGAGCAGTGGTTCTGAGGCTGTGCAGGGTAAAGGCAGATGAGTAGAGGTCCTCTGCGCCTGAGACCAAGTCTGGCTTAGCTCTGCCCAGGACTTTGCTGCGTGACCCTGGACCAGCCAGGCCTCCTCTCTGGGCTGTCATGTCAGCTGTCATCTGTACCTGTTCAACTGGTCTACCTCCCTTTCTTTGTGACTTGGGGCAGACTGAAGGAGGAGGATGCAGCCCAACCTGCCCAGAGGCCCTTCCAGTCAAGACAGGTGGCTAAGTATAGGCAGAGGTCCAGCAGGGAGGGGCCACCCCTTGTGCCTCCAGCGCATGGCCAGCCTTTGTCTCTGGGGCCTAATCAGACTTGGGATCTAGACAGAAAATTCAGGTAGCTAGCCTGCTGCACCTGGCCTGTGGTCGCTAGGCCCTGGGGGAGGCTGCTCTTCCATCTTCCATGCCTCTTCCTCTCCTCAGAGCACAGGACCACCAGCCCTGGGAGTGCTGAAGGACTCCAGGCCACAGGACGGGGATGAAGAGTGACCAGAGAGGAACATGCTGATGAAGACAGAGGAGAGAAAGAGCCACCCGGCCCAGTGCCTGAGCCTGGGTCCTAGTCCCAGCTGCTGACTCGCCTCCCCCATAGCTCAGCCTCAAGGGTCTCTGTTCTTTAGCCACTGACTGGGCATTTCTCCATTCTTGCTTCTTCAGAGAGAGAGAATTCAAATGGAAAACATGAATTAGGAGAATATAAGAGGTTAGTTAGGAAAGTGGGGGCCAGTGTCAAAAGGCTGTAATAAAGGGGGGTTATGCTCCAGAGGGTCTGGAGTGGGCTGCTTTCTTGAGTGGAAAACATTGGGGCTTGTCATGTGGGAAGTCCTATATTTCATCAGGAAACCTTCAAGCCAGGATATCTCTCTCCTCTCTCTCTCTCTCTCTCTCTCTCTCTCTCTCTCTCTCTCTCTCTCTCTCTCGGAGTTGCTGAGAATACTGGTAAGTTGCTGAGGCTGGTCTTGAAGCTGCAATCTTCCTGTCTCAGCTTTCCAATACTGAAATTTCAGGCGTGCTTCTCGTCTGCTTCTCCCTTCAAGCCACAGCTTAGTGAGTCTGCATTGTAGAATCCATGTTAGAAGCTTTCTTGTGGGGGGTCTGAGCGGAAACCTTGCGGGGGTTACAGCCTTCCATAGTTAGCTGGCTGTGGATAGGCAAGGAGTCCTGTTATTACCATTCATCAGGCCTGCTGAAGTTTTCCCACCAGGTCCCTCAGACCTGTCCCAGTCTTACCCACCTCCTTACTTCCACCTGGGGAAATTTGGCAAACTTGCCACAAGGAGGACATGGTACGTACACACACACACACACACACACACACACACACACACACACACACACACTCCACAGTCCCTAAAGAAAAATAAAGTAAGCAAACAACTTCAACCCCTTTTGAGTGCCACAAAGAAAATAGGGTGTGGAGTGAGAATTCCAGGCAGAGGGAAAGTCAAGGACAAATCCTGGGGCCGGAGGGCTTCAGGGAAGGGTAAGAAAGCTGGGGCTGAGGCTCAGAGCCCCAGGAAGGGCAGGAGAGGGGCTGCCCCAGACGGGAGGCCCAGAGGGTGCTCTTGGCCAATAGCTCACTTGAAACTCGTGAAGACCGATGTGGTAGAGCTCACCTGTAACCCCAGCACTTGGTAGGCCGAGACAGCAAGACTGTGGGTTCAAGACCAACCTCAGCAACTGGTTTCAACAAAAAAGTAAACGGCCGGGGTGTAGCTCCAAGGTAGAATGCCCCTGGGTTCAACTCCCAGTAGCAAAAACAAAAAGCAAAACCAAAGTTCTCCCGGACAATCAAGCCAATGTCCCGGGTGGACGTGAGGATTAACTGAGGTAGCCGCATGCTTAGCACAAGCCTGGCACCAGCGGGAGCTCAAGCAACCGTGACTGTCCGGTTCACAGTCCAGGAAGGCCAGAGGCCAGGCTGGGAGGAAGGGATCCAGCCGGGCGCCAGTCACAGTCACGACACTCTAGACAAAGGTGGCTGCTCCCTGGCCCTGCGCGGGCGGCAGGGAGGCCCCTCGCCAGCTCCAGGGCGGGAGGTGGCCCTCCAAAGCGCGCTTTGTCCGGCGGGCCAGGCCACCTGGGCTGAGGGTGCCCGGGGGAGGCGGGGAGGAAGGCGGACGCTCCAGGTGCTCCGGCTCCGGGGCAGGTCTCTGCGTCCCCGGAACAGGTGTCCAGACCCTGGGGTCCCGACATTGCCGCCCCTTTCCCCCAACTCCGGCCGCGCTCCCGCGGTGCCTTTGATCCCTCCGGCCGCCGGCCCCTCCCCCGGAGGAGACGAGGGGGATGGGCCCGGAGCAGGTGGCGGGCCTGGCCTTCCTGGGGGCCGACCCCCGCCCTCCAGCGCCCCGCGTCTCAGACTGGGGGTTTCCAGCCCCTCGAGGGCGGGCGGGGCCAGGCCGGGGTCCCGCCCCCTGGAGCTCGGCGGGCGGCCGAGGTGAAACCTGAGCCCAGGTTGGGGGCGGGGCCGGCCCCCTGCCCCGCACCGGCCGCCCCAGGCGCAGGCCCGGCCCCGGTCGCTGGGGCAGGTGAGGGCGGCGACTGCGCGCGGGAGCCACGTCGGGGCCGAGCCTGCGCCTCCTGGGTCGGGGGACCCGCGATGGAGCCGGCGGCCCGGGGGCGCGCCCCGCCCTGAGTGCCCCGCGAGGGCCATGCTGCCCCGAGGGCGCCCCCGGGCGCTGGGGGCCGCCGCGCTGCTGCTGCTGCTGCTGCTGCTGCTGCTGCTGCTGGCCGGGCTCTTCCTCCTCTGCGGGGACCCCGAGTGTGCGTGCCGCGAGCCCGGCGGGACAGCGGGGACCCCAGGATGTGCCTCCTGCCCGCCCTCGCCTCCAGCGCCCCCAGACGGGCGGCTGCGGGGCTCCCCCTGCGGACCCCAGCCGCCGCCCAAGTGCGAGGTAGGTGAGCCCCGGCCCTGCCCCGCCGCCCGGACCCGGTGGGAATCGCCGCACCTGGCGTCTGGCCGCCCTGACCCGGGCAGAGGGCGCCCCCGTGCGCGTCTTCTCAGTCCTCGGCCTCGGTTTCCCCACTTGTGAAGTGCAGGGGCTGCCCAGACGCACCCTGTTCCTAGTTCTGCTGCCAGATGGGGCCGTGGCCCTCAGCCCGCCGGCCTCTGGTGGAGGGGGCTGTGGCTGACCCGGTGTCCCCTTCCCAGCTGTTGCACGTAGCCATCGTGTGTGCGGGACATAACTCCAGCCGGGAGGTGGTCACCCTGGTGAAGTCCATGCTCTTCTACAGGTATAGCCAGGTGTCAGTGGAGGAGGGTCAGGAATGGGGAAGGGGACCAAGACTGGCAAGCCGAGCTCCAGCTTCCTCCAGTGACGCCGGACAGCGTCCCCTCCTCTCTTGAAGGGTGGCTGTGAGACCGTTCTGCAGCCACCGGGCCGGGAAAGCTCTGGGAGAGATGTGGCTTCCACCTCTGGGCCCTCCGGGTGGAGGTCACCCCGTGTCCTTCCTGCTGAGGCTCCTCTGGCTTCCTCTCTGTTCACCCAAAAGGAAAAACCCGCTGCACCTCCACCTGGTGACCGATGCCGTAGCCAGGAACATCCTGGAGAAACTCTTCCACACCTGGATGGTGCCCGCTCTTTGGGTCAGCTTCTACGATGCTGAGGAGCTCAAGGCAGGGCCCTTGCGCCGCCCGGCTGCCTGGGGGGACCCACCGGTCCTTACGCGACGGGGTGGGGTGGGGAGCCCTGTCCCCCATCACACCTACTGACGCCCAAATCCCTCGCTCTTCTGGGTCCATCCCTGCTTCCCACTGGGTGATCAGACACTTGCAGCCGCTTCTCTGCCAGCTCATGCCTACCTTTCCCCCCCGCGCAGCCGCACATCTCCTGGATCCCCAACAAGCACTACTCTGGCCTCTATGGGCTGATGAAGCTTGTGCTGCCCAGGGCCCTGCCCTCCAGCCTGGCCCGCGTCATTGTCCTGGACACAGACGTCACCTTCGCCTCCGACATCGCGGAGCTCTGGGCGCTCTTTGCCCACTTCTCTGGTGAGAGGCTGGGGCCCCCGCCCTGGCCAGCCCCCTCCTTGGCTTCCCCAGGACTTGCTGTGGTCCAGCCCTGAGCCCAGGTCCCCGGCAGCCTCAAGGGGTTCCCTCATGCCCTCCCTCCCAGACCAGCAGGTGATCGGGCTCGTGGAGAACCAGAGCGACTGGTACCTGGGCAGCCTCTGGAAGAACCACAGGCCTTGGCCTGCCTTGGGCCGGGGATTTAACACAGGTGGGGACAGTGGAGGGGGGAGGCAGGAGGGTGGGCCTCTGGGCCCCAGGGGCTGGGCAGGGCACAGAATGCTAGGGTGATCCCCAGAAAAATAGTGCGGTGCAGAGAACACTTGGTGAAGAGGCCCCAAACAGTTCAGCTTTGGCTGTACATGCTGGATGACTCTTGGGCTCGGAGTCTCCATTTTCTTATCTGCTAAATGGGGATAGTTTTAATAGTCCTGGCATCACCGCGTGCGAGAAGATGGCTGTGGTGTGTTCTGCGTGGCACGCAGTGCCTCCCTGCTACCCCAACGAGGTTGGCAGAGGTAGTTCACATTCTGTCTGAACCATCAGAAATAACACTCCTGCATTAACAATGGGGATACATTCCTAGAAATGTGTCATAAGGCAATTTTATTGTTGCACAAATATCACAAGAGTATTTACTGAAACCTGGATGCCACGGCCTAGATGCAGGCTATGTGGTATAGCCCATGGCTCCAAGGGTACACATGTATACAGCATGTCACTGTGCTGAATATGGTAGGCAGTTGTAACACAAAAGTAAGTGTGTGTCTAACTGTAGAAAAGGTATAGTAAGAACAGTAGGTGAAATGCTGGGCGTGGTGGCGCACGCTTGTAATCCCCGCGCTTGGGAGGCTGAGACAGGAAGATCACACGGGTTTGAAGCCAGCCTCAGCTACTTAGTGAGGCTCTCAGCAACTCAGTGAAACTCTGTTTCCAAATAAAGTATAAAATAGGTCTGGGAGTGTAGCCTGGAGGTAGAAAGCCTCTGGGTTCCACCCCCAGTACCATAAAAAAAAAAAAAAAAAAACAAGAACAGCAGGTGATAGGAATTTGTCAACTCCATTATAATTTTTTTGGGGGGCAGTACTCGGGGTTGAACCCAGGGGCATTCTATCTCCGAGCTACGCCCCCAGCCCTATTTTTTATTCTTTATTTTGAAACAGGGTCTCAGTTGTCGTGGAGGGCCTCACTAAGTAGTTGAGGCTGGCAGAGAACCTGCAATTCTCCTGTTTCAGCCTCCCAGGTACTGGGATTACGTGTGTGCACCACCACTCCTGACTTTCATTATAATTTTATAAGAGGACCATCATTGTATATGTGGTCTGTTGTTGACTGTACCAGTAAATAAAAATAAAAAAATATTCAGCAGGGCTGGTGCTGCAGGCCTGTAATCCCAGTACTTGAGAGGCTGAGACAGGAGGATTGTGGTTTTTGAAGCCAGCCTCAGCCACTTAATGAGATCCTCAGTTTAGCGAGACCCTGTTTCAAAAAAAGTAAAAATAGAAGCTGGGTGTGGTGGTGCTCATTTGTAATCCCAGTATTTGGGAGGCTGAAACAGGAGGATCACAGGTTCCCTGTCAGCTCCTGCAACTTAATGAGAGCCTTGTTAAGGGCCTCTATGGGTCTCATAAATAAAGAATAAAATATAGGGCTGGGCGATTAGCTAATTACACACACACACACACACACACACACACACACACACACAGTAAAAGTAGCTAGGTATGGTGGCACATGCCTGTAATCCCAGTAGTTGGGAGACTGAGACAGTAGAATCAGGTTTGAGGCCAGCTTCAGCAAGACCTTGTTTCAAAGTAAAAAAAATAAAATAGGGCTGAGGGTCTAACTCAGAGGTAGAATGCCCCTGGATTCAATCTCCAGTACCAGATACACACGACCTAATAATACACATTCAGATATTCAAAAGATACCTTTGTGGAACCAGGCATGATGGCACACGCTTGTAATCCCAGTGCTTGGGAGGCTGAGACAGGAGGATTGCACAGGCTCGAAGCCAGCCTCAGCTACTTAGTGAGGCTCAGCAACTTAGAGACCCTGTTTCTAAATAAAGTATAAAATAGGACTGGGAGTATAGCCGGGAGGTAGAAAAGCCCTTGGGTTCCACCCTCAGTACCACACACACACACACACATACACACACAAACAAAAACAAAAAAAGAAACATACCTTTGTGATGCCCGTCCCCCAGGAGCTTGTCCCTGGTGATAGGACAGTCTCTCTGTTGCCAGGTGTGATCCTGCTGCGGCTGGACCGGCTGCGGCAAGCCGGCTGGGAGCAGATGTGGAAGGCCACCGCCAAGAAGGAGCTCCTCACCCTGCCTGCCACGTCCCTGGCTGATCAGGTCCGCCCAGGGGGAACCCTGGAGGGGGTGGGGCAGGCTGGAGGCAGAGGTGTGATGGCCGTCTCTGCCCAGGACGTCTTCAACGCTGTCATCAGGGAGCACGCCGCGCTGGTGCAGCCCCTGCCCTGCATCTGGAACCTGCAGCTGTCGGACCACACGCTGGCCGAGCGCTGCTACGCCGAGGCGGCTGACCTCAAGGTGAGCTTGGCAGGGGGCTGAGAGGTGGGGACAGGAGTGGGGACTCCTGCACCCTGCTCTTGTCAGTTACTGACATCCTCCCTGCACACAGGTGATCCACTGGAATTCGCCAAAAAAGCTGCGGGTGAAGAACAAGCATGCGGAATTCTTCCGGAATTTCTACCTGACCTTCCTGGGGTACGACGGAAACCTGCTGCGGAGAGAGCTCTTTGGCTGCCCCAGCCAGCCACCACCTGGAGCTGAGCAGGTGATGGCCGGCCCCTCTCTGCCCTGGTGGGCCCTGGTCTCAGTGGAGGGCGTGTTCTGTACCAGCCTGGCCTTTGTCTCCTCTGACATCCCCAGTTGCAAAAGGCCCTGGCGCAGCTTGATGAGGACGCCGCCTGCTTCGAGTTCCAGCAGCAGCAGCTCATTGTGCACCGGGTACACACCACCTTCCTGCCCCATGAGCCGCCGCCCCCCCGGCCTCATGACGTCACCCTGGTGGCCCAACTCTCCATGGACCGGTGAGGATCCAGGGGCGCCCCCAGGAAGCATTTTGGAGAGGAGGCTTTTGCCTGGTGCTATGGTGGTGAGCTGCCTGTCCCTGCAGGAGTTCCAGGAGCTGGAGACATAGGGTGTGGGGGAAGAGCTTGCGCTCTGGAGTCATTCGGATGCTAAAACGCATCACAGTAGCTGTGGGACCAGGGGCCAGTCCTAACATCTCAGGCCCCTAGCTAGTCTTCTTACCTGTCACACGCGGAAGCACCCACCCGGCGGGATAGTTGTGAGGATTAAGTCAGAGGGGCTCCGGTGGGCAGGTGCTCAGTAAACCCCTCGGGGAGCAGCCCACTCTGGGGAGCTGCCGCAGCTCTCACAGGCCCCCCGTGCTCACCCCGCGTCTCTCCAGGCTGCAGATGCTGGAGGCCCTGTGCAGGCACTGGCCGGGCCCCATGAGCCTGGCCTTGTACCTGACCGACGCGGAGGCCCAGCACTTCCTGCATTTCGTGGAGGCCTCTCCAGTGCTCTCTGCCCGGCGGGACGTGGCCTACCACGTGGTGTACCGCGAGGGTCCCCTCTACCCTGTCAACCAGCTCCGCAACGTGGCCCTGGCCCAGGCCCTCACACCTTACGTCTTTCTCAGTGACATTGACTTCCTGCCTGCCTACACCCTCTACGACTACCTCAGGTGGGCCCAGACGGTGCGAGAGGGCCGGGACTTGGGGTGGGCCTTGGCAGGGCCTGGGAGCCAGTGGGACCCTGGGCTGCTCTGTCCTCTGCATGGTGGGGTTTGTAGCAGGCTGTCTTTCTGAGTTCCCATGGAGACCAATGAAGCCGGGATCTGCTTTTGCATCTGCTCGAGGCTGCAGGGCTCAGTGGCCTTTGGAAGGTGGGTCCTGGGCTCAGTCCGTGCTGCCCCCCAGGGCCTCCATCAAGCAGCTGGAGCTGGGAGGCCGGCAGAAGGCCGCGCTGGTGGTGCCAGCGTTCGAGACCCTGCGCTACCGCTTCCACTTCCCCGATTCCAAGGCGGAGTTGCTGGCCCTGCTGGACGAAGGCTCCCTCTTCACCTTCAGGTAGGCGAGGCCCTCCCTGCTCTGCGGCTGTACCCGTACAGGTCCCATCCCCCTGCATCCCGCGTCTCGGCCTGGCTCCCACAGGTACCACGAGTGGCCCCAGGGCCATGCACCCACGGACTATGGCCGCTGGCGGGAGGCTCAGGCACCATACCGTGTGCAGTGGGCAGCTGAGTACGAGCCCTACGTGGTGGTGCCGCGGGACTGCCCTCGCTATGACACTCGCTTTGTGGGCTTTGGCTGGAACAAGGTGGCCCACGTTTTAGAGCTGGATGCACAGGTGAGAAGGGCACAGCCACAGCCAGCTTCCTCTAACACCAGTTCTGTCCTTCGCCTGCCCCAGGGCCTTGGTCACCACAGCCAGCCCACCCTCTGCCCCACCCTTGCAGGACTATGAGCTGCTGGTGCTGCCCGAGGCCTTCACCATCCACCTGCCCCACACCCCCAGCCTCGACCTCTCCCGCTTCCGCTCTAGCGCCGCCTATCGCCACTGCATTCAGGCCCTCAAGGAGGAGTTCCACCAGGACCTGTCTCGACGCTACGGGGCTGCTGCCCTCAAGTATCTCACGGCCCTGCAGCAGCCCCAAAGCCAGGCCTGAGCCTGCAGGGCAGGGCTGTGTGGGTGTGCCGTGCCCTTGGCCCAGGCTGACATGACCTTGCCCTGGAGACCCCTCCCACCATCACTTCTATTTAAATTATTTAAAGCTCAGGCTGGGTGTGGTGACTCTTGCCTGTTAATCCCGGTACTTGGGAGGCTGAGACTAGGGTATGGTGGGTTTGAGGCCAGCCTCAGTGATTCAGGGAGGTCATTAGCAATTGAGACCCTGTTTCAAAATAAAAATAAAATGGCTGGGCGGGGTGACACAGGTTTGTAATCCCCAGCTCGGGAGGCGGAGACAGGAGGATCGCACATGTTCATGTTCGAAGCCAGCCTCTCTGGTTTAAGAGACCCTGTTTCCAAATAAAAATATAAGCTGGGTGTAGTGGCTCAGGCTTGTAATCCCGGCATTTGGGAGGCGGAGACCGGAGGATCTGGGTTCCTGGACAGCCTCAGCTACTTAGCGATGCCCTCTGCAACTCAGTGAGACCCAGTTTCAAAATAAAGAATAAAAAATAGGGCAGGGGGTATAGCTCTGAGGTCGAATGCCCCTGGGTTCCATCCCCAGACCCGCAAAAAAAAAAAAATAAATAAATAAATATATGTCTGGGAGTGTAGCCTGGAGGTAGAAGGGTTTTCAGGAACCCCAGTACCACCAAAAAAACAAACAAACAAACCAGGCGTGGTGGCACACACTCTTGTAATTGGAAGGTGCTTGTAATCCCAGGATTACAAGGGTTCCATCCCCAGACTCGCAAAAAATAAATAAATAAATAAATATATGTCTGGGAGTGTAGCCTGGAGGTAGAAGGGTTTTCAGGAACCCCAGTACCACCAAAAAAACAAACAAACAAACCAGGCGTGGTGGCACACACGCTTGTAATTGGAAGGTGCTTGTAATCCCAGGATTACAAGGAGGCTGAGACAGGAGGATCACGGTTCGCAGACAGCCTTAGCTGCTTAGTGAGGCCCTCCGCAACTTAGTGAGACCCAGTTTCAAATTAAAGAATAAAAACTAGGGCATGGGGTGTAGCTCAGAGGTCGAATGCCCCCATGTTCCATCACCAGACCCGTAATAAATAAATAAATAAAAATAAAATGGGGCTGGGGATACAGCTTAGAGGTAGAATGTCCCTGGGCTCAATCTCTAGTACCACAGGGGGGGGGGGAATCAGAATAAGAAAGAAAAAGGTTTGTGGCACATGCTTGTAATCCCAGTACTTGGGAGGCTGAGACAAGAGGATGGCAGGTTTGCAGCCAGCTTCAGCTATTTAGTGAGGCCCTCTGCAACTTAGTGAGAATCTGTTTCAAAATAAAGAGTAAAAGCCGGTGTGGTGGTACACATTTCTAATCCCAGCATTTAGGAGGCTCAGACAGGATCTGGGTTCATGACTGGCCTCAGCTACTTAGTGAGGCCCTTTGCAACTCAGACTGTTCCAAAATAAAGAATGAAAAATAGGACTGGGGGTGTTGCTCAGAAGTATAATCCCCTGGATTAAATCCTCAGTACCACAAAAAATGAGAAAAATAAAAGCAACAAAGAAAATGGTGTGTGGGTATAGCCTGGAGGTAGAATAATCCTGGGGTTCAATTCCCGGTGTCCCCCAAATGTTGACAGCCTCTGTGGGAAGGGCTGGGTGGAACGCCTGCTTGTGGGTCCCCAGGTCCCCCTGCTGCTGCCCCACAGCTGGGGTCCAGCCTCCCTTTGCCCCAGCTGGTTTGGGGCTGGTTTTCCCATCCTCAATTGTACAACCCTTTTTCATAATTAAAGTTTTGAAAAGTTATTGTGCCCTTCCTAGTTTGGGGGTTGAGGGCTCTCGGCACGGGTGGGCAGGGGAGGTGCCTCTCAGGTTGGAGTCTGGGCACGGTCCAGTCCTCCCAGGCAGCGGAGTCTGGGGCAGGGCAGAGGCTGGAGCGGGAGTGTGTCTTGCTCACCCTCCCTGGCCCAAACCCAACACCATGAGGCTCAGAGACTTTATTTGGCTTTATTTAGTAAAATGTTAAAATAAATAAATACAAATTGATCAGCTGCTCTGTATCCCCCCCACCCCCTCAAAACAAAAACCAAACAAACAAAAACGAAAACTTTGAAGCACAAAACTCCAAATACAAGTTCTACCAAGACTGAAATCACAAAGGGCATTGACAAGAGACAGGACTGGGGTCTGGCGGCTGTCCTCCCCTGGGTGCTTGCGGCCCGCTGGCCACCTGTCCCGCCCCGCCTGGCTGCAGCTCACTTGGGCTGAGAACTGAGGACGCGCCGGCCCCAGGCCCTGGGGAGTCTGCGAGGAGGAAGAGCCTTGGGAGAGGGGTGCCAAGTGGAATCTGGGGGCCCTCCCTTTATAAGAGCTTTTTTAGCATCCCCGCCCTGGCTCTCTGGAGGGGTAGCCCCAGCTTCCTCCCTTCGCTCCAGTTGGGAGTGGCAGAGGAATCTTCCCAGGGGTGGCCACCCACTCCCTTCCAGGAGAGGAGCTGACCCGGGGGCCAGGCTGTAAGTTGGGGTGAGAATGGGGCTCCTGTTTCCTGCCTGGGCTGCCAGCGGAGGGCTGGGGTGAGGTCCACAGTCATTTACACAGAGTAGAGTTGCTTCCAAGCAACTGCAACTGAAGCCATGGGATGTGGCGAGCCAGGGCCTGATGATATCCCTGGGCTGCTGTCCATCCTACCACCCTAGAGAGCCTTCTGCCCTGGGACAAAGTCTTCTAAATTCAGCCCTTTAGATAAACCGGGACCACGCCCAAGAGGGGGTGAAGGGAAGAGACCACTTAGGGGTGTGCGAGCTGCAGGTTTGGCGATGAGAACCCATGGAGACCCCGACAGTCCCAGGAGAGGAAGTATGGAGATGGCGGAGGCGGCTAGGTGTTCCTGCAGACTGAGGCGAGATGGAAACACGGTCGCCTGCAGAAGCGCTGTGCCAAGCGCACCCATCCCACTGCCTGCTGGGCCTGAGCCCAGGAGCACCAGGGACAGGGCAGGACCCGCGAGGCAGCCGGGCACCCTGGCAGTGCTGGCTGGAGGCCACGCTGGCCAAGGCGCAGGCTCTAGAGACAGGCTGCAGGAGGATTGGACTGGCCCTGACAGGGGCTGCTGCTAGCTGGTCCTCCCAGGTGCCGCCAGCAGACTTGCCCCCAAGGGCCTGAGAAGGAAGAAAGAAACAGAACTGGATGAATTCAGCAGAGCAGAGGTGAGACAAGACCCGGCAGGCTCAGAGAGAACAAGAACCTGCAGCAGCAAGACTGTGGAAGCGGGATCAGAGCAGCAAGAGCTCTGGCCTCCAGGACCGGCGGGCAGCTCCCTGCCAGGGCCCGCCCCCCGTGGCCAGCTGGGAGGGAGTACCTCGGCTTCAGAGCAGCTAACTCTGGGCCTGGGAAGCAGAGGAGGCGGGAAGCAGAGCAGCCCAGGTGGGGTCGAGTGTGTGTCCAGGTGGTCACAGGCCCCGCAGGCCTGAGGGACAGAGGAAAAGGGGTCCTCAGCAGGACAGTGAAGGAAAAGGAGTTTGAGTGGCCAGGGCCCTTTCTTGGTAGTAGTGTTTTGGAATTTGAGACTAGAATGGAGGCTTGGGGGAGGGTGCATTTTGCACTCCATCCCAGAGACTTACAGAAGGGCTCATGTCTGAACTTTAGGAAGAACCGATCAGGCCAGGTCAGAAGGTAGTTGATGCTGCCCAAAGCAGCAGGCAAAACATTGGTCAGCACTTGGCCGGCTCCCCTGACCTGGCCCTCAGGCGGGTCCTCTAGAGCAAAGGCCTTTAGTGACGACGGCTTCCCGACTTCTTCCCAGAAAAGACAGGTATTGTGTGGCAAGCTCCGGCCTATGGGCCCAGACAAGTCGACCGGGAGAGCTCTGAGACAGGGCGTACTGCCGGCTGCTGCTCTCTGATCCTCTGCTAAGGACTTCTCCAACGAGTCCAGGCAGCTCTGAGCTCCCAGACTAACCATAGCACCTTGGACTCTGCAGGAGAAAAGGGAGCTCTGCTCTGTCCTCCTCCACCACCCTGGCATCCAGGGCCTGACTCAGACCTTGTGCAGCCAAACTTAGTTCGTCTCCTGACACCCTGGGAAGATGGGCAAAGTGGCTGGTGTGGATGAGTCTTGCTTAAGAAGCATCTCTTCTGTTGTCCTGGCTTTCAGGACCCATCTTTGTCTCTGGCCTAACTGGGTGAGTAGAAAGCTAAGGGGGGCTTTCCTGCCACGCCTACAATTTGGCATGATGGGGCCTGGGGCAGGCTTCTCTGAGATGCTACAATAGGGCCAGGGTACGGAGCCTCTGCCTCTGTCTCTTCAGCCAATGACCAGCGAGAGCACAAATCCAAAACCATTCCCTGCACAGGGCATGATGGGAGAGATGACCTGAGCCTTCTGGAACCAGAACCCTGGTTTTCCCAAGGACAGGCCCTGCGGCCTTGCCAAGCAGCAGCAGCAGCTTAGCCCCGGGTCATCCAGGAAGCATGTGGGTGGGTGGAGTGGAGTGAATTCCATCTCCGGTGCCTGGAACCAGCAGGCGGAGAAAGCAGCTGGAGCTTCAGACCTCCCTCTTTAAAAGAAGCAAGCCTGGACTCAAGGCCGCGGGCTCTGTCTCAGAGACCAGCGCACCCTCAAACCTTCTCCTATTTGTCCTAAGCACCAGGGCTGATGCAGCCAGCCTGCACCCTGCCGAGGCAGGGCCTCAGAGGTGCCCCAGGCACTGTCAATGCTGGTGGCTGAAAGACCAAGAGCAGCACCAAAGGAAGGGTCTTATTAGGCACCAGCCTTTGCTCTAGCGCAACCCGAGGAGACCAAGGAGACCGCGGGTGGGGCCTTACACACGCACACGCCACGCGGGCTTCCCAAAGAGGAAGCCAGATGCCTGCACCAGGAAGAGGGGCAGAGAGCCCTGCCTGAGCCCTTCATGGAGACTGGCCCATCAGCCTAGAGACAAACACGGCAAAATGTCATCATGATCAGCAGGTTCTGTGCTAAAAAACTGTAACTACACGGCATTTTCTCCAGTTCTGACACCTTTTTAATAGAAATCACTGTTTTTTTTTTTTTTTTTTAGGAAACAAATAGCACTTTTGTAATTTTTTTTACAATGTTTCTTACCTTGATCTTAATTTAAGTAACACTAGGAAGACCTCAATATCTTTTATTTTCCTTTTTAATTTAAAAAAAAGTTGTTGTTTTCCCCAGATACAAAGATTTTTTTTTTGCCCTTGCATAAAAAAACAGTGCCCGGACGATGACACAAGGACTCACACAGACTCACAGGACCTCACCGACACTAGGGTTCCTACTCTACCATGCACGGTCTCGACTACCCTTAATTGGACTGTCAGCCTGAAAAACAGCTTTTCTATTCCTTATTTTAGTTTTTGTTACAAAAAAAAAAAAAAAAACAAAACCAAAACCCAACAAAATAAAACTGCCTTTTAAAGAAAAAGAACAGAAACAAAAGTAGAAAAGGAAAGAAATGTCTCCATTCAGTTCACACACACCTGGGTCGCGTGCTGCCTCACTCAGGATCTTCTCTTCTTAGAAATATAGAAAAGGGATGGAGCTTGTTTTCAAGTAAAACCACTGCTTCACCTATTTTCTCGATGGCCCACACGCACACCCTCGCTCCCTGCCTCTGGCTCGCCTGGGTCTGGAGAGGGTCAGAGGGGGCACCTGAGGGGTGCCCTGTCCCAAGCAGGGGAGGGAGGGGCGCCTGTGCAGAACGGAGCTGGGAGGAGATAGCGGCTATTCGTGGGGTCCTCTCTCCTCGCACCAGGCCCCACTCTAGACAATATTCAATACTGCGTATCTGATATACTTTCCCACCCTTGCCCCCGCCAAGCCCCTCCCCTTCCCTCTTCCGGGCACTGGGGTCGGTTAAATCTCGATTTCCATTTTTTGGTTTGATAGTGAAAGTTTAGAAACAGGAAAGCCCACACACTCTTTGGACTTGTCTTCTCTACCTAGACAAACTGCTCGGCAAATAAGGATCTGAAACCTGCTCTCCTCCCTCCGCCCGTCCCTGCTCCCCACCCAACAAAACAAAAACAAACCCCTCGTGGCTGTGGAGGCTGCTGCAGGCACACACTGGTGTATAATAGAGAGAGTAAATATATTATTTCACTTGGCATGGTGCTGGCAAAGAACCTCCAGCTGGCACTATTTCATGTAACATGGTCCAATCTTTGCATGTACACACAGAACAAGAAGGATCAATTGGCAAACTCGGGTGCCACCTGGCACAAGCATCTTCTCTCTCTCTGGAACCAAAGAACCAAAAGAATTCTGTACTTTCCAGAAGAAATCCGGCTTTGCTTTTCTAGAGTCTTCACTGTTGCTCTCCTTGCTGCCGGGATCCCGTGGCTTCTCTTCAGGGCTCTGTTATTTAGTCTCTTCCCCGGGGTTACAGTTCTCTGTGCAGCTCTGGGAGGAGGGCGAGGGGGCCGGTGTGGAGGTGGAGGCCTTGGCAGGGGGCGTGCAGTCCGGGCCGTTGGAGATGGCCCCCACAGCGGCCTCAGAGTCTACAGGTTTGGAGAGGTCAATGCCGTGGATGAGGCGAATCAGCTGCTTTACCTTCTCCAGGGAGCTGTGCATCTCCTTCTGCCGGGCGAGGATGGTGTTCTTCATTTCCATACATTTCTGCAGCAAATGAGAAGGATAGGGGAGTCCTTCTATGAGAGAACCCTGCGGGCTAGTGTGTGGCTCCTAGAACTTGTTCTGTTCCACCTGGCGTGGGCATCTACTGCCTGAGGAAAGGGGACCCAAGAAGCCAGAGGGAGGGCAGAGAGTGGGCTCAAGGCCAACGCTACTAACATCAGCATTTTGAACTTGCACTACCACCATGCCATCAAGACACTAAGACATAAAAATCATTCGGTTCCCTGCAGCTGCCCTGTAGCGCGCTGGGGAGGTCTGGCAGGCGTCATGCTAACAGCTAGCAGGCGGCCTTCAGGATTGGACTGAGCTCTTGGTCAGAACAAGCCAGCACTGTCTGGGTTCAACCTGAGGGCCTACAGCGCACCAGTCAGTCAGTGAGAGTTGGAGGCCAGGCCCCGGGGTGGGCCAGCGCGTTTAGAAGAACCCAAGACAACCCAAGGCCAAAGAAATGTGGCCAAGGAACCCTTCCTGCCTGCCATGGACTGACACAGGACTGGCTTCTGCCTTAGGGAGGGAAAGAGATGCTGAGTCTTGGGCAGGTACTGTGAGGAAGAGGAGGAGGTGAATGACACAGCTCCACTGTCACCAAGCCCCAGGTACCTGGAGTCTGAGAGCTGAGGCCACCTCACTCCAAGGGCGCCCTACGCAATGGAGAAGACAACTTGTTCCTGGCACTAAAGGCCCAGTGCCCCTCCTGTGAATACAACCCCCTTTCCTACCTGGACGGGCCAGGTAGGTAGTACTGACTTCTAATACTTGTTTCTTGAAACCCTTCCTCAAACTGGTCAGGAAAAGTGGTCACGCAGCCAGCATGGTGTGGAGCGCAGGGCTAGGGAAGGGCCCCTTGGAGCAGCTTAGGTGACAGCAGGCGTCTCTGAGGGGACCTGATCTGTCTGCTCAGCATCGGGTGAGGCCCTACACCTCCCAAACACGACCAGGAATATGCAGAGATGGTGGCTACACGATTTTAGCCCTGCAGCCTGGAGACTGAAAGTCTTCTCAGACAGAAGCCAAGAGGATGCGCCGAGCCTTGGATCAGGTACCACACCACACCACTGTCCAGCTGAACCCAAGGGGTAAGCTCTAAGAGGAAGCAGAGCACCCGCCAAGCAAGCTTTGTCCCTCAAGTTAATCGTGCTAAGTAGCAGAAGGGCCTGAGTCAGCCCTGGGTCCACACGCACCAGGGCCGGATGGGGCAGGTCTACACCTGTGCACCCTGTGCCACCCGAGGGAGGGCAGGAGGCTGACTTACACTTATTGAACTGCTGAGCTGTTTCACCTTTTGCTCTAATTGTTCTCGTTCTTGTTTTAAGTCTGAACTCCATTTAAGTAACTTCTGTTTCTCCTCTTCTTTAGCTAGGGGGGGAAAGGAGCAGTTTTTAGTAATGAATGTTTTGAAAAGGCCACCATACTCAAAAGACTTACCAAAGAAGATATTTTCCCCAAAGCGTCCCCGAGTCTCACAGCTGGGGCCCAGAACCCGCCCACCTGAACTTTCCCTTTTCCTATGTCCAGGTGTGCCAAGAAAATTGTTTGTGAGGCTTGGCTGGGCTTTACATACTAAGATACCATACTTCTCATTCTTCCTTCCCTAGAGGGGACACGAAATTTCCACTTCACTCAATAAAGTTTTTGTCTTGAACTTTAATTTTTCTTTTGAAAACAAGACAATTATTGCCTTCCAGTAATTTTTTAAAGAAGGTGATCCTTACCAAAAGAGAGGTATAAGTAGTTCTTTACCTGCTTTGTAGGCAATATAGGAATGGACAATTGCTAAAGTTCCAGGCCATGGAATTGCTTCTTCTTTTTTCAGCATCTGAAAAGAATTTTAAAATTCTACCTTGATGCCTGAGCCGGGTGTGGTGGCACATTCCTGTAATCCCAGTACTTGGGAGGCTACGGGAGGGGAGGCTACGGGAGGATCAGAGGATCCCAGGTTCTAGCCCAGCCTTGCCCAATGCACCTTGGCAACTGAGAAGGACTGTTTCAAAATAAAAAATGAAATTGGGCTGGGAGGTGTATCTCGGAGATAGAACGGCCTGTGTTCTGGATCGTTCACCCCCCCCCACACACACACATTTTACCTTGACAAGGAAGTATAAACACCCGTCCTCCAGGTAACAGCAAGCAGCAGGGTCTGAGGCTACTGGCAGACAGGTCCGAGGGGTTTATGGAAGCACTGTTGCAAGACTGTGATCTATAGCTTCTGGAGTACAGAGTTCCAGATACCAGTTTGGAGGACGAGGTTCAAAGGCAGGCTTAGGAGGAGGCCAGGCCTTGGGTGAGCAATCCTCTTTTCATTCGGGCTGCATGACCCCAGCCACCAGCCACTCGCGGGCAGTTTGGCAGTTTGTTTTTGACCTGACTCCATGGATTGCCCGTCTCCACTTCAAGCTTTATGTATGCCTTAAAGACTTTCTTTTCTTTATTTTTATTGGTGCGCTGCAGCCATACATTTTATGGGGCTCAAGCCAGCAGAAGCCACATGCACTCACTCATGTAGCCCTTCCTCGCTTCCCAGAGACTTTGTTTTCTTTTCTTCCTTCCTCCCTCCCTCCTTGTACTGGGCATTGAACCTAGGCACACTTTACCTCTGAGCTACAACCCCAGCCCTACCCATCCATCCATCCATCTATCTATTTTTTGTGGCACTGGGGGTGGAACCCAAGGGCTTTTCTACCTCTGGGCTATGTTCCCAGACCTATTTATTTATTTTTTTGGTGGTACTGGAGGTGGAACCCAGAGGCTTTCTACCTCCAGGCTATACTCCCAGACCCATTTTATATTTTATTTGGAAACAGGGTCTCACTAAGTTGCAGAGAGCCTCACTCAGTAGCTGAGGCTGGCTTCGAACCCATGCGATCCTCCTGTCTCAGCCTCCCAAGCGCGGGGATTACAAGCGTGTGCCACCACGCCCGGCTTCCCAGACCTATTTTATACTTTATTTGGAAACAGGGTCTCACTAAGTAGCTGAGGCTGGCTTTGAACTTGTATGATCCTATCTCAGCCTCCCAAGTGCTGGGATTACAAGCTTGTACCACCACACCCAGCTTCTATTTTATTTTTATTTTAAAACTGGGTCTCACTAAATTACCACCCATTGCTGGCCTCAAACCTTCAATCCTTCTATCTCAGCCTCCCAAATACTGGGATTACAGGCATGTATCACCACACTTGGACTTTAAAGGCATTTGACCAAGGAAATCAGGTACCAGTTCCAAGTACTAAAGTATAATCTAGACCCTAAATAGAAGAGTATCAAAGGGTCACAGAGCAGCATGAAGAAGAGAATAGAGAGAGGGCTGTTTGCTCAATGAAGATAGTGGGATGAGGATCCAGAGTAAAAGGGTTTTCTAAAGAACTAAGCTGGTTACTGGGCTTGTTTGTTATTCATTCTCTGTCTACTTCCAAAAGACTTGAGACAGCTTATAATAGTCTATTTGTTGTTGTAGTGGTAGTGCTTGGGGAATGAACCCAGGCACAGTCTACGCAGACGCTCTACCCACTGAGCGACACTCCCATCCCCGAAGCTTGGCACATTCCATCTCTGAGCTGCACCCCCAGCCCTTCTTATTTGATTATAGGTGTGTGCCCTCACATCCAGCTCAGAGCATTCTTAGAGAATGAGGTAGGATAAAATTTTGAGGGTCTTGACTTTTTTTTTTTTTACAAACCCAAGGGCATTCTACCTCCGAGCTACACCCCCAGCCCCATTTTTTATTCTTTATTTTGAAACTGAGTCTCACTGAGTTGCAAAGGGCCTCACTAAGCTGAGGCTGTCCGCAAACCGCGACCCTCCTGTCTCAGCCTCCCAAATGCTGGGATTACAAGCGTGCGCCACGACACTTGGCAAGGGTCTTGACTTTTAAAATCCCTTCACACAAAGAAGCGGGTGGGGTCTCTGCCTCTCATCCACTATGTAGAAGGGTCTTTGTGGGGGACAAAGGTGGTATGCCCGAGTGCTGTGCCAGGAAAGGTGTGGCCTGGAGAAGATCCCTGGGAGAGGGAGGAGAACCAAATTCCAGGGAGCAGAGGGAAAGGACTTCCTGAAGGCCCTGTTGTCATCCTCCTTGGCCCTTCAGGGGCCCAGCCCACCCACAGTACCTGGTCCTGACATCTGGGACAGATCCACATGCCCTTGGGAATCGTTTTCAGAGGTGGGTCTAAGCAGTCCAGATGATATACACGGGAACACGTGTCGCACATCAGCAACTGGCCACTTTTTCTGCAAACGCTACAAAAATCCTCATGAATATCACCCTATGAAATTGAGAGAAAAGGTAAGAAAAAGGACAAAAAACATAAACATTTTAACATTAACAGGTACATTTTGCATGCACACAAATGTTTTAGGACAATCTGCTGCCAGGGCACAGCGACTGCCCCTCCAACACATCAGTGTCCAGGAGAAACAGGAATGACCAGCGGTGCACGCTCCCCTTGGCTCCACACAGCTGAGGTCCCCAGGTGGAGACAGTATTCTCCTGGGGACTGAACCAGGGCCGCTCTACCTCTGAGCTAAATCCCCAGCTCTTTTTATTTTTTATTTTGAAACAGGGTCTCACTAAGTGGCTGAGGGCCTGGCTAAGTTGCTAAGGCTGGCCTCAAACCTGTGATGCTCCTATCTAGCTTTCCAAGTACTTGGATTACAGGTGTGTGCCACTGTACCCAGCTGTATTCTTAACTTTTTCAACTAGAGTTTACAGGAATGCTCTGTGGTTGTGTAGGCCCAAATTAACTTTATAGGTAAAGCTCAGTATTTATGACATTTTGATAAGATGTTGGATCTTTGGTAAGATCCAACCTACCCTACAAATCAGAAATTTTACAGGTGCTGAAATCCATACACCAAAGTATCTCATAAAATGATACAAACAATATTCATTATATATCATATGGGGGATGGTTTAGAAGGATTGGGAAAGATAGAAAAGAAATTTTTACGTAGAACTCCTTGCTTACTCAGAGGGAAAAATAAAACATCTGCATGGGAAAAGATTAAGTCAGGAGTGAATTGAACTCATATAATTTTTTTTTAAACTGGGGATCGAAACCAGGAGCATTCTACCTCCAAGCTACACCCTAGCCCTATTTTTTATTCTTTATTTTGAAAGAAAGTCTCACTGAGTTGCAAAGGGCTTCACTAAGTAGCTGAGGCTGTCCACAAACCGAGATCCTTCTGTCTCAGCTTCCCAAATGCTGGGATTACAAGTGTGTACCACCACATCCAGTTGTTCTTTATTTTTATTTTTTTGGTGGTACTGGGGTTCCTGGAAGCCCTTCTACCTCCGGGCTACACTCCCAGACCCATTTTTACATTTTTATTTGGAAACAGGGTCTCCTAAGCCAGCGCGCGCGGCTGGCTTCGAACCCGCGCGATCCTCCTGTCTCTGCCTCCCAAGCGCGGGGATTACAAGCGTGTGCCACCACGCCTGGCTTTCATGTAAGCTTTCTCACAGGAGGAATTTCAGAAGCCACAGCAACAGCTGACAGCGTTTTCTTAAAGTCAGTATTTAGCATTTGCTGTTCAATAGGCCATTCTATTCTGGGAAGGTTTATTTTTCCCAATAAAATATGATACCAGATGGAAAAAGACCAGCAGCCCCAGTCCACTCTGCCCCCCTTGTGACATTTTCAGTACTCAGGTGGGCCTGTTGGAGCCCTCTAAACAGAAGGCACCATCAGAAGAAAAGATCTACTTAAAGCTTGAGAAAAGAACAGAGAAAGATAAAAAACACGTTTCTATAGAGAGATTTCCAGCAAATTAATCCCTAACCTGTTTTCTGGAGGCGATCAATGCCACTGATAATCACAACACCAGGGAGCGGGCGGCTGAGAGGACTAGCCAGGGTCACTCACAGCCAGCGCCAAGGTGCTACTTTAAGATTTCTAGGTCATTCTCCTGAAGGCCTAACACAGGCTCTCTGTACAGGGAGCAGGAGAGCAATGCCCAGTCCTTCCTACCTGTGACATAAGCTTTCTACTACCTCAGCACTGAAAGAGTGCATCTTCATGGACTACAATTTCTCTCTAGAAGAAAGGACTTTGTGTGTAATTCACTAAGGTATCTGGCAGCCTGTAAGTTAGAGGATGTATCATAGTGTGGATGGGTTTTAATCTTTCTTTTCTTCCCAAGCGCGGGGATTACAAGCGTGAGCCACCACGCCCGGCCATTTTTTTTTTTTTTTTTGGTGGTACTGGGGTTCCTAGAAGCCCTTCTACCTCCAGGATACACTCCCACGGGCTACACTCCCAGACCTATTTTTTAACTTTATGTGGAAACAGGGTCTCTTAAGCCAGCGAGGCTGGCTCCGAACCAGCGCGAACCTCCTGTCTCTGCCTCCCAAGCGCGGGAATTACAAGCGTGCGCCACCACGCCCGGCTTAATCTTTCTTAATAAGAAAATGTTACCTCTGGGCAGTAAAAAGATACTCAACACATGTGCAAAAATATAAGTGTTTCAGCTATTAACTCCCAAGCCCCACAGCTGTTCCAGCACTGGGTTAACCATGGCCTTCTTCCTTCATTCCGAAAATCAGGCTGAGGAGTGCTTTTAACCTCTGAAGAGAGAACCCTCTCTGTTTTCCTTTTGCACTGGGGATTGAATTTAGGGGCATTCTATTTCAAGCTACCTCCCAGCCTTATTTTATTTTTTATTTTGAAACAGGGTCTCACAAAGTTGCTGAGACTGGCCTCAAACCTGTGATTCTCCCGTTTCAGCCTCCCAAGTACTGGGATCACAGGTGTGTGCCAACACTCTTGGCTGGAAAGCTGATTCTTTCCTAAACCTTAGCCCTGGGTTGTAAGTCTTTATGCAGTTTATTTAAAAATATATCTTAGCCGGGTGTGGTGCTTGGGAGGCTGAGACAGGAGGATCGCACAGGTTCAAAGCCAGCCTCAGCTACTCAGTGAGGCTCTCAGCAACTTAGTGAGACCCTATTCCCAAAAAAAGTATAAAATAGGTCTGGGAGTGTAGCCTGGAGGTAGAAAAGCCCCTGGGTTCTACTCTCAGTATCACACACACAAATATATATATATATATATATATATATATATATATATATATATATGTGTGGTAGTACACACTTATAATTCTAGCTACTCAGGAGGCCGAGGCAGGAGGATCATGTTTAAGGCCAGCCTGAGCAATTCAGCAAGATCTCATCTCAAAATAAAAAAATTAAATAAAAAGGGCTTGGGGATGTAGCTCAGTGGTAGAGCACTTGGCTAGAATGTGCAAGGCCCTATTTTCCATCCTCAGTACCTGAAAAAAAAATGTATAGCTTTAAGACTATTTTACATGAGCTACTATAATGTGATTACTGGAAGTGAGATAAACTGGACATCCTGTTCAGAGGGACTTGTTGGGTAAACAGAGTCCTGTTCACTTCCTTTGCTCCTGAGTAAGGAGAACATCAAGAAGTAGAAGGCACAGTGTGCAGAAAATAAAATAAGTTATTTTCTTTCAAGTTTCTAATGAAAAGAAAATTTCCTATCCCATTTACATATCTTTTTTTTTGTTTGTTTGTTTTTTGGTGGTACTGGGGATGGAACCCTTCTTCCTCCAGGCTACACTCCCAGACCTATTTTCTATTTTTTATTTGGAAATCTGCACGATCCTCCTGTCTCTGCCTCCCAAGCCTGCGCCACCACACCGGCTTGTTTGTTTGTTTTTGAGGTCCTGGGGATGGAACCCAGGGCCTTTCTACCTCACTAAATAGCTGAGACTGGCTTTTAACCTGCGTGATCCTCCTGTCTCAGCCTCTCAAGTACAGGGATTACAAAAGCATGTGCCCCCACGCCTAGCTCCATTTATGTATCTTTTTATTTTTTTTGTCTTTTTGGACTGGGGATCGAACCCTGGGTTCAGTGCACTTGCTAGGCAAGTGCTTTGCCACTGAGCTACATCCCAGCCCTCCATTTACATATCTTAAAGCAGTAGTCCTTTTATTTTTGGTGTGAGGATTCCCTGAGATGGAATTCCTGGGAATTCTACCTTCTACTTCAAATCTACAACTCCATCCCTATTTTATTTTTTATTCTGAAACAGGGCCTAAGTTGCTGAGGCTGGCCTTGAACCTGTGATCCTCCTGTCTCAACCTCCCCAATACTAGGATTACAGGTATGTACCACCACACCTGGCTGAAGAATCCTGTATATTCTTAAAATTACTGGGGACCCCAGAGAGCTTTTGGTTATATGATTTATATTTATTGCTACTTTCTTTTTAAAATCAAAAGCTTTAAAATTTCTTTTTCTTTTCTTTTTTTTTTTTTTTTTTTTTTTTTTTGGTGGTACTGGGGTTCCTGGAAGCCCTTCTACCTCCGGGCTACACTCCCAGACCCATTTTTACATTTTTATTTGGAAACAGGGTCTCCTAAGCCAGCGCGCGCGGCTGGCTTCGAACCTGCGCGATCCTCCTGTCTCTGCCTCCCAAGTGCGGGGATTACAAGCGTGCGCCACCACGCCCGGCAAAAGCTTTAAAATTTCTAACTTTGAAATAATAACACATGAAAAGTTACAAAAATAGTTTAGTGAAAATTTTAATGAAACCCTTTTTTGGTGGTCCTGGGGATGGAACCCAGGGGCCTTCTACCCCATGTTACTCCTCCAGACCTACTTTATATTTTATATGGAAACTAATTTGCTGAGAGCCCCACTGAGCTGTTGAGGTTGGCTTCGAATCTGCGATCCTCCTGTCTCAGCCTCCCAAGTACTGGGATTACAAGTGTGCGTTACCATGTATGGCTCTATAGTGAAAATTTAAAAACTCAAGAATACACATGTATGCATTCCATTAGCTGTTACATCACATATCATGTAGTATCTGGAAAACTTCAACTGTCCAGTCGTGATAGAATGAAAGGGGAAATGGCAATTGCTATTTTAGTAGTATGAAGAAATTAGTTCTGATTTTATAATTCCCTGGAAACATCTCAGGGACCCAAGATCACGCTTTGAGAACGGCTGTCCAGGAGAAATGAGTAGAAAGGCCAAGTTATTCTATCCATACGGAGTAGCTCCCTTGCCTGAAAGGCGTGGAGAAATTCCCACAAAGGCACTACTTTAAGTTCAAGGCTTAGCTCAGGCGACTGACCAAATTATTATCATAACCAAATGGAAAGCTGAGAGCTGACTGACTTGTGATTCTTTGCTAAGATCTGAGGACATGTTTTCAGGAATCACGCTGCCTCAATCAACTGCAACTTCCTTGTGTGCTAAAAAGTCTTATAGTTATGTCAACATCTCTTCTCCAAAAAAATGATGAGAGCAGCAACAAGGTACATCCTGAGGATTAGTGTCTTGTATTACCAAGTCTTTCTAGATGGTTATTGATCCCCAGGAAACGCTTGCCTCACCACGGCTATTGTTTAATTAATGTTGAGTCTTATGCTACCCAGCAGCAAACACAGAGAAGCCTGTGTGTGGGTTTTAATCACTGCTGCTGTTGGGATACTCTAAGTCAATTATCTTTTAAAAAATCTACTCCACTGGGTTTAACCTAGGAAGTTCTGAACATATTTAGTGGTATTAGAAAAGTCTTCTTTTACCTTTCGATTTCTGAAAAGGACTGTGTGCATTTTAAGATGAAACCTAGAATGAGTGTGTGTGGGGAGGTATCACTGGGGATTGAACCTCTAAGCTACATCTCAAATCCTATTTTTATTATTATTATTATTATTATTATTATTATTATTATTATTATTACTATTTTGGTGGTATTGGGGATGGAACCCTTCTACCTCTGGGCTATGCTCCCAGACCTATTTTATATTTTTATTTGGAAACAGGGTCTCTTAAGCCAGTGAGGCTGACTTTGAACCTGCACGATCCTCCTGTCTCCGCCTCCCAAGGGCAGGGATTACAAGTGTGAGCCACCACGCCCGGCACTACTTTTTACTTGAAAATGGTTTTGCTAAGTTGCAGAGGCCCACAGTAAGTGGCTGAGGCTGGCCTGAATCTGGCAGGAACTTTCAGTTTGTGATTTGATCTGGGTGGATCCAGTGAAGTTAGTCTCTCAAAGAAAGAAAAATATCATAAACCCTTTAACCAAAACCACCAAACTAAGGAACATTGTCTAGGAAAGAGATTTACATGGAGAACCACACAATCATCTGAACCTGGCATTGTGCACCAACCCAGAGGGAGAGCTGTAACGAGAAGCTAATGAGCTGCGGGTCCCTTTGGCAATGTCCAATAAAAAGTTGGGAAAATATTTGGCGCCAGCAATTGAGGTTTCTGACAGGGATTCCTGGTGCTTAACAGGACAGTTAGTAAAACCTGGATCAATCACTAAGGCCAGAAGTTAGGAAAGCTGGATGAAACTCAAGAGTCTGTGTAGCCATGAGGAGTCTGTAGCCACCAGCTATGTCCAAGGAAGGGAACCTGCGAAGGACAGGACTCTGCTATGACCCTGATTCTCCAGAGGTAACACACTTCCCTTGTTGCTTTTGGAATTATAACTCAGAATGTTCCTACGGCACTCTCTCTTGGAGAGGGGTATACCATAGTAAGTTCTTTTTCTTTTTCTTTTTTTTTTCCTTTCAGGTCCGGGGATGAAACCCAGGGACATTCAATCTTCAAGATACACCTCCTGCCCTATTTTTTATTCTTTATTTTGAAACAGGGTCTCACTGAGTGGCAAAGGGCCTAAGTAGCTGAGGCCGTCCTTAAACTGTGATTCTCAGGTCTCAGCCTCCAGTCTCTGGGATTACAAGCATGCGCCACCATGCCTGGCTCCATAGTAAGTTCTGAGAATCTCAAAGTTCAAGAGACATTTTACCTGAAGGTGGCCAACAATAAGCTCTGTTATTCATAAGAGAACTGGGACACGAGAAAAATGAAGTTCTTAATTTCTCTCCTCAAACCTGTTCCCCTCACAGTCCTCAGTACACGGCAGCTGCATCCAGGCCACGGCTTTTGGAAGTACCCGCAACTATTCACTTTTCCTTATACCCCATATTCAATCCTCTTGATCTTCTAAACAGATGCGGATCCAATCAATCACTTCATCTGATTTGCTTCTACCACACCATTAGACCAAGCTGCCATCACCTTCCTGCCTAAGTGACTGGAAGAGCCTCTACGCTGGCTTCCCTCTTCCCTCCTGTTCTCCCTGTGGGCCCGTCTCCATATTTCAGACACAGCACTCCTTTGAAAATCCAAGCTGACTTTACAAACACCTTAAAAATAGTAAATGCAGGCAAGAATCGTCAACGAAAGCTAAAATAATTGGGTAACAGTTTACTGGGAAACTGAATGTTTACTATTTATACAGATTCAAAGCCATTTCGACCAGAGGGAAAGGGAGCTTTAAAGTTAAAAAAAAAAAATTAAACGGAAGCTATCTCAAGATGAAAGTTAGTATCAGCAATAATGGGGCAGACTGCCACATGCCTCCTAGTGGGATGCACTGAGAGGAAGCCGGCGTCACCTACTGAGTGTTCCTACAGAAATGTGTGCCTTTGAGCTACTCTCGAGGGCTCAGACAATCCAAATGGAGACTCACTCTACATACCACCGACCTATCTCAAAAAAAATACCAATGCTATGAAAGGCAAAGAAAAGCTAAAAATTTGTTTCAGAATAAAGCAGACTAAAGAAATAATACCATAACAATACATGTCACAAGTGATCTTGGATTGGATCCTAAAGCAGAAAAAAAGCCACATAGGCAATTATAGGACATTTGGAGAAATCTGATTATGAACTGCATAAAATACGCTAATATTTTAACTGATATAAATCTCCCCCATATAATAAATACATTGCAGCTATATAACAGAACACATTTGTTCTTAAGAGATGTACACTTTTGGGTTAAAGACTCATATATTTGTTTATTGTACCATTACTGCAACTTTTCTGTAGGTTTGGAATTTTAAAAAATAAAACACATTGTTTTATAATTAAAAATTATATTTACTCAAACCCTTCAATGTTTCATACTTAGGATAAAAGTCACAGCGCCACCTGTGGGGCCTCGCCCCGCTGCTCTGCCCCTTGCGCTGCCCAAGCACTCGCCTCTCAGCAGGCCAGCACGCAGCCGCCTCTGCGCTTCTGTGGGAGGGCCTTCCCCTGGATATTCCTCTAGCTCACATATCCCCTTCCTGTCAGAGATGCTTTTCCTCCCACGACAGTGCGCGTCTGCCATTATGCCTTAGCCTTGATCTATTCCATTCTTCTTCAGAGCACCTGACAGGTCACGCATCTGTCATCTACCTCTTCCCATGGAGTATGAACTCCTCGAGGGCAGGTAGTTGGTTTGGTTCCTTGCTGTGTCCCCAGCCTCAGGAAGAGCGCAGTAAGTACCTGCTAGTTCATGAATTCATACTCTGGGCTCGGTATTAGATACCTTTTCAGATATTTTCTGACCAACTCTGAAGAAAGTTGTTGCTCTATTACATTCTCCACTTCTGAACCTGTGCTTGAAGCAGGGAACACGGACTGCTAGAGGAGTGTATGTCCTATTCGCTGTCCTATGGCCAACAGTGAGGAGAGAAACCTGCATATCTCTGCATCATCTCAGCTGGTCCCCGACCCATCTTCTTCCTGAGAACTTACTCACAGCAGATCAATTTCAGACTCTAGGAATCCTGAGCTCCCTGATGTTAACATAGAAAGCCTGGGGCCTTAGAAACAAGCTGCCTAGGGTGGCGTGCAAGGTACTCTGCCGAGCTTACTGCTACTCCAGGGGTAGTAGCAAGAAGGTACAGTGGCAGGGAGACACACAGGACAACGGTTTTCCCAACGGAGCTCTCACAGGAGAGCGCGATCCCCAGGTTACTTACGTCTGTGGAGGTGGGGCTGGGCAGGGACACAGGCTGCACAGGTGCAGGGAAAGTGAATGTGGTCTCTGTCTTTTCACTTTCAGGGGAGTCGGGATGACTGGATGGGGGGGATGTTGGGGTAAGGGCTCCAAACCCCAGCACTGCATTGTATTTTGGAGGACGACCTATATACCAAGAGAAGGGAACAAAAGGGGAAAAAGGGGGAGGGAAAGAGAAGGGGAAAACGGTCTTACATACCTTTGGCCAGTGTTCCTCATTGGCTAGCATGGAAAAGGAAGTGAGGTAGCAGACAGAGGTTAATACAACAGTCCCAGAGGAAGGAAGAGAAGCAAAGACTCAAGTGTCATTAGAAACAACGGTGAGTCTCAAAAGGGAGAGGAGCCTGAGAGTGCCAGGAAGGGCTGGCCTATGCCTAAGCCGGGCAGGGTGCAGTGACCAGTCTCCAGACTATCAGAACCTGAGATTTCTAGGCCAGAACCAAGGTCAAAGCCCAACAGGAGCCAAGGCCAGGAACAGATCTGTGTTTCTCCATGCCTTTCTGCATATTGTTCTCTAAGGCTTCTCTGCAATGATCACTCCTACAGTATGATTCTTAGTTCCCACAAATGGACTTATTTACCATTTTTGCTTTTCTATTTCTCTCCTTTCTATATTTTGGTCATTTTTCTGCTGGTGAGGATAGAGGAAGGAAAAGTGAGAGAAAATTCAGGTGAACTACTCTCACCCCTTGCTGTTAGAACCACTGAGAGATACATTCTCGGCGTAGCTGGAACCTAAGAGTAGCAAGATGCTCTGGGCTTAATGAATTTAAGCATTTTTGACACCAAATACCCTCCAGAGTAGACTGAGAGTTTGCTCCCCAATTTCTGTCACACACATTTTAGTAAATTATATGTCTAAGAACAAGGGCTATTTCAAAGTCTCAGGAAAAGACCTAACTTGAGGCCGATCGCTCTGAATCAAACCTCATTGATAGATCCTCGGGGATCTATAAACGAGCCCTAGGTGTGCAGGAAGTCGAGGGCAGCCACTCTGGCCTTACCACACATCTAAGTCAGGGTCCTTGTCTTAGGCTTATAGCTTCTAAGCTGTGAGCGATCATGAGTATACGCCCTGCACACCAAAGGGAGAGAGGGAGAGGGAGAGGGAGAGGGAGAGGGAGAGGGAGAGAGAGAGAGAGAGAAGAGAGAAGAGAGAGAGAAAGAGAGTCAAGCCCAGAACTGCTTACAAGCTCTGGTGAGTAGTGCAGGTGAGATCATGACTTTGTCAACGGTTATAATTTATACTAGGATTATGCACAAGAGTCATGATTCTGCCAGACATTACACAAATGTTACCTGAGTTAAACTGGCAACATGTATGGTCCAAAGACAGATTTTATGGGTTTGTCTTTTCTAGGAAATTTAGTGCCTCAAGGAGGGGAAGCAGATCTGTGGAAGACAGATCCTAGGCATTGTGAATGCAGGCTTTTATCCTCTAACCTTGGAAAGAGATGCCAAGGTCTTTCTGGCTCATTTAACCTCTGTCCTTGAAGCAGACACTGCCTACCAGCAGGCTAATTAATTGGGGCCTCTGGCTGTGGGGGGGCTCCTTTCTGAGGGCTGTGTCAGAGGGTCACTAAAAAATAGCTGAACACAAAACAACAAAAACTAACTTATGGAACTGACTACCGTGGCCCAGAGATCAATCTTAAGCAGTAACCTGGGTTTTCTCACCTAAATATTTTTAGTTACTTAAAGGACAAGACTGATGAAACATTAGAATGCGTCACCAAAGGTGGGTATCTCTCTTCAGAGGGAGGGAAAGAAAATGGTAGAGTTGTATGTAGTCCTTTGTCTAAAGCAGACAAAGGGTCATGGTGACCTCCTCAGCTTTCAGTAGCTCTGAGAGCATGTGTGCATACACAAAAATCAGTACTCTAGCCCACTTCTCCAACCTTTGTAGCCTAGAACTGTAATTCAGGGACACATCGTCATATGGAGAAAGGGACCTCAGGCTATAGTACTGACGTCAGAGAACAATTTCAGTGAGCTGTTTAAGAGTGCAGACCTGAGCTATTCAGACCTATTTAGACTCTATGGTGAGGGGGGCGGCGGCTGCTGCTGCTGCTGCTGCCTTTTGCCCTAGGACTAAGGTGGGCTGCTCAACAGAAGGTCTCAAAGGTAGAAATAGAACTCTTCAGGAGTTTCTGCTTTGGGAAGCCTGTTTTGACAGTGGCCTCTTTTCAAAGATTCTAAGTTGTCTCCCTCCTAGAAGGCTCACAGAGACTTAGGAGTCACGGTCTAGCCTTGCTGGTGGCAGGAGGCCTGCGGCACTGTAAGCACACCTTGGCAACAGCAGCGCTCTGCTCTGCTTAACAACACTGAGTGCTTTCTTTCACATGGTGTTCTGTTCACCGTGCTATTCATCATGGACCCGGCCGGCTTGGGGCAGAAACGCCGCATTAAGCTGTATACCTAGTCGGAGTTGCAGGAACCCAGGAAAGTCAGCTTTTGATTCTATGCAACTCTAACAAGAAATCTCACTCTCTTCTCCTTGTTCTCAAAGAACAATTTTCAAGGAAGGAGGCATCAGGGAGGATGGGAGAAGGGAGGGAGAACAAACACAACACAGAAAGCAAAAGCAGTAGCAAGGCAGAGGTATAAAAATGCACTCACCTCTCTTCCGGGTCCCAGGATGCATTGTGCTGTTCAGGTATGTGACTGCACTCTTCTTCCGCTTTGGGGATTGAAGAAGGAAAGGTGATTGCTTACACCCTGTGGTTACTGCTAACACTGTTACAAGTCAAGACCACGCCCCGCATGCCTGCCACATGCCAGGTACCATCAGTGCTAACCATCCCCAAGGTCTCAGTACTAACTGGTTTTAGTTAGGAACTTGGCTCTCAGAATATGCCAAAGTTCTGCCTCTGTTTCAGATGATAGTTGTGGTGAAGTAGGGCGGAATTAAAAGTTTTAAGGTAGGTCTGTAAACTGTTGAAACTTAGGGGGAAAAGAGGTAAGCAATGAAGAATAAACATGAGATGATGCCATGAGCTACAGAAAACCCATCATTTCTCAGAGCTGGGCAAGTATAATCAGGCTGCTGCTCTGAAGCAGGTTTCTGCATATGGGTGCTGGACAAGTCATAAATAAAACTGGAACTGTGTGGGAAGGGCCAAGCGCCGGCCAAGAGTACCTCGGGCTCAAAGACTGCTCCACTGTATACTGGGTTTGCTGTTGTTCTTCTTTTTCGCTCTTGCCTCTTGCTTTGGATTTCTTGGAGGGAAAGGAAAAGCATGGATTAGAAGAAAGGTGTGGGGAACTTAACAACTGAACTTCTTTTTTGTTTTAGTACTGGGGATTGAACCCAGGGGCATCTACTTCTGGGCTATACCCCTAGCCCTGTTTTATTTTTTATTCAGAAATAGGGTCATGCTAAGTTGCTGAGAGCCTCACTAAATTGCTGGAGCTGATTTCGAACTTGCAATCTTCCTGTCTCAGCCTCCCAGGTACTGGGATTACAATCTTGTGCTACCACATCCAGCTGAACTTCATTATCTGTTGGTTTTCCCATAAAAAAAAAATGGAACAGAGACAAGTCTGCTCCATTGCAGCCTCGACAGGGGCAAGCATACTTCTTTTTTTTGTTTTGTTTCCCTATTTTTTATTCCTTATTTTGAAACAGGGTCTCACTAAGTTGCAGAGGGCCTCACTAAGTAGTAGCTGAGGCTGTCTGCGAACCGTGATCCTCCAGTCTCAGGCTCCCGAATGCTGGGATTAGAAGTGTGTGCCACCACGCCCGGCTACAAGCATACTTCTGAAAGCAGATATGTGGGACCGCCTATTGTCACCTCTCAGAAAGAAAGACCACACTGTCCCACGGTGTGGCTTCGCAGTGACCATACTTCTAAACAAGCCAGCCTGGTTGATTTTTAGCCTCTATGTATATAGGTCTGGATGAACTTTCTGCATAGACTGAGTAACCAGAGTTCACCATTCTTGAATGAAATAACTAGGACAGACAAAGCTTTGTAGCTCCTTAAGATTCTGATAACACAAAGTGATTGGAAAATACAGACAAGGATTTATCAGAGGAATACTTGCTACTTGGTGCTGTCAGATGGAAGAGAGTTCCCTTACACGGAACAGTCACCTTTTTAAAAATTTTGTGGTACTGGAGAATGAACCCCGGGGCATTCTATCTTTGAGCTACACCTCTAGCCCTATTTCTTATTTTTTACTTTTTAAACAGGGTCTCACTAAGTTGCAGAGAGCCTAAGTAGCTGAGGCTGTCTGCAAACCGTGATCCTCCTGTCTCAGCCTCCCAAGGACCAGGATTACAAGCATGAGCCACACGCCCGGCTTGAACAGCCACTTTAATGCAGGCAGCTGGGAAGGCTTCCCCAGGACTGTAGTGTGGGAAATACTGGGACAGAGAAGGCCTGAACGTCAGATGGAAGGAAGGCAATTTTCCTCTAGAGGAAATAAAGCCCATACTAGTTGACTCCTATTCTGTCTTCCAATTTTCTATTGTAGAAATTCAAATATCACTTTTGGGAATAAAGTCGTGGGTCAAAAGGAAGGCAACATCAAGAGCATCATCTCTTACCTTCTAGATGGTCGTGTGTTACCAGCCCTAGAGACACCATGAAGGCAAGTTTCTGTGTCAGAGAAACAAAAGAACATACTTCAGGCTGGGTTCGCACAAAGCCAACGGTTGGTTCCTACTCAGAAACCAGGGAAAGCCAGCTCAGTGGGCGGGCTGCTTGATGGAGGCTGGGTTCAGAGGAACCAAGAGCAGGCATGTTCCACTGTGGGCAGCTCTGGAGCCATTCTAGAGGCATTCTGGTCTAACAGGGCCAAAGGAGAGGAGGACTGGGGCCTACGTCTTCCACTTTCTCAAGGCCATAAATCAGCATCTTGGGTGACCGTTTTGTTTGCTTTTCAGAAAAATCTTCCTAAAGGGAAGAGGATTTCATACTCAAAGGCATGCAGAGGATTTAAAGAGCCTCCCATGCAACAAGCTCCAAAGTTCAAGTACTTCACCTGTCCCAACCAGGTGAGCGTTTCTCACATTTTTACCGCCACTGATTAGACAATGCTAACTCAAAACTAAGTGATTTTTAGGAATGACAGCAGATGGTTCTACTTAATATTATGATTTTTCCAATCAGACATAGACCTAACGTTACGGAGCAATTTCTCTCTGAAGACCATTCTTAGGAATCCATCAGAAACAGGTATGATTAGAACACTGCGTCCCAAAAATAAACTGTTGAGACACTTCAAATTGGAGAGAGCAAGATTAATTTTTATTCTTTTCTTAGGTTTGTGGTCTGAAAAGTATGCCTTCATTTTCTTTTTTTTCTTGGTACTGGGGGTTGAGCCCAGGGGAATTCTACCTCTTAGATACACCTCGCCCTTATTATTTTTTTACTTTGAAACAGTGTCTTGGTAAGTTGCTGAGGCTGGCTACAAACCTAAAATCTTATTTCAGCCTCCCAAGCACTGAGATGACAGGTGTGTGCCACCATGCCTGGACTGTCTTGATTTTGTGATGTATATTATCAATTTTTTTGTCTAACAGAAACATTATTAATTATTAGAAGACAGACTCCTGTAGAGTTATTAATGCCATAGTTTGGTCTTAGAAAAACATGTTGACATCTTTTTTTGGTGTGTGTGGTACTGGGGACTGAACCTGAGGGTATTCTACCTCTGAGCTCTACCCCCAGCCCTTTTTAATTTTGAAACAGGGTTTTATCAGGTTGCTTAGAGTCTCACTAAATTGTTGAGGTTAGTCTCAAACCTTTGATCTTCTTGTCTCAACCTCCCAAGTACTGGGATTATAGGTGTGTACCACCACACCTGGCTTGACATCTTATTCTCAGCATTAAATATTATGATATTGTGGCCTGAAGTGATAGAGTCAACCTACTGAAGACAGATTCCTTGAACAGGCTACCTGAGAATATAGCAAAGGACTAACAGGTTCTCATTTTACTTCTTATTTCAAAAGCTTAGCTGGATATCTATTCCTTGACAGCCAGAACTGAGAAGCAGTGCTGGACTCACTGCCCCTTCCCTCCCGCCCTTCCTTCTTTGGATTGAACAACCTCTGAGCTTTACCCCAGCCTTATTATTATTATTATTATTATTATTATTATTATTATTATTATTATTATTATCATTGAAACAAGGCCATGCTAAGTTGCTGAGGCTTGAATTTGCGATGCTGCTGTCTCAAGCCTCCCAAGTAGCGGGTTAAAGGCCTGAGCCACCACGCACAGTCTACCAACAGTTTGCTTCATTCTTCCTCTGATGAGCATAATGCTTATCTTTAGTTTTTTGGCTGATTATACAAGTTTCTCAGCAATTTGTGTAATTAGCACTTTTTTGTGGTATGGGGATGGAACCCAGGGTGGGGGGGTTTCCACCTCTGGGCTATACTCCCAGACCTGTTTTATATTTTACTTGGAAACAGGGCCTCACTAAGTTGCTGAGAGCCTCACTAAGTAGCTGAGGCTGGCTTCCAACTGTGGAATCCTCCTGTCTCAGCCTCCCAAGCACTGGGATTACAAGCGAGCGCCACCACACCCGGCTTAACTAGTACTTTTTTTGGTCCAAGTTTTGGTCCTTTCTTTAGAGATAATATTAAAAACTCATTTTCATAGCAGAACCAATTACATTTGGTACTTGTTTTAGAAAAACCTGAGTTATCTCAATAAATCACTGACTTTTTATAAGAAAAAAGACATGAAGCTTTGATGGCTTCTTGCCACTCTCTGACATGGTTTCATCACGAGGAATGCATAGACGACAGAGGAAAACGCTTTACTGATCTAATAAAATCCAACTACCAGATATCAATCAGCAGATTACCTGTCTAGATTTTTCTTTTATAAATGATTGTGAAAAAACATCAAACTAAAATGTTTTCTTATCTAAGGGCATACAGATTAACATCCTATATTTGTACCAGGGTCTTGTTCACTGTTTCTAAGTCGATCCCAAGTTGTAGTAGAGATGTTACTATTTTCATCCCTTTTACTGTCCAATGAACTACTTTCAAGCTACTAATTCATTTGAGATTTGGGGTTCTCATGCAATAAAATGATAATAACAAAAATGTACATTTAGCAACTATAATTGACAATGTAAACAGACATTAGCTGAATGAACTGGCTATCTTATAGATGTTGCTTGAGACAAAGAGAACAAAATAATCATTTGGAATGTAATAAAATATCTGGGAAAATTAACATTACTGTTATATTTCATATTTAAATGATGTGTATGAACAGCATTTAAATTTTTTTCCATTGAAACACCAAAATACTTATGAGCTTATGTGCTAGTACAGAGACCCTTAGAACCACACTCAGACCTGCCCTAGGTCAACCTGACGTGGCAATAGCACTGAATAAAAGCAAGCACAGAAAAAGAGACCGAGTGATGCAGAAAGCAGCGGTCCCTGCTCTTGCGTGTGAGCAAATCACATGACAAATGAGGCCAGGTCTTGGGGAAGTCCAGCCTACCTGAGGGTTTTCTTCCCGTTTTGGTTTGGGTGCAGCAGGAGGGGTGATGGTACGGCTCTCTGTTTGTTTCTCATCTGTTTCTGTGTGGGACTTAACTGTCTAGGAGAGAAAAAATATATGAAAAGTCAGAATTCATTTTTTAAATTACAAGAATGAAAATGAACAGTAGTTTACCTGTGGCCAACAATAAAGAAAAGAACATGTTCAAAGTCAGAACATATTAGAAGAAGAGTTCATATCATAGTTTTCATTAAAGGGAGTAAAATGTGGAGCCCCAGCTGTAGATTGTATAAATATGAAATCAGTAAGTACAATAGTTTAAATACACAAAAGAAAAATCTGTGGTATAAAAATGAAGGATAAAATACTCTCTAATTTCAGTGTACTATAGGATATGGAGGTACTTTCCTAGAAGCAAACCCACACTCTGTATGCATGGGAAGAGCTCTAAGAATGCTTAAAATCTAAAGAATTTGAAAACCAGCTGAGTGTGGTGGCACACTCTTGTAATCCCAGCATTTGGGAAGCTGAGACAGGATGATCGCGGTTCGAGGACAGCCTTAGCTACTTAGTGAAGCCCTTTGCAACTCAGTGAGACCCTGTTTCAAAATAAAGAGTAAAAAATAGGGATGGAGGTGTCTCTCAGAGGTAAAATGCCCCCTGGGTTCCATTCCCAGTACTGCAAAAAAAGAAAAGAAAAAAAAAGAAAACGTTTTATGTATGCACTCTGCTTCAGAATAATTCTAATCATAGTCTAGAGAAACCGAAGAACTACCTTTACTTGGCATACTTAAAACTTGCCTAAATTATCCATTAGGGGAGAGAGGCAATTTCCAGGGCACATACTTGTAATCCCAGTACTTGGGAGAGCGAAACAGGAGGATTGCAGATTCAAGGACAACCTCAGCTAGTGAGAATTTTATCAACTAAGTGTGACCCTGTTTCAAAAACAAAAACATAAAGTAGACCAGGAGGTGTAGCTCAGAAGCTCAGAAGTAGAATACTACTGGGCTCAATATCTAGCATCACCAAATTTAATTTTTTTTTTTTAATTGATAGGCTGAAGCCAAGTGTAAGACTTTGGTGCTACAAACAACATCACAGTCCTTGTAAATCATAATGGCTGTGAAATGTTTTGGTAGATCTGGAAAACAAAATCACAAAGATAATTCACCTTCTTTCTTGGCCACTTTCATATTTTCCCTCTGCTTCCCATATTACATTAGGAAATCATAAGCAATCAATATTGTGGCAAGCACTCCTCTAGGGCACACATGCTGCCATAAATACCTATCTCCAGAGTCCTGTCATGTATCTCCCTTTATACTAGAGGTAACTGAGAGTGGGGTCTCAGTTACACGCCCCTTGTGTTTGCACCCCTCTGTGCTTAGCACGGCACCTCACATATTTCAGGTATAAGATAAAGAGTTGACTATCTTCTGAGCGAGGGGTACAACCTACCAGGAAAATCATTCAAGATTTTTCTCATATACACACAATTTTTTTTTTTTTTTTTGGTGGTACTGGGGGATGGAACCCAGGGGCCTTCTACCTCCGGGCTACACTCCCAGACCTATTTTATATTTTATTTGGAAACAGGGTCTCTTAAGCCAGCTGAGGCTGGCTTTGAACCTGCGCCATCCTCCTGTCTCCGCCTCCCAAGCGCGGGGATTACAAGCATGCGCCACCACGCCCAGCTGACACAATTTTTAAATCAACTACAAATCCACATTTCCTTCATAAAACAAACTCCAATGGGAAAGTAGTTTATAATGACTTTTTTTTTAAGGTTCTAGATACTCAGAAAGTTTATTTTTATGGTTCTTTGTGGAAGAACAAAAGTATGAAGGAGGAAAGAGATTAGTTATAAAAGTTTGCTGGTTCCATCCCAAAATGTGTGAAATAGCTCATTAAGATCTCTTTACAAGCTGGGCGTGGTGGCGCATGCTTGTAATCCCAGCATTGAGGAGGCTGAGTCAGGAGGATAGAGGTTCGCGGACAGCCTTAGCTACTTACTGAGGCCCTCCAAACTCAGTAAAATAAATAAAAAAAAAATAGGGCTGGGGGTGTTGCTCGGAGGTAGAATACCCCTGGGTTCCATCCCCGGTATGGGAAAAAATAAAAAAATAAAAAAGGCTAACAGCACTGGCAAGGATATGGAAAAAATTAGAATGCTCGTACATTTGTGTCAGGAATAAAGACTTCTCCACTGTGGGAATCATACAAAGTATGCCTTAAAGGAACAGTTTGGCAGTTCCTCAAACCGTTGGGCAGAATCATCCAACGACACAGCGAATGCACTTCACATATGAACCCCAAAGAACCAACAAGTCCTAATACGACACTTGTGCAACAAAGTTGACAGCAGCAGGTTTGCAGTAGTCAACAGGCGGAAACTCCTACCCATCCACAGGTGGATGGGTAAGCCAGCTTTGATTTTATATATAAATATATATGACTCAGTCACTGAAAATAAAGCACTGATATATGTTGCAATGTGTGAGTGGATCTTGAAAACATGCTAAATAAAAGAATCCAGATACAAAATGCCACTTATTTATTATTCTATTAATATGAAATATCCAGAATAGGTAAATCTATAGACACAGACAGCAAGTGACAGAGTGAATATAAAGTAACTGCTTAACAGATACTTTTTTTTGGGGGGGGGTACCAGGGACTGAAGAGAAGGGTGTTGTACCTTTGAGCTGGACTCCCAGCCTTATTTTACTTTTTTGCGGTACTGGGGCATTGAACCCAGGGGCATTCTATCTCTGCGCTACACTGCCAGCCCTATTTTTTATTCTTTATCTTGAAGCAGGGTCTTACGAAGTTGCAGAGGGCCTAAGTAGCTGAGGCTGTTCTCAAACCTGTGATCCTCCTGTCTCAGCTTCCCAAGTACTGGAATTACAAGCATGCACCACCATGCTCAATTGATACTGGGTTTTATTTTGGGGCAACACAAGTATTTTGGAACCAGATAAAAGGTGGTAGTTAGCTGTACAACATTGTGAATGTAACTAAAGGCCACAACTCTGTTCATTTTAAGATGGTTAATTACATATGATGTGACTTTCACTTTAATTTTAAAATATTAAAAAAGATTGACTAATCTAAAAGTTTGGTCTTTATCAGAGATGATAAACCATTATTCCGAATTGAAGCTGCCCTGCAGATGTTATTTTTTGCCTACACAGTGTGTAAACGGTTACCAGTATTTTAAAAACCAACTAGGCAGCTTTTCAAAACATCTGGATTTGGGGCTTTTCTTAAAAGTTTCTATATAATAAAAATTGGTTATTGCCAAGAAGCAGCTGCTTCCTTGAGAAGAAGCATTACTACTTTGCAATTTATCAGTCTCTTCCAGTTTCTATTGTCAATTACTATCATGCTTGTCTGATATTTTAAAAGAGAAATTAAGAATAAAAGTGGTTTATCTCTTGTACTTGTTCCAATTAAACATGAAAAGTAGAGAGTCCATGTGTTGACTTCCAGACTGCCTTACTCATTTGAATTTCCTGCTTCACAGCCATGGCTATTTGAACTGGCAACTTCTGTTCTTTTCTGATCTGATAAAAGATATATGCCCCCAAACTCTGACAAGTCTAGAACCTGGAATTTCAAGCTTACCATGAGACTTGGCTGCATGGAAAAAAAAAGTAAGCTGGGTATAGTGGCACACGTCTGTGATCCCAGTACTTGGAGGGGGAGACAGGAGGATCACAGGTTCAAGGCTAGCCTCAGCTACTTAGTGAGGTCCTCCACAACGTAGTGATAGCTTGTTTCCAAATAAAAAAAATGAAATATAGAACACCAGGCGTGGTGGCGCACGCTTGTAATCCCCGCGCTTGGGAGGCAGAGACAGGAGGATCGCGCAGGTTTGAAGCCAGCTGTGCACGCTGGCTTAGGAGACCCTGTTTCCAAATAAAAATATAAAAATGGTCTGGGAATGTAGCCCGGAGGTTGAAGGGCTTCCAGGAACCCCAGTATCACCAAAAAAGAAAAAAAAAAAAAAAGAAAAAAGAAAAAAGAAAAAGAAAGAAATATAGCGCGGAGGTAGAATTGTCTCCAGTACCAATAAAAAAACAAAATAAACAAATAAATGGGGAGGGGAACCATCAGCCTCAGTTTACCAAGAGCAAAGAATGAAACTGGAGGATAGTCACTGGATACTCTTCTCATCCTATGAATACTTAACTCTTAATTTAAGAGGATATTGTGAAGGTTCCTATGGAAAATATACATGGAAGTAGGGACCTGGGGGCACTCTGTCCGTTTCCCCCACAGAACCTTTTATTAGTATTATTGAGTTTTCTTTTTAGTAGTTTGGCCTTGGGAACATACATAGAGGTCCTTGTTTCAGGGCACAGATGGTTGGGGAGAGGAACACCGCTGCTGGGAACTCACTCTGTGTCAGGTATGGCTTAATGGACTTTAAACCCTCTGTCTCATTTCACCATCTCCGTTTAGCCCCATTTCACAGTGTGATGGGGAAGTACAGGGAGGTGCGGGGCTCTAAAAGTTCATCTAAAAGTTCATTTTTTTGTCTAAAATGCAGGCAGGCACACCTCATTATTGTGCTTTGCCCCATTGAACTGCACAGATAATTGCATTTTTCCCGCAAATTGAAGTTTTTGGCAGCCCTGTGCCAGGCAAGTCTGTCAGTGGCATTTCTCCATTAGCAAGGGCTCATGTCATCTCTCTGTTTCATGTTTTGGCAATAACCACGTTCCAAACCTTTTCTTTATTATATTTGTTATGGTGCTCTGTAGGTTGTTGACATCATTGTTTGGGGTGCCATGCATGGCAGCCATAAAAGATGATGAACTTGCTGGGTACAGTGGCACATGCCTATAGTTCCAGGAGGCTGAGGTAGGAGGAAGGCTTACACACAAGAGTTTGCGACCAGCCAGGGCAACACAGCAAGACCCCAGCTCAAAAAGATCAAAACAGCTAGTCACAGTGGCACACACCTCTAATCCCAGTACTTAGGAGGCTAAGTCAGGAGAATCCTAGGTTGGAGGCTAGCACACAGCAATTTAGCAAGATTCAGCTTCAAAATAAAAAGTAAGAGATGAGGGTATAGCTCAGTGGTAGGAAACCCTGGGTTCAACCCTCAGTACCACACATATACACACACCGAAAGAAAAGAGGTGAACTTTTATTTTTGTTTTGTTGTTATTTTAATGCAAATGTTTTAAATAATATGCTCTTTAAAAATAGCTATATTCAAGTGGAAAAGGATGATTAAGGAATCAAACAGTTCAAACAATGCTATATGTATATATGTATATATGCTATATGTGTATATGTATATATGCTATACACATATATGCTACATGTACATATGTATATATGTATATATGCTATGTGTATATTATATATGCTACATGTATATATGTTGTGTATATGTATATATATGTATATATGCTATATGTGTATATGTATATATATGCTATATTATATATGTATATATGCTATATGTATATATGTACAACCCACTAACATGTACAGGAAGGGAGGAGAGAAGGAATGAGGTCGGATAAGGAAGGAAATACCAAACATACATGCTGTGTGCATGTATCCTTTTAAAAATCACTTTGAATTTCACTATGATGTATAATTACAGGCACTAAAAAAGTAAAAAAAAGTTATATTCTAGCCAGGTATGGTGGCACACGCTTGTAATCCCAGTACTTGGGAGGCTGAGACAGGAGAATCACAGGTTCACAGCCATCCTCAGCTACTTAGTAAGGCCCTTGCAACTCAGTGAGACCCTGTTTCAAAATAAAGAATAAAGCCAGGCATGGTGGTGTATGGTTGTAATCTCAGTATTTGGCAGGTTGAGACAGGAGGATCGCACAGGTTTGAAGCCAGCCTCAGCTACTTAGTGAGGCGCTCAGCAACATAGTGAGACCTTGGTTCCAAACAAAATATAAAACAGGTCTGGGAATACAGCCTGGAGATAGAATGCCCCTGGGTTCCATCCCCAGTACCACCCCCCCCCCCAAAAAAAAAAGAGAAAATAAAAAATAGGACTGGGGGTGTTGCCCAGCAGTAGAATGCCCCTGGGTTCCATCCCCTACCACACACAAAAGTTATATTCTGGGGATGGAACCCAGGGGCATTCTACCTCCAAGTGACACGCCTAGCCTTATTTTTTACTCTTTATTTCAAAACAGGGTCTCACTGAGTTGCAATGGGCCTCATTAAGTAGCTGAGGCTGTCCTCAAACCACGATCCTCTGATCTCAGCCTCCCAAATGCTGGGATTACAAGCGTGCGTCACCATGCTGGGTTTAGCATAAGAAATTTAAAGCAGACAATGTACCTATGCTCATGGACTTAAAAGAAATAATGTTTCATAATGAATCAATAGATGAAGAAAATCTGAGCCTGTGATCCTCCTGTCTCAGCCTCCTAAAGAACTGGGATTACAGGTGTGTGCCACTGTACCCAGTTTGTACTGTGTTATTCTTAGTTCATCTATGAGATCTCTTAATAGATATAATGTGATATTGGAAACAAAACAACAGAAAAAAGGATAGTAGAAATATATTAAGTAAGATAATTCTGAAAAGGAATCGAGTCTAGAGAGCTCTCGCTGATCATGCTTAGTAATCTGTAAGACTATTATGCTAAGCAGCCTGCCAAACTAAAATAGCAATGACTAGATTCCTCTATTAGATAAAAAAGAACAGAGACCACAGAATTTACTGCTACAAAATAAAAAATTTTAATTGTTAAGAACTCATGGATATCTTTTTGTGATATTATAATTAAAAGCCATATCAACATGTAAAGTCGATATGAAAAGATGTTTCAAATCTAAGTAGAAAAAGAACAAGTTAAAATAATATATAGTTTTTGTTTTTTGCTTTAAATATGTGTTAAAATGTGCATAGAAAATATCTGAAAGAATATACTCTAAGCTTAATAGTAATTAATTCTTTGTAAAATTAAGACAAAATTACAGGAGAGTATATGCTCTATAGATTATGGAAGAGAGTACTTTCTACAACTTATTTTTGTAATGTTTGCATTTTTTAAATGAATATGTAAAAAATGTAAAAATATAATGGAACTTAGAAAAATCTTTATTTATTTATTTATTATTATTATTATTTTTTGCAGGTCTGGGGATGGAACCAAGGGGTATTCGACCTCCGAGCTACACCCCCTGCCCTATTTTTTATTCTTTTTCATTTGAAACAGGGTCTCACTAAGTTGTGGAGGGCTTCAATAAGTAGCTGAGGCTGCCCGCAAACTGCGATCCTCCAGTCTCAGCCTCCCAAATGCTGGGATTACAAGCATGTGCTACCACGCCCAGCTTATCTTTCTCTCTCTCTTTCTCTCTTTCTTTCTTTCTTTCTTTCTTTCTTTCTTTCTTTCTTTCTTTCTTTCTTTCTTTCTTTTTCTTTCTTTCTTTGTGTTTCCTTCCTTCCTTCTTTCCTTCCTTCCTTTTTTTGTGGTACTGGTGTTCCTGGAAGCCCTTCTACCTCCGGGCTACACTCCCAGACATCTATTTCAAGGTCGGGGATTACTAACGTGCGCCACCACGCCCGGCTAGTGAGGCCCTTTTTCAAAATGAAAATAAAATGGTGCTGAGGGTGTATCTCAGAGGTAGAATGCTCCTGAGTTCAATCCTCAGTATCCCTCCACCCCCCCACAAAAAAAAGGTAAAGGAGAAGAAAATTTAGTGATCTAAAATGACATAAAAACACCTTCTATGGAACACTGATGCTTCTCAGAGGGTCTTTCTCTTTTTTAAGTGGTACTGGAGATTGAACATGGGGGCATTGTACCACTGAGCTGCACCTGGCCCTTTAACTTTTATTCAGAAACAGTCTTGCTAAATTGCTGGGTGTTGGCCTCCTCCTGTCTCAGCCTCCCAAATACTGGTATTAGACGCATGCGCCACTGCACTCAGCTTTCAGAGGGTCTTTGAGAGACTGCACAGAACATGAGGAACACATGACTGAATAGTTTGTTTGTTTATTTGTTTATTTATTTATTTATTTATGGTTCTGGGGATGGAACCCAGGGGCATTCAACCTCTGAGCCACACCCCCTGCCCTATTTTTTTCTCTTTATTTTGAAACCGGGTCTCACTGAGTTGCAGAGGGCCTCACTAAGTAGCTGAGGCTGTCCGCGAACCACAATCTTCCGGTCTCAGCCTCCTGAATGCTGGGATTACAAGCGTGTGCCACCACGCCCGGCTGACTGAATATTTTGTATGAAGCTCTGCTGCCAATGAGTGAACACTTGTGATCTATAATATGTACCAACAATTTGTTTCTGAATGTTCCTCAGCACTTCTGGGGGCCAAGCAGGGCTCCCAGGAATGATGACATGATCTCATGTTCTATGAGCGTAAGATTTTAGTCTAAAGTCTGTTAAAGTTATGAGCTGCTTAGGTACAAGGCCTGGCACTCTCTGTCCAGCAAGGCCAAGGCAGTAAGAGGCCTTCCATTCCCACCCACGTGGCCAGCCTCTCTGAGTCACAGTCCGCCTCACAGAAGCTGAAGACTCAGGACACCAGAGACTATTTAAAGAAGAATGGGAAGTCAAACCTGAGCAATGACAAAGAGGTCCGGTGTGGAGGGCCTTGCTAAGTTGCTGAGGCTGGTGGCGAAACTGTGATCCTTCTGTCTCGACCTCTCAAGTTGGGATGACAGGTTTGCACCACCACACTCAGCTCTAAAACAACTTTCTTGAAAGGGAATGTTTTTCTCTGCAAAATTCTTCTTTTTCATCCCTCATCACTGGTCTTCTTTTCAAAAAGGATAGAGTGCTGGGCATGGTGGCGCACGCTTGTAATCCCAGCGCTTGGGAGGCAGAGACAGGAGGATCGTGCAGGATCGAAGCCAGCCTCATCTCCTTAGTGAGGCTCTCAGCAACTTAGCGAGACCCTGTTTTCAAATAAAATATAAAATAGGTCTGGGAATGTAGAAGGCCCCTGGGTTCCATCCCCAGTACCACTACTACCCCGCCCCCCCAAAAAAAGGAAAGAAAAGAGAAAAAAAAAGATACAGTGAATGGCTATAAATCCTTTTTAAATTATTAGAGGGTTTCCCAGGACTTTTAATTTTTTGGGGGGAGGTTACTTATGTTACTCTAATCTTGTTAATTTAAGAGAAACTTTTTTTTTTTTCTCTGTATGGTACTGGAATTGAACCCAGAGGCATTCTACCTCCAAGCTATACCCCTAGCCTGATTTTATTTCTTACTTAGAAACAAGGTCTTGCTAAGCCCTTGATGAGAACCTTGCTAAGTTGCAGAGACTGGCTTCAAACCTGAGGTCCTCTTGTCTCAGATTCTCGAGTACAGAGATTAGAAGTATGTGTCATCACATTTCTGGTTAGAATTTTTTTTTTGCAGTACTAGGATGGAACCCAGGGGCATTCTACCTCTGAGCTACACTCCCAGCTCAATCAATCTATCTTTCTTTCTTTCTTTGCGGTACTGGGGATGGAACTTAGGGGCATTGTATCTCCAAGCCACACACCCCCCCCCAGCCCTATTTTTTAGTCTTTTTATTTTTGAAACAGGGTCTCACTGAGTTGCAAAGGGCCTCGCTAAGTAGCTGAGGCTGTCTGCAACTGTGATTCTCCTTTCTAAGCCTCCTGAATGCTGGGATTACAAGCATGCACCACCACACCTGGCTTAATTCTTTTAATTTTTATTTATTTATTCATTTATTTAATTTTTTTTTGCGGGTCTGGGGATGGAACCCAGAGGCATTTGACCTCTGAGCTACACCCCTTGCCCTATTTTTTGTTCTTTATTTTGAAACAAGGTCTCACTAAATTGCGGAGGGCTTCACTAAGTAGCTGAGGCTGCCCACGAACCACGATCCTCCGGTCTCAGCCTCCTGAATGCTGGGATGAAAAACTCTTAAATATAAAGGTAGAAAACATAAATATGTTTCAATATTTGAAGTAAAGTATCTGCAGCTTTTAGAGTTAGAAGAATAATTTTAGAACATTTTAAATTTTTTTGTGTCTACATATTATCTGTAGTAATCAAAGAAAAAAAATTTTTTGCAGTATTGGGGATGGAACCCAGGGACATTCTACATCTGAGCTACACCCCATCCCTATTTTTTATTCTTTATTTTGAAACAGGGTCTCACTGAGTTGCAAAGGGCCTCACTAAGTAGCTGAGGCTGTCTGTGAACCTTAATCCTCCGGTCTCAACCTCCTGAATGCTGGGATTTCAAGAGTGTGCCACCACGCCCAGCTAAAGAAAATCTTTGAAAATAAACCCCCTTCCCAGTTTTGTTTATTCTTCCTGATTTTCAGTTATATCCTCATCTGGATTCATAATGGGCTGAAACTAATATGGCGTTTTCTGTTTACATCTGTGCTTTCTCACTGAGGCAGTGGAGCCATCAGAACCAGCAGGGGGAGCTCGCTCATGCAAGAATCTGAAGGGAGACAGTGGGAAAAGCAATTCAACTTTCTTCAGTGAGGATGGTCTCTTTTGCATGTGGATGAACTATACAGTAAGCAACAGGTTACTGTCAGTGATGCTGCGCTGAAGAGTCCTTGAGCAGGTGTATTTACAGACAGCCCATCAGCCTCTGCCTCAAGGGCAAGGCTTCTGCCCACAGCTGGTGTATATTCTGCCCATACCTGTTTTTCAAGGCTTGGCTTGCTAAGCTGTACAGTTTGAGGTCCAGCGAGTCGGGTCCCTGGAGTAGCTATCACAATGCTGGTGAGCTGGGCCATGGGGAACGTTTTGGCTATGGTTGCGGTCTGCCCATTGACGACACGGACAGGGTGGATGGAATTCTGGGATGTGGGAAGGGTCGTGGGGGTAAACTTGGTCAGCATGACAGGCCTCTGGATAAGTTGAGGAGCTGCAAGCATGGGAGGAGGCGCTGGGGCGATAGGAATGTTATTCTGGGCCACAGGCTTGGGTCGAACCTACGGGAGAAACAGAATAATTACTGTAATACTTCAAGTTACTTCTCAAGTTCTATATGTCAAACAAACATGCCAAACCTTCCATATTATGTATGTAAAATGATATTTAATACAAATAGTTATTGATATTCATTTTAGTAGTATTAATTCTATAGATAGCAGGACATAAAATCTTACAAAAGACTAATCAGCTTTTATAAGGATTCAAATACTACCCCAGAATGCAGGTCTTCTGATTCTAAGCCCTCAGCTCCCTCCCTTTCATGTAACGTGCCCCCTTCTTCAGGCTGAGGTCCAAGGCCTGATCCAGAGCCTGGTCCCACTCAGAACGTGGGCCCAGTTTAGAAATAACGTTGCTGGTGGCCATAATTCACATTCCAAATTTCTTCCTATCTACAGATCTGTAACACCCCAGGGTGTTCTGGTCCTCTTAACTTCTGTTCCTGGCTACTCTTCATCTGTTTCCTTTGTGGGCTTCCTTTTCTGCCCAATCCTAAATGTTGAGTGTTTCTTAGGATTTTGTCCTGGAACCTCTCTTTTTCCTGGAAGCTCTCACCCATCCCAAGGCTTTAGGTACCATCTGTGTACTGAACATTCACAGTCTTCTCGTCTCAGAACCAGAGACATTTCCTGAACTTTAGAATCATATTCAACTACTTGTCAAGACACCTTTACTTGGACACCTCTCAGGAAGAAGTTCAAAATCAACATGCCTCAAAATCATCAGTTTCTTTCACTTTCTCTTCCTGCTTTAAATCATTTCAGTAAATAACTTTTTTTTTCTACTAGGGATTGAATCAAGGACATTCACCACTGAGCTACACCCCTAGTCCTATTTTTATTTTAAATTTTGAAACAGGGTCTAAGTTGCTAAGGCTGGCCATATACCTACAATCTTCCTGCCTCAGCCCTCCAAGTACTGGGATTATAAGTGTGCACCACCACACCTTACGTTTACTACCACATTTAGTAAATGTCCTTTTCTTGATAAATATACTTCAGAATCATTCTTGACACTTCCTATCCTACCTCTACTTCCTAAATATCTTTCAAATCTGCCTACTTACATTCTGTCCTCACTGCCACAACGCTAGATTATATCTGATTTACTAAAACAGTGATAAAACTGTACTTAAAAATGAGTCAGCCTTGCCTCAGTTCAAATTCTGGTTCTAACTCTTATAAACTATGCAACTTCAGGCAAGGTATCTGATCTTTCTAAAGCAGTATTTTAAAACTGTGATCTTTTGAGTAGAATCAGAGTTTGATCCACAGTTAACTCTCTAGCACTGTTCTTCCAGAAACCTGGTAAGGATAAAAATGTAATGGTGTTACCAGGCATACATGATAAAAACTTGTTGCCAAATCAATAAGAGGCAATTAAACTGAATCTGGGTGGTACAGACCACCATGCTTTGGGCTTCCCTAACCAGGGACTTGGCATGCCTAATGTGGGCATCTTGAATGTCCTGCCTATGGAATTGTTGCCAGATATACTGGCTCCTGTTGGGCACGAGACTCCTCCCATTCTAAAGATCTCATTTCGTTGAACTCGAGCAATCCCTGGACAGTCACAGGGACTGCTGTAGAGATTCCCATTGAAGAAAAATGTCTAATGCTGTCTTTCTGGCAAGCTATTCTTTCTGTCCAATATCATTTCCAAGTGTTCTGTTGCCAAGTGTGCCCCATAATAGTCTGTGAGTCTGAAAGATTGGCTTAACTTAAAATGATTCAGTGGTAGTACCACTTAACTAACAATAGGAAATACACTTTGCATTGTTACCAGTACACACATATAGACATATATCTCTATAAAATAAAAACTTCATTAAGCAGAGTACATAGCATGGGCTATCCACCCACTCAATTGATTTCAGAGACCACTAATGGGTTATAACCCACTATTTGAAAAACATGGACCAAGCCTTAGATTTCTTGCCTACAAAAGGGTAACATCTATTTTCACAGGGCTGCCGTGAAGATGAAAACACATAACCGGTATACAGCAAGATTCACTAAATATTAGCTATTATCATTATTAACAATGTCCTAATTGTTCTTCTTGCCCATAGTTGTGACCATCTCTAATTTATTCTCTTCAAGAGGGAATTTTCTAAGACATAAGTCTGATCATGTCAAGTACTTGCTTGGAAATGCTTTTTGGATCCCTGCTGCTCCTAGGATAAGTCCCCAGTTCCTGCACACCTGCAAGGCTCCACAGGCTCTGGCCCCAGGGCACTTATTAGCCAGCCTCATCTCTAATAAGTCTGGTCCAGGTCAGCCACGTGGGCTCTGCCACAGCAAATTTCCCTGGATTCCATCTTTCCACTCCAGACATACACAGATACTTTGGGATATTTTCATTCTTCTCCCTAAACTTTGTCAGGCCAACTTTACTGGGATTTTAGGCCTCAAACCAAATGAAAAATCTTTGAGGAAACTTTCTCTAATATTCTTTTTCTTTTGTCTGGTACTGAGGATTGAACCCAGAAATGATCTACCACTGAGCTTCACTCCTGGCCTCCCCTTCTTATTTTGAAACAGGGTCGCACTAAGTTACACCATACACTGGCCCCAAATGTGTGATCCTCGTCTTAGTCTCCTAAGTACTGGTAGTACAGGTATGCACCACTGTGCCTAGCTTTATAATACTCTCCATCCATCCTTCCCTTCCCTTCCCTTCCCTTCCCTTCCCTTCCCTTCCCTTCCCTTCCCTTCCCTTCCCTTCCCTTCCCTTCCCTTCCCTTTCCCTCCCTCCCTCCCTCCCTCCCTCCCTCCCTCCCTCCCTCCCTCCCTCCCTCCCTCCCTCCTTTCTTTCTTTCTTTCTTTCTTTCTTTCTTTCTTTCTTTCTTTCTTTCTTTCTTTCTTTCTTTCTTTCTTTTGGTGGTACTGGGGTTCCTGGAAACCCTTCTACCTCCAGGTTACATTCCCAGACCTATTTTTACATTTTTATTTGGAAACAGGGTCTCCTAAGACAGCACGCGCGCAGCTGGCTTCGAACCTGCGCGATCCTCCTGTCTCTGCCTCCCAAGTGCTGGGATTACAAGCGTGCGCCACCACGGCCGGCGGAAACAGGGTCTCTTAAACCAGCGCATCTGGCTTTGAACCTGCGCGATCCTTCTGTCTCCGCCTCCCAAGCGCAGGGATTACAAGCGTGCGCCATCATGGCAATTTTTTCTTTCTTTTTGTGATACTGGGGATGGAACCCAGGAGCCCTCTACCTCCAGGCTACACTCCCAGACCTAGTTTATATTTTATTTGGAAACAGGGTCTCGCCAAGCTGCTGAGAGCCTAAGTAGCTGAGGCTGGCTTCGAACCTGCGCAATCCTCCTGTCTCAGCTTCCCAAGTGCTGGGATTACAAGCGTGAGCCAACATGCCCGAATCCTCTAATGTCTCTTAAGAATTGGCTGGCATGTGGTAATCCCAGTACTTGGGAGGCTGAGTCAGGAGGATTCCAGGTTCGAGGACAGTCTCAGCAACTTACTATGACTGTTTAAAAATTAAAAAATAGGGCTGGGGTCTAATTAGGGGTAGAATTCCCCTGGGCTTGATCTTTAGTACCTTCCCCCCAAATAAAAAGGCTGGTGTTCCTTCTGTCTGCTCTATACTTCCCATGTGGGCTTTGTAATTACCTATGTCTCTAAAATTCCCTGAGAGCAGATGCCTTCTGTCTTAAAAACTGGCATGTCCATAGTGCTTAGTACAATGTTTGCTACCCAAGACATTTATTAAAGGTTTACCTAATGAATTACTGAAATCATCTTACCTCATGTTAGCATCTTCTCCCCAGAGGTTATTCATAGGTCACTTATGCCTCTGAACATAAAATTACTTTCTCTTTTCTGTAGTACTGGGGATTGATCCCACAGCCTTGCACACGCTACTCAAGTGCTCTACCACTGCGCTACATTCCCAGTCCTTATTTTGAGACAGGGTCTCTCACTAAATTGCCTAGGCGGTCTCAAACTTGGGATCCTTCTGCCTGAGATTCTCGAGTAGCTGGGATTACAGGGGGTACCACTGTGCCAAGCTACAAAACTCCTTAGTCTGCTCCCTTTGTCTAAGCTTAGGGCCTCAGTCTCAGCCTTTTTACCATGTGAATCAATACCCCTGAAGGGCCTGACTAGGGTAATCCTGATATTCTGCTTTAGGAATGGTGAGGAAGAGTCTAATTGCTGGAAGAGCACTTTCAGGCCTGGGTAGGAAGTCCCCTGTGCACGCCTCTATCCTAAACCTTCACGTATGATGCTCAATGCCATCCCTTTCAAAGTAGAACTAGATGGTTTCTTCTAATTAGTTTGGCTATAGTTTCCTTTCTATTCTTTTCTGGCAAATAGGAAAGAAAAAAAAAAAAAAGGTGGTAACTGCATTTTTTCCTCACCACCAAGCAGGTTTTAGACAAATTCTCTCAGTAAATCAACACTGTAAGGTTTATAATGGTGCTATCTTTTTTTTTTTTTTTCTATTAATGGTGCTAGGGATGGAATCCAGAGCCTCATATATGCTAGGCAAGTGCTCTACCACTGAGCTACACCCCCCAATCTAACAATGCTATCTTAATTGGTTTAGATTTAAGAAATGTTCCTCTTCTTTCACTTCTCCCTATTTTGGTCACTGCCGATAAACTTCCAAATGGTAAATAAACTGGCAGGCAGACTTTCTAGCCAAGTGGGGTCTGAATGCAGCTGAACTCATAAGCCTGCTACCAGGTTGCTTGGAAAAGGCTGTAAGATTCTGTCCCATCTGGCTTCTCACTGGCTTACTCACCTGTGGAAGGAAGTTTGGACGTGGAGTGAGTCTGGGAGGGGGGATAAACTGTGGTACTTTGATGGGCTGAGGAGGTGTTGCCTGAACCTGCTAAGAAATGGGGAAGATAAATGAACCAGAGAGCACAATCAGAGTTCAATATCAAAGCTAGACAGTCTTAAAGTATTTTCTCTGATCATATATTATTTTTCACAAGCTCTCACTGGAGTTAAACACACGCATTAATACTGCATTAGCAAACCTTTTTCCTATTTCCCTGCATACTGTGCTCCAGACTATGAACAAACCATGCTCTGTTTCCTCACACACCTCACAGAGAACAGAGCAGGCTCAGCAATCTTAGACAATTTATTCTGACACTCAAGAACTCCCGCACTTACATATTTTAAAAGTCAAGATTGGATTCAAAGTAAAATCAAACTTGCTGCGTAGCCAAATGGGCTTTTCCCGAGATAAGAGCTATATCCAACAGCGAATGGCCATGTTCCTTTAGAATCTGCTAACTCTCAGCATCTGGCAGAGCTGCTTCTCTACAGATTCCTAGGAAAGCGGCAGAGCTTCACTTTGTTAAGCTCAAGTTCCACTCATCATTGGTTATTATTCAAAAGGCACTAGGAGTTCTTAGTTGCCATTTTAAGAAAATAATTTTATGGCAAGATTTGGATATAGTTCCCCCAAGCATCTGAGAATATCAGTTTCTAATATTCAGAAATCTCATGAACAAGTCTTTTTCACAGACTTCCTCCATGGAATTTGTTTTTTCTTCTGATAGAACTTGGCTACTGATGAATTAGGGATTTCTTTTATTCTTTTTTGCCTTTTTTTAAATATAAAGTGGGGGCTCAACCCAGGGGCATTCTACCTCTTAGCTACACCCCCAGCCCTATTTTGTATTTTACTTTGAAATAGGGTCTCACTAAGTTGTGGAGGGCCTTGCTAATAAGCTGAGGCTGGCTGAAACCTGTGGTTCTCCTGTCTCAGCCTCTCAAATACTGGAATTACAATTGTGTGCCACCATGCTCAGCTTTTGAATTTCTTCAATATTTCTAAAGTGCTCCAACCAACTCCTGGTACTTCTGGCTTCATTGAACTTAAGGGGATAGTGAACTGAAAGAATTTGTAGGGAATGTTCCTGAAGCAGCAGTATATTACAAGAGAGTTTAAACATTGAATTTTCACAAGGAAGGGCAGAGGGTAGGATAGAGGGAAAGATAAATGAAACAGTGTATGCCTCTGTGAAGGACACTTTCCCCTGAAAATCAGGTCACACTTTGGCTACAGATAATGTACTGAGTGTCAGGATACCGCTGCAGCTAACTAAGCAGATGGCAGAAATGCTCTCTCCCCTTGCAGGTCAAAGGGGAATTTGGTATGCTGAGAAATGATGAGAACTGAGAAATCCACGGATCCTAAAATGGATATACTCTATGAGTGCACGTCCTGACCTCTTTCATGTGGGCACACCTGAGTAGCAGTCGCTGGCTTACCAGAGTGACTGTGTTTTTTGCCACAATTTGGACAGCTTCTGACCCAGGCCCGGTGACCTTACTAGACGTCTGGAGGTTGACTGGTGTGTTCTGCACATCGGTGCTGAGCACAGCCTTCTGACTGTTGATGGCGGTCACCATAGCAATGGTAGGTCTCTGGCCCACAACAGAGGCAGGCATGGTTGCAGTTGCTGCTTTCAAGACGAGAGGTAGTGTCTTTGTGGTAATCATAGAAGCTGTAGTTACAGTCTTCTAGGAGACATGGAAAACAGATTATTAGGACATGGAAAGTCATCCCACTAAACAATATGCTGCTGAACTCTGGAAAAAACAAAGCAATAATTCTCATAATCAATCAAGTTTCTCTGTATAACAACATTTCCTTTGTGTACAAAGAGCACATTTCTCATTAGAGGAAAAGACGTCTCTAGTATGCTCGAGTTCTCAATTAGCATCTCTCACAAATGGGCAAGCTCACTGTAATAGCTGCACACTACACAGGCACGGAGTTTTCACAATGAATACAGTGAGTTTACAGATACAGAGTGAGTTACTTATGTCTTCTGCTTTTCTAATTCTTCGCCTGAAATCAATTAACTTACATACAGGTTGCAAATCAAATGAGGTACACATCATCTCTAGCCCTAAGTGCTAGAACCTCACCAGTATAAAGAAAGCCAACATACAATTGTGCTTATCTGTCTCCTGTGATATGAAGGTTGCGGAAAAGGGACAGTGTTTTTCTTCATTTTGAGTGTCAGCTAGGAGAAGCAGAAGTGAAACTCACATGACAACTAGTACAGCTGTTGCTCCAGAGGCAGTGAACTCCAGGCTCCAGATAGTGAAACATATTAAGCAGCTGGTATAGGAAATACCAGTTCTTTTTTTTCTCTTTGTGGCGCTGGGGATTGAACCCAGGGGAGAATTCTACCTCTGAGCTGTACCTCCAGACCTATTTTCCTTTTCTTTATTTTGAAACAGGGTCTCACTAAGTTGTGGAGGGCCTCCCAAGAAGGTGAAGCTGGCCGCAAACCTGCGGTCCTCCTGTCGCAGCACTTGGAGCAAGTACTGAGACAAATTGTGCTGGGATTACAAGCGTGGACCACCACACCCACACCCGAAATACCAGTTCTTGGTACCAAAGAGATATGAGTCACTGCCGCTAACCTTTTCTCTGGAGAACAGCTGTAGAAGTGATCAAAGATTCAGTAAAATGTGACAAGGTGAAAACAAACACTTGAGTTTCAAAAAGCCTTAGAGATCAGAGGATGACTGAAGTGAGAGGCCTTGACTGATGCTCTGTAAGCACTAGTGCAGCTTTGAAGCTGTATTTTTCTAGACTTTTTACTAGAATAATTACAAGTGTCAGTTACAAAACAAGAAAACAGAAGCCTCCTCATTACACGGCACACACAGCTATCTGGGACCTCTAATCACTCAAGGCGCAGACACTTCAGGAACATGGAGATTTACCTGGTCCAACTCATTCTTCTGATGTACCTCCCTTCTCCTTACTCCATATTCGCACTGTACCATTTAGAAGCTACTGGCCACATGTGGCTATAAACATCAATCATTTGGACTAGCACATCTTAGGATGTCCAAAAGCCACATGTGGCTAGTGGCTACCAAGCTGGACAGTGGGGACAGAGAGGAGACATTTTCAACACTGTATGAAGTTCTAATGAACAGCACTGTTCTAGACCAATGAAAGTACCTTACTACCCAAAACAAGGCTGAAAATATTCCCTGACGAATATCTGCTTCAGTGTCTATGTGAGACGTGTATTAAGTTGTTTGGCTGCAGACTGTTATTTCCCATTTCTGCCTTATGCACACATACACATTATCTTTTAACATCTTTCATTTTTCTTTTTCCTTTTTTTGTTTTTGGTGGTACTGGGGGTGGAACCCAGGGGCTTTTCTACCTCTGGCTACACTCCCAGACATATTTTATACTTTATTTGGAAACAGAGTCTCACTAAGTTGCTAAGAGCCTCACTAAGTAGCTGAGGCTGGCTTCGAACCTGTGTGATCCTCCTGTCTCAGCCTCCCAAGTGCTGGGATTACAAGCGTGCGCCACCACGCCTGGCTCATTTTTCTTTTAATCAAAAATTTAAGGATCTGGCCTCAGCTATCCCGTCATAGCTTAGTTGGTGATTCTTATTAATGCCTGTAATTAAAATCACCCAAATCTTTGTTTGCTTTTCTCCAAAGCAACCATAGAGAAGTGGCTCACTGACCAGGATAGGAGCCTGCCAAGGGGTTAGCCCAGTGCCAGGGTCAGTGAGGCAGGGATCGGAGCCTGTTGAGAGGCTAGGCTAGTGCTGGGGCCTCTGAAGCCGGGAGAGGAGCCAGCCGAGGGGTTAGTTTGGTGCAGAGGCCAGCGAGGCCAGGATTGGGGCCTCCCATGAGGCAAGGCCGGTGCTGGAGCTAGCGAGGTCGGGATCAGAGTCCTCCAGGTGGCCAGGCCACTACTGGGGCCATCAAAAGTGGGATCGGAACTTGCAATGTGGCATGCACAGAGAAATAGCACAGAAAATAAAATCCAGATGTTTCCCTAATTAGCAAGAACTAGGAAGAAAGGGATAACAGGAGGAGGTCGAGTAGTAGAAAGGGCCCTATTAAGAAGCAATTAAGGTGACCAATCAGAGGGGAAGGGATGGGGGAGGATGGAATCTCTTTAAAACTCATGAGGTGCGTAAACAACTATATCAAAGATAATCACCAATTAAGCATGGGATCGAGGGAGGGGGAGGGAATGGGATGGGGATTGGATGAGGGCTTATTGGACGATATGTGCTTGTACATCCTCTCAAGTCTTGTATTCCAAAGTGATGTATGATTACAAAAAATTAATAATAAAAAATCAAAACAAAACAAAAAAAGTGGCTCATTCTTGTTGCTACTGCCCCTTAAATGTGGGGGAAATGGGAGTATTGGGGGGTCATAGGTAATTTACTTTCTACCAGTGATGAAAACCAAATGAAAGATAGATGCTATTTATATTTAGAACTGTTACAGTAACACAGCAGCAAGGACTGACTATACAACATGTTATTTGTAATAAGAGTTTTAACCACAGTGTGATATCTTTCAACTTAAAATGTTTAAATACAAAGGACTTAGCTGGGGCATGGTGGCGCACACTTGTAATCCCCGTGCTTGGGAGGCTGAGACAGGAGGATCGCACAGGTTCAAAGCCAGCCTCAGCTACTTAGTGAGGCTCTCAGCAACTTAGTGAGACCCCGTTTCCAAATAAAATATAAAATATGTCTGGAAGTATAGCCCGGAGGTAGAAAGCTTCTGGGTTCCACCCCCAGTACCACAAATACATACATACATACATACATACATACATAGGACTTTTGAAGTGGTGAGCAAGCCACATCTGGGTGTAGCCATGAGTTATGAAAGCAAAGCTCTGGACAGCAGAACTTAATGACATCTGTTTTAAGAACAGGTGGCATATGGTTACTGCTTTAAAAGAGGTCAATGTGCTAGAGGTCAAAATGTTTTTTTTTGTTGTTGTTTTATGGTACTGAGGATGGAACCTAGGCATTCTATCTCTGAGTTATACTCCCAGTCTTATTTTTTATTATTTTTATTTTGAAACAACGTCTCACTAAGTTGCAGAAGACCTCAATAAATAGGCGAGGCTGTCCTCAGAACAGAGATCCTCCTGTGTCCGCCTCTCAAGTACTGGGATTACAAGCATGTACCAGCATAGCTGGTGATAAATCACTATCAATATTTTGAATAACCCTAAACTGATTATTTTATTATTTATTTTTATTTTTATTTTTTTGGTGGTACTGGGGTTCCTGGAAGCCCTTCACCTCCGGGCTATACTCCCAGACCTATTTTATACTTTTTTAAAAAATATTTGGAAACAGGGTCTCTTAAACCAGCGCGCTGGCTGGCTTCAAACCTGCACGATCCTCCTGTCTCTGCCTCCCAAGTGCGGGGATTACAAGTGTGTGCTGCCACGCCCAGCTTAAACTGATTATTTTAGAAAATCGGTTTAGCAAAAATGCTAAATAAAACCTCAACCTTCCTCCCTGAATTATATACTTGTCATATTCAATGCTTAGATAATATTGAAACCTGATAAGTTTGTCCACATCTAAGTTAGCATTTCTTCTTTTGGTGGCACTGGGGTTCCTGGAAACCCTTCTACCTCCGAGCTACACTCCCAGACCTATTTTTTTTTTTTTTTTTAACTTGGAAACAGGTTCCCTTAAGCCAGCGCGGCTGGCTTCGAACCTGTGCTATCCTCCTGTCTCGGCCTCCCAAGCACGGGAATTACAAGCGGGCACCACCACGCCCGGCTAGGTTACCATTTCTATTTGACTTTACAAACATTTAGTTGTGGCTGATTTTTACTACGCATATTCTAGCATATACATAATTCCATTTAAGAAACAAGCACAAGATCTAGTAGCATATGCTTAAATGAAAACTTTTTTTTGTGGTACTGAGGATTGAAACCCACAGCTTCTACCTCTGAACCACACTCCAAATCCTATTTCTTATTCTTTATTTTGAAACAGGGTCTTACTAAGTTGCAGAGGGCCTCAGCTAAGTAACTGATGCTGGACAGTAACCTGCGATTTTCATTTCAGCCTCACAAGTACTGGGATTTTTCATACTTTGCCAAATGAAAGCTTTTTCTTTTTTTTTTTTTTTTGGTGGTACTGGGGGTGGAACCCAGGGGCTTTTCTACCTCTGGGATATACTCCCAGACCTATTTATACTTTATTTAGAAACAGGGTCTCACTAAGTTGCTGAGAGCCTCACTAAGTAGCTGAGGCTGGCTTCAAACCTGTGTGATCCTCCTGTCTCAGCCTCCCAAGCACTGGGATTACAAGCGTGCACCACCACGCCCGGCTAAGTTCTAGTTTTGAACTGCAGTTCTCATTTCAGATTCTGTCAACGTATTAAAACAGATTCATAATCTCATGAATATGGATTTAAAAATGAATACTTTGTCCTTCTCAATAGTGAAAACACACCACTCTATGAATGCTTCTATGTGGTCCCAACAGCACTGATCCTGGAATAGCTCCATGCCCAACTGCTAAGAATTCCAGAAAAGGCCGGGCATGGTGGCGCACGCTTGTAATCCCCGCACTTGGGAGGCTGAGACAGGAGGATCGCACAGGTTCCAAGTCAGCCTCAGCTACTTAGTGAGGCTCTCAGCAACTCAGTGAGACCCTATTTCCAAATAAAATATAAAATAGATCTGGGAGTATAGCTCAGAGGTAGAAAGCCTCTGGGTTCCACCTCCAGTACCACCGGGTGGAAAAAAGGAGAAGAAGAAGAATTCCAGAAAAAACAATTCTAGAAGAGGTCGAGTCACACAGACTTTCAGAACAAGTGCAAATACCTCCAGAAACTAAAAACGAGATTCCCATTCTGCTGGAATGCACAGAGTGATCTTCCTTTGTCATTGGCTGCTTTCCCTCCTTCTTTGGACAGGTGGGAAATCATTTAACTTTTGCTTCTTCTGCCAGTGAATTTCAAACTCTTATCCCAGTTATCGAAAAAGAAAGTAACCACAAACACATATGTCTAGAGCCAGTTTAACACAGGCTAGCCAAAATAGAACCCAGTGCTAAGCAACTAACCCCAGATCCATCCTTTACCTGTGAAGCAGTCAAGTTGGGAGAGGGTGCAGCTGACTGCTGGGCGTGGTGGTGGTGGTACTGCTGTTGTTGCTGTAGTTGCTGTAGTGGTTGCTGCTGTGCTGTTTGTAGTTTGTTTTCAGATTGTGGCAATGGCTGTATTTGGAACTTGTCTGGTTGTTCTTGCTTTACTATCAGGTTCTTCCGGAGCTGTTCGACCACTCTTTTCTACCAAATGAAGACAAAAAGAAATATAACCTATCAGAATACTTTCTAACAGTGGCATGGAAATGCAGTGATTATATGCCTCTGACATCCTTTCTGTAACTAGCTTCATCTAAAACTTGTTACATCTAAAATTTACATAGATTCTACATACAAGGTGTTCAAAGAACTTAGGAGACATAATCATTAATATGAAACTAAGAGTATAAGAAATGTCTTATTTATATAAGAGCAGAGATATACAGATAAAGAGGAAAGGCCGGGCATGGTGGCGCATGCTTGTAATCCCCGTGCTTGGGAGGCTGAGACAGGAGGATCACACAGTTTCGAAGCCAGCCTCAGGTACTTAGTGAGGCTCTCAGCAACTTAGTGAGACCCTGTTTCCAAATAAAGTATAAATAGGTCTGGGAGTATAGCCCGGAGGTAGAAAGCCTCTGGGTTCCACCCCAGTACCACCAAAAAAAAAAAAAAAAAAAAAGATAAAGGGGAAAAAAAGCAAAGAGAGATCATCCAGCAGAGTGCACTTTCCTGGCTCTCCTGAAACATTAGATTTTTATTATTTATTTAGTGGTACTAGGGGTAGAACCCAGAGGCTTTCTACCTCTGGGCTATACCCTCAGACCTATTTTATATTTTATTTGGAAACAGGGTCTCACTAAGTTGCTGAGAGCCTCACTAAGTAGCTGAGGCTGGCTTGGAACCTGTGCGATCCTCCTGTCTCAACCTCCCAAGTGCGGGGATTACAAATGTGCGCCACCACACCTGGCTTAAATAGATTTTTAAACAAGGACACCATGATCCTAGCAATATGCAGTATAAACAAGAAAATTACTGAAATGTGTAACTTTGAGTAGAACTTTGCTGGGATAGAATCAGTGGAAATACATTTGTTTAAGACACAGTAGGGATTTAGTTACATGGAATGAAAAAAAAATTTTTTTTTTTTTTTTTTTTTTTTGGTGGTACTGGGGTTCCTGGAAGCCCTTCTACCTCCGGGCTACACTCCCAGACCTTTTTTTTTTTTAAAATTTATTTGGAAACAGGGTCTCTTAAGCCAGCGAGGCTGACTACGAACCTGCGCGATCCTCCTGTCTCCACCTCCCAAGCGCGGGGATTACAAGCGTGCGCCACCACGCCCGGCATTACATGGAATGAAATTTAAAAGTCAGATGTCTAAAACTTTCTTGACTATGTTAAATTTTTTTTTTGTGGTACTGGGGGTAGAATCTAGAGGCTTTCTACCTCTAGGCTATACTCCCAGCCCTATTTCATATTTTATTTGGAAACAGGGTCTCACTAAGTTGCTAAGAGCCTCACTAAGTAGCTGAGGCTGGCTTCGAACCCGTACGATCCTACTGTCTCTGCCTCCCAAGCGCGGGGATTACAAGCGTGCACCACCATGCCTGGCTGTTTAAGTTTTTGAAAATTCCTTCCTTCCTTCTAGGGATGGAACCTAGGGCCGTGCACGATGGCCAGTCCTCCACTCCTGCCTGAGCTTCATTCCCAGACCAGGTATAATACATATGAGCACTATGTGATTGCTATGAGAAAATAGCAGTCATTTGTTATCAAACATAGCCCACCGTAGCTGATGAGAGCTCACACACTCTCCAGTAAGCCCAACAGCGACAGTGGGCTATGTCTGGTAACAAAAGATTGCAATTTTCTAATAGAGATTATGGAAGGAGAAAAGAAATGTTTGTAAAAATTAACTTTCAAGTCTTCACAATTCCATCTCTCAAGTATAAAAGGCAGAAAAATTGATCTGTTGTAGTTTACAAGGAGGGGTGGTAATAGTAGTGGTATTGCAGATACTTTTGGGTATCACATGTGGATTTTATTGTGTGGAAATCTGCCAGAACATTTATGTTTTAAAAGGAAACAATGGCCGGGCATGGTGGTGCACACTTGTAATCCCCGCGCTTGGGAGGCAGAGACAGGATCGTGCAGGTTCAAAGCCAGCCTCAGCTGGTTTAAGAGACCCTGTTTCCAAATAAAATATAAAATAGGTCTGGGAGTGTACCCCGGAGGTAGAAGGGCTTCCAGGAACCCCAGTACCAAAAATAAATAAAAAAAAAAGGAAACAATGACTTAGCATTGCCTTCAGACCTCCTCCCCATTAGACACCAAACACCTTGTGAGAGAGTGAAGCGCAGCCTCAGCAGAGACAGGGACTCCAAGAACCTTCCAAGATCCAGGAGGAAATCATACAACATATCATTGACACTTGCCAAGCAAACAAGCAACTGTGCCCCCGTCCCCCAAACACCTCAGAATAAAAACTGTGCAAGAAACTAAGTAATTACCATACCAGGCACAAGAAGACAGGGTGTTTTCTCCTCTACAGCCATCCTTAGGGAATACAGTATGCTTCCCTACTTACTGCCCACGTGGAGTAAACCAGAAGGAAAAACACATCCCAGAACCCGCGCCCAGTGTTACGTACAGCACCAGGGAAGAACCAGAGAGCGCTGCAGCTAGAGTACCCTTCAGCCATATGGCCAGAGCAAGGTGGCGACCAATCGGAACCAGAAGCAGAGTGGGAGTCAAGTGAGTCACACTGCGTTCACAACTGCTCCTCCCCAGGGCCTGAAACAAAGCCCTGGAGGCTTGCAGGTGGGGAGCAAAACCAAGACCCAAACACTGGCAAACTTACATCAGTCCTGCAGGAGGAAGAGAGAAAGCTGTGCAGATTGGACATGGGTCAGATCACATGAGTTGGGGAAAGTTGTCTTAAAAGACAGCTGTGGTATTTCAAAGTGCCACTCAGAAATGCATCACCCTCACTCCTTGCTGTGCTCAGCACAAGATCAGAAGAACAGCACACACAGCTGTGCATGTCTGTGGATGTCTGAAATTCAAGAGTCAAGGTTTGTGCTGGGTGTGGTGGCATGTGCTTGTAATCCCAGTACTTGAGAGGCTGAGAGAGGAGGATCACAGGTTCGAATCCAGCCTCACCAATTTAGTGAGGCTCTCAGCAATGTAGCAAGACCCTGTTTTCAAATAAAAAATAAGCCGGGCGTGGTGGCGCATGCTTGTAATCCCTGTGCTTGGGAGGTGGAGACAGGAGGATCGCACTGGTTTGAAGCCAGCCTCACTGGCTTAAGAGACCCTGTTTCAAAAAAAAAAAAAAAAAAAAAAAATATATATATATATATATATATGAAAAATAGGTCTGGGAGTGTAGTCTGGAGGTAGAAGGGTTTCCAGGAACCCCAGTACCACCATAAATAAATAAATAAATAGATAAATAAATAAATAAATACATACATACATACAAACAAAATAGGGCTGGGGGTGTAGCCTAGAGGTAGAAGGCCCCAGTACCCTCCCCCCCCACACACACACTCAAGGTATAGGGAAGCACTGTTGCTTTCTTTCACTTAAATATAAACGACTGCAGTCAGAAAACCAACGGCGGGAAGTGGGGTGCGCTCTGTACATCTGCAGGGACTGGCCAGTAGGAGAGCCAGCTTCCTAACCCCATGGTTCAGTCTTGCTGCTCTGGCAAACACGACACTCATACCACTTCAGAGGGACTCGGGTCTAGGTCAGCACCCGTTCTGGGTGGAAGTAAGAGAGGAGAGTCGTAGTATTTCATAATTCTTAGCCAGGTGGCATAAAGCAAGAGTTCTCAAGGCCCCTCTACATAAGATGTCCTCTCATCTCCACAGGAAGTAAGCCTGTACTTTCACTATTCTGTGTTCTCAACAGAGAAACCATGACTTCTGCTGGTCAGTAATGAAGGTTATACTGGCATACACAATTTGATATTTCCAATGGTGTTAACATATAAAGAAAATATTTAAATGTAAAATACTATCCTGAAACTTTGAGAGAAGGCTGAATATCCCAAACTGGCTACCCAACATTCAATAATAAGTTAATAAGAGTTAAAAGGAGGGGAACTCCCAAAGGAAATGAATAAAAGAAAGAAAGAAAGAAAGAAAGAAAGAAAGGAAGGAAGAAAGAAAGGAAAGCTAGAAAGAATGATGGCAGAAAGGAGAAAAAAGTTAATAACTTATCTCTCCTTGAAGTATCCTTCCCTTCCCTCCCTCCCTCCCTCCCTCTTTTCTTCCCTTCCTCCCTTCCTTCCTTCCTTTTGGTACTAGGGACGGAACCCAGGGGCATTCTATCTCTGAGCTACACCCCCAGCCCTATTTTGTTAGTCTTTTTAATTTTGAAAAAGGGTTTGCAACTCACTGAGTTGCAAGGGGCCTCACTAAGTAGCTGAGGCTGCCCGCGAACCGTGATCCTCTGGTCTCAGCCTCCCAAGTGCTGGGATTACAAGCGTGTGGCACCACGCCCAGATCCTTGGTGTATTTTCTATAAACAACAGGCCAATGTGGCAGGCCTCCAAGATGGCTGTCAGGGCTGCGCCAGACCCAGCCTGTAACGCCAGTCCTCGGGCTCCCTTGACATTCGCATCACTGGGTTTCCTCAGGGCTTGTTCAGGCAGAAGAGTTCATTGAGCCTCTGACACTTCAAGCCACAGTTTTCAAGACAGGTGGTCACGGTGATCAATACTGTGACATTCAATGATACTATCAACATGTTCACATGACAGCAACATCCCGAAGCATATTACAGAATTTTATAGATCCAATACAAAAGAATATTGGGCTTATTTTTGTTATTTAAGTCAACTGTCCTAAGTCCGATAGCACTGGTCAATAGAAAAGGGAAATGGGGAAATAAAGGACAGCCCCCGTCTCTGCCTCCAGCTAGCCAATAGTTTATTACCATCAAGAATTTTGCACACACAAATTTTACACAGCTTCTCTGGAAAGGAAACGTAGGATAAGGCCAGCTCCACAGATGGCTATCACTGCTTTAAGTTTGCTTCTTCACACTATCACTCAACTAGTTTATGTTCTATGCAGCATTCTTGGTGTTTTATCAGTTATGCGGCCACACCCACTCAAAACCCTATTACAGAGTACTTCCTTAAAAATTCATCCTTTCAAGCCAGGCGTGGTGGCGTATGCGTGTAATCCCAGCATTGGGGAGGCTGAGACAGGAGGATCGCGGTTCATGGACAGCCTCAGCTACTTAGTGAGGCCCTTTGCAACTCAGTGAGACCCTGTTCAAGATAAAGAATAAGCCGGGCATGGTGGCGCACGCTTGTAATCCCCGCACTTGGGAGGCTGAGACAGGAGGATCGTGCAGGTTCGAAGCCAGCCTCAGCTGGTTTAAGAGACCCTGGCTCCAAATAAAATATAAAATAGGTCTGGGATTATAGCCTGGAGGTAGAAGGCCCCTGGGTTCCATTCCCAGTACCACATAAATAAATAAATAAATAAATAAATAAATAAATAAATAAATGCCAGGTGTGTTGGCACACGCTTGTAATCCCTGCGCTTGGGAGGCGGAGACAGGAGGATCGCGCAGGTTCAAAGCCAGCCGCGCTGGCTTAAGAGACCCTGTTTCCACATAAAAAGTAAAAAAAAAAAAGGTCTGGGAGTGTAGCCTGTGGGAGTGTATCCTGGAGATAGAAGGGCTTCCAGGAGCCCCAGTACCACCAAAATAAATAAATAAATAAATAAATAAATAAATAAATAAATAAATAAATAAAAAGTATAAAATAGGTCTGGGAGTATAGCCCATAGGTAGAAGGGCTTCCAGGAACCCCAGTACCCCCCCACAAAAAAAGAATAAAAAATAGGGCAGGGGGTGTAGCTTGGAGGTCAAATGCCCCTGGGTTCCATCCCCAAACCTGCAAAAAAAAAAAAAAAAAAAAAAAAAAAATCATCCTTTCAGCCTGGCTCAGTGGCACATACCTGTAGTACTCAGGAGGCTGAAATAGGAGAACTGCAGGTTCAGGGCCAGTCACAGCAATTTAACAAGCCCCTGTTTCAAAATAAAAAATAAAAAGGGCTGGGGGTATGTAGCTCAGAGGTAGACTGCCCCTGGGTTTACTCCCCAGTACTCCGCCCCCGAAACCCACTCTTTCCCCCTATGCATCAGTATACAATCTGAATATATAACCTTCACCTTTCCCCCCAGAGGCTGACAGAAACTTTTAACTTTTCACAAATCCACAAAGTAAAGAACAAATTTTACTCATCTTCACACCAAAAATGTAGAGGAATAGTCACAGATCTTCAGATTCACCAACTGCTCAAAATGAAATCAGGGATAGTAAGTTTTATTTGTGCAGAAAAGGTAACAGAGAAATTTATGTTTGTGGATGATGTCAGATTTTTTCAAGTGGGGCTAGGGATATAGCTCAGTAGCAGAGTACTTGCTTAGCCTGCTGGAGGGTCTAAGGTTTGATGCCCAGTATCACAAAAACCAACAAAAAGAATTTATGAAAGAGGAAAAAAGTCCTTTCTACTGTCCAACTGAAACTCTACCACTGTATTTATAAGCAACACCAATATTCATCAACACTGGGCGTTCAGGAAGGAGGTACAAACGCATTTTGAATGTGCCACACAAGTAATTCTCTAAAGAATATTGTGTATGTCACTGACATAACATTAGTGACAAAATTACAACCCAGAGCAAACGTTGTGTTGTTTAAAGGAAACAAAAAATTAAGCAAAGACTCTACCATTTTATGAACAAAAACACAGAATGTCATTTTATGAACAAAGCTACAGGAAAAGAAGCAATAAACGCCTTCCTTAATGCAATAAGTAAAATTCAATGGGAAAATACGCAATAAAGTTATTGGAGAGAAAGTTCCAGGGGAAATATAGGATAGAACTGTAACAGAGGAGGAGGAGGAATACTGATGGCAGCAGCTATAAAAATATACTTAGCTAAAAATAATTGCATTTTATTTTATTTTTTTGAGCTACTAAAGATTTTGCTCAACTCTCTAAGATTCAGTTTGGGAGTTAGAATTAGACAGGTAGTTTCTGTCCTTTCTTAACTTTTTTTTTTTTTTTTGGTGGTACTGGGGGTGGAACCCAGAGGCTTTCTACCTCCGGGCTATAGTCCCAGACCTTTTTTATATTTTATTTGGAAACAGGGTCTCACTCAGTTGCTGAAAGCCTCACTAAGTAGCTGAGGCTGGCTTCAAACCCGTGCGATCCTCCTTGTCTCAGCCTCGCAAACGCGGGGATTACAAGCGTGCGCCACCACGCCCAGCTCTTTCTTAACTTTTAAAACGGGATAAATCCTTTTGCCATACCACCTGTTTGAGACAGGCAGCACTACTCTACAACCATATTTTTGTGTGAGAGTGTATGCAGTACTGGGGATGGAACCCAGGGCATTCTACCTGCGAGCTACACCCCCTGGAATAGGAGAACTTCAGGTTCAGGGCCAGTCTCAGCAATTTATCAAGACCTATATTTTATTCTTTATTTTGAAACAGGGTCTCACTGAGTTGCAAAGGGCCTTACTAAGTAGTAGCTGAGGCTGTCCTCGAACCGCAATCCTCCTGTCTCAGCCTCCCCAATGCTGGGATTACAAGTGTGCGCCACCATGGTAAACTGAATATGTTGTTTACCAAAATGGGCTCGTATGGTGGTTTTGAGGTTTGGTAACAGATAATTTATAGTTCTGCAAGATATCAAGGAGTTTGTACAGTAAAATATAAATGAATTAAGGAGCAGCACCAGTTCACATTATCAGAGATTTTTTCAACAAAGTTCAAGATTCTCTGCAAGGATGTTTAACAAATGGTAGAAAATGCATATGCCATAGTATTGATCAGACTCTGACTCACCTTTTTTTAATTAAAAAATTCTTTGGAGTTTACTCTTCTTCAAAGGGTGTGAATGGCTGGGCGTGGTGGTGCACACTTGTAATCCCCGCGCTTGGGAGGCTGAGACAGGAGGATCGTGCAGGTTCGAAGCCAGCCTCAGCTGGCTTAAGAGACCCTGTCTCCAAATAAAATATAAAATAGGTCTGGGAGTGTAGCCCAGAGGTAGAGGGCCCCTGGGTTCCATCCCCAGTACCACCAAAAAAAACAAAAAAAACAAAACACACACACACACAAAAAAAAACCCAACAACAAAGGGTGTGTATGTACACACAAATGTATCAATAAATTTTACATGCTATCTCCACAGGAGAGGAGGACTTTCCATCCATATAAATGGGATTTACACTCCATCCCTACAAGAGATTAGACCTTCGATTCACTAGCTTGATTGAAACTCAGTTTACATTTTTCTTATTTAGTTCATTCATATTCTAATAAGTAAACTTAACCCTTCCTTCTCCTCCTCCAATTTGACATATATGTTTTATACAGAATACTGCTAACATTGCTAAAAACAAACTCTGCCGATATCCAGGGCCCTTTCTAAGAACCCGAGAACTTCTTTACTTTGAAACAATTAAGAAAGGGTATAGCCGCTCCACTGCCTGGAGTCCCTTTTTTATCCCAATTACTCCCTAACTTGCACATATCAGAGCAAACATACACTTCTTCCCTTTCTGTGACTAGCTAATCTCAATGAACATAATGTTCTCTAGGTTCTTCCATTTTCTTGCTAATGACATGATTTTGTTCTTCTTTATTGCTAAGTAGAATTCCGTTGTGTATATTTCCCATAATTTTGTAATCCATTCATTGTTGACGGACATCTAGGTTGGTTCCACAATATGGCTATTGTGACCTGTGCTGCTGTGAACATGGGTGTGCATATATTACTGTAGTTCTCTGGTTTCAAATCCTTTGGAAAGACACCCAGTAGTGGTATAACTGGATCATATGATGGATCCATACCCAGTTTTCTGAGGTTCATTAATGGAAATACTACCATCAACTACGTGTATAAATATGAATATGCCAATGTCAATGTGGGTATTTTGCACTAGGAGGGGGGATGGGGAAGGAGGGGGCACCAAGTGCTGTATGTATGTGTGCCACCGACAACATGATTTACATTATGATGTGAGGCTATAATGCACCAGTAAAAGCACACACACCAAAAGAAAGGGTATAGCTATTGTACTAAAGAAAGATGTGGTCCCTGGAGAACCACAGGTGCCCACAGGTAACACGCAAAGATGCTGGAGTTGCTGGGAAGACAGCTTGGTGGGAGAGCACTTGCCTAGCTTGTACAAGGTCCCAGGTTCAACCCCTACAACTGCAAAGTAACTAAATAAAGACAAATATTCTGAAGCAAAACAGCAGATATCCTGGAAATGGCAATTGTAATATATTTGTTTCTCTCTAATAAAAGACCAAGGAAGACAAAGTGAGAAGCCAGTTGCTTTACTTTTAAGTTATCTACATTTCTTTGAAGCACTAAGCTATATTATACTGTCTTCTTGGTTTAAGAACAACATTGAAGATCAAATATAAGGAGTGTTTGAGAAACCATCAAAGGCGGGGCATGTGGCACACGCTTGTAATCCCAGCACTGGGGTGGGGGGCTGAGACCCGAGGACTGTGGTTCACAGCCAGCTAGCCTCAGCTACTTAGCGAGGCCCTACACAGCTCAATGAAACCCTGTTTCAAAAATAAAAAGGACGCCGGGCGTGGTGACGCACGCTTGTAATCCCCGTGCTTGGGAGGTGGAGACAGGAGGATTGCACAGGTTCAAAGCCAGCCATGCTGGCTTAAGAGACCATGTTTCCAAATAAAAACAAATATAAAATAGGTCTGGGAGTGTAGCCCGGAGGTAGAAGGGCTTTCAGGAACCCCAGTACCCCCCCAAATAATAATAATTTGTCTATAACTCAGAGCAACAGCTAATTAAATGTTACTTTTATTTCCAATGCCAATTCTATTTTGATCACTTGATTTTGAACATCTAATTAAGAGTGTGTGTGTGTGTGTGTGTGTGTGTGTGTGTGTGTGTGTGTCCACGCACACATGTGTATGTCTGTGTTGCTGGGGATTTAACTCAGAGCCTCGTGTATGCTTGGCAAGCACTCTCCACTGAGCCATACCCCACTCCTAATGTTGGTTCAAACTAAGTTTGTTTTGGAGGTTTCTTAAAATGAGAACTGCCAAGAAACAGCACAGAATTAATAAGTGAATGCTACCTATTCTCTGTTTATCGCTGAAATCAAGCACATTATAGGACATATCCTTGTGTATGGATCCAGGTATAGCCCAGATTACTTATACCTTTATGGTTGTTTATAATTCTGAATGTATAAAGTAGATGTTCAATTTTAATGTAAGCTGACCCAGCAAAGACTTTAGACATGGTAATGAGGACAGCAGAAAAAAACATAAGAACCATTTCCTACCAGCACAATTTCGCTGTTTACTAACATAAAAAAGTACCGGGATCATTGTGTCTGGACCACAATGAGATATGACATGGAGGCTATTAATTTGTAAATTAAACTCCAATTCAGCAGAATGCCTGTCCCTCTGTAACTGTCTGTTTACAGAACACTGCCGCTGCACGTCCCACCAGCCTGCCATTCGTCATTCCCTGGCTCTCCCTCCAACGTAAAGGCAGTGCTGCCTTGTTAATATCAGATCTGTCGCATACCCTATTGAAATTCTCTCCCTCCTCTGCCCTGAAGCTGCGTAGTTTGCTTCACAGAAGAATTATAACTGGAGACGACTGCACAGTAGCTATCCCTGACAAGTCAGATATTAGAATACAACTTAGGTACACTGGTGATCCAAAAGCAGGGTGTGGGGAAGGGAGGACCAGAAAAAAAGCCTCCATCATTTTACAGAACAGTGCTTAGATAAAACAAACGGGTTTGCCTACTCCAAGCCCGGGGTAACACTGGAGATAAGGTAAGAAGCCCCCTTTTCACAGGAACACAAGACAGAATCAGATGCTCAAAGTTTATTTAACTAAACTCTAGAGAGAATACATTTTCTAAGAAATGAATTGGTCATTTCCAAAGGCAAGGATATCTTTTATTGACCCTCAATTATGCGGGTTTTTTTCTCAAAATAGAAAAAGACAGACAATAGTATTAGAATAATAGAGCACATCACACTGGCAGATACATCATGTACAAAATATTTTGTGAGAAAATATACTATTTCCTTTACATTTAAACAAAAGCAAGTAACGCATAAAAAATCTCCGAACTGCTGAGTGTGGCGGCTCACGCTTGTATTTCCCGTGCTTGGGAGGCGGAGACAGGAGGATCGCACTGGTTTGAAGCCAGCCTTGCTGGCTTAAGAGACCCTGTTTCCAAATAAAAATATAAAATAGGTCTGGAAGTGTACCCCAGAGGTAGAAGGGTTTCCAGGACCACCCCAGTACCACCAAAAATAAATAAATAAATAAATAAACAAACAAACCCCAAAAGGACAGGGGGTGTAACTCCGAGTTAGGATGCCCGAGTCCAAAATAAATAAAATGAAATAAAAAAGGCACCAGTGACAGTCTGTTATAGTGGCACATGCCTATAATCCCAGTACTTGGGAGGCTGAGACAGGAGGTTGCAGGTTTGAAGCCAGCCTCAGCAACTTGGCGAGACCCTCGGCAATTCAGTGAGACCCTGTTTCAAAATTTAAAACCGGGGATTTGGAGTGTATTTTGGAAGCAGAGTGCCATTGGGTTCAATCCCCAGTATTGAAAAAAAGGAAAAGTACTAAAGATTAATTGCTTTTTGCCGGGCGTGATGGCGCACGCTTGTAATCCCCGCGCTTGGAAGGTGGAGACAGGAGGATCGCACAGGTTCGAAGCCAGCCGCACTGGCTTACGAGACCCTGTTTCAAAATATAAAAAAAAATAGGTCTGGGAGTGTAGCCCGGAGGTAGATGGGCTTCCAGGAACCCCAGTACCACCAAAAAAAAAAAAATTAATTGCTTTTGCTGTAAGATAAAGCCCACAGGTTTCCAGTTTTTATCACCTATACAATAAATACACCCACTGAACATATATACTAGGGAAGAAAATGGAATGAAACATTACTTAGAAAAGGTGAGGCATAAAGGATTTCAGATAACCAGAAAAATCAAATGGCCCTCTGGTTAATCACAATTTTGCTATGGGTATGATTTTAGTGACTTTTGATGGATAAACATAAAACCCAAGTTATCAACAATAATGAGAAGAATATGACATGATAAAATACCTGAGAATAACTATATATTAAATATATATTTGAAAGAGATGGACAACTATATATATTTACTTACATATATAATATACAGCTGAGAACAGAAAGTTTGGTAATAATATGTCCCATACAACTCAAGACAAGTGAATGCACCTTACAGATAACACTCATGATGTAAACCAACACAAGGATAAACTAGCATCTGTTTTTCTGCCGCTGACTCACAGCTGTCTCGAGGGTCGGAGAAGGCAGGTATTCAAGCGACCACACAGATCTGAGAAATGGGAACCACCTTGTTGAAGTTGTGCAGGGAATTACAGTAAGCACGAGTAGCCATCAGACCTGGAAGCTAACCAGGCACATCAGTATCTATCCATTTCTGATTCTCGTTCAAAGTACTCAGTTTTCAAAACCATTTCACTTACATGACTAAGAAAAAAGGATTCATGATATAAACATATGAACGATTTAATAATTTTTTAAGAATATTACTTTTTGAGTATAGACTCCAAATGAAAATGCTGGTATCATTTTCCACAAATACTTCCCTAAGGATGTGATTGTTTTAGTGCAAGTAATCATGTTTATGTAATACCTTGTACTTATAAACGGTCACACCTTCCTATCAAGTAAGATTCTCCTAACTGTGCGGGGTGAACAGGTAACCATATTGAGGCATGTGGTGACTGACAGTCAATCAGTTACACTGCTATTTTACAGTAACATGGGCCCAGAGTGTGGATTCCCTGACCTCTGGAGAGCTGGTCTGAGCGAAACTACACACTGAAGTAAAGGGCTGGGCTCGTTTTTCCGAGCCAATTTCTGCGAGGCTGACAGGCGGTTGGGGGGTATCCAAGTGGACAGACTGGATTTAGAGTTACTAGTGTCAGGCCACAGGAGGTCTCTAGATACAGGAAAACGGAAAGCGCAAAGTCAGGCCCTTGAGATCCAAGGAAGCAGAATAAGCCAGGCAACAGCTGAAGGAACCAAGTAGACGAGAGCCAGAGGATGCAGGGGAGGGGGAAGTGAGCGGTCAGGAGGAGGCACAGCGCGAGCATCACACCATCACCCCCGAGCTGAGCTTCCACAAACTGCTCTGAGGAAGACTGAGCGCGCTCTCAAAGGGGCTGGACAGAGAATCATGTGCTCCAGAACGCCAGAAAGAAGGCTGCACTCCTGTCACCCAGGGTGCTCGCTCTCCCGCAGCTGGACAGGGACACACACTGCAGTCAACCCGTGAGAATCGATGGGGCACGATGGACACTTTGAAAAGTCTGCTGCTAGCTTTCTAGCCTTGAGCAAAAACTTTAATTCTGGAACAATGACTTCAATGTAATAAATGGAATGGACGCTGGCAACATTCACGCGGGTAAAATGTTGGGCTCGATTGAATTGTTAGAGAAGTCAGAACAAACTTTACTTATCAGCCACTAACATAAAGCTGGATTTAAAATTCTTATTCACTAAACAGATTTGTCTCACTCCCATACAAATATATATGGCTATTTTTCTTTTAAAATAGAGCACAAATGATCAAACCAAAATGCAAAGGGACTGGGGTAATAATAGCCCTGCAAACCACACGGAGGCTGGCAATCAGTCTCTCTGCTTTCAGAAGGGCCAGTGGGAAGCTGGCGCGCCCCCCCCCCCGCCCCCCGCCGTCTATCACACAAGACCAGGGCTCAGTCACAGACCGCTGTGTGAGTGACAGAGCCATCACTCCTGCTTAGTCTCCACAGGCCTAATGGGTGTGATGCTGAACTTACGCATCTCAGTCGGCAATGCAGCCTTACCCAGGGTGCTTATGTTTTAGGCTTTGTAAGTACAAGATGTCAGGGGTTTTGTTGTTGCATCATTCAGCAACACTTGATTTCAACTCTGCTGAGCTGGCAAAAGCATCCGACCAACCCAGCTCTCAGTACAGTCCGGAGGCTTCGCTGAGTTCACCCTTGAGATGTTCCAGCAGTGGGGTTACTTCACCATACTCACTGACAATGTGACACACGAGGAACACAGATTCGACGAGTCATCACAGCCTAGCTGGTCCTTCCCTGATGCATCTGCCTTACTATATATTTCCTATAATTGCTCTTTTTTTTTTTTTGTGGGTCTGGGGATGGAACCCAAGGGCATTCGACCTCCGAGCTACACCTCCTGCCCTGTTTTTTTTTTTTTTTTTTAATTCTTTATTTTGAAACAGGGTCTCACTGAGTTGTGGGAGGGCCTAAATACCTGAGGCTGTCCGCAAACCTCGATCCTCCGGTCTCAGCCTCCCAAATGCTGGGATTACAACAGTGCACCACCACGCCCGGCTTACTGTAATATTTTCAACCAAATATCCTAAGGACTTAGCTCTATCTTGAGCCCAGATAAATGTGTACAATCTTGGTATTATATGGAGATCCTGGGAGAAAGTCTCATATGGTGCCTGAGCTTCCTACGATCTACTAATTGTAGATGCTTAGAGAATGAGACGAGACAATTCTTTCCATCACCTTTAAGAGAATCCAGGGCTGGGTGTGCAGCTGAGTGGTGGAGTGCTTGCCCACCATGTCTGAGGCCCTGGGTTCCACCCCCAGCACCATAAACAAGTGAATGAATGCATGTATGCATGCATGCGGTTGACTGAAGGATGGCTGTAAGGGCATGGGTGAAGGACCTGCGTGGAGAAAGCAGGGCGACTTGTTGTCTGATGGAAAAGTGGAATGGCTACTTGTATGCATTGTTGGCTTTGCCACCAATCAGAGGAGAGAAAGCACCTTTAGGAAAAGAAAATGGAACAAATTGAGTGGAAAAGAAGAAGTGACACAAAAGTACAGTGTTTAACAAGCAGCTTTTCTTGGTAGTTGAAGGTGCTCCTTTCCTAACAGAGGCTCCCTGCACCGGGAGGAATCATCCCCACACAGGGGTGCATGCCTATACTTCATAGGGTGTTTGTTTGTGTGACAGTTATACTGTCATAATTTTAGATGGTTAAACCTCTGCTCCAGGGTTTATAAAAGATCAGAGCACTTGTCACTCTTGGTGCAGGTGGAGGGAGATAGAGTGGTTGAGCAGTTCATTTTTCTTTATAATTACACTCCATTAACCTTCCACATGAGAGCTCCCCTGTGCTTTCATACCAGCAGCACCAACTGGCTGCATTTGATAAGGCTCTACAGAGTCTGCAAGACCAGCACACGCAACAAAAGGAATACTTTAATACTGCAGACTTAAGCAGAAGCCGAACGCAGCCCTGTTACTTACTGGCACACGTATTTGGTTCAGTTATACATGTGTAGACAAAAACAAACCATAAACCACAAAGCTGGAAACCGGCAAACAAATGATGGGAACTTATTTCAACAAAATATGATTCAAATATCTTCTGGTAATCTTTATAATATTAAAACTCCAAGCCCATTATTTTTCTAACCTTTGATAATGTGTCATCCTGAAAAAAATACAGACTATAGTATTCAACACACTAAAGCTTCTGGGGTGACACAGTTACACGATGATCTATATATTACAATTAGATCACACTGGTATCTACAAATTGCATGTTGTGAAGGTGATTTAATCACTAACGTATTTCTCTTTACATATTGCTCAGTAACTCACTTCAAAAAATTAAACTGGTTAAGAAAGAACACTAAGTCTATCTCTACCCTTCTTGACGGTGGCCACATAAATGATTTCCCTTTGAGGGGGGAGAGACAGAAATCTTTCCATTAATAATGCATTCTCCTGTAGTTTCCAATGCAGAGCCAGGAACACTACTTTCCATATGCACAAAGGTAGATTAGCATTTTTTTCTACCCTGAGCTAAGGGTAGGTGTACATGCTTGAGCAGATAAAATGAAAGCCAATTTGGGGAGTAGGTACTGGCACAATTAATCTTGAACAGGAAACAAAAGGTAGTTATATTTACACCTCTGCCTTAGCCAATGGCGTCCACAGCACTCTCGGGGCCTCAGAATAAGGTTCCCACCAACACTGCAGGTCATATTTCTGGGTTTATCCCTAAACAGAGTGTCCTAAGGAAAGTCAATAGTTATCCTGACAATACTATTACCCTGCTTTCTGTGGACAGAGATTTATACATTGAGGAAGTCAGTCTATGATACAACATAATCCCCAAACCTAAAAATTAAAGTATTAGAATTCAAGTGGTATACCATCTCACTCATTGAATTCTGTATTTAATACGCTGTTCTAGAAATACAGAACTATTGAAAAATCTTATTTTTGAAAATTGAAGTGGTTGGTACTTCCGAAAGTGTTTGGCAGAGAAATGTTTGTTTATATTTACATTTTGAATATGAATGATTGGATCTAGGAATTCTACTATATCTTTCTTTTTTCCTATGTTGATGTATGAAAGTACTTTTCCAGGAATCTTTTTTCACTGCTTAATATCATTACAAATTTATGTTACTAAATATATGTGTATATTGTATGTATGTGTAGGTGGTACTGGGAATTAAACCCAGGGGTGTTCTATCTCCAAGCTGCACCCCCACCTTATTTATTTTTAATTTTTATTTTAGAACAGGGTCTCACTAGGTTGATGAGAGTCTCACTACTTGCTGAGACTGTACTCGAAACTGCGATCCTCCTGTCTCAGCCTCCTCAAGGACTGGGATTACTGGTGTGTGTCACCACACCTGGCTTATGTTACTGCACATTTTTTCACCATCATGGTATCCTTTAAAAAAAAAAAAAAGCTGGGTGTGGTGGCGCACGCTTGTAATCCCAGCATTTGGGAGGCTGAGACTGGAGGATCGTGGTTCGTGGACAGCCTCAGCTACTCAGTGGGGACCTCCAGAACTCAGTGAGACCCAGTTTCAAAATAAAGAATAAAAATAGGGTGGGGGTGTGGCTCGGAGGTCAAATGCCCCTGGGTTCCATCCCCAGACCCGCCAAAACAAACAAACAACAAACACACAAAAAACCTCTCCTTAACCCAAATATGAGAAGTGTGCTTGTAAGTAAAGGGCCAATACCCAGTATCAAAGACATCATCTTAATCCTTTCTTGTTACATATTACAGGTTAGAACATTCAATACAATAACGCTGAAAGATCATATTCCAAAAGAGAAAGCCCGGCTGTGCCGATATGAAGCAGCTCCTGACAGTGTGGGTCTCTCAGTGCCCCAGACCCAGTGGCAGTCAGCTATCTCTTGTGCTTAACACTGTATGATTTCCATTTCTCAATGAACAGAATGTCTTTCAGTAAATGCTTGCTTTCAGCTTTCAGAGTGGCAAGGAGATGAAAATCCACTCTATACGCATGTTGAGAATCAGGCAAACGCCAACCTACCTGCTCAGGATCTGTCTCTGACTCACGGGAGCCATCTGTTTACCTGTGCTGACTGTCTCAGGGCGCAGACCAACCTGCTGCGGGGCAGACCTGCCTCACGCCGCAAACTCATTCTGCAATTTCAACTCCCTCGCTGGCAACAGATCTTCTTCTCGAAATCTAAAACTATCACTTCAATCAACTAGTATCAGGCCTTATTCTACTGCTCTCGTACAAAAAAGAATTATACAGCACAGGCCCATGTGCGAACAGGTCATCTCTGAACACGGCTCGCGGGGAAGGAGGCGGCGCAGGCTCGCTCCTATTAACAACTTCAGTACCAGCAGCAGCAATCAAGCTTCTGCCCTGGACAGGCGTGTGCCAGTGTGGAGAGAGGCTGGAAGATCACTGAATCGCAGGGGAGAGAAGAATGGACTGCAAATACAAACTGTTCTGGGCTTCTTTGTTTTAAAGATTGGAAACGTATTCATAGCTGGGGTTTCCATCCGTGTTATGAGCACACAAATTTAATGCAGTGGGAGAAAAGGTTCTCGGAACGTCCTCTGAATCCTCCACAACTATCGATCTGCTTGCTGTTCTACACGTTCTTCACTAATCACTCTCTCTCTTAATGTTGAAAGGATGTTAGAGCCAATGAAGAGAGTCCTGGGCAGAATAATTTTAGAAGATAATTTCAATGAATATGCCCACTGAGTATATAGTATTGTAGATTCTGTCATATAATATTAAAGGTTGATACGCCTATTTTAAGAAGTTTCTATGTCTTTTTCAGGAAACGTAAGATGCACATGCAAAAGAACTACCGTACTTCTTATCGAGTATCAATAAGCAAACTCTTGGAGATTTTAAGAACTATATAAGTGAAAGGAGCAATAAGTAGAGACAGTGAGGTCACAAAGAGAAGACAAGCTCAACCTGGAGAGCATGGATTTTGAGCAATGCTAAACACCCCAAAACTCTGTAAGTATAAGAATTAAATATAAGCTACTGGTTAACATTTTGGAGAAACGAAATAAGACAAGTTCTCATGCTAGTGGTTGGTGACAGAGCCCTAAATAGAGAAACTAGTAAGTATCAAAGGAAAAGGCATGTACTGCCACTGAACTCTATTCTTTACACTTTTTAAGAAGACCATTGTTTGGGAATAAAATACAGAATTAGTCTACCTTGTTTCTAACAAATGTACTTCAAAATGCAAGCTTATTTTGAAAAGAGAAATCTAAGAATATATTCACCGAAATAAAACAATGTACAATTTAGAAGGAATTACTGGCCTGGTGGTTAAAAGACAAAGAACTATGTGGATAAGGTGCAGAGACAGACCTAAAACAGATTTGAAAGGACCAAATCTTTTGTTCCTTCTTTGGTGATGACACAGCACAGGAATACCGGGCTGATACCAGCATGAGAATTTCTGTATCTTAGTGAGTAAGAAATTCATCAAGTTTCATTTTGTTCGAGCCTGTACTGTCACACGGTACATAAACGTCTTCACTTCTGAGGATGAGTCACGCAGTGGTGAATAGAGAGGCTTGTCCTATTCCACTGTGCTAGGAAAGAGTTGCAATCTTCTGCAAGGCTGGCAGCAATAGTGACATTTACTAAGAAGCTAGCAACATTTCTAGTATTATTAAACAGACTTCGATACTTGGAAATAATGATTAAGTGAGATTCTACTTTTAAAACTGACTGGAAAGTTGAAGCTAGTATGTTAACTCTCTCGACTGCTTAATTCTTGCAAACAAAACAAAACAAAATAAAAGCACCAGCAAAACTATAAGGCAGCAAGCTGTAAAAAAGAAAGCAACATATTTAGCATAAAGAAACTGCTACATCATTTCCCATACTAAGCTCTGAAAACAAATTATTCATTTCCACACTACATGCCAAGGAATACAGTGTTATCTGGAAAATATATTCTCTCACCTTTAGATACATCAGTAGCTAAATCCTACCTCTTGTTCATACTATATTGGGACTTGCGGGGTCTTTTTTCATCAAGATGTAATACTTGCAATACTTCTAAATTGCTAACAACTGCTAACCATTAGTTAAAACGTGGAACTAAAGATATATAAGTTACTGATTATCAAAAACTAGGTAACATGCTATGGATGTTATTTAAAAACTTTATAATGTTTTCCTTTTGAAAAATAGTAAAGAAAAGATGGGCATGGTGGTACTTTCCTGTAATCCCAGTACTTGGGAAGCAGAGACGGGAGGAGACGCTGTTTCAAAATAAACAAAATAAGGTTGAGGGTATAGTAAAGAGGTAAGATGCCCCTGGGCTCAATCCTTAGGTACAAGGAAAGGAAGGAGAGAGGTAGGGAGTAAGGTTGGTTGGCTGGTTAAAAATTCACCAAAAAGCCTGGTTTAGTGGTGCATGCTTGTAATCCTAGTACTTGGGAGGCTGAGACAGGAGGGTTGCAGGTTCAAAGCCAGCCTCGGCAACTTAGCAAGGCTCTCAGGAACCTAGTGAGACCCTGATTCCAAATAAGACATGAAATCAGGCTGGGGGTATAGCTTTGAGGTAGAATGCCTCTGGGACTAATTTCTCTCTCTCTCTCTCTCTCTCTCTCTCTCTCTATATATATATATATATATATATATAATATAATCACCAAAATAACTGTTAGATACAATTGTCTAATAATTATACTAATTTAATCCTTCTGAAATATTTTTAGGATATAAACATATGTCCTGTTTTTTTTTTTTTTTTTTTTTTTTTTTGGTGGTACCGGGGATGGAACCCAGGTGCTTTCCTACCTCCGGGATACACTCCCAGACCTATTTTTTTTTTAAATATTTTATTTGGAAACAGCATCTCGTTATGTTGCTGAGAGCCTCACTAAGTTAGTAGCTAAGGCTTGCTTTGAACTTCATGATCCTCCAGTCTCAGCCTCCCAAGCGTGGGAATTACAAGCATGCGCCACCACGCCTGGCTATATCTGGGTTTTTAATTACATGTTTCACAGGAATCACTATTTCTGGCATTTTCTATATTCAAAACTATGTAAAAATAAGAATTTAATATTTCAAACTTTCAGTAATGCCACATCAGTAGTTTAACAAATCTTAACCATAAAACCCTGACATTTTGCTAATCTAATACAACTTATATGATACATGAAAACTTATTAGCATGGATGCTTCAGAAGCAGAAACAATTTAAACCCACGTATGGCTCTGGTAGGAACGCAGAAGGGAATGTAGGAACTGGAGAACCATCAAGGTAAAGTCAAGGTCTACCTGAGTGGATAAAGTGGGGAGATAAGATATTTTGTCACTAGGCCCAAAGACAGGTCATTAAATATTGCTATATCAACTAAATTCTTTTCTAATAAATTACTGTCATGTTTCTAACAGGCTGGTAGGTTCTAAAGAGAAAACTACATTTATCTGACCTAGGAAATAAATACCAGAACTAATAATAGAAACCCAAGTTGTAGTGACTAATTGGTGCTCCCGCCACACACACCACAGCTCCAACAGACCAGCTAATAAATAAAAACACTGCTGGCTAACATTCGTGTTTGTATAAAAGCAGGGAAAGGATTAACTACAATCTTTTTTCCTTCTTTCTGATGCTTACATTTTAAAAATTCCATTAGTATCTTGCCAGATTTTCAAGAGAAAAGCCGTGTGTATCAGTTAACTGGTATGATAGGCCATGGGAGAATAAAACCAATAAGAAACCTTTCTGTTCTGCACTTCACAGGGCTGTCACTCGTACTAGGAAAACGTCACTTTGAAGCCCTGTTTGCATTCCATATTTAACTAGAGGGAAGAGGATGGAGGTCTTTGGTTTCTATGACAACCCAGATGGGCCATAATACAAGATACTTACAAATGTTCAATTGCAGAGATGCCAAATCAAATTAAGGCAGAGTTAGCACTACTTCATAAAAACTAGATGGGGGAGAAAACAAAATACTTATGGCAAAATGATGCCATTTCTAGAAGTGGTTCCGAAGGATTTTTATGAGAAAATATAAAGAAAAGCTGGACTATTTTTAGTAAAAACAAATAAAACAGTAAAACTAATATATAAAAATAAAATTCCAATTTACATGAGTAAATGCTTTCATTAAAATTTGACTACTGGAAAATTACTACCTCACTTAATGTAAAAAAAAAAAAATCCCTTCCAACTAACTAGTGTTTCATTAGTGATTTAAATCATTACAATCTGGCACGCTGGGCTGGGCTTTAGTAGTGAACTGAGCGCCTTGCAGCGTTTTCCTTTGCTCCATCCTCCTGATTTGTTTCTATATTTGGCCTTCATAACTAGAGTACATCGTCCTCAAGTAATTGTGGGACAGCTAATTCTTCAGCAAGAAACTCATAACTTGTACTTACTACAACTTGTGAAATTCAGGAACTCTCCAATAGCAAGCTACTGTACTCTCTCCATTTATAAATAATGATTTGCGAACAAACCCCAGCAAACACTTTTAGCTTTTATAAATGCTATTTTAAAAAGAAGGAATTCACACATAGTCCTCTTTACCATTTGATGAGAAAAATGTTTTGTATTAAAACTTAGGCAACTGATTTACATTATAGAACTTACCATTGTGGGAAAAGAGTGTTGCATATATCCTTTAAGGGCCTTAAAGCTGCCCTGTCACCTCAATAATGCTACATGTGTACAAACACATACATGTTTACACACATTTCTGCTTCAATCATTCACATCCCACTCTCTACAGGACCTCCTCCTTCGCGGAGTTCCTGGCTTACATGCTTGAATTAAGTCCCTTCTCAAAAGCCAAAATTCCTTATTTGTAATAACGGAAACTTTAAGTCCCTAAAACAAGAACACCTACTGTTTTCAACATGAAATAGACTGGTGGTACCTTTTTACTTAAAACATAGCTCAAATTAAATGAATTCAAATAAAACTGATTAATTGAATATGTATCTACTATAGACATTTTACTCAAGATGGAATACTATGACTTTCAACATTTTTGAACCTGCAGTATCAGGAAAATTTGTTTCTGCGACTTTTTATTCTCCTTAAATGGCAAAAACCCATTTAAAGTTATTGAGACATTCTGAGATTGTAAATATAGGACTAGAATAGTTTTCTTAATAGAATCTTTTAGAAACAAAGATATTTCTTACTTTGAAATAAAAATCTGTATATGAAGAATTCGATTTAAACAAAAATAGCCAGGAAAACTTTGTATTTATATAGAGGAAAGTACCTGGGCTAAAGACTAAAAGTTTTAAAAACTTGGGTGCTCGTTTTCCTTTCATACTACTATGTGAATCCAGTTATCATTCCATCTCACTCAGTATTCATTTCTACCAGTACAAAATGAGAAAATATCTACTCTCCCAATGGTCCTCTAAAAGAAAATAAAGCCCTTTATACAATTAAAGTTACACAATATTTGGTATCGACAGAACAATAATCACTAAATAAGGAAATTGACAGTTTAAAGATGCTGATGAACTTGGTTTTTAAAATACCATAAAGCTTCTCTGCTGCCCATTATTCGGATGACATTTTCACTAAGGGCAGAGTGAGAAAAGGCTGCGATCTGCACTGGGATGATGACTAGTACTTATAGAAGAGTAAACATAAGAATGATGTTTTGTAGGACAGAAGGAAATATGGAGGTCTGAGGCTGGCTCAGCAAACTAGAGTATGTAGCATTTCATCGGAGAGGCACTAGCAGAGCTTTGTGCGCAGGCCCACGCAAGTGCCTTTAAGAGCTTCATTAGATTGCAGACATTTGCCCTTCATCAACTGCTTCCTATGCCAGGATTTCCTTTTAGAGTGTTGCAACCTAATATTCTTCACCCAGGCAACCACAGCCTGATTTGGAAAGGTTCCCTATTTCAAAAGCCCTAGTGCGATCTCCGTTTAGAAATACATCTTTATGAAAACATGTACCATCTCCAGAACAAAAATGCTTCGATATATTAAGTTTCAGCTGTAAGTGATATTTTTAGGAAAGTGGTAATTTCAGAATCTCTGCTTCAAAATTACAGTTGATTTTTTTCAAAAATGGAGTTACAAAGTAGAAAATTAAAAATTCTTTTTTCCTTTTTTTTTAGTTCCTGGGGATTGAACCCAGCGGCATTCTATCTCCAAGCTATACACCCAGCCTATTTTTTTGTTTTGAAATAAGGTCTCACTAAATTGCAGAAGGCCTCACTAAGTATGTGAGGCTGGCCACGAACCTGCAATCCTCCTGTCTCAGCCTCCCAAGTACTGGGATTACAAGCAGGACTCACCACACTTGGCTCTTTTTCTTACTCCATTTCATTAACAATTTTTTTTGAAACGTTGGGAGAGAAAGAGGGGTGGGAAGCATGGAGAAAAGCTAGTCAATGTAAACTAAATTATAGTTGGATAGGAGAAATAAGTTCTGGTGATCTATTTCAAGGTAGAGAGATTTTAGATAATGATAATGTACTATATATTTCAAAGAAGTTATAGAAATATTGTGAATATTTCACCACTAAGGAATGACAAATGTTAGGCTGAGCATGGTGGCACATGCCTATACTCCTTGGGACAGGAGGACAGCAGGTTCAAGGCCAGCCGTAGCAACTTAGTGAGGCTCTCAGCAACCTAGAAAGACCCTGTTTCCAAATAAAAAATAAAATAGGTTTGGAGATAAAGCTTGGAGGTAGAATGCCTCGAGGTTCAATCTCCAGTACAGAAAGAAAGAAAGAAAGAAAGAAAGAAAGAAGATAAATAGTAAATAGTTTAGGAGATACATGTTTACCATGTTTACATATTACACAATGTACATATATACACATTCAAACATCATGTAGTAGCCCATAAATGTACAACTTTTGTTTCAAGAAAATTTTAAAAATTTACTCTCTTTAAAATCTAAAACATCATCCAATTATATATGCTATTAGAAATTACAGAAGATATTTGTCTTTGTTTTTCATAAAAACAAAACAGGTGGAGTAGAAGAACTCTTAACAACAGTCAGTTTTCTAAGACACGGTCTGACATTGTGTCTGGTATTGCTGTATACAAAGTGCATTGATCTAAGATGTCCTGGACACACTCAAAATATGTGCTTTTAATGAGAAGAAAAGGCCTTCACTTTTTTTTTTTTTGGTGGTACTGGGGTTCCTGGAAGTCCTTCTACCTCCGGGCTACACTCCCAGACCTATTTTATATTTTTTAAACAGGGCTCTTACGCCAGCGTGGCTGGCTTCAAACCTGTGCAATCCTCCTGTCTCCACCTCCCAAGTGTAGGGATTACAAGCCTGCGCCACCATGCCCGGCAGGCCTTCACTTTTAACAGAAAAGAAATGAGAGACAATGGGAAGGTGAGGGTAGAAGAGAAAAGGAAGTCCTTATTCTAAGACTATAATAAGGGTTACTTAAAATGTGTTAGTATTTTATGTGTGTGTGGGTGCTGGGAATTGAATCCAGGGGCATTCTACCTCTGAGCTATACCCTCAGCTCTATTTTATTCTTTATTTTTGAAAAGGGGTCTCACTAAGTTGTGGAAGGCCTCACTGAGTAGCTGAGGCTGCTCAGTGATCCTATGATCCTCCTGTTTCAGCCTTTCAAGTACTGGGATTACAAGTGTGTGCCACCATGCTCAGCAAGTGTTGGTATTTTTGAACTAAAACATTTGATCAGTGGCTATGATAGAATATCTTCTACACTGTTTAATTTTTTTTTTTTTTTTTTTTTTTTTTTTTTTTTTTTTTGTGGTGCTGGGGATGGAATCCAGGGGCATTCTACCTCCGAGCTATACCTCCAAACCTATTTTTTATTCTTTATTTTGAAACAGGGTCTCACTAAGTTACAAAGGGCCTCACTAAGTAGCTGGGGCTGGCCTCAAACCTGGATCCTCCTGTCTCAGTCTCCCAAGTACTGGGATTACAAGCGTGCACCACCACACCCGGCTTATGCTGTTTTTTTTAACTTAATTGTTTCATTTATTTTTTATTTTATTTATTTTATTTTTTTTTGTGGTACTGGGGGTAGAACCTAGGGGCTTTTCATTTGGAAACAGGGTCTCACTAAGTTGCAAAGGGCCTCACTAAGTCTCAGGCTCCCAGGTGCTGGGATTACAAGCCTGCGCCACCATGCCCGACAACGTAACAGTCTTAAAGAACCATGTTCGTTTGACTTATCCAACAGAAATTCATTTTGCTTTATGTTGGTTTACACACACAGATGTATTTACTTGTCATAGTACTTAAATCTTACTGTGGATGCATGCTGTATCCTGCCAGGACTCAATAGCTTTCCATTTAACTGTCTCGTCCAGACTAAGGGACTCATCATCCAAGATCTGTTTGTAAAACAGAGTTAACGCTTCCTGAGAAGACAATGTTTTCCTCGCTCTCGTTCACTGCATACTACACCTATATTCACTCAAAAGTTTATTCTTTTTTATGTTTATTTCAATACAGGAACAGAGGGAAATGAGCTCAAGTGTTATGCAGCATTATTTTCTCCTTCATATTATTTCTCTCTACCAAAGTAAGATTACACAGGTAAATCTTAATACATGCTTATATATAAGCATTAGTATGCATATAAGGTGTGATGAGACTCAACTCAAAGATCACCAAGAAAAAGTCACAGTATAGATATTCCTTATATATAATAAGACTTAGGCAGCTGCTTCTTTTTGGTTGAAACTTTCTAAGACTATAGTAAAAAGTAAAATCCTCATTTCAGATATTAACTTGATTAATGGGAAACAAATGTTCAGACCCTCTGGCTCATATTTATAAAACAAGTTATTTCGATGCTGGTTGCAAAAGATCCAGGTTATTTTAGTTTTTTTTTAAATTACATACTAGTAAATGAAATGATCAGCAACCTTTTTACTAAGAAATTTAAACTACCTTACAGTGGAATAATTAAACACTAAGGGAACCATCAGCACTGCCCACTTACCCTCCATGAACAATGAATAAAAGAATAATATTCGTAGCACATTAAGCCTCCATAGCTCAAGATGGATCATCTTGTCAATTCTAAAACAACTCATTCTAGCTGTATGAATCCAATCATAAAGAGAACAAAACACTTCTAATGAAACATGAAAACATTTCTGCAGATGAAGTGTATTCATCATTTCTTTTAAAAAACTTTAAATGTCAGAACTCTAAAAAACAGCAAGAAAATAAAACATAAGTAAAGCAGCTTATTTAGAGCCTACAAAAAAAAAAAACTGTGGAAAAGCACAATTCTAAACTTCGCAAATAGACCAATCTAATACAAAATGATCTTTGTAGATAATAGATAATTCAAATTCAGACAAGAGAGAACTGGGATGTTCATTTTATTTTACATTTATGACTAAAGAACCAGAATAACTTAAAGTATATCACTGCTGATCTAGTTCCTTTAAATAAGAACTAAATGATTTTTAAATTAAATTTGTTATAAGCTACTTGCTTTAAGAAGTTTCTGCTCCATATTTTCATGTTTTCTGATGTTTCCAGAAACCCAAGCAAGAATTACGATAATAGGGCAATAAAATATGAGAAAACAGGTAAGTTCATAATTGTTCCACTGGATACACAATTGGGGCAAAGGTTAGAATTAACCAGCACATGACAAAATACTGTAGTTTCATCAAGTTTCTTTTTAGTGTGAATATATCAGTCTTCTGATCTTCCTAAACTTTCTAAAAAACTTTGACAAATTGGTGGGCATGGTGGTGCACGCTTGTAATCCCAGCACTTGGGAGGCTGAGACAGGAGGATCGCGCAGGTTCAAAGCCAGCCTCAGGTACTTAGTGAGGCTCTCAGCAACTTAGTGAGACCCTGTTTCCAAATAAAGTATAAAATAGGTCTGGGAGTGTACCTGAAGGTAGAAATGTCCCTGGGTTCCACCCCCAGTACCACACACACACAAAAAAAAAAAACTCTGACAAATCACTCTATATTAATAGCAACGGGTCCAATAGTGTACTGCCACACTTTCTAATCAGTTGTACACAGGTTCTGCTTGCCAGACCTGTGAAGTTCTCAATGAATTGACGCCATCTAGTGGGATCACTGAGATTTCAGCTAAATCTGGTTTATAACACATTGCTACAATCTACTGAGCTCATCAAATATCTCCCTTTAAAATACACACTTGTAGCTGGGAGTGACAGTGCAGCTTGTAATCCCAGGACTTGGGAAGCTAAGACAGGAGGATCACAGGTTTGAGGACAGCATCAGCAAGTAGTGAGACTTTCATCAACCTAGTGAGACCCTGTTTCAAAATAAAAATAAAATAGGGTTGGGGGTCAAGCTCAGAGGTAGAATGCCCCTGAGTTCAATCCCCACTAACACACACACACACACACACACACACACACACACACACACACACACACACACCACATCTGTATTAATTAGGGAACAATCTTAATGTGATAAGCTTGGCTACAATAAAAATGAAAGAAAATATTTTAAGATTCCTTTAAAAGGCATAAAATAGAAATCAATGCATACTAACAATATGTTTTCAAAGATCTCAAAAAATTCAAAATCACACAGTCAAGTAAAATTGTAAAATAACAATAACTATAGCTATTATATATTTATTAAGTGTCTAGCCTTGCCAGACACTTTTCTTAAGTTTTCATCTTTAAAGCTATCCTGCAAAGCTATTTTACAGATGATTCCCGATTACAGAAACACTTAAAATACAGAGTGACTTAAAAAAAAAAAAGTGATCTCTCTTCTCCTGTTGTAACCAAGACAGGAATGTCCCAATACCGGTGCCAGCTCACTGCATAGCTACTGTATGCAGAGGTGAGGTTCTAAGAGAAAAGCAGCCCTGTCCTTCAAGGAGCCCAGGCACCACTCTGCATCAGCAACATGCAGCACTTGCAAAAGATACAATGATCATTCCTCAGAGTCTTACTGTTAATTTCATTCAAATTAAAAATAAACTGCTAACATGAATATTAAATGCATCATGCTTTTTATTTAGTTACACTGATTTAAACTAAAAATTGATAAGAAAGATGTGTACCCTTCATATAACCTAACAATGGATATATTCTTTCTTTAATTTCAATGAATATGATTTATTTTTTATCATTTTCAAGTCTTAGGATAATGAGCTTCTCCATTTTACTTCTCCACAAAATCTGAGAGAGATCACAGCAGTCCATGTTGTGTTATTTATATTCCTAACTGCATATCTACTTCAGTTTTTTCCTCTTTGAATTTTCTGGGGTCACCATGCTCCAGGTAGGAAGAGAGAAGAACTTTCAGCAAAATGTGTCTCGTTTTTCTATTCATGGAATGGTAGATAAAAAGGAACAGAGTGAAGTTCAGGAAAGAAACCATTTTTTATCTGAGAATATTAACTTTAACATTCTAGTACCTTCTTGTGCAATGTATTTGTTTACACACATGCTTTTTTTTTTTTTTTTTTTTTTTGGTGGTACTGGGGTTCCTGAAAGCCCTTCTACCTCCGGGCTACACTCCCAGACCTATTTTATATTTTTTTATTTAGAAACAGGGTCTCCTAAGCCAGCGCGCGCGGCTGGCTTCGAACCTGCGCGATAATCCTGTCTCCGCCTCCCAAGCGCGGGGATTACAAGCGTGCGCCACCACGCCCAGCGCTACACACATGCTTTAATAAGATATAATGTTCAGGTGATAATCCAATAAAACTTTACATTTGTAGGATTTAAAGTTTACTTTGTGTGTGTCCTTATTCAATAAACTGTCGAGCAGAGTTCCACACTGTGAAGCATATCCAGGTCACTATGGGCCATATATGGCCTGGGTTCTGAGATAAGCTATATTGGATCAGAATTTCTCTCTTGTTTTCCTGAAGGAATCAGGAAACAGTTAGCATACATCTCATCTTGACCCAGATCTGCTTCACTAGCCAAGTGCCAGTAGCCTGAAAGCTACTCCATGGGTCAAGAGCAGAATTTAAGGAAAGTGCCGACCTTGGATGGCTGGGCTGATTGCTCAGAAACAGAAACAGCAAGACACTGTACGAATGGGGCTGAGTTTGGACTCAGAAGATCTGGTGCTGCTGAATAAAGTTGCTCAGAGTCCCAGCATATTTAGTTGTAAATAAAAAAAGTATGCTTTATATCCCACAAAATAAATCTGATAATATAATTATTAATTTAAGTAAATGGGAATGCTTTCTTCTTCTCCTTCTTCTTTTTGGAGTGCTGGGGACTGAACCCAGCAGCATTCTACCCCTGAGCTATACCTCCAGACCTATTTTATTTTCTATTTTGAAATAGGGTCTTGCTAAGTTACTGAGGCTGGCTCTGAACCCTCAATCCTCTTGTTTCAGCCTCTAAAGTACTGAGATTATAGGCATGCACCACCACACCCAGCTCAAAATGCTATTTTCAGCCTAATAATCTTGACTACCTTAATTCATTTTCATCCTATTTTTTCTTTTTAATATATTTTTATTGGTGCATTGTAGTCAAACATTTTAATGGAATAAAAAACTTGTGGAGATAAACATGCACACATCACCAATCAGCCTTTATCCAATCCCCAGCCCATTCCCTCCCCCTCCCTCGTTCCCATGCTTGGTTTGGTGACTGACTTTGATGTGTCTAAGTGCATCATATGCTTTAGAGTTTCCATCTCTCCCCCCATCCCCTCTGATAGTCACCTTAATTGCTCTTATATGGGGCACCTTCTTCAACTAGAGGTCTTCCTATTACCCATTTCTCCCTAGTTTTTGCATATTAGGGAAAGCATCTGATTTCTTATTTTTTGTGACATTTCCCTGTAGATGCCACAATTTTGTTCTCCTTTATGGCTGGGTATAATTGTGCACATATCCCATAGTTTTGTAATCCACTCATCTGCTGATGGACATCTTGGCTGGTTCCATAGTTTGGGAATGATGAATTGTGCATCTATGAACATAGATACTCGTGCACTGGTTTGGTAGTTTGGTTTTCATTTTTTGGAGTAGATACCCATAGGTGGTACTGCTGGGTCATATGGTAAGTTCGTTTTATTCTTCTGAGGATCTTCCATGCTGTTTTCAAAGTGGTTGCATTAATTTGCAATCCCACCAATAATGTATTAGAGTTTCTACTTCTCCCTACCCTATCAATTACAGTTTATCTCTTCCTTGGAAGTCCTACTTTTATTTTCCACACTATTTCCCATTTGCTGAAATCATGACAGCCAGAAGGTGAATGACTTTGACGAGATGATCCACTCACACCCAATTTTTTAATAGAGGTCACTTGGATCTGGAGATCTGCTGAGAGATGGGGTGAGGCAGCGGCAGCTTCAAGTGCTTCCTGAGGGCACAATTGCAGGGACCGGCTAGCCCTTTGCTGTGCAGCAGGCCCCGGTCCCGACCTCACTGTTTGGCAGGCCCAATCCCAGCCCCTCAGGCCCTGGCATCAGCCTCGATGCTTGGAAGGCCCCGATCCTGGCCCAGCAGGCCCCAGCACCAGCCTCGCCACTTGGCAGGCCCATCCTGGGCCCCGGCACTGGCCTTGCTGCTCAGCAGGCCCCAATCCCAGCCTTGCTGGCCCTGGGACCAGCCTCGCTGTGCAGCATGCTCCGGTCTCCGTCACTGTGGGCAGGTCATCTACAGAGGTTCCCATTTTTCTTACATATGTATATGTATATGTATATGTATATGTATATGTATATGTATATACATATATATACACATATATACACATATATACACATATATACACATACACACACACACACACACACACACACACACACACACATATATGTATGGTACTGGGGTTCCTGGAAACCCCTCTACCTCCGGGCTACACTCCCAGACCTATTTTATATTTTTTATTTGGAAACAGGGTCTCTTAAGCCAGTAAGACTGGCTTCGAACCAGCAAGATCCTCCTGTCTCCACCTCCCAAGCTCAAGGATTACAAGTGTGTGCCACCATGCCCAGCTTCATATATATATATATATATATATATATATTAGGCGAAAACAGTATGTATTTTTTGTAAAAGCTGGGAGCTATTACCTAGTAACAATAAATTTTACTGTCTCCCCTCCGAAGGCAGAGGTCCACAGCTTCACGGTGGAGAGCGGTTCTGTTATTCCGAGTGCACCCTGGCCCCAGCACGCGCAGAGGAGTGCAGTGGCCGTGAGCACTGGTGTCTCCCAGGCCGAGCGATGCACTGGTTGACCCAGCTATGCAGGGCTCCCTCTGACATGCCCTCAACATTTTTCTTACATAGTATGTTGTCCAGAGTTCCTGAGCATGTGGAGTTGGAGCAGTCTACTTTCGGGGAGATTTCTTCCAAAGTTCAAGGTGGATTGAACTGGATCTGTCTGCCTCTCCCAAATACTGGCCGGGCTGGCCTTTAACTTGCAATTCTCCTGCCTCAGCCTCCAATTTTCAAGCTTTGTTGATGATGTTCCCTGGTCCTAGAGTACCTTTCTCTCCCCTAATTCTGTTTGTCCAACTACCTTGAGGGTTTTGACAGGTCCCAACTTCTCTATAAAACTTTTCTTGATTGTATCTGCCTCATATAATCTTTGGACCCTATTATATCAAGTGTTTGAACTATACAGTACTCTGCAGCTTGCTTATTATTTATATAATAAGCAATATATAACATATAATAAATATATAAATAATAATATATAATAAAATATAAAGTATTATATATTACATAAATATATACTGATATATAAAATATATTTATTATATAATATAGTATTACATATTATATACAATGTTTATTATAAAATATATACAGTATTATATATTATTATATTATATATATTTATTATATAAAATATATTTATTATATAAATATATTTGAAAAATAAGCAAGCTGCAGAGTTACTATAGTACTTATACTGATAGCAAAAGTTCTAAGCACATTAACTATATATTACATAACTTAATATTCAAAGCAATCCAATAACATAGGTACTATCAATATTCATTCTACAGATGGAGAAACTAAAGTACAGAAAAGTAATTTTGCAAGGTTCCAGACACAGCGACAAGGCCAGAGCTGGACTGTAGCTGCAAAGTATGGCTATGGAGCCCACGCTCGTACCCACTATGCAATACAGGTTCTCTTTGTCAAGGGCTCTGGATGCGGGTTTACCCTTTGAGCAGAACATGTGATCCCTGAGGACAGGGCAGTTCCATCTAGTGACTCTGCCATCACAGCACACTGCTCTGGCCTACACAATGAGGTGCTCAGTGTCTCCTTGGAAGTGGAGAGATGGGCCATGGTCACTTGACAGTGTTTTTACTAAATAAATATTCTACTTTGTTCAACTTCCCACCAAAGATTATTCCTTCTTCTTGCCTAGAATCAGGAAATTTGGAGAAGTTGGAGGAACAGTCATTTAGTCACTTAACAATAATGTGCTAAGAAAAATGGGGGGAAATATGCCTAGTTTGAGAACTGTGAAACCCAAAATAATAATCTTTCAAAGACAAACACTAAAGTTCTCTTCTGATCTATACTCACATAGCAGGTCTTTTGGTCATTGGTTAAAAAATAATAATGAATAAAGAAAATTTAAATTCAGATTGAGTCACCTGGAGCCAGGTAGACTACCAGACCAAGATATGAAATGCAACTGATGCTACGTTTTATGAAGCCTTTTTTTCAGAACACATTGTTACTTCACAACAATCCTGTACAGATATTCATTTTGCAGGAGAATAAACTGAAGCTCAGGCAGGCTCAGCGATTTGTCCTAAACTGCATAGGTAAGTGGAAAACCCAAATATTCATTCCCGATTCTAATACCTGAATTCCCTTCTGCCTTACACTTTTGGAAATAGTGGTATGGACAACCCAAAACTAAATTATAATTGGCTTTAGAGTATGCTTCTTGGAGTTTTAACCTTTGGTAATTCATAACACTGCAATTCAACCACAATCACAAAACAAAGTTAAAAAAACAGCCTTAGTTCTGGAAGAAACAGCAGGTTTCCCAAACCAGCGGGAAGTCTTGGCCCACAGAAGTTAGAGAACAGAAGAAATAAAAATAAATGTAGGCCTGTGCCTCTCTTTCCTCTTTAATTTTGAAGTTCACTATCTCCTCCTGTCTGCTATTCCTGTACTCAAAGGGTTGGGGATAATAATGATGAGTTGATTAGGCTGAATTGCTAGGGGTCAATTAAAATAACCAGAAAATGAATACTATGTCTGTCTGTCTGTCTCTCTCCTTTTGGTGGTGGTACTGGGGATTGAAATCAGAGACAGTCTATATATATCCACGCTATACCCCAGCCCTGCTCCCCTTTTTATTTGAAACAAGGTCTGACTAGGTTGTTGAGAGTCTCAATAAGTTGCTGAGGCTGGACTTGAACCTAAGATCCTCCTACCTCAGCCTCTCAAGTACTTGGATTACAGTTGTGCAGAACTGTGCCTGGCTTACTATGTCCCTCTTTACTGGCTCCTTTCCCTCCTACTTCTTAATAAATAAGCATATTCAAGCCTCCTCTGTATAAAAAGAAATCTCTCTCCCCTACCCAATGAGTAGAGTGCCCCCAAGAAAACAGGCATCTGCCAAATCATAGCTCCCTTTCCCTTTATCCCTACACTTCCTGAAGGGGTTGCGGAGCTGTGACTCCCAGTGGACTGTGAGCTCCTCCAGGACAAGAATTTACACTATTAACTGGTAACTTCACTCCTCAGCTGGCGAGTGGCAAGGCATTTAAGAGTTCCATGAATCAATCACTGAAATAAGAAGACTGGCCAATTCTAAGAGATTTCCTGGCTCTTAGAATTCTAGGATTTCAAGACATCTCCCACTTAGTACTATGTATTTAGCTAACAAAATCTCCCCAAAGGAAAACGAGTCGCTGGCCATGAGTTTGGCACAGGGGAATTTCAGAGCAGTCCCTCCCACCCCTGCAGTGCTAGTGATCTAGCCCAGGGCCTCTGCCACTGAGCCACATCCCCAACCACAGGGCAGTTTTTATTTTATTTTTGTGGCACTGAGGATTGAATCCAGGGGCATTCTACCTCCAAACTACACCCCAGTTCTGTTTTTTAATTTAGAAACAAAATCTTGCTAGATTGATGAGAATCTCACTACTTGCTGAGGCTGTTCTCAAACCCGCAATCCTCCTGTCTCAGCTTTCCAAGTACAGGGATTATAGACCTGCACCACCATACCCAGCTAGACCCATTTTTAATCTACTGATTGACAACAAAGATAAAGGAATCACTCTTAACTCTGCTTTCTTTAATTTTAAAATTTAATATGAAAACATACCAAAGGGGAAGGGGAAGACCAAGAGCTTCTTAAATATAGCATTGCTTTTAAAGGTTTTACACAGAGAAATTATAAGCAAACTGCACACTCAAGGTCCTCTTCACTCTGTCAGTTTCCCTACCTCCTGTCCCTCCTGGGACCCACAGTCAATCTCTTCTATTAATGTTCTCCCTGGCACTACTGGCCCCTCCCCCTTTGGACCTTAACAATCCCGCCCCAAGTGCTTGTTACTTCTGGAAAGAATCCTTGAAGCAGTCCACGGGGCGGTGCCACTTCGCCCAAATCTCTACTCACACTTAGTGATCTCCTATCAACTTCCCTCGGGACATTCAAATCTGTCTCTCCGAGCCTCTCTGTGCAACTGTACCTCTCTTTGGTACCCTTTGCCCTCCTTGTCCTTTCTTGATTCTCTTCCCCATGCCCCTGAAAGCTCCTTCCTAGACTCTTTTCTATTCGGATGCTTTTCCACTTTCTGCTTTGGGCCTCTTTCCCCCTGTCTAAACTCCCTGCCTGGGTAGCTACGTTCAGTCTCAGGGCTGCAATTATCTCCTTCGTAGACCACGGACGACCACATAACTTGGATAGAATTCTGGCCCTCATGACTAGCTTTATAGCCTCACATTAGTCAATTTCCGTCTCAGTTTACTTCCCTCTTAAATGGAGTTGCAGGTTGAGTATCTCTTACTTGAAATGTTTTGGACCAGAGGTATTTCAGATTTCAGAGGGTTTTTTGTTTGTTTGTTTGGGAAGTATAAGCATGTTACATACCCTTAATTTAGATCAGGTAATACAGGAAAAGCACCTAGCATGGTGCCCAAAACACAGTAAAGGTCAACAAATCTGTATTTCCAGACCCGGCCTCTCCTGCAGCCCTACACCTACATTTCATTTCCTTCCTTTCCTCACCGCCCTCCTTCCCCCGACTGAACCCAGGGGCATTCTACCTCTGAGCTATGTACTCTTAAGTCTTTTTATTTTATTTTTTAAATTTTGAAACATTGTCTAAGATGCTGGGGGTCTCCCTACACTGCCATGGATGACCCTGAACTTGTGAGCCCCCCTTTTACTTTTTTATTTTGAAATAGGGTCTTGCTAAATTATTGCACACTGTTCTTAACCCTGTGATTCTCCTGCTTCAGTCCCGCAAGTACTGGGATTACAGGTGCGCGCCACTGTGCCTGGATCCACATCTACTTTTTTTTTTTTTCCCCAGTACTGGGTATAGATAGAACCTAGGGGCATTCTATCTCCCAGCTATACCCCCAGCCCTATTATTTTTTTTTATTATACTGGAGATTAAACCCAGGGGCATTATATCTTGAAGCTACACCCCCAGCCATATATATTTTTTGAAACAGGGTTTCACTAAGTTGTGGAGGGCCTCACTAAGTAGCTGAGGTTGGCCAGGAACCTGTGATTCTCCTGTCTCTGCCTCCCAAGCACTGGGATTACAAGCGTGTGCCACCATCTGAGGCTTACCCCCCGCCCCCTCCCTTTTTTTGGGGTGGTACTGGGGTTCCTGGAAACCCTTCTACCTCTGGGTTACACTCCCAGACCTATTTTTATATTTGTATTTGAAAACAGGGTTTCTTAAGCCAGCACAGCTGGCTTCGAACACATGCAATCCTCCTGTCTCCACCTCCCAAGCGTGGGGATTACAAGTGTGCGCCACCACGCCCGGCCCTATTTTTTATTCTTTATTTTGAGATAGGGTCTCACTGAGTTGCAAAGGACCTCACTAAGTAGCTGACGCTGGCCACAAACCACGATCTTCTGTCTCAGATTCTTGAATTTTGAGATTACAAGTGTGCACCACCACACCCGGCCCACATCTACATTTCCAATTGTGATAAACTTTTCTACCCTAAATTCATTTCCCCCTTGCAACTTCCCATCTTAATGATCCTGTGGAGGCTGAGACTGGGAATCCGTCCTCATTCCCTCACTCTGTATATCTAGTTAGTCTTGGCACTGCCTTGTATATCTATTCCACTGCTTTAATTCAGGCCTTGCACAAGGACAAATTATAACACCTTTCTAACTGGTATCTCTCCATGTAAAGTAGACAGATCTCCTTACTGGCAAATAATCTTTCTCAAAAAGAGCTCTTACCATGCCGTTTCTCTGCTTTAAATTTCTCAGTGTCTTCTCCCTAGTAACTATGGAATGAAGCCTAAACTCAAGGGTAAGGTATTTAAAGTCCTCAAGGACTGTGCATAACTTCCCTTTATGTCCATTCTTCCAACCACCTTGAATTAACTGCCACGTGCAGAACATGAAATACTTTTTCTTGCCTCTGTACCCTTAAGTTAGTCCTCCTCTTCCACCCGACACCTCTACCTGTTTAAACCTTAATTATTCTTTTCTTTTAAGCTTTTCTTGTTTTTTGTTTTTTTGGTACTGGAGATTAAACCCAGGGTGTTGCACATGCAAGGTAATAAGCACTTTACCACTGAGCTACATCAAAGCCCTAAACCATTCTTGAAGACCCAGGACAAACACTATTCTTACACGAACCCTTGTGTAATCCACATTAATCTCTCCTCTATATTCTCAGAACATCCTGCTTATAACTAACTCTACGATGGCACATACTAGAATTATTTTATACTACAATTTATAGCTTATATGTCTGTCCCTTCTTTTTTTTTTTTTTTGGTGGTACTGGGGTTCCTGGAAGCCCTTCTACCTCCAGGCTACACTCCCAGACCTATTTTTTACATTTTCATTTTGGAAACAGGGTCTCCTAAGCCAGCGCGCGCAGCTGGCTTCAAACCTGCGCAATCCTCCTGTCTCTGCCTCCCAAGCGCGGGGATTACAAGCGTGCGCCACCACGCCCGGCCTATGTCTGTCCCTTCTACTATGCCACCAGAGCCCGGAAAATGTGGAAAAATAGGTCTTATTTGTTTTTATAATCCACTGCCTGAACTTAGTAGCCCTTGAAAATGTTAAGCTGACCAGAATAATTATGTGATTTTCTTGGCTAGAAGGGAGATCGAGGACACTTAAAAAATAAACTGAACAGATACTACCCCAACTAGTGATAAAACTCAACACCACCAACAGTGGGGCAGACTGTTGCCCTGATGTGATGAAGGCACAAGAAAGTGTTCTTATTACAAATGCTTTACCTGGACTTAATCATAAGAAAACAACCAGACAAATACAAACTGCAGGACACTCCGCCTACAAGTGGCCTAGACTCTTCAAAAAATGCCAATAAACAACCTTCCCCCCTAAAATACCACCAGGAGACTGTTGTGACTTAAAGATCAAAGAGAAATGGCACACAGATGCAGTGAGTGAGCCTTGATTGGATCTGAAATTGAAAATAAAAAGCTTTAAAGAGCATAATGGTGACACACGAGGGAACATGAACACGGGCGCTACCCAAGAGTAAAGTCTGGAGTCCTGCTCATCTGTTACCTACCTGTGGTGAGGTTAAGTATAAAAATTGAGAGAAGACATTTAGAAATGTTGATAGAAACTTGATAAGGCAATTTTATGTCTATTAAATCTAATAAGAAACAAGTGGACTTTTACTTTTTTATGCTGGGGCTTTTTAAATTTAAAATTTCTAGTACTCCATTTTATTGTATTTTATAAAAGTATCAGCCAAGCTGGGTATAGTGGTTCCCACTGGTAATCCCAGTACGTGGGAGGCTGAGACAGGAGGACTGCAGGTTCAAAGCCAGCCTTAGCAACCCAGCCAAGCTGGGTATAGTGGTTCCCACTGGTAATCCCAGTATGTGGGAGGCTGAGACAGGAGGACTGCAGGTTCAAAGCCAGCCTTAGCAACTTAGTGAGATTCTGCTCAACTTAGTAATACTCTGTTTTATAATAATATAATAAAATAGTGCTGGGGGTATAGCTCAGAGGTAGAATGCCCCTGAGTTCCACAGCTAGCACCACACACATACACTCAAAAAAGTGTCAGCTATTAGTGGATAGGGAATTGTTTGTTTACTGTAGTGCTGGGGATTGCTAGGCAAGGACTTTTCCACTGAGCCATACTTCTCCACTCCTTGGATTAGGTGTTTTAAAAATAGATTTTTTTTTTCTTTCTGCAGTACTGGGGATGGAATCCAGGAGCATTCTACCTCCAAGCCACACCCCCAGCCCTATATTTTATCCTTTATTTTGAAACAGGGTCTCACTAAGTTACGGAGGGTCTCACTAAGTAGCTGAGGCTGTCTGTGAACCCATGATCCTCCTGTCTCAGCCTCCCAAATGCTGGATTACAAGTATTCATCACCACACCTGGCTTAAAAATAGATCTTTTCAAGGGCACAGTGGCACATGCCTGTAAGCCCAGTACTTGGGAGGCTAAGACAAAAAGATCACAAATTTGAGGCCAGTCTGGGCAACTTAAAAAGGCCCTCAGCAACTTAGTGAGACCTGTTTAAAAAAAAAAAACAAAAAACACCTGTTTCAGCTGGGGATGTAGCTCAGAGGTAGAATGCCCTTGGGTTCAAAATGGATCATTTTGCAGGGCATGGTGGCACATTAGGGAGGCTGAGACTGGAGGATCACAATTCTAGGACAGCTTCAGTTACTTAGTGAGGCCCTTTGCAACTGATCAAGACCCTGTTTCAAAATAAAGAGTAAAAAATAGAGTTGGGGTATAACTCAGAGGTAGAATGCCCCGGGTTCCATCCTTAGTACCGCGAAAACCAAAAAACAAAAACCAGTATTGCATCAATCTTTTTTTTTCTGTACTGAGGATGGAACCCAGGGCATTCTATCTCTGAGCTACACTCCCATCCCTATTTTTTAGTGTGTGTGTGTGTGTGTGTGTGTGTGTGTGTGTGTGTGTGTGTGTGTTATTATATATATATATGTATATATATGTATATAATTTATATATATTAAAAAATATATATTTTTTGAAACAGGGTCTCACTGAGTTGTGAAGGGCCTTGCTAAGAAGCTGAGGCTGGAACCGTGATCCTCTGGTCTCAGCCTCCTGAATACTGGAATTACAAGCATGTGCCACCATGCCCAGCAATCTTAAGGTTTTGAATATAATGCTTGTACTGTGGTTATGATGAAGAGATACACTGGATTTTTTTTAGGATGAAATATTGAATGCCTAAGAAAAATCACAAAAATAGGATTGAAGTGGTATTTCAGTGGTAGAGAGTTATGTAGCACATATGTAGCACCTGGTTAATCTCTTGCATTGAAAAAAATGTCAGCCTGTATAAATTTAAACATGCATACAGACACACACATATACATACACACACATATATAATGTAATGAGACTTCTTTCCTCCTGGTACTATAAATTGAACCCAGGACATTCCACCTTTGAGATAAACCCCCAACCCGCCTTACCTAATTTTTTATATTTTGAAACAGGTTCTCAGTAAATTGCGGTGGCTGCCTGGCCCCTGCAATCGTCAAGTCTCAGCCTCTCAAGTACTGGGATTATAGGTGTGTGCCACCACCTCGGCTTATACCTGTCAATTTTTAAAGGGTAACATTTGCTCTCATGCCTCTAGTTCAGTGAAGTATGAGATGTTTTTAAGCACTCAGAATGACTAAAGAAAGAAGCGATATTAAAGTATACGAAAAGCTAGCAAGACTAGCTTTGTAAACAACACTACAGTGTGCTTTGTCGATCCAGGACACTGTCTGTGGTAGTAGTACTCCGTAAAGCTATTTGGTAAACTGAAACGACCGACACAGAAGAACTCCATATTTAAGTAATAAGTAATGCTTTAGGATTTGCCTTTAAATAATGTTTTATTCCTAATTTATTTTTTATTTATTTATTTTTTCTTTTTTTGGTGGTACTGGGAGTGGAACTCAGGGACTTTTCTACTTCCAGGCTATACTCCCAGACCTATTTTATACTTTATTTGGAAGCAGGGTCTCACCAAGTTACTGAGAGCCTCACTAAATACCTGAGGCTGGCTTTGAACCTGTGTGATACTCCTGTCTCAGCCTCCCAAACTCTGGGATTACAAGCCTGCGCCACCAGGCCCGGCTTATTCCTAATTTCTACAAAATTAACAAAGATTTCATAAATAAAACTGCAAGTGTCCCCTAAAAACTGCAAGTGTTATAAATACAGACACCAAATGCTGGGTGTGGTGGCAAACACTTATAACCTCAGCACTTGGGAGGCTGAGACAAGAGGATCACAGTTTTGAAGCCAATCTCAGCAACTTAGTGAGGCTCACAACAACTTGGTGAGACCCCGTTTCTAAATTAAAAAAAAATAGTGTTAGGGGTATAGCTCAGAGGTAGAATGCCCCCGAGTTCAATCCCCAATGCCACAATAAAAAATAAATAAATAAATAATGGAGACTGAGAAGAAAACCTAATCTTTACCTTAAAAATAAACATGGACTATTGAACAGTAAAGTACAATGCAGTCAGCTGCTGAAATTATATGTCATTATACTCTGGACTTTTTGGCTTTGTGATCTTTTTTTCTTTTCTTTCTTTTTTTTTTTTTTGTGGTGTTGGGGATTGAACCCAGGGGCATTGTACCTCTGAGCTTTAAACAGGGTCTCACTAAGTTGTAGAGGGCCTCACTAAGTAGCTGAAGCTGGCTGTGAACCTGTGATCCTCCTGTCTCAGCCTCCCAAGTACTGGGATTACAAGCACACACCACCACACCCAGTGACTCTGTAATCTTAACTGATACACAAAAAGAAAATTTATTATTTTGGTTAAATCTGTTACTCTTATTAGCTGTAGGGTGCTTAAAACTGTGTCCCATAGCCAGGCATCGCGGTGCATGCCTGTATCCCCAGTACTTGGGAAGCTGAGACAGGAGAGCCTCAGGTTCAAGGCCAGTGCACAGAAACAGGGAGCCCTTGGCAACTTAGCAAGACCCTGTCCAACATAAAAAATAAAAAGGGCTGAGCGTAGAGCTCAGAGGTGGAATGCCCTTGGACTCAATCCCTGGGGGGGTCCCATGCTTCAAAAGCTTCCTGATAAAAGCACCATAACGCATCCCCATAGTACAGCCTAATGTTCTGTGAGTTGGGCATCCTAAAGGTGTGGACTTAAGCTCAGCACTGTCTTCTATCAAATTTATAATAATATTATTTAACTTCAGTATATTTGGCCAGTTGGGCAAATCTACAAGGGAAAAACCAAATCTTCCTAAAACTGAAAGAAAACTGTCTAAGAACTTCATCTTAGACAATTCAGAGAAACAGCTATCCTCAAATAGCCATCTGTGCATAACTTAATTTATGTGTCCATTCATAGGCCTTTTAAACCTCACTAACCTATGTGATTCAATTTCTCATCGAAGGGATTCCACAAAATTACAAATACATAGCACATGACTTGACAAAAGACAGTTTAGCAAATATGGAGAAAATACTGGTATGAGACCATTTTTTTAAATGCTTTATTCCTCCCATGTGCCAGAGTAAATCTCTAGTTTGTAGGAATATTTAAGTACTTAATTAATTAATTTTTTATTTTTTTAAATTTATTTTTATTGGTGCATTGTAATCATATATCACATTGGAATACAAGACTTGAGAGGCTATACAAGCACACATCATCCAATTAGCCCTCATCCAGTCCCCATCCCATTCCCTTCCCCTCCCTGGATCCCATGCTTGTTTGGTGATTAACTTTGATACATTTGTTTATGTACCTCCTGCATTTTAAAGAGGCTCCATCCTCCCCTATTCCATACTCTCTGATTGGTCACCTTAATTGCTTCACTATAGGGCGTTTTCTATAGCTCGACCTCTTCCTGTTGCCCCTTTCCTCCTAGTTATTGCTGATCAGGGGAAGCATCTGGTTTTTATTTTCTGCGATATTTCTCTGTGCATGCCACGTTGCAAGTACCGATCCCACTCTTGACGGCCCCAGTAGTGGCCTGGCTACCCGGTGGACTGATCCAGACCTCACTGGCTCAAGCAGCAGCCTTGCCTCATGGGAGGCCCCGATTCTGGTCTCGCTGGCCCCGACACTGGCCTAACCCCTCGGCTGGCTCAGATCCCGGCCTCGGAGGCCTCAGTAGCGGCCTTGCCTCACGGCAGGCTCCAAAGACGGCCTCTGGTCCCGGCACCGGCCTAACCCCTCAGCAGGCTCCGATCACGGCCTTGGAGGCCCTAGCTCCAGCCATGCCTCACAGCAGGCTCCATTCCTGGCCTCGCTGGCCCCGGCACTGGCCTAACCCTTCAGTAGGCTCCAATCCTGGCCTCGGAGGCCCCAACACCGGCCTTGCCTCACGGTAAGCTCCAATCCCGGCCTCGCTAGCCCCGGCACCGGCCTAACCCCTCGGCAGGCTCCGATCACGGCCTCGGAAGCCCCAGCTCCAGCCCTGCCTCATGGCAGGCTCCGATCTCAGCCTCGCTGGCCCCGGCACTGGCCTAACCCCTCGGCAGGCTCTGATCCTGGCCTTGGAGACCCCAGCACCAGCCTTGCCTCACGGCAGGCTCTGATCCTGGCCTCGCTGGCCCCAGTACCAGCCTAACCCCTCAGCAGGCCCCTATCCCAGCCTCGGAGGCCTCAGCAGCAGCCTTGCCTGAGCACCATTTTTTTAAGTCAAGGAAAATGAGAATACAATTGATGGTTATAGAAAAAAAATGATGATGTACTGAGAATGACTGCAGGTGGGGGCAGAGGGAGACCGCTCACCTCACAGCACTCTTACTGTGTCCTGTGACGCACTCTCACAGATGCGCATCACCAATTTTTAAAATAACATCTCAGACCAATGCAATCCAGTGCAAGACTTTTTATGACAAAATCAATATATCACTGTAAGCAGAAAGAATACACAAATCATGTAAGAAGCTAAAACTGCACTTAAAGAAAAAATCATTTGACCAAAAATAAGGCAGGAAAAAGAAAGGAAGACTAATATAAGACTTTTTCATTCTGGAGGCCTAATCTACCTTTTTTTAAAATTTGGAGTCTTTGAAACTCACAGATTCCATTTTTGAACTTTGTGGATACTAATTTCTCAGTTATTGGTTTTTGCTTTATCCTCTCTGAAAAGAAAAAGAAACTGCTTTTAATGCTTTCTAAGAGATTGGGAGGTGGCGAAATATTAGTTTTTTTTTTTTTTTTTGGTGGTACTGGGGTTCCTGGAAGCCCTCCTTCCTCCGGGCTACACTCCCAGACCTATTTTATATTTTTGAAACAGGGTCTCTTACGCCAGCACGGCTGGCTTCGAACCTGTGCGATCCTCCTGTCTCCGCCTCCCAAGCGCGGGGATTACAAGCGTGCGCCACCACGCCCGGCCCGAAATATTAGTTTTGTTTTGTTTAATTTTTGTGACACTGGGGATTAAACGTAGGGGCCTTGTACCTATGAGCTACACCTCCAGTTCCATTTCTTATTCTTTATTTTGAAACAGGGTCTCACTAAAATTTACTTAGGGCCTCCCTAAGTAGCTGAGGCTGGCTGTGAATTCGTGATCCTCCTACCCTGTCTCAGCCTCCCAAGCCTCCCAATGCGACAATCACATCTGGCTGGATGTCAACTTTTTAACTTGGCAGTAAAGGTACTTTGTCATGAGCTTGAAATCTTATTTTCAAATAAGAGTCATATCAAATTAAAGATTGTATCTGATGAATCTTAATGTTTTTCATTTAAGATCTAGATTAACCCAGAAACTAACTTTTATTGGTAGGTGAGCATGTCATACCAAAACATAAGATGGCCTTTCATAAACCAAGTAGGACCAAACCAGGCCCATATAGCACTTGGGTATGACCGATCCAGGCAAAGTCTGCTCCAAGTAAGGATTAGAGGAAATTTGGCTAGAGATACTCTACCATGCTCCTGAATAAGTTCTGGAGTTGATGTCATGGAGTATCATCTTTTTATTGATGCTATAAATTGGACTATATCCACTCATAACAAGTTTTCTCCGGATACAAATGCTTTATTTTTATATTAATTTAAGCAATTATACTATATTCTAATCTTGAAAATGAAATTTGGTCCTGTTAGTCTCTGGTTAGATTTGGCTGGCTCCTTTGCTTTTGAATTTCTGCTTAAGAGTTAAATGGTAGCTTTACTTTTATATTTTACTTTACTAAAATATAAAAGGAAGTGAAACATGTTATACCTGTGTGCAAGACCCCCTAAGTAAAAAAGGGCCACATAATCTCAAGAATCAGGAAAAGCGGCTTGTTGACCTTCAGGGTTCCTAATAACCTTACCCATCACACGTCACAGTATCTCAAATCATGTTCCTTTGGCGGGGAGGGAGGAGTACTGAGGATTGAACCCAGGGGCATTCTACCTCCAAGCTACACCCCCAGACCTTGTTCAGATTTTGATACAGGTTCTCACTAAATTGCTGAGGCTGGCCTTAAACCTGCAACCCTCCTGTCTCTGTTTAGCAAGTACTGGGTTTACCAGTGTATCCCACCACATCTGGTTTCACACTGTGTTCCTCTAGGGCATTTCACTATTCTCTATGTTTTGGATCCCCCTTTTCAGCCACAGTTTTGAATAGACTATTTGACTGGGATGTCAGGAACGTAGGCCAAGAGTGAAGGGCAAAGATGCTCTTGTGGAAGCAGAGCTTTACCCCTCCGTCCTACTAGTACTGGTTATACAGGCCACCAGTAAATGGGCAGCCCTGTCACTCGAAAGTACTCTGTGAATATGGTCACTTTTCCTTGGGTTTGGTTCTGACTTTGTGTATCAGGGTGTCGCTTCCTAATGTCTTCTTTTGTTCCCCGTTGACATTCTCAGACATGGCACTTCACTCGCACATACTGGATCTGCAGAGTCAGATCCTGCGATATGTTCTGGGATAGCTCTAGAATTCCCTGAAGTGGCTGCTGGTATCCTGCAGCAAGCCAGTTTTTCATTAAAACTGCCCCCGAGGAACAGGAAATCCTTCTCTGACCTCGTTCTATTGGCCTCCAGGCAGCAGCAGGAGGGAAGCACCTTGCGCATATGCAGCGGATGGGAGTACTTATCAGGCATGTGTGTAACTGCTGGACCTCTTAAAGCAGGCCCTGGACGTGAATGACTCCCACGTTCCCTTTTTCTGCCTCTCCTGTGCCTAACGCCACCTGATGATCTAGAATATAAAATATTATCTTCTTCGGCCCTATTTATCTCTACAAGACATGAAATTTTTCAAAAACAAACATGATGTGTACTGAATGCTGATGTGCTAAAACTGTGATAGGTATAGTTGAAAAGATTTAACTAAGCATTTCAAATATATAGAAGGAATCACTAGACATATTTTAAAAACAACTTTGCCAAATTTTAAGCCATTAACAAGTATATATCACCACCTCCATCCATACTGTGAGTCTGTGAAGGGTATTCACACTGGGCCAAGCATCACAGAATGGACCACAGAAAGCATTCAAAAGACAGAGAGACCCGTATCTCCTTTGAATTCACATTTCAGGAATTCCTGAGGAGAGGCAGAATAATTCACTTTGGAAGGAAAAAATAGCATCACAGGAATAGAAATGGCAGGCATCACACTAGTAGGAGCGTGAAGGGGAATTCTAGTGAAGCAGAGAACCGTAAGTCAACAGTATCTCCTTTAATGAGACACAAATGCTGTAAGGAGGGAAACAAATAACAGCATGGCATAAAAGAATTAAAAGTTAATCAGATGCACATATAATTCTGTTACTTTTCTATGATAGAACAACACAATATTCTGCCAGTTTTTATTATAGTGTATCTAGGCTGAATGAATGAATCGCACCCTGAATGACAGACAGTGTGGTGAGAGAACGGAAGTTGTAATAAAATAAACAGAAAAGGTTACACGAATTTATATTATTTGGTCTAGAAAAGAAGCCAATGACTTGGGAAAGGATTCAGTGTAAGTGTAGGCTGTGTTCTCAGCCTTCTGTAAGGCAGGGCAGGTGCTGGCAGAGAGGACAATGGTAGATTGTTACTCAGATCCCTTCTACTTTGAACAGTCTGGGAGTCTGCCTTGATCAGGGCGAGTCAGCACGGAGCAAGAGGCCTTAAGCAAAAGGGAGTACGCAATCTGTCAGAAACTAGACTAACATTTGGGAAGGATGGGAATCTACTTCCAAAACCAGGTGAGGCAATCAAGAAGGAAGACTGTTCTCTTTCTAGAAAAGGTTAAGTCAGCAATCCCAAATTGTCTCATGAGGAATATTAGTATCCCTTGAGATACAAGAAGGTCCTGGAAAAGACGATAAGAAGTTTGCCAAATACCAAGGTTAAGTGCATACAAATAGATCTCTTTGCTATAGAATTTTAGTCTTTAATTTCTAATGTGTTAAGAAGCACTGAAAAGCAGAGATTATCTAGCATTTCTAAAAATTTTCTAATTATAGAATACATCTTTATGGAAAACCTGCAATGTGTTGGAACACTGTTGTTCTAAGGAACACAGTTTGAGAAATGATGTTTAGCTACAATTCATTAGGAGAGCAAGGAGGGGACAAGGTGGTATTTGGGGATGCCTCCCAGCTTTATGATTTTACATAGCTGGAGATTTATTTCTGCAGTGCTAGGGAGTGAATTCAGGGTTTTGTGTCTACTAGGCAAGTGCTCTGTCACTGGGCTATCCTTCTAGCCCTTATGATTTTATATATATTGGGCTACTGGGTATCTGGGCCTCTTTCTCCTCCTGATCCAGGCAGAAATCTGTTTCCCACTAAATCATTTTCTCTGGTTTTCCAATTCTCCCACTCATATTTCCAGGTTATCAGAAATTTCCCTCCTTCCCCCTGTCTTCCTGCTTCTCTCTTCCTTTACTCTTTGTCTCCTCTTCTTGTTAGTAGCTCTTTCCTCATAAGTGTTTTCTGTTGCTTTTCACTTGTTATTAAGCAACATTACTTTTCTTCCTTCACTTTCCCCTTAATATTAGGTCTCTCTCTGCTGTAACCATCTAGCATAGGTCCCTTCTATTTTTTCCTCTATAAGTTAACTACTTAAGACTTGGGGACTTCTCTAAGACTGAAACTACTTTTCTGGTGAACTCTTCTTCTCCGTTTTCTCTACCATAATATTTACAGACCAGTCTATAAAGCCATCCTCCCTTGTTATTAAACATCCTTCCCAGGAAATCCGCAGAAAGCTCTTCAAGATCAGCATAACACTATGCTGCTCCATTTTGCTTTTTAATCTCGTCATTATTAGATACTACTTGCTATGGCTTGAATATGTCTTTCAAAGTTCATGTGTTGGCCGGGCGTGGTGGCGCACACTTGTAATCCCCAAGCTTGGGAGGCAGAGACAGGAGGATGGTGCAGGTTCGAAGCCAGCCGCGCGCACTGGCTTAGGAGACCCCGTTTCCAAATAAAAATGTAAAAATAGGTCTGGGAGTGTAGCCCGTAGGTAGAAGGGCTTCCAGGAACCCCAGTACCACCCCCCCCAAAAAAAAAGGTCATTTGTGAACACATACATACATCTCCAACATACATGTTGAGAGGTGGGGACCTGTACGGAATGATTAGGTGAGCTGGGCGTGGCAGCGCACACTTGTAATCCCAGCATCCGGGAGGCTGAAACTGGAGGATCACAGCTCTTGGACAGCCTCAGCTACTTAGCGAGGCCCTTCACAGATCAGTAAGACCCTGTTTCAAAAAAATAAAAAGACTAAAAGATAGAACTGGGGGTGTAGCTCTGAGGTACAATGCCCCTGGTTTCCATCCCCAGTACCAAAAGAGATGACTAGGTCATGAAAATGACCTAATCAACAATGATATCATACTATTATCTATACACCTTACACAGATTTTGCCAATGTCTTTTAAAAGAAAATCTCAGATCATGCCTTTTAAGTATATATCACATTTTCTCTTTGATGGGACATCAGATAAAGTCAGCTTTTTGATTAATCATAGTCATGTGAGATAAACCAAAATACCAGAATATCAAAAACTGTATTTGGCTTTTCCATTTTCAATCCTTTTGGAGGCAGATGTATCTAAGTCATGTTTTGAATTGAGTTGTGTGTGGGATTGAACCCAAGGGTGTCCTACCACTGAGCTACACCCGTAGCCCTTTTTAATTTTTTTTTTTTGCTTTGAAACAGGGTCTAGCGAGGTTAATAAGAGTCTTGCTATGTTGCTGAGGCTGGTCTTGAATCTGCAATCTACTGTCTCATCCTCCCAAGTACTGGAATTTCAGACTTATGCCACCACTCCTGGCTCAAATTGAGATTTTAAAATTAAAATTCCATTAGAGTACTTTGAAAACATCCAATCACAGTGGCACAGTGTTTTTGTAGTAAAATATGCCTTAGGGGTAAAATGCCCTGTGTAGAAAATTCATTTGCAGACAATCCGTGACGTATACACCACGTACAAGGTACAGGAAAGCTGACAGTATGTGGGACTTAGTGTGTCATTCCAATGCTTTATAATTCTTTGCAAGAACAGGTGTCAAGGTTATTTTTATTAACATATCTATTTTTAGCCCTTAAAAAAAATCTAAGGGAGTGCACTGAAGAAGTTTTTTTCCCCCCTTCTCATAATAAAAATGTAGAAAGGCTCTAGCTACCTTTTCTATACCCTGCTTACCCCTCAAACAAGTTTATGTGGTAAACTGTCTCCATATTGAATGGCTGACTGCCTTTTATAAGCTGAATTAGAAAATGCAAAAAAAAATCCTTTAAAGTCAAACAGTGGAATTAACATATGAGCAGAGCTCCTGTGGGCATTTAAATCCGTAATTAAAAAACCTGAGACGCATTGGCTTGGCAATCGTTATTGTCTAACGTGCACAGATAGCCAAAAGGTACTGAAATGCGACATTCTGTCCCACATGACTCACTCGCTCAGCAGAGCCAGCCTTGCGGAGAATGCTGAGAAGGCCTGCCTTCTTTAAATGCCTGGCCCACTGAAGGTCTTCCCCCGGCACTGAAAAATGCCCACAGGTCCTGTGGAGACACTGTTGAGTGCTTGAAACTCAGAAATCTGCTTTTGCTTGCTGCTCAGTTTCTGTGTGGGAGAAGGAATCCTTCTCTGAAAAATTAAAAAGTCTGAGAGCAGAAGCACATGCACACGAACACGGGCAAATCAGCATCCCTATCTGATGTGTGCGAGCAGAGCACACGGCACGGCAATCTAGCTACGGGCCTCCCAGATTATAAATAGGCCACCAATCCAGGCAGCAGCTGTCTCACATCACTCTGCTTCTTCTCTCTGATTTTATTATCTTTCAAAAATGATGCCCTGATTTCTACAAGTTTTCTCTGTGCTAACAGGTAGGACGTGCATGAGCCAAGAATATTTGTTCTTAAGCTTATTCGCATCAAACAGAATTCCATGCTAATCTGCCACTGTTTACCTTATTTATACATGTATAAGGTGTTTAACAGGTTTGCACTCTCGCATTTTCTGTTACAAATTAAGCCCTCAGTATTATAATTCTGCACTCAATTGCAACCAACCAAGAAATTGCCTTTATAAAGGCAACTGAGCACCCTGCCCTTTCTGGGCTTGGAAAACAGTACTACCTACACCTGAGTGCAGCCACTTGCACAGGAAACACAAAATACAATGCAATTTGATTAAGTCTTTAATGTATACAACTCTTTCTCAAGAATGAAGCAAACCAATCAACTAAATGTACTGCTTAAAATATTTAAAATACCCAAGTGCTAAGGCTGGGCATGGTGGCGCAGGATCCTAATCCCTGCGCTTGGGAGGCGGTGACAGTAGGATCGCGCAGGTTTGAAGCCAGCTGCGCTGGCTTAAGAGACCCTGTTTCCAAATTAAAAAAAAAAGTATGAATAGGTCTGGGAGTGTAGCCCAGAGTTAGAAGGGCTTCCAGGAACCCCAGTACCACAAATAAATAAATAAATAAATAAATAAATAAATAAATAAATAAATAAGTAAGTAAGTAAAATACCCAAGTGCTAAACACATTTGCAACTCACCTTTCATCACACGGGGACAACTGCCAAAGCTATGCAGACACCTTTTGTTCACATATGGAAAAGCTACCTTCCCGCAAATCAGTATTCACAGGATACCTGTAAAGAATGATTCCTATCTTCTATTTTATCCTGGTTTCAGCATGAAATTCACATTAGGAAGACACTTAATAAACAAAGTAGCCAATGTTTTACTTTCTTATTAATGGTAAATCCATTAAGAATTCGTATTTAGCCACAACAGAAATGTCCATCTGTACCCAAGATTCAGCCTGTATCATCTGGAGGGCAGTTAGCCTCAACTATCATTCTCATTTTTGCCAATAAGAAATTCATTTCACTTTAGCCTAATAACACATATAGGTAATATTTACTACACTAGAATGATTTAATGGGCTGATAGCAAATTGAATTCTCTAAATGTTTGAACTAGAAATTTCTGTAGATAGTTTAATTTTTTGATGGATGAGTTTGGGGGATACATGAAGAAATGAGTTTAAAACTTCATTTGTGCCAGGTAGGGTGGCATATGCGTGTAATCCCAGTATTTGGTAGGCTGAGACAGGAGGTTCGCAGGTTTGAGGCTAGCCTTAGTAATTTAGCAAGGACCTATGTGACTTAGCAAAGACCCTATTTCAAAATAAAAATAAACAGGGTTGGGGGTGTAGCTTGGAGGTAGAATTCCCCTGGGTGCAATCCCCAATACCAAAAGCCAAAACCAAAACAAGTTCATTTGCAGTCTTAATCATCCTGCAAACTTCAGGTTTGGTGGTGCACGTCTGTAGTCCCAGTACTTGGAAGACTGAGATAGGAGGACTACAGGCTCAACGATGGCCTCAGCAACACATGAGGCTCTCAGCAACCTAGAGACCTGGTTTCAGAATAAAAATAAAAAAAGGTCTGGGTGTGTAGCTCAGAGGTAGAATGTCTGCTCCTTGTTTCAATCCCCAGTACCATGAAAACAAAAACAAAAACTTTCTAGAGTTTCTTTGGTATCAAGATGCAAAATTATTTCAGCTGGGCATGGTGGCACACGCCACCATGTAATAACAGTACTTGGGAGGCTGAGACAGGAGGATTGCAGGTTTGCAGCCAATCTCAGCTTTTTAGTGAAGCCCCCTGCATCTTAGTGAGATCCTATTTCAAAAAATAAAGAATAAAATCAGACTGGGGGTGTAGTTCAGAGGTAGAATGTCCCTGGGTTCCATCCCTGGTGCCAAAAAATGATAAACAACAACAACAAGAACAAAAAATTATTTCAATTTTCAATTACATGCACACACAGTCATCCCTGAATTTTTAACTGGAAAAGTCTTGATTTTTCTGGAACAATCTCATAATATTAATTTCTATGAAAATAATACAGATTGTACATCAAAATGCTAATGGTTGAGTGGTAAACTTACAGGAAATTTTTGCTTTGCTGAATTAGTTGAAGTTTGTATAATAAACATGTACCACTTCCATAATTAGAGTAATAATTATCTACTGCAAATTTTGAAAGTTTTCCATTTTTATACTCTAAAGCTTCCTGATTCCATGGTAATTCTCACTTGAAAGTCTATATATTAAAATACTTCTTTATACTTCAGAAGTGCTTTTTAAGGTGCTTTTAATTTTTCTTTTTCTTTAATGTGTATCACTATACCCTGAAGGACTGCATGAACATGGGATGACTACACTGTTACGTGCACTTTCAGTCTGGATCTCCAGACTGAACTGAAAGCCTAATGTTGATGCAATGCCATCAGGGTTTATTAATTTGACCTTTTACTTTTTTGTTTTTTATGGTACTAGGATTCAATTCAGGGACATTCTACCTCTGAGCTACAACCACAGCCCTATTTAATTTAAATTTTTATACGAAAACAAGGTCTCACTAAATTGCTAAGAATCTCACTAAATTGTGGAAGCTGGCTTTGAATCTTCAATCCTTCTCTCTCGGCCTTCTAAGAACAGGGATAACAGGCCTGAGCCACAACACCTGGCTTTGCCTTTTACTTTTTAAAACTATATGTAGTTTGTAAAAGAGTCATTCTATCTGTTATGAACTAAACCTTGGGAAAATCAAGGGGTTAAATGGAGAAGGCAATGTCTTCTTGTTCCCAAATCTTTGGTCAATTTTTATCTCTTACTGTTCTGAAGATGATCTTTCCTTGATTAATTTGACCACATGCTTTCACAAAGCCTAACAATTACCTGACTTGAACTTTTCCTCATATAATAGCTGCCGCTCTAAACAATATTACACTCTATTCTAGAGGCCCAACTAAATAACTTCTAAAACACACTTATTTTTATCCTACAGTTCCTTCTGAGTTTAAGATTCAAAAACTTTTTCATGTATTCATTGTTATAATATTTCTTAAATATAACACAAAAAGCTGGCAATAAATTCTACATTATTTCCAATAGAGTACCCAGAATAAAACAACAAATGGCCACCAGAGCGCTTTCAGTTACAAGTATTTAACGTTATACCAACTCACTTATCCTGCAGTTATACAGAAAAAAATAACAAAAGCAGAGGGAAAAAAGAATGTGAATCCCCAAACTGGGAGAGGAAGGGAGGTAAAATACTTTTTTTATTTATGAAAGTATTTTAAAGAACTTATTCTTTGGATGGTGTTTATAACTTGATTTGATAATTATCCTTCTCATTGAAATTTATTCTTAAAGCTTGAAAGGCAAAGCATCACCTTCTACAAAAAGAAAGCCCTGACATATACTACTAATACAGCAGGCTGTTACTCGTCACAGCCTTTGGACAAAGAATAAACACTCAACAACAGGGCAACTGTCAACTTTACCTGGAGAAAGTCTTGCTAATACGTTAAAAGTACTGCAGATTTAGAATTCAGCTTCTGAAAGTGCTATCCGTACATTATGCCAAGGTACATTTTTGGTTTCTATTCTCTGGTTCCGTTAAGTGAATGTCAAAACAACCAAAAGTAATTTTTTTCCTTCCATTTCATTTCAATCAGAAATCCTTCTATCATTGTAAGAGGAAACTGCGTCGTCTTTTCTTCTATCTGATTTGCCTGGAATTTTAACATTTGTCTAGCATTATAAGTAAGAGATCGTCTTTGAACCAGTGTGAACTAAAACCTGATTTCAATACTAGTAATTAAAAAAAAAAATAGTCTGAAAGGGACAGCTGGCCTGAAATGTATATGTAACCTATTTGTCATTAGTCTGTTCTTCTTAAAAGCTTTTAATAGCGTACATTAAGGTTTACGAATAACGCAGAACCACAAGGAGCTAGAAGCTGTGTGTGTGAGAGAAGCTCCACAAGACATCCAAGTATGGGGAGCAGTTAACAGCTCCTGGGCCAGACTTCAGCCACCTGGCTTAAAGCCTCCGAATCACCGCCCATTCTTTCTTCCTCTGTCCTGTGGCCCAGTTTCAAATCAGTTCCTAATCGTCTTGGTTCTTGTTCTGCAACTGTCCATTCCAACCTCTCCTCCCCAAACTTTGTTTCACGAAGTGGTTGAGCTGTTTTACATTCTATCCAGCAGTGTAGGTTTCCTGCTGCTCTATCCTTGCCAGTAACAGTTGTTGTATCTTTTAATTTTTGCCAATCTGAAAAAATTAAAATGGTACCTTATTGTGGCTTTAAATATTATCTCTCTCACTAAATAAGGGTGATCATCATTCATGTATTTATTGTCCACTGGCATTTTCTTCTCTGTGACATACTGTAAACTTTTGGCATTTGACATCTCTACTTCTTTTGTGAATTGCCTAGTAAGCTCCACTTTTCCCTTGGGATGTTCATCATTTTCTTAGAAATAAGAACTCCTTGCATATACTGAAGAGTTAAGACTACTAACTCTTTGTTAGCTATATGAAAATATCTTTTAGTTTATTGCTGTTCTTGGAACTTGGGTTTTACTGCCTTTGCATTAAAGGTTTTTCTTTTATCTTCTTATGTGACTTAAGTCTTTTCCTCTATGGTTCTGGTCTTCCTATCATGCTAAGGAAGGTCTTCCACATTCTGTGATAAAAAAAACAATAACCCTCTATTTTAAGATTTTTATAATTTTCTATTAGCTCTCTAGTCCACTTTAAATTTCTGGATGTGCAATAGAGGCAAGAACACACAAAAACTAGTCTGACTCTCCAGCTCATCAGCAAGTTCCTCGACACCTACCAGCCATGCTACCTAGCGTTTGGGGAGAGGCAGTCTTCTCACCACTCCCTCCACACGGCTCACATATGCACACACAGTAGCTAGCAGAGCCTGGGCAGGAGGCTCACATCATCCTGTCTCCCTGGACACAGTGACTGCCTTAGGTGGGGACAGGGAGCATGTGATGCAAGCCACACAAGTCAGAGTGCTTCCTCGGGGATTGTCAGCGTAGAAATAAGGCTGGACAATGTGCTTTTCTTCAAAAGACGGCAAAATCTGGAAGCAGCTGAGGGCTACCTTCTCAGAGTTAGTCTACAGTAGGAGAAAATGAAGCCGAGAATCAAAGCTGTAAGAGAAAGAGTATCTTTGCAGCTTTCTACTCTGTAAAGACTGAAGAAGTTTGCTGCTTCTTGCATTTTGCAGGGGATACTGTCCAGCTATTGTCTCCTTTCTATGATACCTTAATACTGTTCCAATAAATCCTTTTTTTGGCTTAAGCTAGTAGAGAGGTTTTAGGCCAGATTCAGATTTGCATGTTTGAAGATTCACTCTAGCACAGCAATTGGAAGACAGAAAGACTGAAAGAAAAAAAAAAAACTAGGGGGAAAGATAAATAATTTAGCTGGATATATAATTTGCAACTGAAACAGTCCTGTCTAGGAAGCTTACTTGCTATTTTTTCTAAAGTGGACAGGCAATTGTTCTTATGCCATTTCATTAGTCCAGTTTTCTCAACTGGTTTAAACTTTATTATATACTAAGTTCCAATATATAATGAAAGTTTGATGTTGGAGTTTATTTTGTTCAGCTCATCCGTTTGTTCCTTACCAGCACTGTACTGTTTTACCAACTGTAACTTTATAGTAATGTTTTGATTCTGGCAACTAATTCATTAGCTATATGTATTTACTGAATACAGTACATTGTGCTACACACAGAGAATATCCCCTTGAATAAGCAGATGAAGTCCTGACTCTCTTGGCATTTAAAAACCAGGAGTGGCCAGGCGTGGTGGCGCACGCTTGTAATCCCCGCGCTTGGGAGGCAGAGACAGGAGGATCACGCAGGTTCGAAGCCAGCCGCACGCACTGACTTAGGAGACCTTGTTTCCAAATAAAAAATGTAAAAATGGGTCTGGGAGTGTAGCCCGGAGGTAGAAGGGCTTCCAGGAACCCCAGTACCACCACCAAAAATAAATAAATAAATAAATAAATAAATAAATAAATAAATAAATAAATAAATACCAGGAGTGGTGGCGCACGCTTCTAATCCCAGCATTCGGGAGGTAAAGACCAGAGGATGGCGGTTCGCGGACAGTCTCAGCTACCTAGTGAGGCCTGTGTAACTCAGCGAAATCCTGTTTCAAAAATTAAAAGACTAGCCAGGCGTGGTGTCCCACGCTTGTAATCCCCGTGCTTGGGAGGCGGAGACAGGAGGATCGCGCTGGTTCGAAGCCACCCTTGCTGGCTTAAGAGACCCTGTTTCCAAATAAAAATATAAAATAGGTCTGGGAGTGTAGCCCGGAGGTAGAAGGGTTTCCAGGAACCCTAGTACCACCAAAATAAATAAATAAATAAATTAATTAATTAATTAATTAAAAGACTAAAAAATAGGGCTGGAGGTGTAGCTTGGAGGTACAATGCCCCTGGGTTCCATCCCCAGTACTGGAAGGAAAGCAAGAAAGCAAGAAAGCAAGAAAGCAAGCAAGAAAGAAAGAAGCCTAGGAGGAAAGATAAATAATCATGACAAAATATAATGACTGTTAAAGGGAACAGGAAGCACTAGATGAACATCCAATGGTAAAACCTAGAAGTTGGAGGAAGTCTCCAAAAGGAAGTGGCTTTCAGATTGAAGCTTGAAGAATGTATATGAGTTTGCAAAGGTGGGGGGGGGAAGAACGATACCTCAGAATAATAATCTCAAAGGCACAGAAACACCAGCATCCATTTAAATAGTGAAAGAAGTCCAAAAAGGGCTACAATTTGGGGTGAAGGGGGGCTGGGGAATGCTGGTGTGTATCATGTGGGTTTGTAAGCCGTGTTGATGAGAGTGGAGGCTTAGTTCTGAGAGCAAAGAGAAGACGTGGAGAGGTTTTAGGCCAGATTCAGATTTGCATCTTTGCAGTCACTCTAGCACAGCCATTGGAAGACAGGAAGACTGGAAGCCGAGAGAGAGACACAGCAGACGCTTCTAATAGTCCAGGTAAGAGATGACGGTATTCCACAAAGTGTGGTTATAGAAAGAAGACAGGGGATAGTTCTGAGAGTCAAGGATACTGCTCGGGTTTCTGGGTTATTATAGCAGAGAGTCACAAGAACATGGGAAACAAAGTGGAGAAGACTTCACGTGTTCTGTTTGGGACATACTAGGTCTGAGGCACCTGTAAGATATTCAAGTGAAACTGTTCAGCGGGCAGCTGGATTTTAAGTCTGGGCCAGAAATGTAACATTCCTCTTTATTCTTTTTCAGTATTTTCTTGGCTATATTTGGGTGAACTTTAAAATCAATCTGTCAAGTTCCCCAAAATAGCCACTAGAATTTTGAATGGTATTATAGTAAATTTATAGATTTCAAGAGAATTAACTTCTCTAAAATGTTCAAACTTCCCACCCAGTAAGAACGTATAGATCTTCATTTATTCAAATCTTTTATGTTCCTAAGTAAAGGTCAAGGTACAGGTATTATACATTTCTGGTTAAGTTTATTTCTATCTGTAATCCCAGGAACTCAGAAGCTAAGGCAAGAGGATCACAAGTTTGAGGCCAGCCTCAGAAACTCAGCAAGAACCTGTCTCAAAATTCCAAAAGGGTCAGGGATGTAGCTCAGTGGTAAAGTGACTCTGGATTCAATCCCCAATATAAAAATAAAAAAGTTTATTTCTAGCTTTTAAAATGTTTCCCTTTTTGGTGATTAGACAATTTTTTTTCATTATTCTTTTCTCACAGGGTATTGCTGGTTAAAGGAAACTTTTTATTTTACCTTGTGTAGAGACACCTGCCTATCCATAGTTGTAATGACACACTGATTTTCCTGATTTCTCTAAGTAGACAATCATGTCATCTGTAAATAATAACAATGCGGATCTATTCTTCCAGTAACATTTTTCGTTTCCTTGTCCTATTTCATTGCACTAGCTACACTATCTACAATAAACTTCTCTTTTTTGTCCTTGGTTAGTATAGCGTGCAGTTTGTTAGGTTTGTTGATCTTTTAAAAAAATCACCTCTTGGTTTCATTTTAACAATTGTTTAATTCTGACAAATTTGGTTAAAGCACTCCTCCGTGTAAAATTTTTCAGAATTTTTTTTAGTAAATCCAAAACTGCCTTCTATCGTCATACCACAGTGTTTCTTTCCCTAAGTTTTAGTGTCACAATCTTATACTCCCATAATTATATGAAGTTCTATTATCTTCTAGCATCCACAGCTACTGATAAAAATGCAATGCTTATCTGATTCTTATTCTTTTACAAGTAACTTTCTTGGTTATTATTGTTGACTAGTGAGAAGTTTGTGGGACTCTCTCCTTCCTTTTTTTTTTTTTTTTTTGGTGGTACTGGGGATGGAACCTTTCTACCTCCGGGCTACACTCCCAGACATATATTTTATTTGGAAACAGGGTCTCTTAAGCCAGAGAGGCTGGCCTCGAACCTGTGCCATCCTCCTGTCTCCGCCTCCCAAGCGCGGGATTACAAGCGTGTGCCACCACGCTGGCTCTCTCCTTCCTTTAGAACTTAAAATATTTAGCAATAGGATGGGCCTCCCCCCCAACAAATAATCTTACCCAACATTCAGTGAGATTTGAAATTTTCAGTCCCTATTTTTCTTCTATAATTTTTCTGATTATCACTGTTCTTTTGAACATTAATTAATTTCTTAACCCTAGTTTCCATGTTTTATTTTTCCTCATATTTTCTGTCTCTTTGAATCTTTGCTGTTACAGAAAACTTAAATTTACTCTAATTTATTAACTCACCTTCTTGCAGAGTTGATTCTGTTATCCATCCCCCTCTACTGAGTTTATTAGAATATTTCTATATAATTCTTTTAAAAACTATCTGTTTTAGGGTTGTTTTTTTTGTTTTGCTGGTATCAAACCCGGGGTCTTGCACATGCTGGGCAAGCGCTCCCTCTCAGCCCCCAGAAGTTATTTGCTGAGCACCTACCATGTTCCAGACACTGTTCTAGGCTCTTGAAGAAATTAAAGGAGTCAGCTGTGTGACTAAGAGTAGAGAGAACAGGCCGCACTCTGTGTGACTGAGTGGGGGGACAGGTCTTCCCGGTGGAGAGAAGAGTGTCACAAAGGACTAAGGTGGAAACAGGGCTGATGTGTTCAAGGAGCACAGAGTGTCTAAGGCAGAACAGGAAATACAGATGGGTCACGAGGTCCTACAGAGAACTGTGAAGACTCGCCTTTATTCTTAGGGTATTGAGAATAGCTTGTTGTTGTTTTTTTAAACTGATGAAATAATATCTTCCCATTTCTCACTGAGAATAATGAAAACTTTAAAAGTTTGTCTCCTGTTTTCTTGCATTAGCTGTTTTAATAGAGGTAGAGTGGGAAATTATGTTTTGATTGTTCAGCTTCATTCCCCATGTTCAATCTGCAGAATCTCTTTATGTAACAGATTTTTTTTGTCTTATAGTTACAACTAAAGATTTAGTTAAGTCAATAAATGTGAGGCATAAAGTCCAGAAAGCTTTGTCCCAGGTATAGGACAAAGTATACAGGGAAGTCTGGAAATAGGTAACTACAGGGTCCACCTTGAGGAAAGCAGTTCACAATAATTTTTATTATATTAATAATTTTCAGAAGTTTTGAAGGTGTCAGCATGGACAGGTATGACTTCACCCTGGAGTTCTATGCCCTAATAGTCATATTCTTCATATAAATCAATAATATCTTAAAATCAGGATAGAAATCTAGAAAGACTGAATTACCTTTCTGAGTAGCAAAAACAAAAGGTCAATATTATAAAGAGAAAACTAAAATTACAGATCACTATCAGGATCTCAGTCAAAATTGCATAATCTGCAGCTTTCTAGAGTCCTTGACTAAAGTCAGAGATAATTTAGACTTTTCCCCATGATTAAAAATATCCACATGAATGAAAAGTACTGAGTGCTTACCAATCTGTTTAGTTTTCTGCATCTTCCCAAGACTTCCAAGCAACACATCTATGGAAAAAAAACCCTTAACTGACTTTACTCTATTTGATACAAACAGCATTTTTTGTGGGGAAAAGATTAGGCCTTTTATAAGCCTAAAGCACATGTAACTGAAAATGTTCCAATATAAGAACCTAACCTTTCACAACTCTTTGCTGCTTCTGAGTATGAACCAGATATAGGGTGACTTGATGTGGTTTTCTCTCAACAATCTCTGGGAGAAAGCCCAAGTGACTTTTCACTCTGCTCTTGTATCTCAGTGGGTAGAACATAACACAAATCACATAGGAAATGGAGCTGATTAAACATAGTGGTCCCACCTGAGTGGAAAATGGAGGAAAGATAAGGCAAGGTGTGGCCGAGGTGCTAAGCTGTTCTGAATTATAAACAAAGAAAAATATTACACTGCATAGATAATCAAGTTTTTGTTTTTTAAGATTCTTTAATTCCAGTCAGGTGTAGTGGCACATGCCTGGTGGCTGATGAGACAGGAGGATCACATGTTTAAGGCCAGCCTCTGCAACTTGTGAGGCCCTGTTTCAAAATAAAGAATAAAGTAGGGCTGAGTATGTAGTTCAGAGTAGAATGCCTCTGGGTTCAATCCCTTAAGACTAAGACACGCACACATGATCCTTTAATTCCAAGGGCTGGGGCTGTGACTTGATGGTAGTGTACCTGCCTAACATAAGGCCCTGGGTTCCATTCCCAGTACTGCAAAAAAGAAAAAGAAAAAAAAAATCAGCAATCTAATTATAAGAAGAGACAATGTTTACACAGTGATTTAAAAAAGGCAGGGAGGGCTGAGAGCTTGGTGCTCTATATTCCTTGTACAATCTAAAATGACTCTGAGAGCAGAACAGTGGATTACTCATCATTGCAATATATTAGAAAATTAGGGTTTAGCAACTAATACAGCCTACTGCATTGAAAGTTTTTATGTGCTGAAGGACTGTATTAAGAGGTACTGCTGGTAACAAACACTCGCTCATGGTTCATTCCTGAAGTATCTTACACAAAATTGCATACTACGTTGAGAGTGGAGGATTCCATTTATGTTCAAGTTTAAATACCACTGCAATTTTTCTTATAGCTCTCTCTCATGAATTGATTATTTAAATAGTGAAAGCGCAAGAATAGCTCCCCCGTCCTCCTTAGTTAAATATAAATCCACTCACCCTTAGAACTATACTAACAAAACTCAAGGTAGGAAAACACATGTGTGCACGCGCGCGCACACACACACACACACACACACACACACACACACGATTAAGGTTCTTGATCTCCCTGCCAGAGTTAGGGATTCCCAGGTTAAGTCCATTCTCTGTCAAGGCTAGATGTGAATATGCCCATAAAATAAGCAGACCTTCCTCACTGACTTTTCTTGGTAAAGAGAATACAACAAGCACTGACTACATATAACTATTTTTTCTTTTAAAAAAGTACCAAAGTCTAACTTCCTATTCTCCCCTTTTCCCCACAGTCCCCCAACAGTTTCAAACACAAAAGCAGAAATAGCTATCTTTTTCAAAACTGAATTTTCTCATTACACACAGAAGGACTTAGTCAAGAAGAGATAGATAAGGCAAGTCATTAGCAAATGAGATTTTAGAAAAATTTAGGATATTCAGAGAAATTACTGTCAACAATGAATTGAGGGTTGTGGTTACTTCTTTTAGTCAAAACATTTATTTTACTGCATACTACTAAACACACTGAAAATTGATTACTCCTTAGTCATCTGGGTCAAATTTATGTTGGGAATCTGAAATTCAGAAGCTGCTTCACCTTGGTTTCAATTTTAGGCAGGCCAGGCCTGCATGCTTCTTTCTGGGTTGGTGTGATCTACATAGTAAAGGATACACGCCAGGATCCCAGAGGCCAGGTGCTACTCAATTTGTTGCTTTATCAATAAACCCAATATAATGAAGAACTAGATTTAAAATGAACTAGAAAGGATTCTTATTTTTGCTTTTATGACTTTATTTTTGTAAAAATTCAAGTATACAGAAAAGTTAAAAGCATAACATAGTGATGCCTATATAGATATGTATGAAAAGTTGATATATATATATATATATATATCTCAACTATATATCTTTCTGCCCTCCTCAAATATGTATCTTTCTTCTCCTATGAGTTATCTGAATGTAGGTAACATGAAATTTAATCGCATTTCTATTATGAAGAGTTTGTGCCTTTTATAGATATGGCCCAGAATTCCTTAAAATTCTATGCTTTGAGATCCTAGAGAAATGGATTAATTTTTTATATTTATTTATTTATTTATTTATTTATTTATTTATTTAGCGGGTCTGGGGATGGAACCCAGGGGCATTCGACCTCCAAGCTACACCCCCTTTTCTTTATTTTGAAACCGGGTCTCGCTGAGTTGCAAAGAGCCTCACTAAGTAGCTGAGGCTGTCCGCGAACCGCGATCCTCTGGGTTTCAGCCTCCCAAATGTTGGGATTACAAGTGTGCGCCACCACACCCAGCTGGATTAATTTTTTAAATGCCTATGTAGTGTCTATGGTGGTGCAAGATTGTAATCCTAGTACTTGGGAGGTTGAGATGGGAGGACTGAAGGTTCTCAGCCAGCTTCAGCAACTTAGTGAGCCCATATGCAACTTAGTGATACCCTATTTCCAAATAAAAAATGAATAAAATGGTTCTGCAGGTACAGCTCAAGAGATAGATTGCCCTGGTTTTCATTCCTAGTACCACCAAAAAAAAAAAAAAAAAAAAAAACCAAGCTTATGTATCTGTTTAACTGTTAAACATGGCAATTTTCACCCAGGCATGGTGGTACGCAGCTCTAATCCCAGTACTTGGGAGGTTGAGACAGGAGGATTGCAGGTTCAAGACTAGCCTCAACAACTTAATGAAACCATTTCAAAACAAAAAGTAAAAAGAGCTGGTAATGTAGTCTGGAGGTAGAACGGCCCCAGTTCAATCCCAATACCACATAAACAAAAAAGTAATTTCCCTACAACATTTATTATCATGTGAGATTTACAGAACAACGTTCCAGAACACAACTAATGTCTGAAGAGAGGTAAACAATTTCTCAGAAGCTCAATAATATTCTGGTTACTTTTCAGGGTGCCGGGCAACTTAATGTAGTACAAATTTTGATAAAAGCAAACACATTTTTTAACTGTGGAGAGCTATATGACCAAACATATTCCTCAACAGGACATATTCCAGATTTTTAGGAATACCTGAATCAAACTTTTCAATCGATGCAAAATCTTTGGCCATTTTCAACTAGGAGCTAGAATTCAAAAAAATCAAGAAGATCTCAGAAGCCGAAATATTATTAGTCTGTATGGTCAGTGCAATTCCAGGGCAGTCCATCACCACTTGAGTGGGTCCAGATTAACGTACAGTACGGGCTTCAGGTTCAGACTGAGCCGAAACCACCGGCTGGTTTTTGTAAACACTGGAAAACTGAAGACACAGACTGGTGAAATATAGAACATTTCTCCTTAGACAAGTAACCTGGACTCTCTCGATCTCACTTAAATCCTGTGACTAAGACATGGTGCTATGGTATGAATGCTGTGTCCTCTGAGAGTCATTTATGGAAACCCACTCTCCAACATAACAATATTAAATATGGAGCCTTATCCGAGTGTGGTGATGAATTCCTGTAATTATAGTACTTAGGAGGCTGAGACAGGAGGATCGCAGGTTCCAGGCCAGACTCAGTAACTTAAGCAAGATTCTGTTTCAAAATAAAAAAATAAGACAGGGCTGGGAGTGTAACTTGGAGGTTGAATGCAACCTGGGTTCCACCATCAGGAACACACACACACACACACACACAAACACACTCACACACACACATGCACGTGCGCGCGCACACAGAACCTTTAGAAGGTGATTAGGTCACAAGGGCCTATGCTCACAAATGGCCTATAAAGAGAGGTCTGAGGCAGCTGTTGGTCCCTTCAGCCATGTGAGACACAGAAAGAAGGCGCCATCTCTGAAACAGAGAGCAAGCCCTTGTCAGACACCAAATCCACTGGCACCCAGACTGCACAGCTCTGAGAAACACATTTCTGTTATTTATAAATTACCCAGTCTACAGTATCTTGTGTGTTTTGTTATGGTAGCCCAAACACACTAAGACACATTGTAATCAGGACTTCCATATCTCCCTCCCCTTAACACCCCCTATTATGTTAACCCTCCACCTTTTCTCATCCTGCTATCTAACCTCTTTTCCATAATATGTATTTATTTTATAGAAATATGAAAAATATAGAAAATATACTTATTTATTATTTTATTTAATTAAAATTAAAATTTTAATTCTATAAAGACAAAAAATGACATTCATGTTTAAATGCCATTTTGGTTCCTCAGATGTAAGAAAATTAATATAAAGTGAAATATATGATGTGGGAATAAGGTTCCCAACCTAACAATGATCCCAGTCTATCCAAAGACTGTTTTCAAAAGTTACCATGTCCAAATACAAAAGTATGCAAATTTATGCAACTGTAAACTACAGTTTACTTACATCATCACTTACATCATCACCTTTATTATCAATCGCTCCATACATAAAAGGTTTTTCTTAAATTAATCATTTCTGGTTATCATACAACATTCTACACCCAGAAAAACAAAAAGAAAGGCAAATACAGCTCATATCATAGTCTATTAGTTCCTGGTGTCTGCAGTGCTCTCTCCTTCCACTGGCCTAGTGAAGCTTTGGCCCTGAAGTGATAAAGATGAGCTCTGCCAAGCCATTCCCCATCTCTAAGGCAGTATTAACACATTACAAAGTGCCAAAAGGGCCATTAAAAAAAAAACTGACCCACTTTTAGAAGTCAGCAGCTTTTTCCTTCTGGTGAAGTATGAATATTTAAATCAGGCAGACAAGTCAAGGAGCAAACATTTCCATCCTGAATGCAATGTGTGCATCTCGGGCTCAGAGCTGAAAGGATCCCGCTGTCACACACCAACAGGGAAATGAATGCTCACTCGGGACTCCCGGGGACAGCCTTCTAATCATTTCACTGCCTTTCAGATTTGAAGTCCCACATTTAGATGTGAGGGCAGAAACAGTAAAGATGGATCACAACAACTGCTTTAAATTATATCCTTAATGATCTATCTCAGGCATAATGTAACTTAATTTATAGTAAATCAAGCAAACTGAGGCAAGGTTAGGATTTTGGTTAACAGCTGTAAACTTGTTTACCTTCATCATCTAGTACTCATACATTAGACAAGCACAACATATGAGAGAACAGTAAACCCATCAAAGTAAAACTGACCAGAACCAACTTTCTACTTCTGCACTGCTGTTTTATTTTTTAATAATAATAATAATTATTATTATAGTTATTATTATTATTAGTAGTAGTAGTAGTAGTAGTAGTAGTAGTAGTACTGGGGGTGAAACTCAGGGGCTTTCTATTTCCGGGCTATACTCCCAGACCTATTTTATATTTTATTTGGGAACAGGGCCTCACTAAGTTGCTGAGCCTCACTAAGTAGCTGAGGCTGGCTTCAAACCTGTGCGGTCCTCCTGTCTCAGCCTCCCAAATGTGGGGATTACAAGCGTGCGCCACCACGCCCGGCTTGCATTGCTGTTTTAAAATGAGACAAATAATAGCAACTATCAATATAACACAAAACACTGGAAAACAAAGTGGAAAATAAATTACCACTACTCCTATTCAGTATAGTTATGGGTACCTTTTGGTTTTATTAAAAATGTATTATTAGCTGAGCATGGTGGCGCACACTTGTAATCCCCACACTTGGGAGGTGGAGACAGGAGGATCACGTTGGTTTGAAGCCAGCCTCCCTGGCTTAAGAGACCCTGTTTCCAAACAAAAATATAAGATAGGTCTGGGAGTGTAGCCTGGAGGTAGAAGGGTTTCCAGGAACCCCAGTACTACCACCACCACAAAAAAAGAATGTATTATTAAACCAAAACATACCTTAAATAAGTAGAAAAATAGGCCGGGCGTGGTGGCGCACACTTGTAATCCCCGCGCTTGGGAGGCTGAGACAGGAGAATCGCATGGGTTCGAAGCTAGCCTCAGCTACTTAGTGAGGCTCTCAGCAACCTAGTGAGACCCTGTTTCCAAATAAAATATAAAAAAGGTCCGAGAGTATTGCTCGGAAGTACAAAGCCTCTGGGTTCCACCCCCAGGACCACCAAAAAATAATAATAATAATAAGTAGAAAAATAAATATCGGAAAATTCATACTAAGGTAAAAAATGTAATTAGAAATATTAAGATCATGTGATCCTACTCAAATCTGTAATCATAACTCACACTCTAGGACCTCTCCTCTCCCTTCCCACCACCATGTGGATCTTCCTTGTATTTTATCTTCTGAACATAAAGCATTTCTAAGTAAACACCATAGGTAAATACCTATCCCTTCAGGCAACTCCAGACTAGGAGGTGATGTTATAAATCAACGTTGCTTCTGCAACAGCTATGCAAACTCCCTCCAACACTAAACATGTGCCTTCACTCTTAAACATTTTTATTTATAAGCAAACAAGCCAAGATTTCACAGTTAGAAAACAAAATTCCACTTAAAAAAGAAAATCCTTGTTATCTTAACTATAGACCTGATATCTTCCTATAAGATAACTGATTTAATTCTCTGAACATACTGTTTTAACAAAACATACAAAAGCAAACAGACTAATGAAACCTTATTTCTTCCAAATACAAATTCATTCCACTCTTCAAATGCTAAAGAATTTCATTCAAAGGAAAGATAACAATCAAAACTTTCAAAGCAAGTCTAGTTGTAGACAAGGAAAAGTATGGTCATTTAAAGAATTCTAGTATTAGGCCCTATCGTAATTATTTCAGCCTATTTTCAGTTGTTTACCAATATATTTTATGAAAAATTTTAAGCACGCAGAAAGGATTTATGTTTATTCTTTTCTATCATGTTTATGCCTCCATCTCTGCCTTGGCTCCTGTGACTTCACTGACTTAGAAAACTTCCCACCCAGGTCCCACCAGGGTTTCCAACCCTCCTCTGCCCTCTCCCTTCTCATTACTTGTACCACATATTAATTCTTTATTATTATACAGTGCCTTGTTCTGCTAGTGTATATTTTTCTCTACTAAAGATAAGCATTAGCATATTGTTGTGCTAGAGAGTAACAAAAAGGAGGGGCTAAAAATAATGACTCGATGGGATTTGTAGGTTGGTTGGTGATGGGGATGGAACCTAAGGGCATTCTACCTCCGAGCTACATTCCCAGCCCTATTTATTTTTTATTTGGAAACAGGGTCTCACTAATTTGCTAGGGCTGTCCTCTAACCTGTGATCCTCTTGTCTCATCCTCCCATGTACTAGGATTACAGGCATACCCACCATGCCTGGCTACTGATGGGCTTTACATAAAAAAGAGAGTCATTTTGCTGAAGGAAGTTGGGATGAGTGGAGAAAGGACAGAGGTTTGCCTGATTCAGCAGCTGATGAGTCTTTATGACTCCACTGTCACTTCAGCCTAATTACTCACTATATAAGCAAGCTGTATATACAAAAAATTATTCAGAGTTCCTTAAATATATTTTATATTTTAGTCCTAGTAAAAGATCACAAGAAGGATTCAAAGCACTACAAAGTATTTTAGAAATACAGAAGATAGAAACCAAATTTTTTTTCTCTCTAAACATTTAGTTTAATGAAAAAGGACAGGGAAAAACAACTATCTGTTCTCCAGAACACAGAAGTTACTGGACTTTTAGAAAGCCCTCCCCTTGCCTTCCGTGAGTTCCTTAGCTCCTCACACAGCAATGAGGAGTTGATGGTCAGATGTCCCAGGAAAAGACAACAGACGGACATGGTTTACCTTCTTAGGACACGGTCACCAGAGAAACAAGTAGAAACTCTTCTTTAGGTTGGACTCAGTAGCCCATGAGTTCACCACTGGCTGGGTTTTCTTGCTTACAGAGATAAAGCACCATATTAAAACTCAATACATTTTGGGAGGAAAAGATAAAAACACAAAAAGGGCCTGTCTTATCTTCAGAAATGCAATTCTCAGCTTTGTGAGCTCTGGCATTCAGCTAGCCAGATTACCAAGCTTATTTAAAAGCTTCCCCCAACTCCATCTTTTGCTATTTTCGGGGTTTGTTTCTGTGAGTGCACCCGAGCTTATGTACATGTGCTTTAGTCAATTCACACACATCAGTGAACAGCAGCAGCAGAAATCCAGGTCCACAGCAGGCAGTTTAATTAACTGTACACAGGACAGAGCCAGCAGCACTGGGGCCCTCCCACAGGACGGCACACCAACGAGCTACTATACAAGGGAAGCCCACAAGGTGGGGTGGGGCGGGTGGGGGGCTTCCCCATCAAGCAAGATGGGAGATCAATATGGTGAACGAGGAACCACACACAAAATAAACCTAAACCAGAAAACCTTGCCAGCACAGCCTGAGAAAGAAAATAGGGCTACTTTTAATACAAGGAAAAAAAAAAAACAAACAGAATTTAATGATTTCTGGTGTGTAGGTTGGGCCTCACTCTGCTTTCTAGCGGGTTTTAGGAGCCACTTAAGGCAATTGCACGGATGCCTTTCTAATCACCTTATACCTTTCCTCCTATAGTCTCTGTAATAGGATTAAACCCTAAGAAAAATAATATTAAATGATGGTGGTGAAGGTGAAGCTCTATTGTAATACAGATGGTAAATTGGCTTTCTACATATAAACGCACTGTAAAGCTCAATGACTTAGAGCCTTCGTTCTGTGAAGAGTGTCTGGACAAATGAGAGCTGTTTCCAAGACTCATCAAGAATTTCTCCCCTCTCTCAGCGGGACACGCAGTTGGCACCGCTCCCCATAGTGAATGCTCAAGTCAAAAGTGCATATTCAGGAGTTCTGAACTATTTTCTAGCATCAATCGAGTATGATATAGCCAGGTCAAAGTAAACAGCTTTACCCTCAATAAAGTTTAAACTAATCTAAAGTGATTCAGAAGGGCTATTTGAGCATTTTTTCATGTTTAACAAGTGACAAACTCATAGATAATAAGTGTAATTGACCAAATAAATATCACCAGGGACAAATAAATGAACAATTGGTATTGTATAGACCCAGCCTGAAATAAAGGCTTCAGGCAAGTTACTTTGCTCTAGCTTCTCTGATACCAGTTTCCCATGTAATTCAAAGGAATGTAGAGAGGATTAACTTGATAATGCCTATAAAGTGCTTTGACTTCGTTAGAGAAAAGTGATATAAGTGGTTATTATTACATCTTGCTGAGGTTGTAAGGTTGAACAATATAAAAGAAGGAGGAAAACAATCCTCTTTGATGGTTTATTGTGATGCATTTTATAGCCTGGAAAGATGTTTTATAATTGTCTTTTATTAGTCTTTATTATATGCCCCCAAGACAGAAAATAATCCTAACTCCTATTTTCACATAAGAAAACAGGAAAAAAGGGTAAATGACTTTTGAGGTGAAAAGTATTATCATCTCTGTTTTTCAGATAAGGAAAGCAAAACAGTGAGTGACTTTTCTAGTCACATTCAAGAAGTGAAAGAATAAGGCATAATTAAGAATCTGAAAGCCAGGCATGGTGGTGCACTCCTACAATCCCAGCTACTTGAGAGGCTGGAGCTAAAGGATCACAAGTTTGAATCCAGACCGGGCAACATAGCAAGACCCCATCTCAAAAAACCAAGCCCTGAAAAACCTCAAGGTCACTATTACTTCTTTGCAATGTTCTGATGTTCTGACAAGAGGACAGGAACTAGCGACCAGAATGTCCAAAGTAAACACTTATTCTACCATTTCTTGGTTGTTTAATCTTGAGAAAACACTATTTCTGTAAATGTATCAGCTTCATCTGCAGAGTGTGGTCCAGTGGGGATCATATTAGATAAAGCATATGAAAATTCTGGGCAAACAATAGCACACTATGCAAGTAATATTCTTATTAGGTTGGTGGTGTTATTGAGGTAGGTTCTCCTAGCCACTGCTACCTTAGGAAAGATAATTCAGTGCCCTCAGACCAAATGAAATATGTAGTATTATTTTTTAAACAGCTTAATTGAGGTATAATTCATATACCACATGATCTACCCATTTAAAGTACAGAATTCATTGGCTTTGGTATATTCAGAGTTGTGGAACTATGACTACAATAAATTTTAGAACATTACATTACCTCAAAAAGAAACCTTGAGAACGTTAGCAGTCACTCCGTAGGGCCCATCATATACACAGTTCCCTCAGTCCTAGACAACCATTAACCAACATTTTAACTATAGACATGCATATTCTAAACATTTAATATAAGAGCAGAATCATATGCAACCTCTTATGAGTAGCTTTTTTTTTTTACTTAGCATGATTTCTTCAAGATTCACTCGTGTTGTGGCATGTGTCAGTACTTCATTTCTCTTTATTGCCTATAGCATGGATATACCACATTCTATTTAACCATTCATCAATTTATGGGCTGTTTCTACTTTGGGGCTCTTCTGACTGGTGCTGTTATGAACAATCGAGTAGGAGTTTCTGTTTAGATATATGTTTTCATCTCTCTTGGGTACATACCTAGGAGTGAAACTGCTGAGTCATATGGTAGCTCTGCTTAATATTTGGAGGGACTGCCAGATAGTCTTCCAAATAGCTGTACCAATATCATTCCTATGAGCAATGCCTGAGGAAAAGCTAAGTGAAGGAAGACCTTGGAAGGGGGCGCACTAACAAGGAATAGCTAAACTAGTCCTACAGAAATGAAAACTGCTGGTGAGAACTTTTATTACTGACAACAGAGATGACAATGCTGCACACTAAGTTTTACAAAGGAAAGATAATGGCTACTGGGGAAATTATCCTCCTTTCTGACTCCCTTTGCTTAGTTAGGCCTGGGCCTACACCAAGAAAATAAAAACATGTTTTTAAAAAAAATTTTATTGGTGTATTATAGTCATACATGTCAATGGAATACAAGATGGTAGAGGCATACATGCACACATCATTCATTTAGCCCTTCCCCAATTCCCACCCCATCCTTCCCCCTCCCTCCTTTTCACGCTTGACTTAAGATAATTAAGCAAGTAAAAATTAAGAAAGCCAGGCATGGTGGCACATGCTTGTAATCCCTGCACTTGGGAGGTTGAGACAGGAGAATCACACAGGTTCGAAGCCAGCCTCAGCTACTTAATGAGGCTCTCAGCAACTTAGTGAGACCCTGTTTCCAAATAAAATATAAATTTAGGTCTGGGAGTATAGTCAGGAGGTAGAAAAGCCCCTGAGTTCCACTCCCAGTACCACCAAAAAAAAAAAAAAAAAAAGAGGGGGGGAGTGGTGAAAATAGATACTAGAAATTTTGAAGAATTGAGAGAGAGAGAGAGAGAGAGAGAGAGAGAGAGAGAGAGAGAGAGGAAGTTGTGAAAATAAATACTAGAAATTTTGAAAAAGAAGTATATATAATTTTATCAGCTGTTAGTACCAGATGAGGCTTAAGGGTAGGCTTTTGTTTGGCTGGTTTTTGTCTGTTGCATGTATGTTTGGTACCTGGGGATGGAACCCAGGGACTCACACATTGCTAGGCAAGCACTCTACCACTGAGCTACAGATAGAGCCCTTTTCATTTTTGAGACGGGGTTTTGCTAAATTGTCCAGGCTAGCCTTGAACTGCACCTTCCTCAGCCTCCCAAGTCTCTGGAATTATAGGCAAGCACTGTGGCACCTGGTTGGGACAGTACTTCTGGTAACCTGCAAACAGTTTCATCTGATGAGCTTACATCATAGGAAAACACAAACTGAGTAAAGAAGATGTGTGTCTTGGAATCTTTTTATGATAGACGTTTATAAATGGCTTCCAGCTGCTACCTTTATCTACTTTAACTTTAAGTTAGGGTTTTAGGTATGAATGTCACTTGGAAAATTTCACTGAGAGGTGTGTTTTTTTTAATCAAATAAACATTGTATGGAAAAAGTGAATTACTAAATAATGTATGTTAAAGATTTTTCTTTCATCATGCTGGGGCAGAAATCCAGGGCCTGGCACACACTAGACAAGTGTTCCACCACTGAGCCACTAAAGATATGTGTGTGTGTGTGTGTGTGTGTGTGTGTGTGTCTAAGTTTTATTGGTGCATGGTAGTCATCTTGTACCCCCATTAAGATAGATGGGGTACAAGATGGTAGAGGCATACATGCATATATCACTTATTTAGCCCTTCCTCATTTCCTACCTTTCTCTCCCCCCTCCTTCCTTCTCATGTTTGGCTTAGTGATTGACTTTGAAATGTTTGTGAATGTACATTCTGTACATTGGGGAATTTCCCTCTTTCCCCCTCTTATCACCCTCAGTTAGGTCACCTTTTTGCTCATCAAATTTTTTTCCTTCTTTGTCTAGAGTTCCTCCTATATCACTTTTTCTCCCTAGCTTTCATATATTAGGGAGAGCATCCGATTTCTTACTTTTTGTGATTGACTAATCCCACTTAGCATAATGTTTTTCAGTTCCATCCATAATTTTGTTCTTCTTTATGGCTGAGTAGAATTCCATTGTGTACATATCCTGTAGTTTTGTAATCCATTCATCTGTTGATGGACATTTTGGCCAGTACCAACTACTCCTCTGATAGAAGAATAATATCTAGAAAATAAAGAGAACTCAAGAAACTGACGGCTAAGAAAACTAATAACCCAATTTAAAAAAATGGGCAAGTGAACTAAATAGACACTTCACAAAAGAAGAAATTCAAATGGCCAATATGTATGAAAAAAATGTTCAACATCATTAGCAATCAGAGAGATGCAAATCAAAGTACCAAGACTTCATGTAACTCCAATTAGAATGGCAATCATTAAGCCGGGCATGGTGGCACACGCTTGTATTCCCAGCATTCAGGAGGCTGAGACTGGAGGATTGCGGTTCGTGGACAGTCTCAGCTACTTAGTGAGGCCCTCCACAACTTAGTGAGACCCCGTTTCAAATTAAAGAATAAAAAATAGGGCAGGGGATGTAGCTAAAAAAAAAAAAAAAAGAATGGCAATCATTAAAAACACAAAGAACAAATGCTAAATGCTGGTGATGTGGAGAAGTGGGAACTTTAATACATTGTTGGTGGGATTGCATATTAGTGCAACCACTTTGGAAAACAGTATGGAGAATCCTCAGAAAAATGGGGATGAACTTATGAGGTGATCCAGCAATAACACTTCTGGGTATCTACCCAAAAGAATGAAAACCAAATTACCAAACGAATGCATGTGTATCTATGCTCATAGCCGCACAATTCACAATTGCCAAACTATGAAAACATGTTTTTTAGAGACAGACTGTTGCTCCTATCTCAATAGAAAGTAATGGAATCTGCAGAGCCAGGCTTTAGAAAATCTAACATTTTTTGGATCCAAGTAGTAAAATATGTTGTCCTTTTGAGTCTCTAAAGTCACAGTGTGAAATTTATGAAACCTTACATGACATGTCCTCACCATTCCTTCTGGTGCATTGGGCTGAGCCCAGCCCAAACACAAACCTTCAGTACAGGTCAAGCAATAGACGAGCTCCAATAGTGTATTCCTGTATAGTGGCATCTGCAAGCCAAATAGAACTGGTAGAGGGAAACAGATGGCTTCTAAAAGGGGAAAAGAAGAAAAATAGAAGGTCAGGTAGATGAGGGTGAAAAGAAAGAAGGGAATAAAAAGAGGATGAGAAAAAGAAGTATATTTCTGCCTCTGCTCTTCCCACCTGTCACAGCACTCTCTTTGCTGGTTGCCAGCATGCTCCCTTGCAAACACAGCTGCAAGTGACAAAGAGCAGCCACTGCCCTACTCAGGGGGTCCTTTCCATGTTCCACATTGTAAACTGTACTGAAATGCCAAATGCTTATAAGGAATGGAATTACATACTCGAAAGAGCCTCGAATAGCAAACTGCTGTCTAGATCCAACAAATTAGCGTTAAGACCTATAGGCTCCCTACAAAATAACATGAGACTACCCAATAAACAGTAAAAAAACAAGGAATTAGGTACTAAAAAATGTGAATCAAGGAATTAGGTACTAAAAAATGTGACTTACGCCGGGCGTGGTGGCGCACACTTGTAATCCCCGCGCTTGGGAGGCGGAGACAGGAGGATCGCGCAGGTTTGAAGCCAGCCGCGCACGCTGGCTTAGGAGACCCTGTTTCTAAATAAAAATATAAAAATAGGTCTGGGAGTGTAGCCCAGAGGTAGAAGGGCTTCCAGGAACCCCAGTACCACCAAAAAAAAAAGTGTGACTTATCTTGATTTTATAGATTTGTCAGTCTGGTGATTAACTCAATCAAAGTAAGCTCATATTCCATCACACATTTCATGTAGTCACCACATGTTCAATTTGCTGAGAGGCTCTGCTCTTGCAATTAAAACAAAATTATCAAGTCTTTCCCCTGAAGAATTAGGGATCGCCACTAGGGACTGCCACTGGAAAGAAATGCTTCACACCCAGCTTTAGAAAGGAGAGACACTGGCTGTTGGGACATTTTTCTACTCCCTTTTCCCATACCCCGGTCTAGGCCGAAGCCAAGGCAAAGGGAAAATACACTGCTTTTTACACACAGACTAACATTGCCAGCAGTGTGGCCTTGCTCACGGCAGGAGAGGGCGTAGTGACTAATACCACTGGGTCTTGTTGAAGAAAAGTGGCTGGCTTCCTTTGATCAACTGAGCGGTGTGCTGATCAGTGTGATTTCCCTGTTCTGCTGACTGTGAGCGTGTTGGGGAGAGCGGGAGAGCTGGCTTTTGAGCAGCCCATGCAGGGAAGCAAATTCCATAGCTGCCGAATCAGAGAAAGCAACAAGAAATAAAAGAGGGCTGAACTGGAAGCAGACACCTTAATTCTGCCAGCATGTTACTTACTGATACAAGGATCTCTGGGAGGAGAATGAAGTAGGTACTTCTATAATTCTAATTCATCGGCTGCAGTACTGTACGTAACTATTAAATACAGTGTTCAAGACCACAGTCCAAGCTCCTAAAACTAATTTAAAAGTTTTAATTACAGGACTTCATTCTGATGGAAAAGAGAAAAAATGGGAGTTAATAAGATTTTTTTAAATTGAAATCAAAGAAGAAACCCATCGGCATATGTGGCTCTTGGCACTGTTTGAGACAAAGGAAGTATGTCCAGCACCTGAGTGTGTGCACAGAACTACAGCTGCACACACCCTCTTTACTTGCCAGGCAAGCAGCTGCTGGATTAACATGAGTTAATCTGCTTGTATGCTATACAGATTTTCTCCTAGTAAATTGCAAAATTTACCTAAAGATAAATATAGCAGTTTCCTAGTTCTCTGCTCCATTCAGCTGCTGCTGAGAAACACTTCTGTTATCTCAAATTTCATCAGCATATTGTACTCCTTCCTGGGAAACAGCAGCAAAAAGTAGCTCTCTAAAAGCATAGTTAGTCTCTGAGGTGAAATACACCATATTTAAATGACTTTTTCCAAAAAGGATAACTTTCTACTTTTGAAGTTTTAATTTGTGGTAAATAAAGTATATGATTTCTTATACTAGATCTAATCGTTGCTGCTTTAAAGAGTAAACAGTCAATTGCAAATTGAGCAAATTGCTTTGGCTATCCTAGTACCAAAAATGAAATGGATTAGGTCAGCAGGTGGCATGTCATTTCAGTGCTGCCTGGGGGCCCAAAATACAGTTAGTCCATTTTTATTCTGGTGACAGCTAGAATGAAGACCAGAGCATTTAACATTACCTCCTGCCTCCTCCATTCTTACAGCCATCTTGGGCACAAAAGAGTTTACAGGAAGTCTCTCAGCCTGTACTTCCAGTGTTGAGGTTGCTTCTCAGTCCTCCAAATATACTCAAATTGAGCTGCCTGAGGAAATCTGGGACAGGGTACTCTGACTTTGGTCTTCAGAGACACGAAGCTTTTTGTCCACAAGGAAAACTAAGCTTTCATTAACCTCACATTCTTAAGCACATCAACATGCAATTCCATTCTGTAGTACTTTTCCTGAAGTAAGAGAATGGCCATTATGCCTCAACTGAAGGAAGAGAGGAAATTGCCCAGCTTCTGTTCCATAAGGGAAAAGACGGGAAGAGAACAGAGTGGAGGAAGTGGCCAAGGAAGAGAAAGGAAGGTTGGACAGGGAGTAGAGAAGGATGTGGGGGAAGAGAAGGTGAACTGAGAAAGAGATCCATCTAGAAACCTACAAAAAAATCCAATAGTATTTTTTTCTACCAAGCCCCCTTTCTCCCATATATATTTCAACCTACAAATAGAATTCCAAAACTAAGGTAGTCTCCTAAAAGTTATTCCTATGATACTAGTCAACAAATAGGATTATCTGTGGTAACAGTCAATAGAATAACCAATAGTCAAAGTTGAGATGGTCCCAACCCCGCTTCAAGAGTGCTGTATGACCTAGTGCACCATAGAGGAAGTCCAGTTCTTTGGTCACAGTGGAAGATGCCTAGTTCAAGAATGAACCTGGAAGCCATGCCCAAGACTTATGCTGATACTTCAAGGGGGGGAAAAAAACTTTCTTCATTGGAGTCCATAAAAATGGCAGCAATCTCTGCCAGCACAGGACAATCTACATGCAAATGAAGACAAAGGAAAAAGTGTCTTAAAACACAGATCCACCCATGCCTGAAACTAGCTACTATCCCAGAACTTACTAGTTATATAGGTTAACAAATTCCTTTTGTTTAGACAACTTTGGGTTAAAAGTTTCTATTCCTGGAAATCAGAAGAGTCCTCAATAATATACCGGCCAATAACTATGGACTAGTCATTCAACCTCACTGTGTTAATGGTTTTCTGATCTCCTAAGTAAGAGAAGAGGAAAAAAATAGCATGTTTGTTTATTTTACAGAATTGAAAACTGCTAAGTACTACACAGGAAGCAATGGTATTCTAACTAAACAGAAGGTATAAGAAATAAGATATTCATGGGGCTAAATTGCTCCTAGCTGCTAGTGCTGATAAGGTTCTACTTCTACCAGTTTTCCCATCATTTGCCCTGATGGGGTCTCTGAAATCTTTATCAAAGCAGTTAATCACCTGGTAAATCTTTAAGTATTTTTCCCTTTTATTTTCAGTTAACAAGGCTTTTCCACCTTCCTAGATATCTCTACCCAAGCCATCTTACCATGCTAACCATGATAGATAGGCAAAGGAATCACAGAAAAGGAAAATTAACAGTTCTATCTTCAAAAAGTTATGTTTGTAAGTACACACACACACACACACACACACACACACACACACACGCTATGAGATAAGGTAAAGAAATCATTATTACATGAAGGCAAATCAGGGATGAAAAGAAGCTACCCAGAAACAACAAAGTGAAAATCTAGGTACCTTAACTAATGTACCCAACCCTAGTGCATCATTATTATTATTATTATTATTATTATTATTATTATTATTATTATTATTATGTGGTACTGGGGATGGAACCCAGGGGCCTTCTACCTCCAGGCTACACTCCCAGAACTATTTTATATATTTATTTGGAAACAGGGTCTCTTAAGCCAGCGTGGCTGGCTTCGAACCTGTGCGATCCTGTCTCTACCTCCCAAGCGCGGGGATTACAAGCGTGCACCACCATGCCCAGAGCAGTGCATTATTTCTTAAGGCAGATCTGAACTGTGAAAATTACATTTTTAATTCAAAATTCATATTTAAATATGCTTTGAAATTTGCATTAGTGTCTTGAAAATTCTTGATTTTACAGAATACTAGGTTATATTTTTCATACCAAAACCGAAACTTTCTATAATGCATGTACCTGATCTACAAAATATCAATATAAAAAAGATTCTTAAGCCGGGCGTGGTGGCACACGCTTGTAATCCCCGTGCATGGGAGGCGGAGACAAGAGGATCACGCTGGTTTGAAGCCAGCGGTGCTGGCTTAAGAGACCATTTCCAAATAAAAATATAAAATAGGTCTGGGAGTGTAGCCCGAAGGTAGAAGGGCTTCCAGAAACCCCAGTGCCACCAATAATTAATTAATTAATTAATTAAAAATAAAAATTCTTATTAAAACAAATACCTAAAAGTAAAGGCATATCTAGTCCTCTTTTAAATGATGTACGAAAACAAATAAGCAAATAAAGCACAACTATATCTCGCAAAAGCTAGGAAAAAATAATGAATATGCTACACTATGAATGAAGTCATCCTTATGAGATTTTATTTCAAGATGTCAATAACTTTAGCATCAGTTTCTGTTCATATATAAACATATATAGTCTTTGTTCATATATATTAGTCTTTGTTTATATATAAAATTGTAACTATATATTATGACTGGTAAAGTGAGCCCCTGGCTCAGCATTTCTTAACTTTACTCAGTGTTTCATAAAAGCTGGACATTAAATTTTAAAGCAAACAAAATATATGGTGCTTTTCTTGAAGCTTCTGATCCACTTAAATATTTCCAAAAACTAAAATACACTGATTAAAGTTACACATTTCTAGCTACAGTCAAAGAATTTCAATCAACTCATCTTTCTCTTAAAAAAAAAAAAACTTTTTCTAAAAGGAAAAACTGAAAGCCAAAGTATTAATATGATAACAATTCTTAAAAATTATATTACATAGCTTCTTTTGTAGCAAGAGTCAAATAAACTATTAACTGACAAACTAACATTATATAAATTTGTCCCCATATGATTAAGGAATAAAAATGTAATGTCAAATTGGTTTGAAATGCCAGGCGTGGTGGCACAAGCTTATAATCCCCGCGCTTGGGAGGCCGAGACAGGAGGATCACACAGGTTCGAAGCCAGCCTCAGCTACTGAGTGAGGCTCTCAAACAACTTAGTGAGACCCTGTTTCCAAATAAAATATAAAATAGGTCTGTGTGCATAGCCCAGAGGTAGAAAGCCTCTGGGTTCCACCCCCAGTATCACCAAAAAAAAAAAAAAAAAAATTGGTTTGAAGTCATTAGATTTAGTTTGGGCAGTATCAAGCAAATTAACTAAAATTAACTTGCCTATTTCTATACATCTGTGTATACCTGGGCCCTACCCCCACAGACTCTAATTAGTCTAAGATACAGACCTAGATGCAACATTTTTCAAAAGCTTTTAAGTTTTCCTTCCTCCCTTCTCTTCCTTCCTCCTTCCCTCGTGTGTGTGTGTGTGTGTGTGTGTGTGTGTGTGTGTGTGTGTGTGTGTCTGTCTGTCTGTCTGTCTGTGCATTTATTGGGAACTGAACCCAGAGGCATTTGAGAGGCTGAGACAAGAGGATCGCAGGTTCAAGACCAGCCTCAGCAACTTAGCAAGGTCCTTCACCACTTAGTGAGACCTGTTTCAAAATAAAAAATTAGGGCTGGAGGTATATCTCAGAGGCAGAATATCTCTGGGTTGAATCCCTACTGCCATAAAAAAAAAAAGAAGCAATAATCTATAGGTAGATATGGCTTTGGCTTTCAAAACAAAGAGTGGGATTGATTTATTTATTGTGATGCTGAGGACTGAACACAGGGGCATATCTACCTCTGAGCTACATTCCCTGTCCAATTTTATTTTTTGTTTTGAAACAGGGTATTGCTAAGTTGCTGAGGCTGGTCTTATACCTGTGATCCTCCTATCTCAGCCTCCCAAGTACTGGGATTACAGGCATGCATCACCACACCCAGCTAAGACAAAATTATATTTTGATCACCATTCTGCAAGTATTGAGAAAATCATTATGATTCAAATCACAGTATTTTACTAATATACCATTAGATGGTAAACTCCTTAAGAAGAGATACCCTATCAGCTGTGTCTTAATTGAAGCTGAGCAGAATGCCTCCAGGTAATAGACATGCCATAAATATCTGTGAATGAGTGTGTCAAGTGCTGAAAGATTACACTTCAGTTTCAGTAGCTTGACGCAATACAGAAGAAGCTCTCTTAACCAATCATGGTCAGGACCAGTAATTGGTCAGATAAGGGGGAAAGACATATGAATCAAGAAATCACACACTAGGCAAGTGTTCTACCATTGAGCCACCAAAGATGTGTGTGTGTTTGTGTGTGTTTTACTGGTGCATTGTAGTGATACACCTTAATGCGGTACAAGATGGCTTTTTGTTTTAAAGGACCTATAGTTTAGAGTCTTCTATAAACTATAGCTATAACGTACCCTCTCCCATTTCCATTTTTTACTTTTAAATTATGGTAAGAACTTAAAACACTCTGAAGCAATATAAATGTAGAATTCTTCTGGACATAAATAATTTACCCCATTCTGTTTCGGTTATCCACATGTAACTGAGCAGCAATATTTTACTAATTTTTATCAACTCTTTCCAAAGAATTAAACTTGGTTTTCATGGGAACAACTTAGTTTTTCATAAGTCATTGGCTTAGTAATAGCTAATTACATTACATAATTACAGTAACAGGAACAAATGGCATACACATTTGTCTCTTTTGATAACCATTCTGCAACTGAGGGGAGAAGTGTGTGAGTTCCTCTAGACAGCAACCTGTTGGCCACAGGCATTCAGAGGGAGTAAGAGTGACGGGTGAGCTGGTGAATCAGACTCTCTCCACAGCACTTTTACACAGCACTGTTACACAAAGAATGGTAGACCACAGGTTTCTTTCCACTGACCTTTCCAATTCCCTAGAGCAGTCAATTTATTCCCCTACTAGTAGGTCATCTGAACTGAGACCTAACAAATTTATCACCAGGTCTGTATGTCACACCATCACAAGATTGTCAAGCATCTAGGCAGCAGGAGACAAGGCATCTCTTAATACCAAAAGACCCCACAATTGACATCCAGATTCCCTAATTCACCTGAGGCATTTAGAAGCCAACTACTAGGTCCATTGAAAACACAACAGAAGTGAGCCCACACCAGAGTTTAAAAATATTCAACACATTATTTTACTCAGACTTTTTGTAGTAAAGGCCTCCAAAGGACATGGGAAGTAGAACAGCTTTGTTTTGTTAATTATGAATCAGCCCCCATTCCTTTCCTCTGGTGTCTCACATGCAGACACTGGTGAGAAAGAACTGCTGCCACCAGGAGGCTCTGCAATGCACCTTTTACTCAAAGTCTTGAATTTAAACTACTCTTGCTTCTTTATAGCTTAAGTGATACCTTCTCAAAAACATAAGATTTTCATGTAAAATGTTTTCCTAAAGTAAGGTTATGGTTTTCTTGCTCCTTACCCTGAGGTAACAAGATGACCCTTACAGAATTTAATTCCTCAGGTTTTGAATTTTATCTTGTAAGAAAAAAAACAGAATTGTTTACTTATTTAAAAATAGGCAGCAATTCTGGCAATTTTGTTTTTATATAAGCCTTTTTCAACAGAGCTAATAATTCCAGGCTCATTTTGTGGGACAACTGGTAGCAGGCTCAGAAAACAAAAGAAATTGCATATTCACTGGCTTGGGCTACATGAGCAGGTATCTATGACAAAGGTAACTCAAATTATTTCTAGGTTAAATATGGAGGCAAAAACAGTGTTGGCAGGAAAACTTTTACTTTGAGGATCTATAAAATTTGACTGTTCTCAAGTTAATCTGAGCTAGTATCACAAACAAGATTTTAAAAATAAGAACCAGAATTTAAATTTTTTTTTATTGGTGCATTATATTCATACATCCTATTGGGGTAAAAAAAAAAAAACCTGTGTGGACATACATGTACACATCACGCATTTAGCCCCTACCCAATTCCTACCCCATTTCCTCCCCATCCCTCCTTCCCATGCTTGGCTTAGTGGTTGACTTCGAAATGTTTAAGTACATTTTGTGTTTTAGAGAATTTCCTTCTTCCCCCCTCCCATCCTCTTATTTAGGTTGTCTTGTTTGGTCCTCCATAGGATTTCCTTTTTCATCTAGAGTTCCTCCTATGACCCATTTCTCCTTAGCTTTCACATATTAGGGAAAGCATCTGATTTCTTATTTTTTGTGACTAATCTCACTTAGCATAATGTCCTCCAGTTCCATCCATTTCCCTGAAAATGATGTAATTGAGTTTTTTTTAATGGCTGAGTAAACTTCCATTGTGTACATATCCCACAGTTTTGTAATCCATTCATCTGTTGATGAACATCTTGGCTGGTTCCATAGTTTGGCTATGGTGAATTGTGCAGCTTTGAACATAGATACACATGCATTAGTTTGGTAGTTTGGTTTCCTTTCTTTTGGGTAGAGACCCAGAAGTGGTATTGCTGGATCAAATGGTAGATTTGTTCCCATTCTTCTGAGGATTCTCCATACTGTTTTCCAAAGTGGTTGCACTAATTTACAATCCCACCAACAATGTCTTAGAGTTCCCACTTCTCCACATCCTCACCAGCATCTGTTGTTGTTTGTGTTTTGAATGATGTTTTGAATGATGGTTGGGGTTAAATGAAATCTCAGGGTAGTTTTGATTTGCATCTCTCTGATTGCTTGTGATGTTGAGCATTTTTTCATGCATTTATTGGCCATTTGAATTTCTTCTTTCGTGAAGTGTCTATTTAGTTCGCTTGCCCATTTTGTTATTGGATGCTTTGTTTTCTTAGTGTTGAGTTTCTTGAGTTCTCTGTATATTCTGGATATTAGTCCTCTGTCTGAGGTATAGGTGGCAAAATAATCTCCCATTCTGTTGGCTCTCAGTTGAGGTTCTTGACAGTTTCCTTTGCTGAACAGAAGCTCTTCAATTTCATTCAATCCCACGTATTGATTTGCCTTTTAATTTGTTGTGCCTTTGTGGTCTTGTTGAGAAAGTGTTTATCTGTGCCTATGTGTTGCAGTGTTGGACCTATGCCCTCTTCAAGGAGCTTCAAGGTCTCTGGTTTAATTTCCAAGTCTTTGATCCATTTTGAATGACTCTTGTGCAGGATGAGAAAGTGAGATTCATTTCCAATTTTCTGCATATGGTTATGGTTAACCAGTTTTGCCAACACCATTTGTTGAAGAGGCTATCATTTTTCCAGTGTATGTTTTGGACCCCTTTGTCAAAAATCAACTGGTTGAAAGTGTATGGACTTGTTTCTGGGTCTTCTATTCTGCTCCATTGGTCTATGTATCTCTTTTTGTGCCAGTACCATGCTGTTTTTATTACAATGGCTTGGTAGTATAGTTTAAAGTCAAGTATTGTGATTCCTCCTGCATGGTTTTTGTTGCTGAGAACTACTTTGGCTATTCTGGGCTTTTTGTTATTCCAAATAAATTTAAGGACTGATTTTTCTATGTCTGTGAGGAATGATCTTGGTAGTTTAGTGGGCACTGTGTTGAATCTGTAGATCACTTTTGGAAGGATGGCCATTTTAATGATATTTATTCTACCAATCCATGAACATGGAGGATCTTTCCATCTTCTAAGATCTTCTATTTCTTTTTTCAATGTTTTATAACTTTCTTTGTAGAGATCTTTTACCTCCTTGGTTAAGTTTATTTCTAAATATTTAATTTTTGGGGGGGGAGATCCTGAGTGGAAGTATTTTCTGAATTTATTTTTCAGTGGATTTATGGTTGGTGTTCAGAAAAGCTTCTGATTTTTAAAGATTGATTTTTTTATCCAGACACTTTGCTGAATTTGTTCAGCCTTTTGGTTAAACATGCCTTTTGGTTGAGTTTGTTGAATATCCCTTTTTTGGTTGAATATGCCTTTTGGTTGAGTTTGTTGGGTTTTCTAAATATAGTATCATGTCATCTGCAAATAGTGAAAGTTTGAATTCTTCTTTTCCTATTTGTACTCCTTTGATTTCCTTTTCTTGCCTTATTGCTCTGGCTAGAGCCTCTAGTACCATATTGAAGAGAAGTGGATATAATGAACATCCTTTTCTTGTTCCTGTTTTTAAGGGGAATTCTTTAAGTTTTTCTCCATTTAATATGATGTTGGCGGTGGGCTTATTGTAGATTGTCTTGATGATGTTGAGGTATGTTCCTTCTATTCCAATTCTCTGCAGCTTTTTATCATAAATTGGATGTTGAATTTTATCAAATGCTTTTTCAGCATCCATTGAAATGATCATGTGATTTTTGTCTTTGATTCTGTTTATATGATGAATTACATGGATTGATTTTCATATGTTGAACCGGCCTTGCATCCCTGGGATGAACCCTACCTGGTCATGGTGTATGATTTTCTTTATGTGGTTTTGAATGCGTGTTGCTAGTATTTTGTTTAGTATTTTTGCATCCAAGTTCATCAAAGATAGAGGCTTGTAGTTTTCCTTCCTTGAACTGTCTTTATTCAGTTTTAGTATTAGTGTGATTTTGGCTTCATAGAATGTATTTGGGAGAGTGCCGTTTTTTTTCTATTTCATGAAATACTTTGAGGAATATTGGGGTTAGCTCTTCTATAAAGGTTTTATAGAATTCACTTGGGAAACCATCTGGTCCTGGGCTTTTTTTTCGATGGTAAGCTTTTTATTGCTGTTTCAATCTCTTTGATTGTTATTAGTTGGTTTAAATTTTTTATATCTTCTTGACTGTTTAGAAAGGTTGTATTTATCTAGAAAGTTGTCAATTTCCTCCAGATTTTCCATTTTGTTGGAGTATAGTTTTCAAGGTAGTTTCTTTGGATTTCTACACTGTCAGTAGTAATGTCTCCTTTTTCATCTCTTATCTTCAAAATTTGAGTTGATTCTCTACTTTTTTTAGTTAGGTTTGGCTAGTGGTTTATCTATCTTAATTTTTTAGAGAAACCAACTAACCAGCTTTTGGTTTTGTTGATTTTCTTTATTGTTTGTTTTTTTATTCTCTACTTTGTTCATTTCTGCTCTAATTTTAATAATTTCTTGCCTTCTACTGGCTTTGGGGTTAGATTGTTCCTGTTTTTACAAGGCTTTGAGGTGTGTTGTTAGGTTATTTATTTGAAGGTTTTCTGTTTTTCTTTTGTGAGCACTCAGTGCTATAAATTTCCTCTTAATACTGCCTTCAAAGTGTCCCAGAGGTTTTGATATGTCATATCTTTATTTTCATTTGTTTCTAGAAATTTCTTGATTTCACCTTTTACATCTTCTATGACCCATTCTTCATTCAGAAGTGTGGTATTCAGTCTCCACATGTTTATGTTGTTTTTCCGGGTCTTCTTATAGTTGATTTCTAGTTTCATTTCTTTATGTTCTGAAATGACACAGGGAAGTATGTAACATTTTTTTAATTTGCTAGTGCTCATTTTGTGTCCCAGGATGCGATCTATTTTGGAGAAGGTTCTGTGAGCAGCTGAGAAAAATGTAAACTCCGCTGTAGTTGGGTGAAATATTCTATATATGTCCGACAGGTCCATTTGATTAATGGTGTTCTTTAGGTCTGAGGCATCTTTACTGACCTTTTGTCTGGCAGATCCACCTAATGTGAGAGATGTGTTGAAGTCTCCCAGTATTATGGTATTGGGATTTATATGTAACTTAATGTCACAAAGAGTTTGTTTTATGAAAGTAGCTGCACATATGTTTGGGGCATAGATGTTGATTACTGTTATTTCCTCTTGCTGAATTGTTCCTTTTACCAGTAAAATATGAACTCCTTTGTTTCTTCTAATAAGTTTGGGTTTGAAGTATAACTTGTCTGATATCATATTTGCTACTCTTGCTTGCCTTCTAGTTCCATTAGCATGGATTACCTTGCTCCAGCCCTTTACCTTAAGTTTGTTACTATCTTTACTTGTAAGATGTGTTCTTGTAAGCAGAAGATGAATGGATTCTGGTTTTTAATCCATTTTGACACTTTATATCTTTTTATTGGGGAATTGAGGCCCTTTACATTCAGTGTAATTATTGAGAGATAATTTTTAATTCCTAACGTTAATATTTTATTTCTGTTTGAAATAGTTTATTCTTCTTTGCTTAGTTGTCTGCTGGATGGAAAATAATTTTTCTCTGGTCATGGTGTGTATTACCTATTTCTTCTTTGTACTTAATCTCTGAGTATTTTCTCTAGCACTAGTTTTGAAGACATAAATTCCTTCAGTTTCTGTTTGTCATGGAAGCTTCTTATTTCCCCATCTAATTTGATAGATAGTTTTGCTGGGTAGGAAATTTTTGGCTGGAAGTTGTTTTCTTTCAGAGTTTGAAATATGTTATTCCAGGCCCTTCTGGCTTTCATGACTTGGTTTGGGAAGTCTGGAGTGATTCTAATTGGTTTGCCTCTGAATGTCACTTGGCCCTTTGTTTTTCATGCCTTTAAGATTCTCTCTTTGGCTTCTACATTGGTCATTTTGACAATTATGTGGTGTGGGGATCCTCTTCTCTGATCCTGTCTAAAGGGAGTTCTATAAGTTTCCTGGACCTGTGTATCGACCTCTTGCTCTATGTTTGAAAATTTTTCTGCTATTACTTCTTTAAAGAGATTATTGATCCCTTTGGTTTCACCTTCTTTTCCCTCCTCTATTCTGATTATTCTTAGGTTAGCTCTCTTAAAATGGGCCCATATTTCTTCAATGTCAAATTCCTGCTGTCAGATTTTTTTTCCTAAGTTATAAATTATGTGTGTTTTTGTAGTGATCATCTTCTAGGAGCAAGATTCTATTCTTGATGTGGTCTAATCGATTGTTAATTTGAATTGATGCCTTTACTTCAATGATTACAACCTTTATTTGTTTTAGACTCTCTCTAAAATCTTTTATAAGTTCCTGTATTATTTCTAGTTATATTCCTGGTTTGATCTTCTAGAGATCTCTGAATTTTTGTGTTATCAGGTTCTGATATTGTGGGGTTGTGGGCGTTCATTGCTCCATTGTTGTTCCTCTTTCCCATGATTTCAGAAGTTTGTACATTCTATGGGTTCTTCCCTGGGTCACCACGACTTCACTTAGGGTGTTCTGGATCTCGTGTTTGTGGTAATTTTAGCCACCACTACTCCTTTATTGATTTATATCACAAAGTCTCAGACCCAGGGAGCTAACCAAGGCTATGTAAGACTGTGAGGGTGCCATGGGGAGCTCCAACTCAGGTGTGATATCTCTGCCACTGCTACTCCTTCACTGGGAGATTATCAAAGCTACAGAAGTTCCTGGGGGTGCAGTGCTGGGATTTCTCCTTTAGGGGCCACTATTTCACTTATGGTTGTTGTGTGCGCTGATCTGGAGCTTTTGCGGGTGTGGTGAACTTGCCGCAGCTGCTGGCAATATGGCACTGCTGCCACACACTCAGCCCTGAGGTTTTGAGCTCCATTCTGAGTCCCTGGAGGGCATGATGAGCTTGGCCACTGGAAAATTTAGACATTCTTTGCACTGAAAGAACTGCTGAATTACACCTGAATGAACACAGCTGCTCACTTCAGCTCCTTGTTTACCTTTCCTCTTTAGAGCCTGGTGCTGTGAGGCAAGATGGCACCGGCGCGGCATCTGCAGCTGCAATGTAGGCTGGTTTCTTTTCTGGTCTCTGGTTGTTCTTCTAGTCTTCTTTATCTCTGTCCCTTGTATTTACAGTTTTTATTTCTCTGCTGATAGTGCTTTCTGGCTATGAAAAGCACTGATTTTGTGGCAATAGAGATCAAGTTTTAGCAGGACTCGTAAACACTGCTTTTCTCAGTCGCCATCTTCCCAGAAGTCAGAGCCAGAATTTTCAAAACACTGATCCTTAACATCCTTTACTTAAAAGAAGAAGAAGAAAAAAAAGAGTCCAGGCATGGAGGCACACACTTGTAATCCCAGCATTTGAGAGGCTGAGACCTGAGGATCACGATTGTGGACAGCCTCAGCTACTTAGCAATGCCGTTCACAACTCCAGGAGACCCTGTTTCAACAAACAAACAAACAAGACTAAAAAAATAGGGCTAAGGTATAGTTCGAAGGCACAATGCCCCTGTTTTCAATCCCTAGTACCACATACACACACAAAAAGTATGGAAAAACTTAAGGACCTCTATTAATTTGTAGGAATCTAATTTTGTTTAGAATGAACATGTCAATTCTACTACCCATGAAAAACATTTTTCTCTATGTTTATTTCACCAATAATGGCTCTCCCAATCAATGAATCAGGATTTAGTTGTAGATATATAATGTAGATTTCACACTATCTTGCTATAGAGAAACTTTAAGATAAACTACTAGTTGGGCCTAGTGGCACATGTTTGTAATCTCAGTACTTGGGAGGCTAAAATACTAGGATTGCAGGTTCAAGGAGAGCCTCAGATATTTAGTAAGGCCCTCTGCTACTTAGTGAGACCCTGTTTCAAAATAAAGAATAAGCTGGGTGTGGTAGTGCATGCTTGGAATCCCAGCATTTGTGAGGCTAAGACAGGAGGACCCCAGTTCACCAACAGCCTCAGCTATTTAGTGAGGCCCTTTGCAACTCAATGAAACCCTGTTTCAAAATAAAGAACAAATAAAACAACCTATCTGAGAGGATGGGAGGGGGGGGAAGAGGGAAACTCTCTAAAGCACATGATGTATATAAACTTATCAAAGTCGATCACCAAGCCAAGCATGGGAAGGAGGGATGGGGAGGGAATGAAGTGGGGATTGGGTAAGGGCTAATTGGGTGAGGTGTGCATATATGTCTCCACCATCTTTTATGCCATTAAGATGTATGACTATAATGCACCAATAAAAAAAATTAAAAAAAATAAAAGTATAGAAAAAAAATTGGGCTGGGGGTGTAGCTCAGAGGTAGAATGCCCCTGGGTTCCATCCCTAGTACTGCTAAATAATAATAAAAAAATAACAACAACAACAACAACAACAACAACAAAAATAAGTAAAGAATAGAAAATAGGGCTGGGTATGTAGCTCAGAGGTAGAATGTCGCTGGGTTAAATCCCCAGTATGTGCCAAAAAAGATAAACTACTGAATTCTTGTGCTTTTTAAGAGTCCTGATACCTTTACTAAACAAAGCATGTATGTGCTGTCATCCTTACCAGGGCTCAGTTCCATAAAAGTTACATTATTTACAAGCACAAATAATAGGCTGAAGGGCTTTTTACTTACCTACCTTAAAAGCTAATCAAGTGCCACAATTTATAAAGATGACTGGTGAGTTGAGCAGGGTGGCACAAGGTTGTAATCCCAGCACTGGGGAGGCTGAGACAGGAGGACCGCACAAGTTCGAAGCCAGCCTCAGCAACTTAGTGAGGCTCTCAGAAACTTAATGAGACCCTGTTTCCAAATAAAGTATAAAATAGGTCTGGGCGTATAGCCTGGAGGTAGAAAATCCCCTGGGTTCCATCCCCAGTGCACACACACACACACACACACACACACACACACACACACACGGTAATTGGTTAAACCAAAGTACTGAAAAACCCCAATGTTAACACAAAAAGTAAATTAAAATATCACTGGCATTAATCTGTTTGGGTTCCCATAAAAATATAACTAAGATCCCACCCCCTGAGTTAACATTGTGCTTTATTAAAGGAAACAAATAGCACTAGTTCTTTTCACTGGATTATGTCCAGTAAAATGCTTATTAACACTTAAAACTTTTTTATTTTCCAACTTAGAACTACAAGAAGTTACTATATCTATACATGCTCACTCAGCTACAATCTATGAGTGTCCATGAGTATTTCCAAATAGGGTTTCCTACCAACCTTTCTCAACCAGGATTCTTCATTTGAATTATAGAAAAAGAAAACTTATTTTTACTAACCTGGATGCATAGAAATATTAATTCAATACATATAATGAATGCCAAGAGCATTAGTGCTTAATTTTCCCAATGAACCCAGGCTGGTTTAGAAGCTATAGAACAGAATGAAATGTCTAGAATTACATATAGGAAAACATGTATATTTTGTTCTCCAAATTTTGCTTTCTGAATAGAGATAAAAAGAAAAGGAAGAATTGGCACCTTCTTAAAAATGTCATCCATAATATGCTTCAGGCTGAAATAGTAAAATCAACTAAAACTTTCATTTCAGCAGCAGCGGCAGCAGAAGCAACAGCAGCAAAGGGTCTTACAACTGCCACTAGGCAGCAGGCTGTCTAGACCTTGCCTGGTTCATTTAAAAGATAATCTAGCTGGACAGGCATGGTGGTGCGTACTTATAAGCCCAGCATTTGGGAAGCTGAGACCAGAGGATAGCGGTTTCTGGACAGCCCAACTACTTAGCAAGGCCCTTCACAACTCAGTGAGACCCTGTTTCAAAAAAAAAAAAAAAACAAACTGAAAAATAGGGCTGGGGGTGTTGCTCAGAGATAGAATACCCCTGGGTCCCATCCCCAGTACCACAAAAAAGGGGGGGGGGTAATCTACCAAACTGATATCAGGTATCATGAGAAGGACTAAACTTAGCATAAATACATCACAGATTGTCTAGAAAAGGCCCAACTCAGAGGAGAAAAGTGTAAAAATATGATACTTAAGGGACTTTTCCCCTAAAACTCCAGTCTTGTGCATGCATTTTCAAGTCTGTCATTAAGTAACTTTGCTAACCAGACTGACAGGTACAAAGCACTATCCAAAACACAGCCTGATTATGATGGAAATTGAAAACACAGCTCTTTCCCCACTTTGCACAGGTTTTTCTTCAGCTAATTTTCCAACATGGAGAAAAACTCCACTTTCCTAACATCTCACTTATAAAAAAAGTCTTGTTACATATGAGGGATCTCACTTAAATCTGCAGAAAACAAACTGGTAAGCCATAACCTGGACATCTCCCTACCCAATACCGTTGCCGTACAGAGAGATATGGAAAGAGGAAGGTTCAACTGTTAATCTTCTAGAGTGTCAAGAATCCCGGACTTCTGGGAAGATGGGGATGGAGAAAAGTGGGGCTTACGAACCCCGCTAACAACCAATCTCTATTACCAGAAAAGCAGTGCCTTTCATAGCCAGAAAACACCATCAGCAGAGAAACAAAAAATGTAATTACAAGGAACAGAGAAAAAGAGGGCTGGAAAAACGAGACACCAGAAAAAAAACGGACCGCAGTGCTGTGACCAGAGCCGCGGCGTGGAGCGGAGCGGAGCGCCATCTTCCCTTGCAGCACCAGGCCCCAGAGAGGAGGGAGACTCAGAATGGAGCTCAGAGCCACAGAGGAGATACACTGGCCTCACGCCCAAGGATGTGGCAGCAGCGGCAAATTTACCGGACGGCACCAGACCAACGCACTCAACAGCCCACCAGGCTCCAGAGAGGAGTGGCAGACAGCAAGCTGAGGTGAGCCGCTGCATAACAGCCAGGCGGAATTTGGCAGATTTTTTGGTGCTGGGAGCGTCTAAAGCTCCCAGGGGCTAGGCTCAGCACACCCTGCAGGGACTCAGAGCGAAGCTCAAAACCAGAGAAGAAATACGCCAGCCTCACGGCCGAGGGCGTGGCAGCGGCGTCATATTGGCACCAGCAGCAGCAGCAGCGAATTCACCGAGTCCACTACAGCTCCATCAGCGCACTCAACAACAGTGAGTCAAATTGTGGCCCTAGAGGAGAAATCCCAGTACTGTACTCCCAGGGACTTGACCCAGTGGGGGAGTATATAGGAAAATGCCCAATCTGGTACTCCTCCATGGTCTAAAGCAGCCTCAACTGACTCCCTGGGTCTGAGACTCTGTGATACAACCCAGTAAAGGAGTAGTGGGAACTGAGATGCCACAGACTCGAGATCCAGAGCACTGTAAGTGAAGTAGTAGTGACCCAAGGGAAGAACCCAGAGAAGGCACAAACTTCCGAAGTCATGGGAAAGAGGAATAACACTGGAGCAATGAATGCCCACAACCCCACAACATCAGAACCCAATAAAACAGAAAATCAGAGATTTCTAGAAGATCAAATCAGGAAAATAACTGTAGAAATAATAGAGGTGCTTCGAAAAGAACTCAGAGAGAGCCAAAAAGAGATAAAGGATGCAATTAATGAAGTAAAGACCTCAATTCAAAGCACAAACAACCAATTAGACCACATGGAGAACAGAATCTCGCTCTTAGAAGATGATCATTCCAAAAATGAACACATAGTTTCTAATCTAGAAAAAAATATCCGACAGCAGGAATCTGATATTGAAGAAATATGGGCCCATTTTAAGAGAGCTAACCTAAGAATAATTGGAAGAGAGGAGGGAAAAGAAGGTGAAACCAAAGGGATCAACAATCTCTTCAAGGAAGTAATAGCAGAAAATTTTCCAAACATAGAGCAAGAGGTCGATACATAGGTCCAGGAAACTTATAGAACTCCCTTTAGACAGGATCGGAGAAGAGGATCCCCATGCCACATAATTGTCAAAATGACCAATGCGGAAGCCAGGCAGAGAATCTTAAAGGCAACAAAAACAAAGGGCCTGCCGGGTGTGGTGGCGCATGCTTGTAATCCCCGCGCTTGGGAGGCAGAGACAGGAGGATCGCGCAGGTTCAAAACCAGCTGCGCGCGCTGGCCTAGGAGACCCTGTTTCCAAATAAAAATGTAAAAATAGGTCTGGGAGTGTAGCCCAGAGGTAGAAGGGCTTCCAGGAACCCCAGTACCACCAAAAAAAAAAAAAAAAAAAAAAAACCCAAAGGGCCAAGTGACATTCAGAGGCAAACCAATTAGAATCACTCCAGACTTCCCAAACCAAGTCATGAGAGCCAGAAGGGCGTGGAGTAACATATTCCAAACTCTGAAAGAAAACAACTTCCAGCCAAAAATTTCCTACCCAGCAAAACTTTCTATCAAATTAGATGGGGAAATAAGAAGCTTCCATGACAAACAGAAACTGAAGGAATTTATGTCTTCAAAACCAGCGCTACAGAAAATACTCAAAGAGATTAATTACAAAGAAGAAATAGGTAACACACACCAAAATCAGAGAAACAAGATTTCCCATCCAACAGACAACTAAGATTGGTTATCTGTGGAGATTCATTACTTATGTTAGTCTTTTACCTATCTCTAAATTGTATTATTTGCTTTTATTGTTGCTAATTTTAAGGATTTCTAGTTGGAATATTAATATACCTTCAGATATAGCATTTGGAAATATTTGATCCCATTCTATCAGTAACTTTTAACTCTGTTTACATTGTTTTTGGATATACAATTTTTTTTATTCTTTAGGGAGTTTGTTTACCCTTCTTTTGCCTGTGCCATTGAAATCATATCCAAGAAATCACTGCCAATTTCAATGTTGCGATGTTTTATGACCCAGATTTTCTTCTAAAAGTTTATAGTCTTATAATTTATATTCAGGTCTTTTATCTATTTTAATATTTGTATATGGTGTTAGGTAAGGGCCCAATTTTATTCTTTTTCATCTAATTATTATTTTTCAACAATATTTAGTTAAAAGGTTATTATTTCCTTCACCAAATGTTCGCGGAAACCTTGTCAAAAATAACTTGACAATACATGGAAGAATTTATCTCTAGGCTTTTATTTAACTCCAATGGTTTATATATCTGCCTTTATAACAGTACTACACTGTTTCCACTAATGTAGCTTTATATGGTTTGAAATCAGAAAATATACATCTTCTAGCATTGTTCTTTTTCGAGATCGTTTTGGGTATCTAGAGTCCATATTCCATATTAGGATAGATTTTTTTCTGAAAAATAAATAAATAAATGTATGATAGTTTCACCTTTAAAAAAAGAAACGAAAAAAATATTCTCTGGTAAGAAAGAAAGCAAAACAAATATTGAAATGTTATCTTTAAGTCATCAAAAGCTTGGTATCAGACAAATGAAACTGTTATATGAGATTATCATTGTTAATTTTGGATAAATTGCTATAATACTAGATGTCAACCACCAAGCCAAGCATGGGAAGAAGGGATGGGGAGGGAACGGGGTGGGATTGGGTAGGGGTTAATTGGGCGATGTGTGCATGTATGTGTGTCTACAAAAGTTTTTTTTTATCACATTATGATGTATGAATACAGTGCACTAATAAAAAAATTATTAAAAAAAAAGAATCCCCATCATTTACTCAGAAAAAAATGAATTGAAACACCCAACACAGGAAATGCTAAAGGTGTTTTCTTTACATACCTGGCTTAACCATTTAACTGTTGGTTTAAAAAATCTGATAAAATAAAAAGATATTTTGAAGGTCAGTTCAAAGTGTACTAAACTTCTAACATAACTATAAGAAGGGTAGAGACATAGTCTTGTAGGACTGATGTGCTCTCAGTATCTGGAAGGGCACCTGGCACATAAAGGGTGCTCAACACATATTTGTCAAATCCATTTAAAGCATTTCATTAGATTCAAGGCAGGCATGCTAAGTCATTTCTCCTTTAACACAATGACTGGCCCTTAAAGTAGAGATATTCTTTGTAGAGAGAAACCAGGTAGCATAAAAGATTTTAGAAACTTTACCTGCCTAACTCACAAGTCCCTTTTTCTGAGACATGCTCCCTGATATAGCCATATCTACGATGGTGATGTGGTCCTCTGGTCAAGTTGATTAGACATCTGGTTCAAACCAGGCTCATTACATTATCTTTAAAAACCCCTAAGATAAGAACAAGCCATTAAATGTGAGATGGTCTCTAAAATAAAGACACAATCATATAAACTTTACAGTGACCAGAATACTTCTGCTGTAGAGAAGGGAAATGAGGCAAATGAAGAGAAAGACAAAGAGATATAAGAGACAGAGACTCTGGTTCTAGTTCAAAAGCTGCCCCTGGGTTCCTGAGATGCTCTAATATTTCAATTAATGCTCCTTTATGCTTAAGATAGTTTGAGTTAGATTCTGCTATACACACCAAGTAAGCACTCACAAACAATGTAAAAGGCATCTATTTACTCCTTACCTAGTATTTTTTTTTACTTCTAAAAAATAATAAAGGGCCGGGCGTGGTGGCGCACGCTTGTAATCCCCGCACTTGGGAGGCGGAGACAGGAGGATCGAGCAGGTTCGAAGCCAGCCGCGCTGGCTTAGGAGACCCTGTTTCAAAATATAAAAAAATAGGTCTGGGAGTGTACCCCGGTGGTAGATGGGCTTCCAGGAACCCCAGTACCACCAAAAAATAAATTAATAATAATAATAATAATAATAATAATAATAATGATGATGTACAAATATCTGTGTACAAGAAAGTATCAAAATATCTAAAAATAGCAAACTGATTAAGCCTCCCTATGAATGAGATACTATTAAGCCACTAAAACCAAATACTCCTAAGAAGACTGAAGACTGTGAAGAAATGTTGACTACCTATTTACATATATAAAATAGGTATTTCTAAAATAATAAGTTCAATACCAATATTATTTTAAAATATAAGTGTATGGAGCCAGGTATGGTGGTGCATATCTGAAATTCCAGTACTCTGGAAGCTGAGACAGGAGGATCACAGGTTCAAGGGTAACCTCAGGAACATAGCAAGACTCTCGGCAACCTAGCAAGACCTAGTGACCCTGTTTCAAAACAAAAAATAAAAAGGGCTGGGGGTGTAGCTCAGAAGTAAAACACCCCTGGGTTCAACCCCCTGTACTCCTCATGTATGTGTATTAAAAATGAATTAAATGATCTAAAACATGGAAGTAGGATCACAGCTATATCTGATTTTTCTCCCTGATGAATTTTCTCCGATGAACATGCATGATTTTTATAATCACAAAAACAAAATTTAAAGAAATGATGGACTATTCCCTTGCTGCCAATATTCTAGTCTCCTCCTCTATCTCTAAACAAAACAAGGGGGAAATAAAAAGACCCTGATCCCAAGATGTACTCACATTAAAAACTTTATTACACTGTAAAACAAATTATTAATTTAAACAAAAGGCTACTTTTTAGTAGATTTAGGAAGAAAGCCCTTGTTCTACTGAAGTAAAAAAGAAAGGAGACTTTCCAGCCATTATTTATAGAGATTCAGAGGACTAGAACTTGTAAAATCAAGCTGCTTTGAAATAAAAAGTAAAAAAGAACAAATAGTAGTCAAAGAAATAGGTCTATAAGGAATTCTGTGATCTACCTTGGTCCCATCAATGAATCGTCTACCATCTGTCTTTCCACTGCTCTTCCTCTCACTTGACAACCTGTCAAATGCTTCTCAACAAATTAGGAACTACCCACCCTTCTGAAAAATTATAAATTTAGCTGGGGTACGGGGGGTGGGTGTAACCTGTAATCACAACTACTCAGGAGGCTGAAACAGGAGGATTATAGGTTCAGGCCAGCCTCATCAATTTAGGAAGTCCCTCAGAAACTTAATGAGATCTTGCTTCACAAATAAAAAATAAAAAAGATCTGATGGTAGAGCTCAGAGATAGAAAATGTCTCTGGGTTCAATTCCAAGTACAAAAAAAGAAAGAAAGAAAAGAAGAAGAGAAGAGAAGAGAAGAGAAGAGAAGAGAAGAGAAGAGAAGAGAAGAGAAGAGAAAAAGAAAAAAGGCTGGGGACATAGTGCATCCCTGGGTTTGACCCCCAGTACTGAAAAAAGAATAAAACTAAACTGAGGCCGGGGATGTAACTCAGTGGTAGAGTACCCTTGGGTTCAATCCCAATACTACAAAAAATAAGCAATTAATTAAAATGTAAATTTCATATTCTTCTTCAATGTTATTTGAAATTCAAAACAATATGGAGCCAAGCTCTGTGACCTTGGGCAATTGATTTGTCATCCACAAAATGGGATATATAGAACAATCTCCTAGGTTACTGTGAGGATTAAATGAATTTATCTACAGCAGATAGAGAAGTGCTTGCCAAAGAGTAATATATAATTGTAGTTATTACTAATACTATAACTACAAGTAAAAGTAACCAAAGTGATAACACAACATGCTTTGTCTTCCAGCTACACAAGCTCCTTACTATGCCTCACCTGACAGAATCTTTGTTCTAATAATCCTAACTCCTTGTATTTCTCAAAATATAGCTAGCTGGTTCCTATTCCTAGGCCTCTGCACAAGCTGCTCCTCCTGCCTGCAATTCCTTGTCCACTCAGCTATTCACAACTCATCTTTCAACACAGCTCAGGTATCAGCTTCCTGGGGAAGGCTTCCCAGACACCTCCCCACAGACAGTCTCCTCTTTCTAGGTACTATATGCTATGTGACTTCAAATATTGTGTGACTGTTTAAGTATCTATATTCCCTATGCAAGTCTGACCTTGGTGAGAAGGAGCTAAATATACACTTATTGAAATTGAAATAATTCAGGAAGTAGTCACTTATTCAATAAATATTTACTGAAAGCCACTAGTACACTGACAAATAAAACTGACCTGATGGAGTTTAGTTCCTGGGCTTTGGGTATGGTACCAGAAAATATCAGTGAAATCCAAGGGTAGGAGGGGCAAAATATCCAAAGGGGCTCAGTGCATAAACAGTAACATGTTTACTGTTATTATTAATACTATTGCCTAGATTATAGTGTCTGCCAGGCAAAGCAAAGCAATTAACTAAAAAGGACACATTTTTCTGTTCTGTAAACTCTTAAATAATGTTTTAACCAAATTTTGTAGTGGCCATGAGGCTTGTCCTTAGAAAAATGAAAGGGAAACTACAGAGGCCCAAGCAGGGGCCCTAACACAGCCAGAGAACAGCTGGGATGCCACTGGTGGAGTCAACAGGTAATCTACCTCGGAGACCGAGGGAATCCGGAAGACTAAGCATCCTAACTAATGAGAATCCAGACTTTCATTTTCCATTTAGTTCTTAAATAAAAGTAATATATAAATACTGCTTTAAAAATACTACAAGGCTTATTTAAAAAAAAAAAAGCGACCCATCAACCTTCTAGTCCTATTTCTTTTGGGGAACTACTTTCAACTTTCAAAGCAATTTCTTTGGGTATTTACTTTCTCATTTTAAAGTGCATATGCAGTGTGATTTCTTGACTTTTTTCATTTTAGTTATTTGCCACTGAACTACCACAGGTGAATGAGATCTAAGTTCTACCATCTCTCCTCCAAACTCCTTTAGTCATCACAATTTTAGTTAAATCCACATTTGAAGTTTATATTACCAAAACTAAATAACATTAATTACTGAGGCAACTATTATACTACGATTACACTTTTCTTCTACATTGTGTTATTCCTACAACTAAAAACTATCTTACTTTACCATTTGCTTGGTTTTCTATATTCCTATCATTAATTCTTCTCCACAGTCTCCAAAGAAGTTATAAAACATCTCTCAATAATGGCTGAAAGCACATCAAATTATCTACCTATTGATTCATTTTTCTTCTCCTTGGCTACAGCTTTCCTAACGTCTTCCATCATTCTGTCCAACCTAAACTGGTTGTTTTCTAAGCCTTTAGAATGAAAGTCATCCAAGGTGTTTCCCTCCTCAAACAGAAGATTTCTTCATCTTTTTTGTACTGGATTTCCTGTTTTCTGCATCCATGACTTCAACTTTATTGGTTTACCTTCTTGTTTTCACTCAAAATCTCCTGAGAACATCCTTCAGTAGATTCCTCAAAAAGGGTACATGGGAGGTAAATTTTGTGACCTATTATTAATGTTTTTTAAAAAATCTCTATTTCATCCCCAGCAGCACACAAAACACATGCATACATGCATGCATTCACACACTTTTTTAAACAACTTATTTTACATTAATTATGCCTCAATACATGTATAAAACAGAAAGAGGTAAACAGAAAACCCATAATAAAAATCTCTAAATAAAATTCAAAAAGTATTAAAAATGAATTGAAAATTGAAGGAGCTGGGATGTTAGGGGGCCTCTCATTTTTTAGTGTAGCACTCACTTTCTCTAGATTGTTTTACTGTACCTAATACCTCTGAGACAAGTACCCTTCTGAACTAAGGTTGGCAAATTTTAAATAACTTGGGAGTAACTACGAAAGGCCTAGGTTATAAGTCTTTGCTGGGAGACTACATAACTCTGCCATTCTGCCACCAGAAATCAATCATAGAGGATACATAAATGAAGAGACTGGTTGTGTTCCAATAATTTTATTTACAAAATCAGGTAGTAGGCCAGATTAATCTAGGTGCAGCCCACAGTTTGTTGGGACCTGCTCTAGAGAATCATACTAGTCTTCCCATCTTTGAAGAAGTAGTCAATTTCTCTTCAGAAGGATATTCTGAAGTAATGGCTAAAAATGCTATATAACTTAAAAACTACAAGAAAGGAAGTTGTGAAAATAGATACTAGAAATTTTGAAGAAGAAGTATATATAATTTTATCAGCTGTTAGCACCAGATGAGGCTTAAGGGTAGGCTTTTGTTTGGCTGGTTTTTGTCTGTTGCATGTATGTTTGGTACCTGGGGATGGAACCCAGGGACTCACACATTGCTAGGCAAGCACTCTACCACTGAGCTACAGACAGAGCCCTTTTCATTTTTGAGACGGGGTTTTGCTAAATTGTCCAGGCTAGCCTTGAACTGCACCTTCCTCAGCCTCCCAAGTCTCTGGAATTATAGGCAAGCACTGTGGCACCTGGTTGGGACAGTACTTCTGGTAACCTGCAAACAGTTTCATCTGATGAGCTTACATCATAGGAAAACACAAACTGAGTAAAGAAGATGTGTGTCTTGAGAACTGTTTATGATAGATGTTTATAAATGGCTTCCAGCTGCTACCTTTAACTACTTTGACTTTAAGTTGGGGTTTTAGGTAAGAATATCATTTGGAAATTTTCACTGAGAGTTTTTTCTTTAATCAAATAAATGTTCCATGAAAAAGTGAATTACTAAATAATGTATGTTAAAGATTTTTCTTTTGTCATGCTGGGGCTTAAACCCAGGGCTTGGCACACACTAGGCAAACATTCTACCATTGAGCCACCAAAGACTGTATATGTATGTATATATGTGTGTTTGTGTGTTTATTGGTACATTGTGGTCATGCATCTTAATGAGGTACAAGATGGTAGAGGCATACATGCACACATCTCTGATTTAACCCTTCCTCATTTTCCATCCCATTCCTTCCCCCCTCCTTCTTTCTCATGTTTGTCTTAGTGATTGACTTTGATATGTTCGTGAATGTACATCATGTACATTAAGGAATTTCCCTTTTTCCCCCTTCCATCACCTTCAGTTAGGTTGTCTTATTTGCTCATCTATGGTTTTTCCTTCTTCATTTATAGTTCCTCCTATGACCCCTTTTCTTTCTAGCTTCCACATATTAGGGAGAGGATCCAATTTTTTTACTTTTTGTGACTGACTAATCTCTTTAGAATAATGTTCTCCAGTTCCATCCATTTCCCTGCAAATGACATAATTTTGTTCTTTATGACTGAGTAAAATTCCATTGTGCACATATCCCATAGTTTTATAATCCATTCATCTGTTGATGTACATCTTGACTGGTTCCAGTTTGGCAATGGTGAATTGTGCAGCTATGAACATAGATATGCATGCATTAGTTTGGTAGTTTGGTTTCCATTATTTTGAGTAGATACCCAGAAGTGGTATTGTTCGATAATATAGTAGGTTTATTCCCATTCTTCTGAGGATCCTCCATACTGTTTTCTAAAGTGGTTGCACTAATTTGGGATCCCACCAACAACGTACTAGTGTTCTCACTTCTCCACACGCTCGCCAGCATTTGTTGTTTTGTGTTTTTAATGATTGTAATTCTAATTGGAGTTAGGTGAAATCTCAGGGTAGTTTGATTTGCATCTTCCTGATTGCTAAAGAGTTGAACATTTATTGACCATTTGTATTTCTTATTTTGTGAAGTGTCTATTTAGTTCACTTGCTCATTTTTTAAATTGGGTTATTTTCTTAGTGGCAAGTTTCTTGAGTTCTCTGCATATTCTGGACATCCGTCCTCTACTGAAAGAGTAGTTGGCAAAATTTTTCTCTCCTGCTATTTGCTCTGTGTTAAGGTTATTGATAGTTTCCTTTGCTGTACCTGTACATAAGCTCTTCAGTTTAATGAAATCCCACATATTGATCCTCCTTTTAATTTCTTGTGCCTTTGGGGTCTCATTGACAAAGTTTTACCTATGCCTATGTTTTGAAGTGTTGGAACTGTGCGCTCTTCAAGGAGCTGCAAGGTCTCTGGTCTGATTTCCAAGTCCTTGATCCATCTTGAATGGACTCTTGCAGTGTGAGAAAGTGAGGTTTATTTCTATTGTTCTGCATATGGTTTGCCAGTTTTGCCAACGCCATTTATTGAAGGGGCTACATTTTTTTTTCCAGTGTATGTTTTCAGCCCCTTTGTCAAAAATCAGTTGGCTGTGTGTGGATTTGTTTCTGCTCCATTGGTCTATGTGCCTGTTTTTGTGTGAATAGCATGCTGTTTTTATTACTATGGCTTTGCAGTATAGTTTGAAGTCAAGTATTGTGATGCCTCCTGCATTGTTCTTATTGCTGAGAACTACTTTTGCTATTCTGGGTTTTTTGTTGTTCGAAATGAACTTAAGGACTGATTTTTCTATATCTGTGAGAAATGACCTTGGTAATTTAATGGGTATTGCAATAAATCTATAGATCACTTTTGGAAGAATGACCATTTTGTTATTTATTCTTTCTATCCAAGAGCATGGAAGATCTTTCCTTCTTCTAAGGTCTTTTTTTATTTCTTTTTTCAATGTTTTATAACTTTCTTTGTAGAGGTTTTTATTTAATTTATTTATTTTTTTTACCTCCTTGGTTAAGTTTATTCCTAAGTCTTATTTTTTTGTGGGATATTGTGAATGGAATTGTTTTCTGGATTTTTTTCCCCCAGTGGATTTATGTTTGGCATATAAGAAAGCTTCTGATATTTTAAGATTGATTTTGTATCCAGACACTTTGCTGAATTTGTTTATCAGTTCCATATGCCTTTTGGTTGAGTTTGTTGGTTCTTCTAAGTATAGTTTCATGCCATCTACAAATAGGGATAGTTTTCGTTCTTCTTTTCTTATTTGTACTCCTTTGATTTCCTTCTCTTGCCTTATTGCCCTGGCTAGAGTCTCAAGTACTATGCTGAAAAGAAGTGGTGATAATGGATATTCTTGTCTTGTTCCCATTTTTAGTGGACCTCTTGCAGTTTATCCCCACTTAATATGATGTTGGCTATGGGCCTATTGTAGATTGCCTTTATGATGTTGAGGTTATGTTTCTTCTACTCTGATTCTCTGCAGTGCTTTTAGCATAAATGAGTGTTGGATTTTACAGAATGCTTTTTGAGTATCTATTGAAATGATCATGTGATTTTTGTCTTTGGTTCTATTTCACTGATAAATGAATTGGTTTTTGTATGTTGAACCAGACTTGCATCCCTGGGATGAACCCTACTTGGTCATGGTGTATGACTTTCTAGATGTGGTTTGAATGCTTTTTGCTAGCATTTTATTTAGTGCTTTTACATCTAAGTTCATCAATGATATGACCCTATATTTTTCTTTTCTTGAGCTGTCTTTTATTTGGTTTTGGTATTAATGTGATGCTGGCTTCATAAAATGCATTCGGGAGAGTCCCATTTCTTTCTATTTCATGGAGTAGATTGAAGAGTATTTTGAGATTGGTCCGGGCTTTTGTTTGATGGTAGGCTCTTTACTGCTGCTCCAATCTCTTTAATTTTTCTTAGTTTAAATTTTCTATATCTTCTTGACTCAGTTTAGGAAGGTTGTATGTATATAGAAATTTGTCAATTTCTTCTAGATTTTCCATTTTGTTGGAATATAGTTTTTCAAAGTAGTTTTTTATAATCCTCTGGATTTCCTTGTGCTGTTGGTGGGTATTATCTCCTTTCTCATCTCTTACTTTATTAATTCGAATTGATTCTTTCTCTTCTTTCTTTTTTCTTTCTTTCTTTTTTTTTTGGGGGGTGGTACTGGAATTCCTGGAAACCCTACTTTATATTTTTATTTGGAAACAGGATCTCTTAAGCCAGTGAGGCTGGCTTCGAACCTGCATGATCCTCCTGTCTCCGCCTCCCAAGTGTGGGGATTACAAGCATGCGCCCCCACACCCCGCTGATTCTCTCTTTGTTTTGGTTAGGTTGGCTAGTGGTTTATCTATCTTATTTTTGGTATTGTTGATTTTCTGTATTTTTTATTATCAACTTCATTGATTTCTGTTCTGATTTTAGTAATTTCCTACCTTCTACTGGCTTAGGGGTTAGACTGTTCCTGGTTTTCAAGGGCTTTGAGGTGTGTCATTATGTTATTTATTTGGTAATTTCCTGTTATGTGGGTACTCCATGCTATGAATTTTCCTCTTAATACTGCCTTCAAGGTGTCCTAGAGGTTTTGATATGTTGTGTCTCTATTTTTGTCTCTACGAATTTATTAATTTCACCCATTCCTTCTTCTATGACCTACCCCTAATTCAGCAGTGTGGTGTTCAGTCTCCACATGTTTATGTGGTTACTCTGAGTCTTCTTATAGTTGATTTCTAGTTTCATTCCACTGTGGTCTGAAAAGATGCAGGGGAGTACGTCACTTTTTTTTAATTTGCTAGTGCTCACTCTGTTGCCCCAAATGTGGTCTATTTTGGAGAAGGTTCCATGATCAGCTGAGAAAAATGTGAACTCTGCTGTAGTTGGCTGGAATATTCTGTATGTGTCTAATAAGTCCACTTTATGGTATTCTTTAGGTCTGAGGCATCTTTACTGACCTTTTGTCTAGAAGATCGGTCTAGTGGTGTGAGAGGAATATTGGAAGTCTCTCAGTATTACTGTACTGGAATCTATGTGTGCCTTAATGTCAAAAAGAATTTGTTGTGTGAAAGTGGCTGCACCTATGTTTGGGGCACAAATGTTGACTACTTTTATTTTCTTGTGTAAAAAATGACCTGAAAAGCTTGGGCTTGAAGTCTAACTTGTCTGATATCATGGTTGCTACTCCTGCTTGTCTTTGAATTCCAATGGCACAGATTACTTTGATCCAGCTCTTCACCTTTAGTTTGTTATTATCTTTACTTGAGTGTTTCTTGGTTTTTAATCCATTTTGTCACCTTATATCTTTTTGTAGGGAAGTTGAAGCTATTAATGTTCAGCATGACTATTGAGATATGATTCTTTTTCTTTTGTGGTACTGGGGATGGAACTCATGGGCATTCTACCGCTGAGCTATACCTCCAGCCCTATTTTTTATTCTTTGTTTTGAAACAGGGTCTCACAGAGTTAAAAAGGACTTCACTGAAGTAGCTGAAGCTGACCATGAACTGTGATCCTCCTGTCTCCGCTTCCCGAATGCTGGGATTACAAGTGTGCGTTAACATGCCCGGCTAGAAAGATGATTTTTAATTCCTAACATTTTGAGTTTTAACTTCTGTTTGAGGTCGTTAACATTCTTTTTTGCTTAGTTGTTTGCTTGATGGAATGACTGTTTCTCTGGTTCTGGCGTTTATAACTTACTTTTTTTGCAGTTAATCTCTGAGTATTTTCTCTAGTACTGGTTTGGAAGACCAGCTTCTGTTTGTGGTAGAAGATTTTTTTATTTTTTCATCAAATTTGAGAGATAGTTTTGCTGTGTAGGAAATTTGAGGCTGTAGGTTGTTTTCTTTCAGAGTTTGGAATATGTTACTTTAGGCCCTCCTGGCTTTTGTGACTTTACATTTCTTAGGTTTGTATCTTTGATGCTTTTGATAGCTTTCTCTCATTCTGTAGCTATCAGCTGGTATATACGGGGCATAATATAGATAGATAGATAGATAGATAGATAGATAGAGATAGATAGATATAGATATATATGATGTTGTTGTTCAATGGTGAAGGTTGAGTGAAAGGGAGGTGCTAAAGTTGTAAATGCAAGAATAGGGTAAAGTAGTAGATATGATGAAGTAGAATGAGAGTTTGAGTGTAGTAAGGTAATACATAGTAGAGATTAGAGATAGTGAATACATAGGAAGATTCTAGTAACCAGTGTATTCAGGTATTATATGGATTTAATATAAAGCAAAGCAAAGAAAAAGAGAGACAGAGAATACAGTAGATATAAAAGAGGGAAGAAGCTTGTAAAAGACGGAGGGAAGAGAGCAAACAAACACACAGAAACAAAAAACAAAAGCAGAAACAAAACAACAAAACCAAACAACCCTATAAATACTTCAGCCACAGAGCAGACTTGACTTCTGCAGTCCTCCTGGGTCTGCGTGGATTCTTTCAGCCGTTTAAGGTTTAGTTTCTATATTAGTTTCTCAAGCATGTTCCAAGCACTCTCATTTGCTCTGTAACCTATAGTAATGATGCCAGTTTTTTAGCCCCACGTTTTGGTCTCCTTCAATCACTGGGAGCCTGGCTTGGTGTTTCTCTGTCTGTGCAGGAACTATGTGCTACTGGTGCCTCTCCGGCTGCAAGCCTGGGTCTCTGAACTTTCCATAGAGCCTGACCCTGAGTTTCTGTCTATGCAAGCAGCCTGTATCACTGGGGCCAGATCCAGTGTAAGTGTGGTTCTCTACACTTTCCACAGACCCTGAGCCTGCATTTCTCCCCACATATGTAGGTGACTCAGTGTATATGTAGGGGTCTGTGTTCTCCACAGATAGGGATGTGGTGGTCTGACTTCTCCCCAGTCACCATGATTAAGTGGTCTATGGTGATCCCCAGAGGCCCTACTAGGGCACGATTGCCCTCGTAGGCCTATTTGCTTGACTGGCCCTGGGGGGCTGTCTGCCAATCTGTGATTCTGCTTGTGTCTGACAGCACACACCATGCCCACCTTCACCAGAGTGAACCACAAAGTCTTAGAACCCACAATTCCATCATTTACCATGCGAATCCCTATGGCTACACTGGGCAGTCTCTCTCAGGGATGGGTAGGTCCCTTATGGTGGTGTTGAAGGGCACTCTGAATCTCTGGAGGATAAGGTGGGTTTGGTCGCCACTACCACAGGTTCTAGCTGGGAGTCTGGGCAACAGGATCTCTGTGGAACACGGGGCAAGGAGCCAACTGCTTACAATTCTGATGAGCTGCAGCTGCTTACTTCACATCAAGATGTTGGCTTTTAGCCGGGCGTGGTGGCGCACGCTTGTAATCCCCGCGCTTGGGAGGCAGAGACAGGAGGATCGCGCAGGTTCGAAGCTAGCCACGCGCGCTGGCTTAGGAGACCCTGTTTCCAAATAAAAATGTAAAAATAGGTCTGGGAGTGTAGCCCGGAGATAGAAGGGCTTCCAGGAACCCCAGTACCACCAAAAAAAAAAAAAAAAAAAAGATGTTGGCTTTTTGCTGGGGTCTCTGGAGGCCACAGTGCCAACAGTCCTGGTGAAGTTGGGCAAGATGGTGCCACAACTGTTCCCCAGGGGAGGTAGGTGGGTATTTTTCTGTTCCCTGTTCTGTCTTCTGGCTTTGTTTTCATTGCCTTTCAATTTTTCGTTGTTTTTTTCTCTTGTCACATTTTCACTGTGATACAGATCAAGTTTCAGCACAACTAAGTTGTGCTGCTTCCCTTAGTTGCCATTTTCCCACATGTCCACCAAAGATTTTTTTTGGTACTGGGGAAAGAATCCAGGAACATCCTGCCTCCGAGCTACACCCCCTGCCCTAATTTTCAGTTGTTTTTTTTTTTTTTTTTTACAGTACTGGGGATGGAACACAGGGTTGGTCATTCTACCTTCAAGCTCCACCCCAAGCCCTATTATTTTATTCTTTATTTTGAAACAGGGTCTCACTGAGTTGCAAAGGGCCTCACTAAGTAGTAGCTGAGGCTGGCTGCGAACCCGGATCCTCCTGTCTCAGCCTCCCAAATGCTGGGATTACAAGCCTGAACCACCACACCCAAGTCCACCAAAGATTTTTAAAAGTAAGCCTGCTATCTTTTTTTTTTTTTTGCAGGTCTGGGGATGGAACCCAGGGGCATTCAACCTCCAAGCGCCACTCCCTGCCCTATTTTTTATTCTTTATTTTGAAACAGGGTCTCACTAAGTTGCAGAGGGCCTCACGAAGTAGCTGAGGCTGGCGCAAACCATGATCCTCTGGTCTCAGCCTCCCGAATGCTGGGATTACAAGCGTGCACCACCATGCCCGGCTCCGCTGTCTTTTTTTTTTTTTTTTTTTTTTTTTTGGTGGTACTGGGGTTCCTGGAAGCCCTTCTACCTCCGGGCTATACTCCCAGACCTATTTTTACATTTTTATTTGGAAACAGGGTCTCTAAGCCAGCGCGCCCGGCTCCGCTGTCTTATTCTTAAAGGCAATTGTGCACTAGCTCAAACACTTATGTAAACTTGTCTTGATTCATGACAAACTTCTACATTTGAATAAATGAGATCACACATTCATAAAAACTAATTGCAAATTCCACTGATTAATATACACCCAATTTCACAAAATTCTTTACTTCACACACCACAACTCTTCAGGGTAAGTTTATCTGTGCTTCTTGGCTCCACAGGTTAAATGCTGCTAACATGTTTCCCAAAAGCCATAGCTGACAAAAGCACTAGGTAAAGCCGGGTTTAGTAATTATGACCTGCGGCTCCTAAGAAGAAGTCAGAACTGATCCCTACCTTCAGTGTTCTCTTTGGTCAATATGATATAATTTGTTAAAAAGTGGTAGAGGTAGGAGTAGGGGGAAAGGTGACAAATTATACATGTTACTTGAAGATTTCTTGGGCCTCATTTTTCAAAGCAAAGGAATGTTGGGTACTTAACTGACAGAAACTAATAATCACTCTGTCACTTTCAGACAAAGCTAGTCTAAGAAAGGTTAGCCAACCCCTGCTGACTCATACAAGCACTTGCTTCCTGAACCTGGAGTAAACTTTGGGGAACATGTCTTCTGCAAAGATAATTTTGAAGGAGAGCCTCTGTCCTTCTACTATGAGAAAATGCTAATTAAAGAGCAAACTTCTTAGCTGGATGTTGTGGCATGTGCCTATAGTTTCAATACTTGGGAGGCTGAGACTTGAGGGTCACAAGTTCAAAGCCAGTCTCAGCAACTTAGATCTTGTGTCAAAATAAAAAATAAAATATGTCTGGGGGTGTAGATTGAAAATAGAATACCCCTGGGTTCAATCCCTAGTACCATGAAAAAAAAAAAAAAGGAAAAGAAGGAAAGGAGAAAACTATACTTCTAATAATATATTATTTGTTAGTAATATAAAATTATTTGTGCTTTCCTAGCCCTAAAAGCAGGTAGCAAAGGGAGACTTCTAAAATAACCCACAATTGTTATGTCAGTAACAAGCACTAATGCTATACTGTAACTTTATAGTATTTTAGCATACATGCATCTTCAGATATACACTATACTTAATTTACATTAATAAAAGTGTTACTGACACAGATGATGTTGACTGTTTTTCAGCATCCATGATTTTCTATTCCCTTCTGCTTCCTTGCTAACAAAAAATAATTCCTTTTTTGCATCTAGCTTCCAAATGTTTGAGGCATGGATCTTCAGCTTCTGGGTCTAAACCAGTCCTACCAGGGACTGAGTGCTGGCATGTGACAGAACTGTGTCCAGTGAGACACTAAGCATGTTAAAGGGCTTCTAATTAAAGTTTTCCTTGCTCTTCCTCTTTATAAAGAAATTTTTTTATGTTTTGCTTTTTTCCCAGGATATTGGTGTGTGAAGATGTAAAGACCTGAGCTTCAGCAGCTATACTGTGGCAAGAAGCAATGTTTGCTGATGCACTGCCACTGTTATGGCACTTATGACCAGAACAGTGGTCCTGGCCGTGTTGCTGAGCTGCTGACCTGAAGAGTTATAACCACTTATTCTTATGTGAATTATGAAGTCTACTTATTGTTTAAGCCACTTTTAGTTAGGCTTTCTATTATATATATATCTAAAAGCATTTGAACTGATACAATTTTAATACCCATATTACAGGTAAGGAAACCAATTCAGAGAACTTCAATAGACCCAAGTCTTTTTTTTTTTTTTTTTTTTTGTCTTTTTTTCGGGTCTGGGGATGGAACCCAGGGGCATTTGACCTCCGAGCTACACCTCCTGCCCTATTTTTTATTCTTTATTTTGAAACCGGGTCTCACTGAGTTGCAGAGGGCCTCACTAAGTAGCTGAAGCTGTCTGCGAACCTCGATCCTCTGGTCTCAGCTTCCCAAATGCTGGGATTACAAGTGTGCGTCACCACACCCAGCGACCCAAGTCTTGCTAGTGAATGGCAATGACAGGACTGGAACTTAACTGCTTTTAAAGTCCTTAACAATTGTTTTTATGCGCCACTGTGTGTTAAGTTCTAAGTATATACCAGGTGAGATGGGTAAAGAGAACACAGTTTGCAGGGGCTTACAGCCTGAGAGGGAGATTGACGGATGAAGAGTTATAAACATGTCATAAGAGCTATATGTAAGCCATAGAGCAAGAATTATTCATTCACAGAAGAGAAAGCATTTGACTATGCTAAAAGATGTTTAGGTGAGTAAATCTGGAGCTGATAAAGTGTTTTGTTTTGTTTTTAGTGATTTAAGAATTTAAAAGACAATTTCCTGTGAATCTATTATTATTTCAAATTTGTATGTGTGTGTTGGGGGTTTATTGGGGATGGAACCCAGGGGCTTTCTACCTCCGAGCTACACTCCCAGACCTATTTTATATTTTATTTGGAAACAGGGTCTCACTAAGTTACTGAGAGCCTCACTAAGCTGCTGAGGCTGGCTTCCAACCTATATGATCCTCCTGTCTCAGTCTCCCAAGTACTGGGATTACAAGTATGTGCCACCATGCCTAGCTATTTAAAAATATTTTAAACTTCAAAAGAAATAGATGTAATCTCATAAACATAATGTTGAACAAAATACGCCAGGCAGAAAAGAGTACACCAAATTTGATTTCATATATAGACAAAATTAATCTATGCTGTTAGAAGTCTGGTAGTGTAATAGTGGTCTCTTGGGTTGAGGAAGGTAGTGATTAGAGGAAGCACAAAGGAGTTTCTGATCATCCATATGGATACAAGATACCCAGGAGTTTCAATTCACAAAGTACACTTGAGATATATATGCATACACATAAATATACACACAGAGATGTGTATTTTAGGTATGTACGTTTCTGTATTTATATTATAATAGTTTAAAAACTAAACGTGCTGGAATTACAAGTGTGCATTACCATGCCCAGCCAAAAATAAATTCAAATAACAAAAGATTATGTAAAGTTAAAATCCCAAGCTTCCCTTATTACCCTCTTGAATCCCACTTCTTAGAGGTAGTCACCATAAATGGTTTTATGTAAATTCTTCTAGATATACTAGACCTTCCCCATATATTTTCTTAAGTGACCACAATGCATAAATGTAAATTATATTAAGTATTTTGTATTTTAGATATAGAATTATACTGTGCATGGTTTACAATTTACCCTTTTCACTTTCCATTCAATTAAGCACCCAATCTTTTTTTTAACAGATATATATTATTCCCAATATTCATATATAGTGAACACTCATGTACCCTTGCTAATGCACTGTGACTTATTCATGGCTGCTCTAAAATTTTTTTGTGTGGCTATTTCAGTAACATATTATTTCTGTAAATAGGCCTGCTAGTACAAAGATAGACGTGATCCTAGGTTTGCACTAAGGATAGAAGGTAGAAAATAGTCCAGGTTGAAGAGCATAATCAAGAAACTGCAAGTACTGGGCAAGTTTAGAGAACAAGATATGAATGGGAAAGCAAAGGATATTTCTAAGAGACTCACAAGCAATGTTGCACAAAACGCCTTTCTACGCAGGCCAGCTTTCCATATTACTGGCCCCAGACATATTCGTTTGTACAACTCTACTTCCTAAAAGTTTTTCTTTTCTGAGACTAATATAAACCTGCTCTGAATCATAAGAGAACATTACTGAACATTCTTAAAATGCAGAAATAGGAAACAAAACAGAGAACATTGCTCCCACAAAAAGAGGGGCATCTAAACTATCTAAAAGGAAAAAAATTTTTTCAGAACTGGGGATGGGATTCAGGAGCTTTCTACCTCCAAGCTATACCCCCAGCCCTATTTTTTTATTCTTTATTTTGAAACAAGGTCTCACTGAGCTGCAAAGGGTCTCACTAAGTAAATGAGGCTGTCCGCAAACCGTGATCCTCCTGTCTTAGCCTCCCAGATGTTGGGATTACAGGCGTGCGCCACCATGCCCAGCTCTGAAAGGGAATCTTTTAATAGTGAACTCTCTTGGCACAAACGTTCCTGGTCACATTACCAGCTTCCTAAAGCATAAAGAATTAATACATTCAAACATGTTTGCTACTTCTCTACCATTCTAGACATGACAAGTGCAAATGTGAGCAAGACATCGTCTTGCCCTTGAGGATCTCACAACATATGGGTACAATAAGGACCATGAGGAATGCCAAATGAGTAGGCACATGTGGCGTGGGTACACAAAGGCAGGAATCTAACTCAGCCTGGAGGTGGAGAGAGGTGAAGGAACGCATTCTAGAGAGCCATTTAAACTGGGCATTCAACAGATAAGTAGAAATATACCAGAAAAAAGAGGGGGAAGGGAATCCAGGTATAAAGAAGAGAATGTGTGAAGGCATACAGCCTATCAAGAGCCCAGGTATTACAAATGACATCAGGAACTTATGAGGCATGAGGTATGGCAGGAAAGGATGCAAGAGAAGTGAGAGAGTGAATTGCAAAAGATGTTAGTACCAATATGCTTGAGTATCTTGTAGGAGAGAGCCAATCATATGGAAGGAACGCTAAGAAGATTTCACTCTTCATCTGCCTGGACCTAACACCATGTAGTAAACTCTTGGTAAACGTATATGAAATAAACAGATGTGAAAGAAGTACATACTCCTGGATTGAAGAACAAAAAGTCTGAAAAGGCATAGATTCTAAAGAAAGGGGAATAACTTGGGTGAACAGATTATTGAAAAGCACAAATTAAATTACTGATATAGTAGAATAGTGGAATCAGATCTGTACTGGCTCCTGAAAAACATGTTATATGTACCACCTATCAGCCTGAAAGTAAATTTATGTTTTCCCAAGAGTTAAAGAATCCCTAAGCTTTTTTTTTTTTTTTTTTTTTTTTTTTTTTTGGTGTGGGTCTGGGGATGGAACCCAGGGGAATTTGACCTCCGAGCTACACCTGCAGCCCTATTTTTTATTCTTTATTTTGAAACAGGGTCTCACTAAGTTGCAGAGGGTCTCACTAAGTAACTGGGGCTGGCTGCAAACCGTAATCCTCTGGTCTCAGCCTCCCAAATGCTGGAATTACAAATGTGCCCCACCACACCTGGCTCCTAAGCATTTTTAAATGATATATTCTGCCGGGCGTGGTGGAGCACGCTTGTAATCCCAGTATTTGGGAATCTGAGACAGGAGGACTGCGCAGGTTCAAAGCCAGCCTCAGCTACTTAGTGCGGCTCTTAGAAACTTAGTGAGACCCTGTTTCCAAATAAAATAGAAAATAGGTCTGAGAGTATAGCCCAAAGGTAGAAAGCCTCTGGGTTCCACCCCCAGCATCCCCCCCCACACACACACACAAATGATACATTCTATGCAAAGGCCAAGATAAATGCCACAAGACTTGAAAAAAGTTCCACCAATTTGGGCATTTGGCTTGACTTTTACAGACTGAAGCAACTGCTCTCAGCTAAATCAAGAGATGAACAAAGGGGTAAAAACCTACAGTAGACACTTGATGGTGAGGGTTAAGAACTTCAAGTTCAATTGTAAGCCATTCCATTTGCTAGCAAAAATGGGGAAAAAATGATTAGGATGAACTCAAAAGAGGCTGGGATTCTACCTCCTCACCAAACAGATGGCTGCATTTGATACAAGTCACCAACTTTCTTGATTGCTTCTACCCTATTCAGGTAAGATGCCCTACAATAACATGGCACATAACCGATGAATGAGTTTCTCTTTCTTTTTCTTTCTTTTTTTTTTTTTTCTACTGGTACTGGGGTTCCTGGAAGCCCTTCTACCTTTGGGCTATACTCCCAGACCTATTGTTTTTTACATATTTTTATTTGGAAACAGGGTCTCTTGTAAGCCAGCATGGCTGGCTTGGAACCTGCGCGATCCTCCTGTCTCCGCCTCCCAAGTGCGGGGATTACAAGCCTGTGCCACCACGCCCGGCTGAGTTTCTCTTTCTAATCCCAGCATTTGGGAGGCAGGAGGATCACAGTTCATGGACAGCCTCAGCTACTTAGTGAGACCCTTTGCAACTCAGTGAGACCCTGTTGCAAAGATTAAAAAAAAAAACTAAAAAATAGGGCTGGGGGGTATAGCTTAAAGGCAGAATATCCCTGGGTTCCATCCCTAGTACCGCAAAAACAGAGAGAGAGGGGTGGGGAGGGAGGAAGGGAGGGAGGGAGGGGAGAGGGAGAGGGAGAGGGAGAGAGAAAATGAAATAACTGACCAGTTATGTAAACTACTAACAACAGATAACCATGCTCCAAGGATGAACAGAAATGAGGAGGTAACACAGAACTGGGAGCCACAGTTACATCACAGTCACATACATGGTATCCCAACCTTCAGAACTTTCATATTCACAGCCAGTATTTCTTTTATTTGGTGGTATAGGATATTTAACCCAGGGGTATTCTACCCCAAAGCTACACCTCCAGCCCTTTTTCTATTTTTTGTTTTGAAACAGGGTCTCACTAGGTTGCTGAGAGTTCTGCATTGGCTTTTGAACCTGGGATCCTCCTGTTCAGCTTCTCAGTCTTGGGATCACAGGCTTGCACCACCATGCCTGCCTTCACTGCCAGTATTTCTGAGCCCTTCATCCATCTCATCTTGGCCAAATGTAAGCCAACAGAATTTCCCCAGAAGAAATTTAAAATATTACATTTCCTGTATTTGGTACACATGTATTCTATGTACACAAGTGACAGTAAACTCAACAAAACATAAAATATTATGCAGGAGGGATGATAGAGACTAAATCTCAAGGAATGCCTAAATTTTGGATAAAACTGAAGATATGTCCCTCATTATAATTAAAGTACCTCTAAGAAAATACCAACTCTAAATTCTAATACAATACACCAATCACACTTGCTTGGTTTTGAGGGTGAGCAATGTTCTATGGTTACTCTATCTGAAGCTGGAGATAGTCAGGTATCGCTTACCAATAACAGACTACAGAGCCTAACTTACTTACTCAAAGAGAATGAAGCTTAAAAACAATACAGTCATTTTGCCTAATTTTCTATTTAAATTTTTTTGATAGACCAAGGTCTACAGGGTAACTAGAACTGAATTTAGTAAATAAAACTGAATGAAAAGTATGATGACCTAGATTCCAATCTGATTAATTAGACAGTCATGGCCAAGTTATAAAGACCGTGTCTCAGTTCATATATTATAGTGATATACTCATGAATGGACTAAATGTAAAATGTTCTAGCTCATTAGAAAAGTAGTACTTTACATGTAAGATGAAGGTGTTACATATGAGGTGAAGTTAGCCACCATGATTAAAGCCAGCAATTTCCATTTAAATAGAACTCACCTCCAAAACTCTCACTGTACTGGATTCTTGTTCATTAGCTCCCAACAGGCATTATGCAAACATCCCATAAAAATACAATTATTTAATAACTTAAATCCATCAACAAGCCTGTTACAGGATCAGAAATAGAATCAAACTTCTGTTGCCCCTTCTCCTTCCACTCCATTGTTCAAATCTCCTGCTACCTATGGTTTGGATATGGGTTATGTTCCTCAAAGGCCCATATGTTAGAGGCTTGGTCCCCAGAGTGGCACTACTGGGAGGTGCTCTAGACCTTGAGGAAGTGGGGGCTTACTGCAGGTCCTCAGGTCATTGTTGCTGTGACCTCAAATGGGACTGTGGGAAACCTGGCCTCATTCTGCCTGCCTTCTGGCGTATGATGTGAGCAGTTTGCTCTATGTGCTCCTGCTATGATATTCTGCCCTCACTACAAGCCCAAAGCAATGGGCCACCCACTATCAGACTCACACCTCCAAAACTGTGAGCTAACAAAACCTTTCCCTTTTATGAAGTTAATTGCCCCCAGTATTTCACTATAGTAATGCAAAGCTAACTAATACACCTACTTAAATTATGCATCAGAAATATAATTCCTGCAAGAACAGAAAATTATCACCCAGACTTCAGAATCAAAATTTTTTTTTGAGGGTCTGGGGATGAAAGGCAGGGGCATTCGACCTTCAAACTACACCCCCTGCCCTATTTTTTTTTGGGGGGGGTACTGAGGTTCCTGGAAACCCTTCTACCCCCGGGTTACACTCCCAGACCCATTTTTATATTATTTGGAAACAGGGTCTCTTAAACCAGCGCGGCAGGCTTCGAACCTGTGCAATCCTCTTGTCTCCGCCTCCCAAGCACGGGGATTACAAGCGTGCGCCACCATGCCTGGCTCCCCTGCTCTATTTTTTATTCTTTATTTTGAAACCAGGTCTCACTGAGTTGCAGAGGCCTCACTAAGTAGCTGAAACTGTCTGCGAGCCATGATCCTCTGGTCCCAGCCTCCCAAATGCTGGGATTACAAGAGTGCGCCACCACGCCCGGCTCAGAATCTATTTTATTTAATAAGTTAAGATGTAAAATTGAGAATGGTATCATAAATGGCAACTATTTATTTAACCCAGAAAAGCATTTCATCTACCATTAGGTTAAAGCAACCTTTACGGAATAAGCAAATATGTAGGAAAAGAGCAAAGACTGTACAAAGGGTTCTATCTCTCCAAAAAGGTATAAGGAAAAAAAAGGCAAAAGAAAAATAAAAACTAAAATTAAAGCCAAAACAAAAATGCAATTCTATGGAGTAAGATGACACGGTTATGCTGTGAACAACTGTCAAATTCTATGAAAAATAAAGCACTAGAGAAGCATCAAGAACATAATAAACCATCTTCCAAATGTGCAAAGTACTCCCTACTGGGTATCTTCTAGAGAAAATTAGATATAGATAATAGAGTCTATTAATATGTAATATGTACAGATATACATTCTATTAATCCAAGACCACCTTTTACTGGAGGCTATTTGGAAATATATAGAAAAGGTTTTTTTGTTTTTTGCTATTTATCTATTTGAGATGGATTCTTGCTAAGTTACCCGGGCAGGGCTTGAACTGGCAATCTTTAAGTCTCAGCATTCCTAGTTGGGATTACAGCTGTGAGCCATCATGCCCTACCTAGTGTTTGTTTTATTTTGTTTTTGAAGTACTGGGGATTGAACCGGGGTGGGGGGGCATTCTACCTCTGACCTACATCCCCAGCCCTATTTTTTATTCTTTAGTTTGAAACAGTGTCTCACCAAGTTGTGGAGGGCCTCACTAAGTAGATGAGGCTGGCCATAGACCTGGAATCCTCTTGTCTCAGCCTCCAATCCTGAGATTACAAGCATGCACCAGCACTCCTGGCTTATGTGTTATTTCTAATGTAGTAAAAGTCTGGGGAGCCAAGTGCGGTGGTTCATACCTATAATCCAAGTACCTGGGAGGCTAAGACAGGAGGATTATAGGTTCAAGGCCAACCTCAGCAAGTAGTGAGACACTCATTTACCTAGGAAGATCCTATTTCAAAATAAAAATAAAATAGAACTAGGGGTGTAGCTCAGATGTAAAATACCCAGGACCACAACAAAGAAAGTTTGGACTTTGGAGGAGTTTGTTGTTATTTGTGGTGCTATACGGATTGAACTAAGGGCCTCCCAAGTGTTAGGCAAATATTCAGCCTCTAAACTATTCCCCCATTCTTAGAAGTTTTTAAGGAAAGTAATAAAAGTTTTAAGAAAAGTAGTAAAAGTTTTCTTATACAGGTGTGGTAGATGTATTACTGTGTTTAATTCTCTGCTTTAAAATTACACACCAATACCTCAAAGACTTTGCCACATAACTTGTTTTGGCTAAAAAGATGTTAGCAGAACTAATGCCAGCAGACTTGAAGTGTATTTTGGTAGTCTGGCCTACTTACTGTGCTCAGGTGGTAAACCATGAAACGCGTATGCCCGAGGTAGGTGCTGTTCCTTTATGCGAGACCTTGGAATGAACGCATTTACCTTAGAACTAACCAAACCTGCGGCCCCAAGGCAAGCTTGACAAAACCCACATGCTAAAGCAAAGTGACTGCAAGTCATAAACCCCAGGTGACTAACACCTAGTGTGAAATAAACACTCAGTGTTGTAAGCAACTCAAGAAAACCAGTTCGTTATATAGAATTGTTATGGCAATAGCTGACCAATACACTCAGTAATCTCACACTTAGGAATTTATCCTAAGGCGATCAGAGAGAAACATTTATATAGAAGAGCACTCATCATAGAAATACTTAGAATAGCGAAATTACTGAGACAAACATCATCAAATAATAGAGGAATCGGTTTTTAAATTTTATATGGGCACAGTTAAATATTTAAAACTTTTTAAAAATCACATTCTCAAAACTACTAAAAAATACAGGATGTCCATAGTAAACTATGCATTAAAAGCATAAAAAGCAACATGTACTGTTTTTTAAAATAAAAGGAATTATCTATAAACAGAGAAAATATCAATTAAATTCATTTGATATAAATGCTTCTTTTGTGCTAAATACTATCCTACGTTAAATGTTATACACTCAACATCATACTAGGAGTAAAGAAGTAAATAAAGTAAACCTGTCCCCTGTCTCCTTGAAACTAACTAATAAGAGAGAATTTTAAAACAGTAATTGTCAGGCCAGGTATTTTTTTATTGTTTATTTTTTGTGGTACTAGGGAATAAACCCAGGGCATTCTACCTCTAAGCTACACCCTCAGCTCTATTGTTTTTTTATTCTTTATTTTAAAACAGGGTCTCATTGCCGGGCGTGGTGGCGCACGCTTGTAAACCCCGTGCTTGAGAGGCAGAGACAGGAGGATCGCCCAGGTTCGAAGCCAGCCTCACTTGCTTAAGAGATCCTGTTTCCAAATTTAAAAATATATATAAAATAGGTCTGGGAGTGTAGCCCGGAGGTAGAATGGTTTCCAGGAACCCCAGTACCACCAAATAAATAAATAAATAAATAAATAAATAAATAAATAAATAAATAAATAAAACAGGGTCTCATTAAGTTGCAGAGGGCCTCCCTAAGTAGCTGAGGCTGGCCACAAACCTGTGATCCTCCTGTCTCAGCCTCCTAAGCACTAGGATTACAAACGTATACCACCACCATGCCCAACTTGTTTTTTATTTTGAAATAGAGTCTCAGCTAAGTTACCTGAGATCCTACTGCCGCAGCCTCCCAAGTACTGGGATTTCATTCTTGAGTCACCACAAATGACATGTTAGGCATTTAAAAAATAGTAAGCATCAGGTGTGGTGTACTTCCTGTGGTGCATTCCTGTAATCCCAGCAATCTGGGAGGCTAAGGCAGGAGGATGACAAGTTTGAGGCCAGCCTGAACAACTTAGGTTGTTCAGGTTGTCTCAAAAAATATAAATATAATATAGGTTGTCTCAAAAAATATAAAGGGCTAGGCCTGTAGTTTAGGGGTAGAGCGCCCCTGGATTCAATCCTAGGCACCTATATAAATAAATAAATATAAAAAGAGTAATCATAGGGCTGGGTATGTAGCTCCATAGAATGTCTAAAATCTGTGAGGCTTTTGGGTTGGATTCTCAATTCTCTCTCTCTCTCTCTCTCTCTCTCTCTCTCTCTCTCTTCTACTCTTTCTCTTCTTCTCTCTCTCTCTCTCTCTCTCTCTCTCTCTCTCACACACACACACACACACACACACACACACACAGTAATCTTAAGATAGATATGTACTTGCAAACTATGATATGCCACAGTAGTCAAAACTGCTAATTATTCCCAGTATTTATTTCCCATTTTATTTTCCTAGTCTTTGAATTTTATCTAGTCATGGCCACCGGCATTAAACTACCTTTCCCGGCCTTCCTTACTCAGTTGAGGCCATGTGACTAGGCTCAGGTCACTGGGATCCAACTGAAAGTGGTGCGCGTAACTTCCAGTAAACATCCTTAAAAATAAAAGGCTTGCTATTTGTTGCTTTTCCCCTTTCTCACCAGATGGAGCTGCTATTTTGGACTATGATGTGGAAGCTTCATGCTGAGAATGGCAGAGCAACAGGAGGAGGAGCCTGGGTTCCCTGACACTGTGGAACCACTCTTACCAGCCCTCGTCTAACTTCAGAGCTTTTCCATGAGGGAAAATTTCACCCTGCTTAAGCCACCTTTATTTTGGGTGTACCTTCCACTCATCCACAAGTGAACCTAATCTTAAATAGCTAACTGTGAAGGAACAAAGAAGCGTTCAATGGGAAATTATGACAGACATAGTCCATTTTGACTGGAGGAAGAGCTTTCAAGGAAGGCTCCTTGGAGAAAACATGTAAGCCATGAGGTGAAACCTGCCAGGTGAAGGGAGGTAGTGTAGCAAACTGGGCAGGTAGGCAGGGAAAAGCAAGGATGCAACAGTGGTCATGAAAGCCTGACTCCCGGCCGGGCGTGGTGGCGCACACTTGCAATCCCAGCACTTGGGAGGCCTGGAGGCTGAGACAGGAGGACCGCACAGGTTCGAAGCCAGCCTCAGCTACTCAGTGAGGCTCTCAGCAACTTAGTGAGACCCTGTTTCCAAATAAAATAGAAAATGGGTCTGGGAGTATGGACCAGAGATAGAAAAGCCCCTGGGTTCCACCCCAAGTATCACAAAAATAAATAAATAAATAAAGCCTGAATCCCCACAGGGACAAGGAATAAACTAGGATGTTAAGGTGGCCTCTTGGGCAGGGAGTGTTAGCTCAGTTGCAGAGTACCTGCCTGACATGCAAGAGACTCTGGGTTCAATCCTCAGCACAGCAATTCAAAAAAATAGCCTCTCAAGGAACTAGAATTAAAGCAGAACCTTAAAGCAACTAAATGCTTTGGTTCCCATATCAGAGGCACTCTGACAAGAAAAGGGCCATATATGGGTCAAAAATAAGGGGTGGAGGAATGGAGGAAGTACAAAAAGAGAACAAACCTTGTTAAGGAAATTAATAGTTGCTTCCACACTTCAGCATTACTACTACTTAAAATAGTTATGATTAGGGTGGTTCATATATCATGAGGAGAATGTCATGAGATTGGGGGTACTGGGGATAGGACACAGGTGCGCTCTATCTCCAAGCTACACCCCCAGCACCCCTCCTTTCAACAGGGTCTCGCTAAATTGATGAAGCTGGCCTCAAACCTGCCTTCTTCCTGTCTCAGCCTCCCAAGTTTTATGATTATGAATGTGCACCATCAAACCCAGCAGGAGATTTTAAAATGCTAACCATCCCTGGCACAGACAAGAGGTTGGTGCTAAAAATTTTTTTAAATAATGTTTCTTGTTTATTTCTGATTCTAAAAATGAAACATACTTACTGTGGAGAATTTAGAAAATATACATGAATATACAGGGAAAAAAACACCTGTAAAATAATTACCTTCCAACATTTTATACTGACATTATTTTTATACACATTTACATTCCCACATACATACATAGAACAAACACAAAAATGGGATAATACAAATAAAGTTCTATGTGCAGCTTCACTTGATCAGGATCACATGCCAATGTCATTAGTGTTTTAAACCATGATTTTAATGGTTATATAACAAATTTTATTTATAAAGTCTGGTGGTTTTTCTGTTAAAACCATCAACCACATTTGAAGCTCTGTAGGTTAAAAAGCTGACTTCAAAGTCTGCCTCTATTCAAAAATCTCAACCGTACCACCAACAATTTCATGAAATCACTGATTTTAGTCATGAAGGATCCTCACTAAAGATTGTATTTTCCCAATCGGAGAGCATCATTACACAATCACTCTTGAGGAAGAAACTTATGAATAAGTGTCAAAGACTGAGGTTGTAATAATGAGAAAGAACTCTTAAGTGTCTACTGTAAGAATTAGTGATTATCAGCCAGGCGTGGTGGCACACGCTTGTAATCCCAGCGCTTGGGAGGCTGAGACAGGAGGATCGCACAGGTTCGAAGCCAGCCTCAGCAGCTTAGTGAGGCTCTCAGCAACTTAGTGAGACCCTATTTCCAAGTAAAATATAAAATAGGTCTGGAGGTTTAGGCCAGAGGTAGAAAGCCCCTGGGTTCCATCCCGAATACCACACACACACACACACACACACACACACACACACACACACACAATTAGTGATTATCTGCAATGTTTTCTTTTTCTTTTTCTTTTTGGCGGGTTTGGGGATGGAACCCAGGGGCATTTGACCTCCGAGCTACACCCCCTGCCCTATTTTTTTTATTCTTTATTTTTTTTAAACAGGGTCTCACTAAGTTGCAGAGGGCCTCACTAAGTAGCTGAGGTTGTCCACGAACCGTGATCCTCAGGTCTCAGCCTCCCGAATACTGGGATTACAAGTGTGTGACCACACTCGGCTTTTTTTTTTTTTTTTTTTTTTGGTGGCACTTGGGTTCCTGGAAGCCCTTCTACCTCAGGGCTACACTCGCAGACCTATTTTTTATTTTTTTAATTTGGAAACAGGGTTTCTTAAACCAGTGCGGCTGCATTTGAACCTGCGCGATACTCCTGTCTCTGCCTCCCAAGCGTGGGGATTACAAGCGTGCGCTTATTTTTCTAATAAAACAAAATAGGAGAATGTATGTATCTATTACTTGTATAATGAAGTTTTCAAGTGGATATAGAAAAATGCAAATAAAGCAAATAAAACAAAGGGTAATAGTTATTCTAGAATAAGATATTATTCTTCATACTTTTTATATTTTAAATTTTTCTCACAACAAAAAATGTTAAAATATTACCATGTTAGTAAGATAAGTCAAGCCGGGTGTGGTGGCACATACTTCTAATCCCAGCATTTGGGAGGCTGAGACAGGAGGTTCAGGGTTTGAGGACAGCCTCAGCTACTTAGTGAGGCCTTTGCAACTCAGTGAGACCCTGTTTCAAAATAAAGAATAAAAAATGGGGCTGGGGGTGTAGCTCAGAGGTAGAATGTTCCTGGATTCCATCCCCAGCACCACAAAAATAAATAAATAAATAAATAAATAAATAAATAAATAAAATACTATCCTACCTAAAAATGTAATATCCTGTTCCATCAAGAGAGCTATTTTAACAGTTAAGCAAATATTATACAAGCTGTAAGCCTATACGTCAGTTTCTGACTCTAGTTACTATCCTTCACTTTGTATACTTCAGATGTTCTTGATGTTACTCTTTTTAAATTTCAGTTTTCAGAGTCCAAACTGAATTCATCTGACAAGCAAAGCTTGCCACCTGATGAAATGTCTTACTGAGCAGGGATAGTTGCAATTTCCTATTAAGTGAGGTCTCTAGCAGGAAAAATATGCAAACATTGCAGAATAAACCAAATCTTTCCATCAGTTCTCATAAACATAAAACTCAAATAAATATACATTTTTCTTTAATTGCCATATCTCCCAAATGTAGCCTGTGTTGTCTTAGCTTTGCCATAGCATTCCCTACCCCCATCCCAGTAATCAGTTCTCACCTTCTTTTCCTGCTGGAACACGTGAATTTTTCAGCTAAAGTGACTCACTCATTGGCATCTTGTCAAACCAACCCTGAACTATAAAAGGAGGGGCTCGGTGCAACCAGAATGCTAGAGCTAGAACACTTTCACTAACACACATCATTTTGACTTTGGAGAACTGAATCACATTCAAATCCAAATACATACTAACAAACTGTTTATATTTTTCCTTACAAATTGTTCTCCACCATCCCACCTCCTCCCAATTTACTTTGGCAATTCCCGAACCTAAAATACCTCCTGTCTGTGCAAAAGACAAGGTGGAGAAGCATAAGAATAGGACGGAGGAGTAAAAAGCAGTTGTTCACTCAGCTTGGAAAAAGATTTAACTCATTAGCTCATCTATTTCACATAGTTCTCAAAGTTTATTTCTCCCCTCAGTTAAATAAAAACAATACAAATACAATCAGAAATTTCCAGGAATAAATTATTCACTGTCATCATTTCACTAAATAAAATCTTCTTAATAAGAACAATATGAAAAACTGTCTCATCAAAAATCTTATGTCACTAGCATGAACCATCAACTGCAAATCACGTTATCTTTTTGGTGCACACTTTTACTTTACCTACTCCAAGAAAGAAAACATTCTTTTTAACCAGAAGGAAAGTGGTGGGAAAGGAACAAGAAAACAGATGCTTTATCAGATTCACCACAGACATTTTCATATAGCTCCATCAATTGTCATACTCCACCTGGTGGCATTAGCTGCCTGACTTGGCTAAGTAGAGGTCATGATACCAAAAATTCCAAACAATACTTTCCAGATGTCCTTGGAAGAAAACAAGACACTCTTGCCCTATATAGAATAAGTCTAACAAGTTTCCACCAACTTTTTATACATAAGAGTAGGTCAATATCTAGTAAAGATTAACACAGAACTATGACAATACTTACACAATGGGAGACCTACATTTAGATATCTTATTTACAGCTACACTCTCACAGTCCGTTAAAGGTCAGCTTGAGCTTGCGCCTAGAAACAGGTAACAAGACACAGAGCAACTACAAGACTCTATCACGCACGCCCACTAACTTTCTTTCCCCTTTCCCCTATGGGTAAACTACAGAGTTTAATTAACACAGTTAACGGCAGCCTGCCACATTGCTTTTAGATGTTTGCCAGTAACATATACCCATGGGATACTCTAGAGACTGATTTCAACCGAAAATAAAAATAGATAAACAGAGCTCAAACAAAATTAAAACTGAGTCTGGCTGCCCACACTTATTTTCACACATGAGGAAAAATAGCAGTTCTCTTAGAAGCCTCAAGCAGACATATCTTTAGAACACAATGTTAAAAATATGCCCCCCTTTCCCCTACCTGTTTCTCACTCAAAGCTGTGATTTTGGCTTGGAGTTCATGAAGCTGTTTCTTTAAGTCAGCATTCTGATTGGAAAGAAAAAATATCTGTGAGAAAGATATTCATTTGTTAAGAGAATAGTAGCAAGAAGACTATGCATACTTATTACAAATGATGAAGCAGCCTTAAGCATTTAGCCAATCAAATTTGCCATGCATTAAATTGTAATCACAATATCATCCCCTAATACATAAACCCTAAATACGGATCCCAGAATAGGAAGTTTCTTCACAAGTGTCTTAAGTTATAAGAAGTTTTATATTTTACCATCTTACACTGTAACGGTGCCTTTCTACTAAAATAATGTTGTTCTTTGTAGAAAGTATCCACAGAAAACCTGAAGCTCCACTAATTAGGCAAAACAGGAAAATGGAGGTTTTAAGTTACATGGACTGACTACAGGCCTAGCAGCATTATCAACAGAGAGAGGAGGTTTTTCTCTGCTTGTCCTCTCCCTTATTTAGTAAAGTACATTTGTTATTTTAGCCCAGAATTGAGAAGCTGTCAGTACTGTAACCGCCTTAACACACTACATCATTCAAATTAACACACTGACTACCAGGGCATTTTTCTCAGTTCTAAAATTCTAGGAATCAAAAAAAGAATACTATTTTAGATAAGATACATTGAGCATGCTTGTCTTTTACTCAAGCGGAAGAAAAAATGCAAAATTAAAGTTTTCAAGTGCCTAACATAGCAGGAGAGCCTTCTAACAGTCTGAACACCATCCCAATGAGAGACTACTTTTACTTGATAGTGACAATCCATCTTGCCCAGTCTTCTGTCAGGTTGGAGGCACATCCTCCCCCTGTAGTAAGTTTCAAGTATACACATGTGAACTTTCGTGTGTTTGTGTGGTGCTAGGGATTGAACCCAGGGCCTCACATGCTAGGAAAGTGCCCTACCTCTGAGCTATCTCCTCAGCCCTTTTTACTAACTTATTTCTTATCTTTAGGCGTCTCGCTAAGTTGCCCAGGCTAACCCTGAACTTGTGATCCTCCTGCCTCCAACTCCGGAGGAGCTGGGATTACAAGCACGCACCACTGCACACAGCTCCATTTGGACTTTAAAGTGTATCTGATATAGGCTTCTCTAATGAGATCACATATAATGCTGTCCCAAAAGTTACTGCTCTTCATATTCTTCAGATTAAGACTGTTCTGTTACATGACAGCCAGCTGTATCAGAAATGCTAGCTGCTAATAGTACTATTCAGCGTCTCTAGCCTCCAGGTTCTCTCAATCCAATTTAAACCAGGCATGGTGGCACACACTTGTAATCCCAGTACTTGGGAGGCTGAGACAGGTGGATCACAGGTTCACTGCCAGCCTCAGCTACTTAGTGAGGCCCTCCACAACTTAAACTCTGTTTTAAAAATAAAGAATAAAAAATATGGCTGGGCGGGGGGGGGGGGGTTGTAGCTCGAAGATAGAATGCACCTGGGGTTCAATCCCCAGTACTGCAAAAAAATAAATAAATATCAAATAAAGATAAAAAAATAAAAATAAATCAATTTGAAATTGTAAATATACACCAAAATAAAGTTTTTCATGAAAGTTGCACTGTCAAACAGGACCAGCTGTGGACTACCAACACCAGCTCTCAGAATTGATTGATTATATTAAACCACAACAGTCAGACAACTGAGTCCTAAGTTTGTGGAGATATTATTTTCCAAATCTCAAAATCGCCTCAATCCCATTTTTCAAAAATTTAGTTTACAAAGGGGCATATATGGTCTACCATCTAATGGTTGCAAAAGAGACTGCCTGAAAAATAAATATAAATAACTGAAACAAAAGATAACATTTTGGAAAAAAATTCTCTCCAGAGGTAAAGAATAGAAAAGCAAAAACTTCTATGAAATTTAACATTTTCTGGATTATTATAGTATACAAGGCACTTGTAAAACTCTTCTAAAGGGTTCTTTTCCAAAAATAAAAGTTTAAAATTTTTTTAATTCATTTAAATTTTTATTTTAAAATTCTTGTCCTGAACATAATAAAATTTGGTCTTCAAATGTTCTATACTATAAACTTGAAGCAATTAAAAAAAAATTTGTGTGTGGTACTGGGAACTGAACCTGGAGATGTTTTCCTTTGTAGATACTACTCAACCCCATTTTATTTTTATTCTGAAAGAGGGTCTTACTAGGTTGATGAGAGTCTCACTTGAAGATGTCCTCAAACCTGTGATTCTCCTGTCTCAGCCTCCCAAGTACTGGCACTACGAGTGTACACCACCACACCCAGCTAAATTCAATGAAATTAAGAATGGTGTGGAAACATTTTCAACAATTTTGAGATGAGCAAAATGTCTTACAAACTGTGTGTGTGTGTGTGTGTGTGTGTGTGTGTGTGTGTGTGTGTGTGAGAGAGAGAGAGAGAGAGAGAGAGAGAGAGAGAGAGAGAGAGAGATTGACTGACTGACTGATTGAGGTTGAACCCAGGGGCATTCTCCCTCCAAGATATGCTCCATCCCTTTTTATTTTTCATTTTTGAAACAGAGTTTAGCTAAGTTGCTGAGGCTGGCCTCGAACCTGTGATCCTCTCGTCTCAGCCTCTCAAGTACTGAGATTATAGGCATATCACACCTAGCACAATCTCTGATTCTGAGTAAGTGGGTTTATGAACATGAAATTTAAGCTGTAAAAAGAGTATTAACTCTCATTTCCCAATATACCTGAAGCAATTAACATAAAGGCAAAGTAATAGTAACGAAAATGATAGCTATATCATATAATGGGATGACTGAATTTTTTTAAACCCATAAAACATAAAGACCAATAAGCTAAAAATATTTGCTGTTAGGGATGAATTAGTTATTTAAATATAAGCACCATCTACATTTTAGTACTTTACGGTCATTTATTTTAAATTATTTTTAATTTAAAAATAAATAAATGAAAATAATATTTTACCTGTGGATCCTGCTTCATTTGAGCAACCAGTTTCTGGTAATAAAGAGAGAAAAAGAACCATCAGTCTTATGTATCCTACCAATAATCAGATTTTGCAAAAATAACCTGGAGTCTTAAGTCAACACACACACACACACACACACACACACACACACACACACACACACGAGCAACACCACAATCAGAATAGACCAAAAAGTTTCTGCAGTCCATGTAAAAGGCTAATGAAGCACTCCTCTTAAAAGAAAAAAAAAAAACGTACTTGAAATGAAAAAGTACATGATGTTTCAATGTAGATACAGGGATAGGGAACAATGGCTTTTGAAAGGCAATTTAAATAAACTGGCTGCCTTAAAACCAAACATTCCTTTAAAATGCTGTCACTGTCTACAGCACCAAACAAGTCCTGGAAGAAGATGCGCCCATACAAACCAGCCTGCTCGTGATGGCACAGCACAGATCTGGCAAGTGTGTTGGTTTGGGTCTCATAACTGAAGGAAGTCTAGTATCAGCAGTGACTTTACCATCGTCTTCTGCCAAGGCAGGAAAAGACTCAGGAAGACATGTTCAGCGGACCAGTGACACTCAGTATTTGAAAACAAGAAAGTAGAGGCATAAGGCAAAACTCTACCTACCTGGATACCTCTGAGAGACAGTACTGCCCCAATATCCAACAAGAAAGACTTTTACTAGGAAATGGAAGCCCAACAAATAAAAAAAGAAAAAATGTCTCTGATCTAACTCAACTTATAAAAATAGTGCTGCCCAAAGGTTACAATAACTGTGGACACAAGAATCAGAAGGATAAAGGAATATCAGGTGACTGATTCCTGAAACTATCTAGGAATAAGCTATTCTCCAAGTGAATTTTTCATACAATGGAAAAATCTGTCACCCTCTCCAGGTGACAAGGCACTTTCAAATGTTTAGTTATAAAAATCTTTCTATATTATATACTTATCTATTTTATTAAATAGAAAGAGTCAAGCTCTTATTGCTAGAGTCATGATAATACCAATTAATATACTATGCTACAAGCAGTACGATACAGTCCTTACTTATTATAAAAGGCCCCAAATGCTAAGTTTTAAAGAGTTCTTACATCTTTTAGTTTTCGGTCTACTTCTTAATGTTAAGCAGCGAGCGAATCTTGCTACTATCATTATGCCTTCCTCCTACAGCCCTTAACCCCAATTCAAATTTGCTGCTTCTGATTTGCTATGTGACACACTCACTAATTCTAAGATGAGTGAAAAGACTGTAATAACCTGGAAATTCCCCTGAGTAAAATGTATAGTCTTTGGTGAATGAATTGTGACATTAATTCTAATTGGACAAAAACCTTTCTTCCTGGTGTTAAGACACATCCCAGCTACCTGAGGTTGCCAATCGTGTGACCTCTAAATACACAGAGGAAACATCACTACAGTCTACTTCGTATTTAACAATAGTAGCTCTTCTATATTCTAGTCTTATTCTACAAAATAGTAATAAAACACATTCCAAGAGTTCAATGGAATTGAAACACAAAGTTTTATACATTTTTACAATCTAGCTACTCTTCAATGAAAAAAGCCCTGATTTTCCTTTTTGATTTTGGTAATCAGAGAATTGGCTACTAAAGTTATGTTTTTGAAGAGCAGAAAAGGCTTTTCTTTCATGACACTAGATTAAACTGACTGAAAGCTATGATAAGTCCCTACCTCTAGAGAAAATAAATAAGTCAACTTTTCTACGTATAAGCCGTTGGACTGCATATCACACAATCAGGGGTAGGGCAGGACAAGCCGGGAAACTTATTCAACTATCCAAATCCCTAGAGACTTTAAGCTGACACTATATCAAAGTTAAGTTACTATCTACTGCATGGACACAGCAATTTTTCATGAGAATATACTTGATGTCAAAGATAGCAAATGACAGTCAACAGGTCAAATCCAGCCCACCACCTGTTTTTTTGTAAATAAAGTTTTATGGAACATGACCACACTCACTTCTCTCTATATTGTCTATGGTTGATCTGTACAAGGGAGCAAAGTAGTTGTGATTTAGACTATACATTGCCTGTAGAGCCTAAAAGATTTTACCATCTGGCCCTTGACAGAAAGTTTGCTAACTCTGCTTTACAGTATTTCCATTTCATATGGAGTACATACTCTGTAAGTTTATGTAAGACCCCATCAAATCCACAAGAGAACAACTGAAGATAGGGGGACCCCCCCAAAAAAAAATACTTATTGAACATCACTCCTCCCTCATAAAGTAAAGATAAAGAACAAAAAATACTTCCCCTAACAATACCAGGTAGATTCATGACACAGTTCTATCCGGTAAGTTGACTTCAGCCTAATTTCATCCCCTAACTGGAAATGCAACAAAGGGTGGCTTCTGGCTTAACAGACAGTCCGGCGTTGGCTTCTATAAACAGTGCCCATACTCTGAGGCCAGTTCTGGCATCCCTGAATGTGCCATGATCAATGTTCATGTAGGTTAGCCCATACACAACTGGAGTAACATCAGTTTTATGAAAAATGTGTGTCATTCAGGTTTAATATTGATATTTTTTTAAAAATAAGAAAGTATTACATATGAAATTGGAGTAAAATGTCTTATATGCTTTGAATGTTAAGATATTATTGACGTGTAAATAAATGTGTTTATTACACAAAAGCTAGTAAGTTTATCCTCAAAACAAATACCTAAAGATACAGTTAAACAGACTGATAGTTGATATAAAAATTATAAGACTGTTCAGGATAACTTTAGGAAGAATACTATATTCCTTCTGAGTCAAGAAATAATTTTAAATTTTAATTAAAATTTTAAAACTAAGATTACATTTTTCATAATTGTAATATTTATAAAAATGATATGCCTAAATTCAAAAGGTGAAACAAATAATGCTTAAAATCTGTTTAATTTAGTAATTAAGTTCAGTTTAGGTAATGAGTCTTTTAAGAAAGGCTTATTTGGCACTTGTTTTTATCTTTGAGAATATTAACTTTGACATCTCAAAATTTGAGGAGAAAAATATTTCAAAAATCACACACAACATCATAAAATTATATTTGATCTATACAAATTTTAGCTTGATTCCTGTATCTCCCAAATTCATTCTATGATGATTACCAACTCCTGCTCCCTCCAGTACTGAGGACTGAACCCAGGGATTATTTATTACTGAGTTACAGCCCCAGCCCTTTTTGGGTTTTGAGACAGGGTTTCACTAAGTTGCCAAGGCTGGCCGGGAAGTTGGGATCTTCCTGCCTCAGCCTCCTGAGTAGCTGAGATTACAAGCATGCTCTACCACATCCAGCTTATGATATCAGCCTTAACCAAATTGTGAATTTAACTTTTGTTACTTGCCAATGAACCCAACTGGGTATTCAATACACATCTATATTAAAAGACTTTCATCCAGGAAAAAGCTTGTTTTTGTAAACAAATCTTTATTCTTCTCAATCAGTACCCAAAGCAAGACCAAAGAGAATAAAGTGTGTATAATTTATTATATACCAAAAGAACCTGCTAGATGTGTTGGTGCATGATATAATCCAATTACCTGAGAGGTAAGACAGGAGAATCACAGGTTCAAAAGAAGCCCTACTAATTTAGTGAGACCCTGTTTCAAAAAAATAAAATAAGCCAGGCGTGGTGGCAAACGCTTTGTGGTCCCTGAGCTTGGGAGGCTGAGGCAGGAGGATCGCACAGGTTCGAAGCCAGCCTCAGCTGCTTAGTGAGACCCTGTTTCCAAATAAAAAATATAAAATAGGTCTGGGAGGATAGCCCGGAGGTAGAAAGCCTTTGGGTTCTACCCCTAGTACCACCAAAAATAAAAAAATAAAATAAAATAAAATAAGCCAGGTATGGTGGGGTACGCTTGTAATCCCAGCATTTGGGAGGCTGAGACAGGAGGATCGTGGTTGGAGACAGCCTCAGCTACTACTTAGTGAGGCCCTTTGTAACTCAGTGAGACCCTGTTTCAAAATAAAGAATAAAAAATAGGGCTGGAGGTGTAGCTCAGAGGTAGAATGTCCCTGGGTTCTATCCTCAGTACTACAAAAAAAGAAAATAAAAAAAAAAAAGAAATAGGGCTGGGGTGTACCTCAGAGGTGGAATACCCCGAGCTCAATCCCCAGTACCATACCTACACATAAAAAAGAGAAGCCCACCTGTACAAGGTAAACTGCTACTGATTAAGAGTCTACAAGGTCCAAAGCAGCAGCAGAAATCTGAATATATAGATTTAATGATAAATTTAAAAATATACATACTTATATGAAATCATCCTGACACTTTCCTGTAAGCTGTCATCCACATTAATTCTAGGCAACATGCAAACCTAGTAGTCTTGTAGTTCCAACAGACCAAGATACCTCCTAATAACTTTAGAAATTATTGTTATATTATCCAGATAAAATAAGAGAAACAATACCTAAGACAAAAACCTTTAATAAGTAGTTCCTGGCTGGGCATAGTGGTGCACACTTGTAATCCCCGCGCTTGGGAGGCAGAGACAGGAGGATCGCGCAGGTTCGAAGCCAGCCTCCCTGGCTTGAGACCCTGTTTCCAAATAAAAAATATAAAATAGGTCTGGGAGTGCAGCCTGGAGGTAGAAGGGTTCCATCCCCAGTACCACCAAAAAAAAAAAAAAAAAAAGAGAGAGAGAGAGAGAGAGAAAGAGAGAGAGAGAGAGAGAGAGAAGTAGTTCCTGAGCTGAGATGTAGCTGAAAGGTCAAGTCCTTATCTAACAAACACAAAAGACTTGGTTTCAATCCCCAACACCACAAAAAAAAAAAAGAAATATAAGTAAAAGCATGAAAATAATTTCCTTCTCCTCTCCTCTCTACACCCACAACAGCACTGTTAGCATATTCAAAAGTAGCCAATTCCTTATCATTTATCACTTTCGAGTATTATGGATTATACATGTGTGTATGTGTGTCCTGAGCCTAATGCCTAGCTAATGTCTACCAAACAGACATGAAAGTGATAAAATGCTAATGATTTAATTACTTATGGACAACTTTTTGTTTTGATTATAATTACATCTATTTACTTTTATATATTCATTTATCAACAAAACATAGTAAATATATTATTAAGATTATAGAAACATACTATATAAGCATAACTGTACTTATATACTTTAAAGGTTTGTTCCGTTTTAGGTAACTAAGGTAAATGTAAGAATTAAGAAATTTGAAATTTAAGCATCTGTAAAAGCATTCACATTTTCTTTACCAAAGACTGGAATTAAGGTATAAAGCTGAGTTATATAATGAGTAAGAACTTTAGTGTATAAGGTAGTTAGCTAAACATGTCTCATTATCAAAAACACGCAAGTTATGTCACATGAATAAAGTCCTTCTAATGAACCAAAAACAAAACAGAAAAAAATAGTTCTTTTTAGAAAACAACTCTAGGATATTACAAAAAAAAAATCAGCTCTTTTCTCTTGGAAGGAAGTCAGGAATATTTTATTATAGTTCTTAAGAGTCAATGCATTTGTTGAGTATGATAAAGAGGCAAATGACATGACTCTTGACAACTGTCTTAAAGAAGACCTAAAAATTGTACCAAAACCCATAGATAAGCCTGTTTACTAAGCTTAGTCGTTACTTAATGCAACGTGGGTGAAGCCAATAATGCAACGTACCTGGTGAACCTGAATTTCCACTTTAAGAGCCTCCTGTAGAGTCTGCAACTCCATCCTCTACTTTCTCCACTTTCACTTATGTCTGCTAATTCTATAGTTTCTTCAGCCTCTGTTTAAAATAACAAACTCCTCTTCTCAACGCAGCTGTAGAAATCATAAAATATTTTAGATCATTATGTTGGAAATAAAGAAAATATTTGTGTTAAATAAAATAAATTAGTGCAAAAAGTTCTGATTTTCTAAAACGTGTGTGTGTGTGGGGGGGGATCCAAATCCAGATTTATTTCCAAAACAATTAAGCACCAAAATTTTCTGGATTCTATTATGTGAACATTCCCCTCCAGAATACTTAAAATAACTAGTAAAAGAAAAATAACAAAAAGTTATGGAAACATCTAGGCACCCACTACAGGCCAAGCATCTTGCTACATACTACGAATCAAGGACAGAGCCTGAGCAAGATGCCTTCCTTCCTAGATGAGAGTCCAGCAGGGCCACCTGCCACCATCCATGCTGTCCTCAGAGGGAGACTCCCAACCTGAGCATCCATGTTTAAACACCACACACAGTGCACTGGAGAGTGCAGGTTTCTCAGGGATTAAAGAATGCCAGGGTACTGTGATTTAGTTGATCTGTTACTCTATTTTTAGAATAAATTAAAACCAGGCAAAGCTGGACATGGTGGCACAACGCTTGCAATCCCCGTGCTTGGGAGGCGGAGACAGGAGGATCGTGCAGGTTCGTAGTCAGCCACACGCGCTGGCTTAAGAGACCCTGTTTCCAAATAAATAAAAAATATAAAATAGGTCTCGGAGTGTAGCCTGGAGGTAGAAGGGCTTCCAGGAGCCCCAGTACCATCAAATAATAATAATAATAATAATAATAATAATAATAATAATAATAATAATATAAAAAATAAAAAGTAAGACTAAAACCAGGGGAATCCTGGAGTAATTTAAACATTTAAATTTAACAAGTTAATATTTAACACAGATAAATACAATACAGTGCAAATTTTCTATCTATAACAGGGATAGTTCAAGTGCACTATGGTGTTACAGGGATGTTAAAGGTGTTAATAGGAATATTAAAGAGTGTATCTATTATGCATAATATCTAAGGCAGTCTCTAGGAATGGAATAACTTTCCAGCTTTACAAGGAACACCATCTTCTGTTGACACCTGCTGGTGCATCTCTCTGACTGTATGTATAACTGCATGTGGAGATAAGGCCAAAACTCTAAATTTGTGAACCCAAAAGTAATACCAAGCCTGACCTTCCTATCCTCCTCTCATCATTATCATTATTTACTTTAATTAAAGGGCTAATTTCCTCTGTAAGTTTTTCTTTTCTCAAATGTGGCCTTGGGTAAAAATCAGGTTTTCTGCCAAAGCAAACGTCCTTTCTTTTCCTTTTTCCTTTTTTTGCCTGAGTAAAATTAAACTTTACTTCAAATCTCTTTTCTTCTTTGCACCTACAAAAACTGTAGCCAGAGTGTCTTTTCAACTTTAAAGAAGAGAATGGCTAGAAAAACTAGAAGATCTACTAGCTTATACCAGTACAGTAAGATTCATGATCTTCACTTTTTCTAAAAATTATTTATGGATAAAGTCCACATTCAACCTATTTCTAAAAGTCCTTTGAAAACTGATTTGACTGAATTGTAATGCAGTCATTAGCTAGAGGATTATATTCTTATGAATTAGTTACAACTATATATTATCTTTAGAAATTCTCTGGAATTAAAATAAACCAAAATGTAATAATTAGGCTACTGACTTAGACAAAGATTTCTTTTGTTGTCATGTAAGCTAACTCTACATGCAATTGCTAATGTTAAAACTACATGGTCACCTTAAATTTAAATATTAAAATAATCTCCTTACTCAAATTCTTAACTTATATATTACAGTTCTTCCTGAAAATATATGGTTTTAATTTTTCCAAAGTTCTACCAAAAATATATCCAAAATGGATTCTTTTTAATTTTTGTCAAATCAAGAATCACCTTGAAGTTGAAAGAGTATTTTCAAAAATAAAACATATTTTAGTCTTCTGGTGGTATCATGTAACACCATAGTGCAACTGAACTCATATAAACTCTGAAAACAAACAGCAGGTTAAAAACATAAAGAAATTCATTCATGTAGTTAGGGCTCTCACAAATTAGTAACAAAAATGCATACAAAAGCAGCTCACAAAAGAAAGTAAGAATGACCAATAAGCATGAAAAACATTTATTTTCAATAGTCAGAGAAAAATAAACTTTACAAAGATAAGTTGTATCTATCAAATTGAATAAGATGTATAAAAATAATACTCTGATGTCTAGAATTTGTGTCAGACAACACCTCATAATTTGCTGATGGTTATTTCTGGGTGATAGCACTGACAATTCTTTACTTTCTTCTTTTGAGGAATCAATATTTCATAAAAATATGCAATTATTTTTAAATAAGAAAAATCACATGAGGGTTGATATAAAAAGCATCATAAAATTTTACAATGATCAAACAAAATGCTAAAAAAAAAAAAGAAATAAGACCAGGTTTTAACCTCTACATGTCATAAAGTGCCTTCCACAATAATAAGCCTGCAAAGAGTTAATAAGGAGCTGACAGCTTTTACTTTCTCCATCAGATTGTTGTCTACTTATTAAAGACATACAAAAGCATAAAGTTTTATTTGGCAAGGGCTCTAACTGCCAATTACCCATTTTATTTGAAAATAAAACTGAAGGGTTAAAAGGTAGTGATTAGTTATAGAAAAACTTATAAAGGATTTAGAAGAGTCACTTGAAATCATTCTTCAGAAAGGCTTCTAAGCCAGGTAAGGTGGCACAAGTACTAGGATTAATCCTAGTACTTGGGAGGCTAAAATAGGAGGCCTTCAGATTTCAGAATAGCCTCAGCTATTTAAGGGGGCTATTTAAGATGTAGCTCAGAGGTAGAATGCTCCTGGGTTCAATCCCCAGCATCACACAAAGCAAAAGGAGGAGGAAGAGGAAGAGGAAGGGGGGAGAAGAAAGAAGAAGGAAGAGGAGGATGAAGAGGAAGAGAGAAGAAAGAAGAGGAAGAGGAGAGAAGAAAGGGAGAAGAGGAAAAGGAAAGAAGAAAGAAGAAGAGGAGGAAGAGGAGAGGAGAAAGAAGGAAGAAGGAGGAGGAGGAAAGAAGAAGAAAGGAGAGAAGAAAGAAGAGGAAGAGAGGAGAAAGAAGGAAGAAGAAAAGAGAAAAAGGAGGAGGAGGAGGAGGAGGAGGAGGAGGAGGAGGAGGAGGAGGAGGAGGAGGAAGGCAGCAGCAGCATTGCCAGGCATAGTGGAAGGAACACAATTGAAACAACAGCTGCTCAAGTGTCTAGGGAGGATAATCACAATTTTGAGGCCTGCTAGAGCATTGTCCAGCATGCACAAAGTCCTGGGTTCCATTCTTCAGTATTGCTGGGGCAGGGGGGCATTCTTTCTAAATTTGTAACAGATGTTTTGTTCTATTTTGCCCAGTTCTGACAAGTTATAAATTTAAAATCAGTTGCTACAAGGTGAATATAAACAGACACAGAAAACAGCAATCAACACACTTTATTCATATGCAGTGCTATTTTTTTGGGGGGGGGCGGTACTGGGGTTCCTGGAAGCCCTTCTATCTCCGGGCTACACTCCCAGACCTATTTTATATTTTTTATTTGGAAACAGGGTCTCTTAAGCCAGCAAGGCTGGCTCCGAACCAGCGCGATCCTCCTGTCTCCGCCTCCCAAGCGCGGGGATTACAAGCGTGCGCTACCACGCCCGGCATATGCAGTGCTTTTCATCAGCCGGCAGCTCTGCAGACTACAACAGCAGCAAGGACACCTGCCTAGTATAAGATGCAATCTTCAAAGTTGTGCATGTCAAACAATTGGGATACTTAATGCTTTTTCCTTCAAATAACAAAAAAAAGACATAAAACTAAATACACAAACACCTCACAAACCAAACAAATGCAATATAATCAAATCCCACCAAAAGCCAAGTATGGTGGCACATGTCTGTAATCCCAGTACTTGGGAGGCTGAGATGAAAGGATTGCAGATTCGAGGCCAGCCTTGGCAACTTAGTGAGGCCCTCAGCAACTTAATGAGAAAATAAAAAGGCCAAGGGCATATAGCTCAGGGGTAGAATGACCATTTCCAGCACAAAAACACAACTACCCATTAATAAAAGGCATTTGTGACATCTAGAAAGGGCATTTACTGTCCTCTCCCAAAAACAAAATTCTACTTATTCATTGTGTGACTAGTTTTATCCTCGGGGTTTATTCATATGCCTGTAGGTCAGGAAAATAGGAGTACTATTGCCTACTTTATAGGACTATCGTGAGATTTAAATAAAGTGAAGTTGTATGAACAACCCTTTGTAAACTGTTTTATGCTATTCTTAATGTACTTAGCTCTTCTTTATTCTCAAACTTTTTAATAAAACTTCTCAATACAGTACTATTTCTAGAAGATTATAAGCTTTGCTATCACACATTCTCTAAGGGAGTGACGTCTTTCGTTTCTAACACACTTTTATCGGTGCATCGCAGTCTCACATCATGGTAAGTCCAGAGTGACGGGGAGATACCTGCACACCGCACCTGGCGAGCTCCCTCGCCTCGCCTGCAATACTGAGACTAGCACTGAGAATTTCATATGCGTACATACTGCCAGTGGAAGTGCTCCCTCACTCATTCTCTCCACCACCAGCCTCCCCTAGACACCCCCATCAGTCCACTGGGCTTTCTCCAACTTTACCTAAACTCCTTCTCGTATCCCGATTACTCCCTGGCTTCCACATATGAGAGAAAACATATGACCCTTCACAATTTCTATGACTGGATAATCTCACTTAACATAATGTTTACCAGGTCCGTCCATTTTCCTGCAAATGACATAATTTGTTCTTCTCTACTGCTGAGTAAAAATCTATTGTGTCTATATCCCATAAATTTGTAATCCATTCACCTGCTGATAGACACCCAGGTTGATTCCATGATTTGGCTATTGTGAATTGTGCTGCTATAAAGACGGTCATGCAGGTTCCACCGCGGCGTTCTGATTTCAGTCCCTTTGGAAAGATACCCAGGAGTGGTATACCTGGATCATATGGTTTATCTACTCCCAGTTTTCTGAGTAATCTTCACACTGATCTCCATAGTGGCTGCATTAATTTGGAAACTTACCAACAGTGTATATAAATTCCTATTTCCCCACATTCTCTCCAGGATTTATTATTGTTTAATTTCTTGATGACTGCCATTCTAACTGGGGTTAGATAGGATTTTTTGGGGGGGGCAGAACTGGGGATCCAAGTACCTAAGAGACATTCTACCTCTGAGCTACACCTCCAGCTCTATTTTTTATTCTTTATTTTTTGAAACAGGGTCTAAGTTTCAGAGGGCCTAAGTTTCTGAGGCGGGCCATGAACCCGATTCTCCGTCTCAGCCTCCCAAGTACTGGGATTACAAGCATGCACCACCAAGCCTGGCTTAGATGGAATCTTAGTCATTTTGGTTTGCATCTCCCTGATTACTAATGATGTTGAGCACTTTTTTTCATATATTTATTGGCCATTTGTATTTCTTCTTTTGTGAAGCTTCCATTTAGTTCAATTGCCCATTATTTGATTGGGTCCTATTTTTCTGAAGACTTTTGCTTAAAGATCTTTGTAACTTTTAGATCTCTTATTATGATACTAATAATTTATTTATTTATTTTTTATTTATTTATTTATTTATTTATTTATTTATTTATTTATTTATTTTGGTGGTACTGGGGTTCCTGGAAGCTCTTCTACCTCTGGGCTACACTCCCAGACCTATTTTTTTATACTTTTTTATTTGGAAACAGGGTCTCATAAGCCAGCGCGCGCGGCTGGCTTCGAACCTGCGCGATCCTCCTGTCTCTGCCTCCCAAGCGCGGGGATTACAAGCGTGCGCCACCACGCCCGGCCATGATACTAATAATTTATAGGAAAGTTATAACTCTGATTTTACTGCTAAGAAACATTATGCTGTTATTAAATTGAAACAGAGCCAGATGTGGTGGTGCAGGCTTGTAATCCCAGTACTTGGGAGGCTAAGACAGGAAGATTCGGGCTTGAGGACAGCCTCAGCTACTTAGTGAGGCCCTCTGCAACTCAGTGAGACCCTGTTTCAAAATAAAGAATAAAAAATAGGGCTGGGGGTGTAGCTTGGAGGTAGAATGCCCCTGGGTTCCATCCCCAGTACTGCAAAAAAAAAAAAAAAAAAATTGACATAGATTTTTTTTCCTAATCAAAATTTGACTGGTCAACCAAGAGTTACATTAATGTTAAGTCCATAAAACACCGTGCCCTCAGACTGTCCCTGAAAATAGACAGTGTGTGTTCTTTATACTATGCATTTATTTTGTGTAAAGCTCCTCTGTTTTTATCTATTTTCTCAGACACAATATTTATTTTTTAATTTATTTTATTGAAAGTAAATGTTATACATTTAATCTGTATTTGGTGCCCTCTCCCCCCCTTGTTTCCCTTCCCCCCTCCCGATACTTAATACCCAGGCTAACCTTGCTATATTCGTACTTTTACACCTTTTTGGAAATGGCCGCTCATCAGTCAAGTTCAGCCTCCTTCCTCTCTTAGTTTTCCATTTAAACTTTGCGGAGATTTCCCTTCCATTACCTGGAGTCCCTCTGGTATCCCCAATGCTCACTCGTTTGGGCATATTAGAGAAAACATATGTCCCTTCTCTTTCTGTGTTTGGCTGATCTCACTTAACATAATTCTTTCCAGCCCTTTCCATCTTCTTACAAATGACGTGATTTTGTTCTTCTTTATAGCTGAATAGAATTCCATTGTGTGTATTTCCCATAACTTTGCAAACCATTCATCTGTTGATGGGGGCCTAGGTTGTTTCCAAATTTTGGCTATTACAAATTGTGCTGCTATGAACATAGGTATGCATATGTTGCTGTAGTTCTCTGTTTTCAACCCCTTTGGAAAAATACCCAGGAGTGGTAAAGCTGGATCGTATGGTGGATCTATTCCCAGTTTTCTAAGAAATCTCCACACAGATCTCCATAGTGGCTGAACTAGTTTGCACTCCCACCAACAATGTAAAAGAGTTCCTCTTTCCCCGCATCCTCACCAGCATTTATTATTGTTTGATTTCTTTATGCTTGCCAATCTCACTGGGGTTAGATGGAATCTCAGTGTAGTTTTGATTTGCATCTCCCTGATGGCTAGTGATGAAGAACATCTTTTCATGAATCTATTGGCCATTTGTATCTCCTCTTTTGTAAAGTGTCTATTCATTTCAGTTGCCCATTTCTTGATTGGGTTGTTTGTTTTGCTAGTGCAGAGTCTTTTGAGCTCTTTGTATATTCTGGATATTAGCCCCCTATCGGAGTGGTGACTGGTAAAGATCTTCTCCCATTCTGTAGGCTTCCTCTTTAGGTTCTTGATGGTTTCCTTTGATGAGAAGAAACTTTTTAGTTTGATGCTATCCCACTTGTTGATTCTTGCTTTAATTTCCTGAGCTTTAATTATTTAAAGAAGGCTTTTTTTTTTTTTTTTAACCAGGTCTGGGGATAGAATCCAGGGGCATTCGACCTCCAAGCTAAACACCCTACCCTATTTTGTATTTTTTATTTTGAAACAGGGTCTCACTAAGTTGCAGAGGGCCTCACTAAGTAGCTGAGGCTGTCTGCGAACAGTGATGCTCCAATCTCAGCCTCCTGAATGCTGGGATTACAAGTGTGCACCACCACGTCCAGCTAAGAAGGCTTATTCTTTAATAGTAAAAAGCAGAAAGTCTTAACAGATCTATGTATTCTTACATCTTATACCATACCTAATATTCAAATATCAGGTTTCAATTTGTTCAAATTACTTATTTCTAACTATGTACTAACATACAGCAAGATAAAATAATGAAAAAAAGATAAAATGTCTTTAACCATTAACTAATATTTACTTAAAATTTCTAAAATTACCATAGATGCTAAAAACAATAAAGTTATTTTAACAGTTTTTATTGAAAATTTTAGCCTTATTAACTTGAATAAAAATGTCATTAGAAATTTAATGTAATGTATATCTTATCACTTACTGAATTTTCAACAAATTGTGATGTATTTTCACTGTGGTTATTTCTTAAATGACATTCCACAAGTCAAAAGAAAATGCCCCTGCACAAAAGCTCAGAAATCTGATTTTACAGGTTTTGAATCTGGCAAGGTAGTTATGCTCAAACCCTGGTACAACGGCTGCTGAAAAAAATCTCCATACCTTGATGGATGTTTCCAAACTATTAAATTAGTCAATGTTATTTCCTAATTACTAAAAGAAGTTTCTTTCTATTAAATTACCTATCTTTCCCTTGTTTGTTTGGGTTTTGGGAGAAAGAGATAGTCTTCCATTTTTAAAAGAATACGTACACAGCTCATACCTCTGTAACCCAAGGGCTGGCTTCTGTGGTGTTTGGGTCAGGCCAGAGTTTCCCTGTAACGTTCTCTCCTTCGCAGGCTGCTGCAGTGTCCTGCACCTCATCCCCCGCCACCAGTGCTCCTCCCAAGGTACAGTTTCCCATCTTTCTTTACAGAAATCAAGCATGTCTACTAAAATTATCCCAACCACATCCAATGAGAGGAACAGTGAGGTAAAATTGTAAGTTTATAGAAATTCAAAATGAAGGAGGCTAGAGAGTAGTGCATAGAGTGTAGTGATGAGGCTGATACCAGAATTGGCTGCCACACTTACCTAAATGTTATTTAAAGATTTCAGAAAAACAACTGTCCAGACAAGCCTGGTCAGACTCTTATAAATATGTACCACACAAAGGATAACACTGGAGGGTGTGGTGGTCTCAGTATAACCAATAAATATTTAATAAAAGTAGAAGTTATATGGGAGATAGATTTCAGGTCAATATAAAGAACTAAGGATTAGAGCTGTACAAAAAAGGAATGGGTTACCTTATGAGGTAGTGGGCTCCCTGTCATTAGAAGTATTCAAGAATGCTGCATATCATATCCCCCTCTTGGAGATTCACAATGCATATTAGCATATTAAAGGTTCTGAGAAGTCCTGCAGTAAAGAAACCTGTTTAACTTTGTTTAATGCAGCATTTCACAAATTATTTGACCACCAAACCCTTTTCCCACCCCAACCCCAGTTCAATAATATTTAGTCATTTTCTATGAAACTAGAGTTCCTCAAAATACATTATAGAAAATAATGCCCTTTTTTTTAAGTATAGTATTCATAATATGCACCTAAATAAATAACAACCTGCCAGGTATATAGGAAAAGAAGTTGCTAAACAGTGTAAAAGTCTAGAAGAGAAGGCCCTTAAAGTCCCATCTTTAAGATTCTGTGATTCTAACACGTCACAAGTAAAGGGCTATAAATAATATAAATATAAGATCTTGATTGTTAAGGGCTCCATGAGAGAAGGGCAAGTAGAATTAAAAGGTAGTAAAATACAAGGTTAGCTAGTTCAAATGTCCCCCTTTTATGTTCAAAGCCCAATCCCTAAGTAAGGTAAGAGAGATACCTCCAGGACCATAAATTATCAAAAGAACACCTTAACCAAATCTATGACATCTATTCTACTCACTAAGTTAATTACTATTTAAGACAGAAGATTTTAAAAAAAGTAGTCTTGCATTAGAAGACTATACTTTCACTTATCTTGTTTGAGTTCAGTTTTTTCAGAATACATACTCTCCAAATAAAGTTAATATTTGTTGATGCTAAGTCAGTAGACTGCCCTATGTGATCTGTAATCCTGAATTAAACAAAGAAATAACTAAGTGTGATGAGTTCTAAGACTTTAAGAATCTATTAATGCAGATATTAGAAAAATAAATGTTTGCCTATATGCCCCACACTGCTAAATTTATTTCTCTCTCCTTCCATTTTTATTTTTATTTTTTAAGTACTGGGGATGGAACCCAGGGGCCTTCTACCTCCAAGCTACACCTCTAGATAAATTTTATTTTTTATTTAGAAACAGGATCTCAGTAAGTTGCTGAGGGCCGAAGTTGCTGAGGCTGGCCGAGATGCGATCCTCCTGTCTCAGCCTCCCAAGCACTGGGATTACAAGCGTGCGCCACCACGCCCGGCTCTCTCCTTCCTTTTTAAGAATCATACAAAACACACACTAAAACATATCATACATGAAGTTAATCTAACATTAAGTTTAAGACTATACATGGAAGACTTCTATATTTAAAAGTAAAGGTTCCCACAGTTATGTGCACCTGTCATTTTATACATACACTAGGGCCATCAAATTTAACAGCATTTTAAGTAATAAAAAAAGAATCAGAATCTTCACTTGTGAATTTCCTGAATTCTCAGCTCTAACCACTGTATTAAGGACATTTTTGGCCAAACAGACCTTACATTTTAATAAGCCATTCAATGGCAATATTATTAAAAACACAAATTCATTTGAAATATGGATATGTGAAGTTAAACAAAAATTCACTTTCTCTCAGTACAAACAGCAAAGCCTCATTTCTGGAGAAAGTTTCTTGGTCAAAAAAGGAAAAAAGAAATCACTCAATATTTGAATTATTATCCAGCTAGCATCAAGTACACTATGCCAGTGTAGTAAAAGTACTTACCAAGTTTGGAAAAACTGGCTCTCCTTCAGATCTTTAGCCCCCTATAACAAAAAGAGGAAAGAAACAGAATTAGACTACAAACACAGATTTATGACATGTCATCAAAAGCTCAAGACTCAAAGATTTCTATCTAATTTTAAGAAACAAAAAAAACCCGAAACACATACAAGTCTCCAAGTGTTAAAACCCAAGGTAAAAAAGGAAGACATAAGTAGGTTTTACGGCAAAGAAAGGACTCAATAGCATTTAAAATTCCACTTCACCATAGCTTTCAAAGACAAGGAAAATAAGTACAGTTGGCCTTTGAACCAGGTCAAGTTTAGGAGCACAACCTCCCCTAACACACAAAGGATCCAAGCTTAACTTTTGATTTCTCAAAAATTTAACTATTAATAATTGCCTGATACTGACGAGAAACCTTACCAATAATATAAACAGTTGGTTAACACAGATATTGTAGAGTCCATATTTGTACATGTACATATTTTGTACATTACACATAATGTACAAAAATATAGTGAAAAATAAGTGATGACGACGAGATTCCCTGGAGAGACGAGGTGCTCACAGATGATTAGCACCCTGGGCATTTCCAGCAGACACTCCCCCCACAGCAACAGAAGGTCACGAACTATTAAAACTGGGACCCTATGTCCTAGTTATTTTATAGTTACAATACTGCCATTTTTATTGTAAAATGTTATATACCTCTGTATGTTTTGATAAATGTTAACACATAATAAATTTGTATATAAGTATACAACATAAAATATAGAAATAATTCTCTACATATATTTTATGCTTTTATAATATGTTTTTTTTTAATTTTTTCAATATTTCTATGGTGTGAGGTTCAACTTTTGAGTTCAAATTGTGGCAAATCTGTATGTAAGCAGACTCAGGCAATTCTCACCTAACATATTTCAAGAGTCAACTGTAGTTGACAGTTTCCCTCTCTTAAGAGACACAAAGAAATAAAATGTACCTCATCTAAATCATACATAACTTCACCCTCAGACACAACAAATGCCTCCAAGGTCTGTTGATGTATATTACCAAATTAAACTAATAACAGCAGTCCTTAGTTGGCTCTGAACCTGCACGATCCTCCTGTCTCCGCCTCCCAAGTGCGGGGATTACAAGTGTGCACCACCACGCCCAGCTATTCTGCCTTTACTTTAGCAAACTTTTTTTTTAAAAGTTCATAGGTCTAATTAAATGACAATTTTATTTTATTTTATCATTTCATTTTATTTGTACTAAGGATGGAACCCAGAGGAATTCTACCTCCAAGTTATACTCCCAACCCAACTTTATTTCTTATTTGGAAGCAGGGTCTCACTAAGTTGCAGAGGGCCTCACCAAGTTGCTGAGGCTGGCTTCGAACCTGTGATCTTCCTGCTCAGCCTCCCAAGCGCTGGGATTACAAATGTGCACCACCACACTCAGCTTAAATGACAATTTTAATCACTAAGATTAGAATGATTCCCAAGCCAAAGAAAAATCAGGCAACCTATAGAATGATGCAGTTATTAAGAAGTGGATTCTTAACAGTTACCTGTAGGACTCTGTATCATTTAAAAGATGCCTAAAATAGCATCACCAGATACACAGTACATGCTCAATAGATAAATAAATGTCGATTACTTCAACAAACTGACTGAATAGACACTTACACTGTCTGTTGAAGGCTTATCTTCCCTAGTAGGACTTTGTTAGCTCTTTCAAGATAGGGATGACTTCCATATCGATCTCCCACAGCACTGTTTGTTAAATGAATGATTTTCTAAAACTGTTTGTATCTAAATTGTTGACTAGGAAGTAAAATATTATCAACTTTAAAGATAGGAAAAAGGAAAATGCTGATAAACTGGACTACACTAAAATTAAGAACTTCTATTAAAAGACATTAGAATAAGAAAGCAAGCAACAGAATTGGACATGATAATCATGACACATATAATACAGTCATATACACAGAATATATAAAATACGTATAAACTTGAAGCAATCAGGATAGGATGGGATTTTTTTTTTCCGGGTCTGGGGATGGAACCCAGAAGCATTTGACCTCCGAGCTATACCCCCTGCCCTATATTTTATTCTTTATTTTGAAACAGGGTCTCACTAAGTTGCGGAGGGCCTCACTAAGTAGCTGAGGCTGTCCATGAACTGTGATCCTCCGGTCTCAGCCTCCCAAATGCTGGGATTACAAGCGTGCGCCACCACGCCCGGCAGGATGGGGTATTAATATCTGAACTATACCCCCAGACTTTTTCATTTTTTATTTTCAAACAGGGTCTCACTAAGTTGCTGAGGCTGGCCTCCAACCAGCAATCCTCCTGTCTCTGTCTCTCTAGTACTGGGATTAGTCATGCGCCAGTCCCCAGCTTTGACTTCTATTTATACACCACTTGAGAAGGTATGATCATATAAACCCTTTTGAAATTATTCATATTGAGTAAAAGGGAAGCAAAACCTATGTATAGCTTATCTTCAGGACACTTTCTCCAAAATCACGAAGCTGTTAGTAGATAGGGAGCAAAGCCAGAGCAGTTAAGCGACTCCTCAAAGGTCACTCAACTAACTGGTGGCAAAGAGGAGCTAATGGACCCTAAGGTTCCTTTGACTGACCTCACTTTTCTACCAGACCTTTCTCTTAAGCAGCTGTAGAAGAAACAAATGACAGTAAACACAGGAATAAACTTTTGGGAAAGTTTACAAAATAAGTTGTGTGTGTGTGTGTGTGTGTGTGTGTGTGTGTGTGTGTGTGTCTGTCTGTCTGTCTGTCTGTCTCAGAGAGACAGAGAGAAAGTGACAGATGAATGGGCACTGAACCAGAGGCATTCTACCTCTGAGCTATTACCCTCAGTACTTTTTAACTTCAAAACAGGATCTCACTAATTCACAGTACACTGGCCTGGACCCTGTGATCCTCGCGTCTCAGCCTCCCAAGTACTGAGATTACAGACATGTGCCACCACACCCAACTTGCATATTAATCTGTTTTTTTTAATCATATAAGTATACTATCTAGGGCAAGTTTTAAAACCTGAAATCCTTTATGCTTACGGGACCTATGAGTGGGCTTAACAGGCATCTGTCAACTCCATGGTACTAGAGGCTAAATTCTGTATGTGTGTGCCTAGGTTAAGGAAAGAAAGTCTAGAGCCTCAATCAGATTTACCAAGAGGATCAGATGCTCAAAAGATTATTTTTAGATAAGTGGTATTTTTGTTGTTGTTGTTACTGGGGATTGAACCCAGGGGCATTCTATACCTGAACCCAGCCCTTTTTATTTTTTACTCGAAACAGGACCTCACTAAGTTGCTGAGGGCCTTGCTGAGTTCTTAAGGCTGGCCTCAAACCTGTGATCCTCTGTCTCAGCCTCCTAAGTACTGGGAGTACATGCTCCACCACACCCAGCAGGACTAGTAATTCTCAAATACTGGGCATCAGAACTCTGAAAGAAAGTGTTTCTTCTGAAGACTGATAATTAACTGACTACTCTTTGGATGCTGATCTTTAAAAAGCAAACGTTTTATTTCCATAATTTTAATAAGACTGAGCAGCAAAATGTAAAATTTATATATGAATTTCTACTCTTTATACTACTTACATGAAAAAGCATATAAGTCTAAAATGCAAGTTTGATTTCCTCCTGTTAAACTGACTGGAAGTTTATTCAACTTGTTTCTCACAAATATCTTGCTAACTAAAGTAATTCAAAACTTTGTATTTGCTTAAAATTTTTAAGTAAAGATTTATTCTTGAAAATACATTCAAAACAGTAAATAAAATTATTTTGATTTTGGAGATGAAAATTATTTTGGCAACACAACTTCACACAATTTTTTGTGAATTAAAGACTGTTCATCTTTCTAGAACCTCACAGGTATCTTTTAATTAGAGCTGGCAAAAAAAAAAAAAATGGTTCTGATTTCTGATAAGGTTGTAAAATTTTAAGTATCCTCAATAAATCAAAGATGAAAATCGCTTCTCAAGAACCTTTTGTAAAGTGTCTAAAACTTTTGCATATTAAACAATTTTTAATTAAATAAACAAAATTTGCAGAGAAAAAGTTTAACATTAGATCATGTTTTAAATTATGCTAAAATTTAATTTACCCCACTACAAATTTCAAACAATTAAGTTTACAGCCTATGCTCAATCATAAATTTTGATAAGGGACTAGAATAGCACAGATAATTGTCATTCAAAGACACTTTAAAATGTCACCTTACCCAGAAGAAGAAATCTCTTCTCTTTCACTACTATACCAAGTTGACAGTAGTCGAATAACTAACTTTTATAAACGGGTTCTCCTACTTTTTATCTGTCCTTCCTAACTTCCAAAAGAAAGTATAGTAAAAGTCTGAAATTAATTTAAATGCAGAAAACCAGTTGAAAGAAAAAGCAGAATCTCACTGAGTCCCCATCCACATCCCTCTTGCCCTCTCATGGACATCCCTTTACTCTCATGAAGCACCATTTCCTCCCTCATCATTACCGAAACATTGTTCTATCTTATAAAACAAAATAAAGTATTTATTTCTATATTTCTAAAAAAATTTTCCTTGACTCCATATCATTTTCTAGTTACTGTCCTCTGTGCTCCCGTTAGCTTTCAGCAAAGCATCTGAAAGAGTCCGCCAGTCTCTAATTCCTCCGCTCCCTTTCTCTACTGAACCTGCTAGCTAGGGTTTTTGCTTTCCTCCAATCTGGTCAAGCCTTGTTGCTGAATCTACTAGTAAAGTCTCAGTCCTCACTTCTCGTACAATTACAATTGGTATTATGTGACCCATTCTTTCTTTTTTGGGGGGGAAAGGCTACTGGGGATTGAACCCAGGGGCATTGTATCTCTGAGCTACACCCCAGCCCAATTTTATTTACTTTTTAAATTTTTTTAATTTATTTTTTATTGGTGCAATGTATTCATACATCATAGTGGTATAAAGAAAATACTTTTGTAGACATACATGCACATCTCGCCCAGTTAGCCCCTACCACGATCCCCACCCCATCCCTCCTTCCCACGCTTGGCTTACTGGTTGACATCTAGTATTATAGCAATTTATACAATATTAATATTGATAATCTCACATAACAGTTTCATTTGTCTGGTACCAAACTTTTGATGACTTAAAGATAACATTTCAATATTTCTTTTTGCTTTCTTTCTTACCAGAGAATATTTTTTTCTTTTTTTTTTTTTTAGGTGAAACTATCATACATTTATTTATTTATTTTTCAGAAAAAATCTATCCTGATATGGAATATGGACTCTAGATACCCAAAACAGTCTCAAAGAAGAACAAAGCTAGAAGATGTATATTTTCTGATTTCAAACCATATAAAGCTACAATAATTGAAACAGTGTAGTACTGTTCTAAAGGCAGATATATAAACCATTGGAGCTAAATAAAAGCCTAGAGATAAATTCTTCCATACATTGTCAAGTTATTTTTGACAAGGTTTCCATGAACTTTTGGTGGAGGAAATACTAGTCTTTTAACTAAATATTGTTGAAAAATAATAATAAATGAAAAAGAATAAAATTGGACCCTTACCTAACACATAAACAAATATTAACTCAAAATAGATAAAAGACCTAAATATAAATCTTAATACTATAAGCTTTTAGAAGAAAATCTGGGTCATAAAACCTCACAACATTGAAATTGGAAGTGATTTCTTGGATATGATTTCAATGGCACAGGCAACAAAAGAGTAAATAAACTCCCTAAAAAATAAGAAAAATATTGTATATCCAAAGACAATGTAAACAGAGTTAAAAGTTACTGATCCTCTTCCAAGAGTTCCTCCTATGACCCATTTCTCCCTAACTCTCACATATTAGGGAATAAATTTTTAATTATTTATTTATTTACTTATTTTGGTGGTACTGGAGTTTCTGGAAACCCTTCTCTGGGCTGCACTCCCAGACCTATTTTTATTTGGAAACAGGATCTCTTAAGCCAGCCAGGCTGGCTTCGAACCGATCCTCCTGTCTCTGCCTCCCAAGTGCGGGCATTATAAGCCTGCACCACCACACCCAGCTACTTTTTATTTTTTGAAACAGGGCCTCACTAAGTTGCTGAGGGCCTAAGTTGCTGAGGCTGATCTCAAACTTGTGATCCTTCTTTCTGTCTCAGGCTCCCAAATACTGGGATTATAGCTGTGTGCCACCGAACCTGCATGATCAATCGAGTATTCTTTTTTCTCTTTTTCTTTTTGTGATATTGGGGATTGAACCTAGGGGCATTCTACCTCCAAGCTACAACCCTAGCCTTTTATTTTATTTTATTTTTGGTTTTTTGAAAGAGGGCCTTGTGAGGTTGCTGAGTCTCACTACATTGCTGAAGCTGGCCTCGAACCTGAGATCCTCCTGTCTCAGCCTCCCAAGTACTAAGTGTGTGCCACCACTCCCAGCTCATTCTTTATTTTTAAAGCCTTTTCTTCTCTGACTCCCAAGATGCCATCCTGTTTTTTCTCCTAACCTCTCTGGCTAGTCTTCTCCATTTCTCTTGATGGTTCCTCCTCATCTCTAAGTCTCACCATGTGAAACTGCTGAGGGGTCAGTTCTTAGATCTCTTCCCCTTCAGTGATCTCAGGCTCTCAACTAAGAGGATCAATATACTAGCAATTCCCAGTATATAGTTTTTTTATCTCCAAACCAGACCTTTCCCCAGATTTTCAAACTCATATACCCACGGGCCCACTCAACACTTGTCAAAGATATGTCCTCAAGCCCCAGAAGTCCAAATCTAAATTCCTGACTGCCTATCCCCAACCTCCTCTTCAGATTCGTCCTCATCTCAATAAATGGCAACTCCATCCTTTCAGACAAAAACAAAATCTCAGAGACACCACAGACTCTTTGTGTTTCCACACCCCAAGTAGAATCCAACCACACCGCCGCTATCTTCAAAATACATGTATCTGACCCTCTGTCTCCACTTCACCAACCCCTCCTTGGTCAACGCACTATCCTCTTTCACCTAGACTATGTCCATGGCGTCCTAACTGGCCTCCCCACTTCTACAACCTGCTCTGGTGTACTCTATTAGTGGCCAGGGCCATTCTTTCAAAGTCCAAGAAGACAGAGCTTGTCACTCCTCATCTCTAAATCCTCCATTTGCTCCCATCATAGTGAGAGAGAAAGAGATGAAGCTCACTACAATGGCCTACAGGAACACAGTGACCTGGCCTCCGCTGGTCTCAGCTCCCGTCTCCCCATTTCCCGATGTGCTCCAGTGACACTGGCTTCTTCTCTATCCTTCAGACACTACTGGCCAAGTTCCTGACTCAAGGGTTTTCTACTTGCTTTTGTTTCTTAGAACACCATCTTCATCCAAATACGGCTCGCTCACTCAAAGCGCTTAGGAAATCGACAGCAGCTAGAAGAGCAGAATGCTAAATTAAAGACTAACACCGTAATCAGAGTTGCTCTTCTCCTTGGCTCTCAGGTTTGCGGCCAGCCTGGGCAACTTAAGCGAGACCTTGTCTCAAAATAAAAATAACAAAAGGGCTGGGGATGTAGCACACTGGTAGAGCACTTGCCTAGCATATGCCAGTCCCTGGGTTTAATCTTCAGTACCGCCAAAATACAAAAATTGTTCCTCTCCTTAAACTTTTACTTACGTTCTTTCTTACGTTTTACTTATGAAAGAAAGCAAAAATATCACTTTACCTTCTAAGTATCCAAATCTGACCCAGACATTAGACAGAGACACAGTGTCTGTGATAAAAACTCACAGATGACAGACACCGTCACTAACCATTCTCACTCCTAATTTCTCCCTTTACTTAACTCTGGGATTTACCAGAGTATTTACCATCTTTCTCATTCATTTTAGAATTCAACCACATACTACCTCATATTGTAAGCTGCGATTTATCTCCGTAACTAGACACCCCATACATACACACACAGAAAGAAGGCCTCCTTCAAGTACTTTTCAATCCTAAATCAGGATTACAAATAATACATATTCACAGGCCCTACACTTAAAGAGTCTAATTTTACTACATTTAATTTGGAGTTCAGATGTTTGTTTTGTTTTTTGTTTTAATTCCCCCAGAAGATTGTTAGGCAGCCACTGCCAGCCTTACAATGCTCTACTTCCTTCAGTACCTACAAGAGTGGGCCCTCAAGTAGCGTATTAGAATGAAACTTCAGAGAACAAGATCCACACCTTTCTTCTTTTTTTTTTTTTTTTAGTACTGGGGACGGAGCCCAGGGGCATTCTACATCCGAGCTGCACCCCCAGCCCTATTTTTTATTCTTTATTTTGAAAGAGGGTTTCACTGAGTTGCAAAGGCCCTAAGTAGCTGACGATGTCGATGTCTTCAAACCATGATCCTCCTGTCTCAGTCTCCCAAATACTGGGATTACAAGCGTGCGCCACCATGCCGGGCTCCACACCTTCATTTCACAGAGAAACATGTCCAAGACATCTAGATGACTAGCTAAAATCTAGAAGGACAATGAGAAACAAAGGTCAGGCAGACTCACTGTTCTCACTCTAGAAACCCTTCCATTATACTGCACACAAGTGAAGGAGATAAATGCCCACAATTCACAGACACAGTAAGCAGTGGTCATCTAATACTTGACCAGTGACTGCGATGGCGAAACTCTACAGTAAGCAGTGGTCATCTAATACTTGACCAGTGACTGCTATGGCGAAACTCTCATAGAGTGCATATTCATTTCTATATGCTTGAAAAATGAGCCACACTAGTGGCTTGGAGGCCAGAGAGTAATAGTAGGAGAGGGGGGGGGGAATTTGCTAGGCACAGTGGCGTATGCCTACAGTCCCAGTGACTCAGGAGGCTGAGGCAGTAGGATCCCAAGGCTGAGGCCAGCCTCAGGCACTTAGCAAGGGTCTCGCTAAGGGATACAGCACCCCTGGGTTCCAACCCTATTACCTTAAAATATAACAATAACAACAACAACAGCAATACTTTTTTTAAGATCTCTTACAATATGTACAAAACCATTAAAATCATACATTAAATTCTGAAGTTGAGGACTGATAGCAGAAATACATGAAAAGAAAGCTTGCTTCATCATGCTATAAAGTACAAAAATCCTATTCATAAGCTTCTACAGTTCATGAAGCTCTAATTGTTTTGATTCTAATCATAATGAAAACTTCTTAATTACAGATCAGACTTAGTAAATCACTCCATATCCCAAGACAACTCAAACTCTATCTTAATAGTCAGTTAACCTCAGGACCAAAACTCTTGCCACCACCAACAAAAAAACTCAGCATCTACAAGGCATTATAAAAGAGTCTGGCGTATCTTGGTGTGCAGGGATTTAAGCAAGTACCTCCTATTAACACTAATGGGAGTTCAGAGCGTAAACCTGAGCACCGAGGGGACGAACGCCCAGCACCAGCTGTGAACACTCCGCCTACTGCACTAACTGCAACTACTGGGAGTTCTTCCCTCAGAAATGGGATGAGAGTCCCAAATTCCTAGGTCTCCAGAGCACAAAGAGAATTTATAAAAAAAAAAAAAAAAAAGTCATTAAAGAAGGTCACTGGAAAACACCAGGTGAAAAAATATGAGAAAAAGTTAAACTAAAAAAACAAAAACACCGCGGAAATTTGATAAAACAGCATCAACATGCACAGAACAAACCTAGTGAAATGCTGCAGATTAAATATCTCAAATAAAAGTCAATTCAACAAGAGTAAAACAATCAAATTTTTAAAAATTAAAGCACAATAAACCCAACTACAGTCAGAGCTCATCCAAAGAAACACAACAAGAACTCCTCCCCTGCTGGAGGAGTTCACTGCAATACTTGCTTTTAAGCACAGAAGAAAAGTCCTACTGCATCGATAGCCAAGAAAATCAGGGTACTTCAGACAAACAGAGAATGATCACCGGCTGCCAAGGACGACCAAACCTAAGTAAATAAAAATCACAGCACCTTATTGTGTCCCATCCTGCCTCCCCTCTCAATACAGCACGGCTGTACTCACCACTAGAAAATGAGCAGGTGCCTCTCAGGCTAAGGAAAAATTAGTGACACACACACGTATACACACATGCACACACACCAAACACAAACAGGAACAAAAAAAGAATGATACGTTTTCACTAAAAGGGGCTTTAGAAATGCAGGGCTTTGCTACAGGCCTAAAAAACTAAGAGTAGGCCTTACCAAAGAAGTGAAGAAAAAGCCAAGGTTTATCCCAAATCCACATTTCAAAACCAAAAGAATGAACATTTATTTCAGCTAAAGGGATTTGGCAACTATCCACTTTTTAAAAAGGAAAGAGAAATTAAGATTTTCCGTTTCCCTCAGTAAAGAAAATTAGAATCTTTTCTCTCCAACACAAGTTTAGCGACACAAATAATGAACCCAGACTTAAGGCCTAAAAACTAAAAATGCTTCCACACAATTTATACTTTTTAAAAATCTATGTAGCCCAACATATTGATTCTTTATCATCATCACTAACACTAATGAAAATATATCTTTTTGTCCGTGCTTTGAAATATCAATGAAAAACCAAAGCAGCTACAATATGCTGAAATTTTAACTTTGGGAACAAAACCACAAAGAAACAGGAGTCTGAAGTATAAAGCCCCAGTCACTCGGGTAAGTAAGTGGTCCTGAAACTTGAAAGTGAAAGCAATACAAACCTCAAAAAGAAGTTGTTTGCTTGATATTAATGCTAGCCCTTAAAACCAAAAATATGTTGTTACAGAAGACTGAAATCAGGGCTTCCATTAACCTTGTTTGAAAAAAAAAAAAATCCCATGAGCATGTGGTTTTTTTTTCCCTAAGTCTCTTCATCAGAGCAGCATGGGGTCCCATTAGGCACCCTATTTTACTTCCACCTTATAAATAACGTTAGCGATTCGCTATTTCCATGGAAACCAAGTACAGAAAAACCCACTTAAATGAATACCGGTTAAAGGAATAAGTTTTAATTTAGAAAGGTTTCGCTGCTCTAGATGAACTCTACTGGGGAATACTACAAAGTCTTCTTAAGAATAATTTTTAAAAATATATCTTTGGTGTAGAGGGAGCTTATTAAAGGTCCTGTTAAATAAGTACACTGCTTGCACTAAACTAAATATGCTGAACAACATCATAACATTAAAGATACATTTTCAATGTGCTGCACAGGGTTTTCATGCACAACTTCCACTGACTAGGCTTCCTCATGCATTGGGGTAGAATAATTACCCCTGTGGGTCTAATTTAAACTAATAAAAAGCAAAGAAATTCAGAAATAAGGCTACCATCATCTTGTAGCAACGAACAGGCCTCACAACTACACGTACATGCATAAGTCACTGCTCCAAAGAGGAGCAGAACAAAGGAGCAAATCACTTCTGTTCCTGATCATTGTTGCGAGGTCTAAGGCTGACAGACAGAATTCCCTCAACAAACTACTCTAAGTTATAACATGTATGCCGTAATCCATGCACTAGGGTCAAACAGAAACAGAAAATGTACATGTGTAGAACAAGATTCAGTGATTCACAACTTAGAGCTGTATACAGTATCTCAAGTATGTTAAAAATGACTACTGATGGTGAGCTCTACAAAATCTACAGCTGGGCATATGAGTACAAAACAACATGCAACTCAGAAGAAAAGAAAATTCAAAATTAATAATGAGATTTTTTTTTTTTTTTTTTGGCGGTAGTGGGGATGGGACTCTGGGGCATTCTACTCCGAGCTACACCCCCAGCCCTATTTTTTATTCTTTATTTTGAAACAGGGTCTCAATGAGTTGCTGAGAACCTCTCACTAAGTAGCTGAGGCTGTCTACAAACTGCAATCCTCCTGTCTCAGCCTCCCAGATGCTGGGATTACAAGTGTGCACCACCACACCAGGCAAATCTTAGAATTTCTAAAGTCAGGAGTAAGAGAAAATAAAATTCTTTCCAGTAGATACGTCTCGTCATTAAGTTCGTGGTGGCTTAGACATCTTTACTAAGTTG